>NC_086444.1:1022667784-1023337784 GCF_028390025.1 Pseudophryne corroboree
GAGTCTGTTTTTTCCTATCTAATAGACAGGAAAAACCAGACACCCAACTGACTTTTCAAACATTTGAATCTCCCCCAATATGTTTAAAACATCATTAACATACTGTATTTGCCAGTTTTACTACTGCTCTATGATACTCCACTGCTGGACATACTGGACATGCTGGCATGTGAGGTCACTAATTACTGCATAAGCACTAAGGTCATTCAGAATCTGAACTATACTGTAGTAGAAACTATCCTGCTACAGTCCAACACGTTCTACCTTGGAGTAGGACTTGTCTCATTAACCCCTCTATATATCTTATGTGACTCCCCTGCTTTTGTTTATGACACAGTATGTTGCTATTAATTTTGATGCATAGCCAGTACAGCATATTAGCATGTCAGTAAAACTATGTTGCTTCTCATTAAAAAAATAACAGTGAAATGGTTGATAAGCCTGCTAGTAAACGGCCAAGATAATTTCACTGTGTATAGAAATAATGGACCAAATTCAAAACAAAATTAAGTTAGGAATGTTTTTATAATCACACTAGCTAGATGGACAACTAGAAATTAAATAATGCGTGCCTATTCTGGGACATACATTATTGGTATTGAATTTACTGAGAAAGATGTGAATATTGTGGTCGAATGCAAAGTGTTTATAACGGTAATAAGAGCTGCCACTTACTATAGCTGAATGTGGGAAGGATTCCAGGTTAATGTATGCTTAAAGTAATCCTGGTCAGTTGATGGAATTTTCCCGATTTCTAATTTTGTTCTGTGTAAAGTTGCAACACACACAAATCACCAGCACAGTTCTGTGTCAGATCAATTAGAGACACTTCCCCTGAACAGACGGTAACACAGATTTTTTTCATCAATTTAAAATTTTCTCTGTGACTATTTTAAAGGGATCAGCAACGCAGAGGTTTAAAAGTATTCCCGTCTCTGTTGGAGTTCATATCAAAGCTGTACCGTTATGTCAATATCTGGCAGGACTTACTGTACCTGGACATTTTTTATGGTCTATTTTTCTGGTTTGCTATTTTAAGTAAGTAATGTTTGACGTACAAATAGAACACATCATCTTATCGGTATGCAAAACTTGTCTCACTCTTTAAAACGGAAGATTTTTGTGCAGCTACAGTTGCAAGTTGTCCAACTTTTACAGAATTTTTTTGTCCAACTTTTTACAAACTTATATGTATCTGCAGGAACTAGCTCCTACATTTCATCTTTTTTTACTTGCAAACAGAGTAGAACCTTCATATGCACGCTGACATCACTAAATCAATACAAATTAAACGTATTGTACATTCTAAATCTAGTCTACAAGTGTTTCATTTCCACACTCACTATACAACATTTGGATATTTTCACAGGCTCCAGGAGGTAATGTCGTGGCTTTTTCATGGGATGCAGTCAATTTACCTACAATCAAAATCCCCACGGTCAAAATACCGACAACCATTGACCGATGGTTCAAATACAAACTAGGTCAAAATATGACATGGTCAAAATACCGACATTAAAAATGCAGACACAGTCAAAATACCGACATTTAAAATGACAATAGGTCACAAAATCAACATGAGTTTTTCAGGATTTTATCATTGAAACCAATTTGTTCATACTTTACCATCCCTGTGGACCTGGAGGGGGAACATAATAGTGTGCCGAGCGCAGCGAGGCACCACGCCTGAAGCATGGCGAATGCAGCGAGCCATGCGTGGGGATACGGTACACTTATACGGTGTCCATGTCGTCCTATGGCGACATACACACCAATGTTTAAAAAAAAAAACTTGTGGCGACTTTTTGACCTGACAACATTTTAAATGTCTGTCTTTTGACCGTGTCGACATTTTAAATGTCGGTATTTGACCGTGTCTGTATTTTGACCTTGTCGGCATATTGACCATCGGTCATTTGTTGTTGGTATTTTGACCATCGGTATTTTGATTGTAGGTAAATCATACTGATCCCATAACTATGTCCTGGTCCTGTCCCTGTCACCTCTCTCTTGTCCCTGTCACCTCTATTTTGGTTCTCTATCTTGGCCCTGTCCTTTCTGTTCTTGGCCACTGTACTGTCCCTGTCATCTATGTATTGGCCCTGTCAGAGAAGCATGATGATGACCAGCACCTGCTGGCCACACGGTTGGCCAAAAATCATAAATGATAAAATTGTATTTCTCTATTCCTCACAAAATATAAATACTTCTTCATATGTGCAGATGTGTCCTGATACAACAATCCTTTTTGTTCCATATGGCTCAAGACAACTGGTGCATCTTAGACACTATGGGGGTCATTCTGAGTTGATCGCTCGCTGCATTTGTTCGCAGCGCAGTGATCAGGCTAAAAAATGGCTGTTTTACGCATGCGTACAGGCACAACGAATGATGTAGTTTTGCACAGGATCTAGCGATGCATTTCAGTCGCACTGGTTGCCGCAGAGTTATTGACATGAAGTGGGCGTTTCTGGGTGGCAACTGACAATTTTCAGGGAGTGTTAGGAAAAACGCAGGCATGCCAGGGAAAACGCAGTTGTGGCTGGGCGGATGGTGGGTGGGTGTATGATGTCAAATCAGGAACTGAATAGTCTGAAGTGATCGCAAGCGCTGAGTAGGTTTTGAGTTACTCTGAAAATACACAAACATTTTTTGCAGGCGCTCTGCAAAACAACCGTTCGCACTTCTGCTAAGCTAAAATACACTCCCAGTGGGTGGCGGCATAGTGTTTGCACGGCTGCTAAAAACTGCTAGCGAGCGATCAACTCGGAATGACCCCCTATGTCACAGGTAGCAATTCCTATGTCTGCTTACTTTTTCCTGAGTTTTACATGTTGGTTGCATTCAAATTTACTTATAGTGTACTAGGCACTTAGGATTAGTATTTTTGTCACAAAGGATTTGGTAGAAAGTCACAGATGAAGCCTAATGATACATGGTGCAACGCATGGCAGGTCACTCGTATCGGTCTTCAGTATTTTGCCTGTTTTAACCAGATTGCCTGCTTGTTTCCTGAATTTTTCAAGAAAATGGGAAAAAGTAAATTGCACATTTAAAGAAAAAGCCGTATGGTGCAGCTAAGTTGCAAAGTTCATGCTGCACCATATGTGGCTATGTTGCATGATTTGTGGATAGGTGTAAGTGGACACATCTGTGGGGGAATTTGGCTGATAGTATAGTATGCAGTACATACTACCACTAATTGAAACAGACATCATGGCCTGGTCTACCATTGCTATGCAGATGGTACACAACTGTACCTGTCCTTTGCTCCAGGTACTGAGAACCAAGCTGCAACCCTAAATGACTGTCTAGCTCCAGGAGTGAATGAGTGCCAGTTGGCTGCAACTGAATCATGATAAAACAGAAGTCTTTATGATGTAAGCTTGCCATCAAAGGACAAGATTGCAGCTTAGCCAACCAACTAGACTTACGCTTTGGGGTTCAGAATTACAAAACACTGAACATGTGCAGAAATGTTGGTGTTGTCCAGGTATCAGTCACAATCAAATCCTTATTCATCTGAGGAACATAACCAGAATCAAGCACCTAATTCCCTCTGAGGTTCTGCCTAAAGTCATACAATCGTTTGTATCATCACGCTTAGACCACAGCAATGCCCTCTACCTTGGTATAAAATGCAGTTGCCAGGCTGTTAACGAACCAGCCCAGTTCCAGCCACATAACACCCAATCTGGCAGCCTGTAAAATAGAATATATATTTCAAGATTAGCTTACTGACTTTCAAAGCTCCACATAACCAGGTCCGAAGATACCTGAAGCAGCTTCTAATTCATGCTGCCCCACTCGATTACTGTAGATGAAGGACTCTGAAACTATGAAACGCATTTTCCAGCACAGTTCGAGAAGCACCCATTCTAGAATCCTTTAAAACCAGAATTAAAGACTTTTACTTACGCATTTCACTAATGTCCCTTTAGTTCCTAAAAATAAATACAACAAAATAGCTTGCTTCTCTTTCCTGTTAAGTTTATTTTGTATTTTCTCCCAGTAGGACTGGAAGTTCTTTTGAGAGAAAAGTGCTATATAAATAACGTCTTTATTTTTATTATTTCCTATTTGAGAGCTAAATCATGTAGAGGCAAACCAAGATCCTCCAATATGGCACAACAATGATCAGCTTACCCTCCAACTGCTGATCCCATTCATGCCTCTCAGACAAGTGATACATCGATTGGTAACATAGTAACATAGTTTCATAGGTTGAAAAAAGACAATTTGTCCATCGAGTTCAACCTGTTAGTGATCTCCTACACGGTAATATTTTTTAGACTAATTTTGTAGGTAGTTGCTCAAATAAATATATTGGTCCATCACAAGTGCATCTAAATTAATCTAGATTAGAAAAAAGTTAGCTTTCATTTTAGAAATACATAAATGTATGACCCAAAGTAGGTGGTATTATCATGAAGCTTAGGACCTCCATAGCTGTAATTGAAATCTGTGTATTACATTATCATGTAGGATGTACGTATCTTTTGCTGGTCCATTATGGTGTGCTGGGGATGGGTTTTTTTTTTTTAAGAATAGATTAGACCCTTCTATACATGCACTTGTGATGGACTAATAAATTGATTTGAGCAATCATTCTGTTTCTCACTGTAGTATATGTGCCTTGTTTTTGTGTCATAAAACTTTTGGGGGCATATTTATCAGTTTTTTCCTACTAAAATAATGTGAAAATGGTCATTTTCACACCCTTTTCACATTATTTATTATTAGTTTCACATAAATGTATCAGAGAACTTTTGGAGGACATTTCATACAAATATCCGCCATGCCCTAAAATTCGTATCAGCTCCAAGGAGGCAATCAATTTGCTGGCTGTGGGATCCCGGTCATTATACCGATGCCGGAATCTCGACAGCCGACAATGCCAACAGACTGAATATCGGCGCACGGGGCTATTCCCACTCGTGGTTGTCCACAACACCCATAAAGTGGGAATAGATCCTGTGGTGAGTGCAGTGAGCCACCGAGAACACAAGCGGACTCGTATAGCTCGCACCACTGCCGGCAATCAGGCGGGTGGGATGCCGCTGTTGGGATACTGAAAGCCGGCATCCCATCCGCCGGGAATACATATGTATTCTGCTCCACATGCTGATCACATTTTCAATACCTCTGTTGAGAAATGTGATCAGCCCAGATTTAACAAACTTCAATTGTTAAAACTTTTCATACCAAGCACTTTTAAAATAATGTCCCCTTCAGATAGCGTTACTAGAGGCTTTGGCCCATTTCCCAGAGCTCTGCCTTGCCCTTGCAGAGCGCAGAGCCAGCTACTGTGTCTGATAGACCACACCCTGCATACATACAGAAAATAAACTTAGTAATAGTTAATAAATCAAAAAAAGTTTTCCACCACTCATGGATCACTGATCATGGACTGCTGTTGTAAGCCAATCAGCTGAAGTTGTGTGATCAGCTGAGGTGCAGTGAACCCTCGGCTGGTACCTCAGCTGACCACACATCATTATATTACATATATAGCCAAGGGTCCCATATCTGATGAAATTGTCATCTTTATCGTGGACATGATGGGTCATCATCTCCATCCATGGCATCCACCAGATGAAGGATTCTAGAGAAGAGAACCAAGGTGCGGGAATTTTTGCCTTTCTTTTTACTACCAATTGTGAATTTACAGTCAAGTAATTAAATCTCAGCAATTTCTTAAAGTATCGGTTTTTGCTGCAGCAGTGTTTATATAGCCAATGGGAGGGTTTATGATGTAGTTAGCCTTAGTAAGCTGTGTATTATGCTTAGCTGTGTATTATGTCAGTAGTGCTTTGGGAGCTGTGTATTATGGGCCTAATTCTGAGTTGATCGCAGCAGCAAATTTGTTAGCAGTTGGGCAAAACCATGTGCACTGCAGGAGGGGCAGATATAACATTTGCGGAGAGAGTTAGATTTGGGTGGGGTGTGTTCAAACTGAAATCTAAAATGCAGTGTAAAAATAAAGCAGCCAGTATTTACGCTGCACAGAAACAAAATAACCCACCCAAATCTAACTCTCTCTGCAAATGTTATATTTGCTCCCCCTGAAGTATACATGGTTTTGTCCAACTGCTAACAAACTTGCTGCTGGGATCAACTCAGAATTACCCCCTATGTTAGTAGTGCTCAGTAAGCTGTATTATGTTAGTAGTTCTTAATAAGATGTGTATTATGTTAGTAGTGCTCAGTAAGCTATGTATTATGTTAGTAGTGCTCAGTGAGCTGTGTATTACTGTATGTTAGTAGTGTTCAGTAAGCTGTGTTTTATGTTAGTAGTGCTCAATAAGCTGTATTATGTTAGTAGTTCTTAATAAGATGTGTATTATGTTAGTAGTGCTCAGTAAGCTATGTATTATGTTAGTAGTGCTCAGTAAGCTGTGTATTACTGTATGTTAGTAGTGTTCAGTAAGCTGTGTTTTATGTTAGTAGTGCTCAGTAAGCTCTGTATTATGTTAGTAGTGCTCAGTAAGCTGTGGATAATGTTAGTAGTGCTCATTAAGCTGTGGATTATTTTAGTAGTGCTTAGTTATATGTATATTATGTTAGTAGTGCTCAGTTAGCTCTGCATTATGTTAGTAGGGCTTAGTAAGATGTGTATTATGTTAGTAGTGCTCAGTAAATTATGTATTATGTTAGTAGTGCTCCGTGAGCTCTGTATTATGTTAGTAGTGTTCAGTAAGCTGTGTATTATGTTAGTAGTGCTCAGTAAGCTGTGTATTATGTTAGCAGTGCTCAGTAAGCTCTGTATTATGGTAGTGGTGCTCAGTAAGCTGTCTATTATGGGGGTCATTCCGACCTGATCGTAGCTGTGCTAAATTTAGCACAGCTACGATCACTTACACTGACATGCGGGGAGACGCCCAGCACAGGGCTAGTCCGCACTGCATGTCAGGCCGGCTTCCCCCAGACAAGTACAAAAGCATCGCACAGCGGCGATGCTTTTGTACTTGTAGAGTAACTCCCGGCCAGCGCAGCCCCTGCGGCTGGCCAGGAGTTACTCGTTGCTGACCTGGGTCGCAGCGGCTGCGTGTGACATCACGCAGCCACTGTGGCCCCCCCCCCCCCCGTGCGTTGGCCGGACCGCGCCGACAAAACGGTGGCCAAATGCTGCAGTGCCACCCCCTCCCGCACAGCGACCGCCTCTGCCTGTCAATCAGAAAGAGGCAATCGCTAGGCAATGACAGCCGCCGGCTATCAGCCATGCGCCGGTGCACTGCGGTGCCGATGCATGCGCAGTTCTGACCTGATCGCTGCGCTGCGAAGAACTGCAGCGAGCGATCAGGTCAGAATGACCCCCTGTGTTAGTAGTACTCAGTAAGCTGTGGATAATGGGGGTAATTCAGAGTTGATCGCAGCAGCAAATTTGTTAGCAGTTGGGCAAGACCATGGAGGTAATTCCAAGTTGATCGCAGCAGGAAATTTTTTAGCAGTTGGGCAAAACCATGTGCACTGCAGGGGGGGCAGATATAACATTTGCAGAGAGAGTTAGATTTGGGTGGGTTATATTGTTTCTGTGCAGGGTAAATACTGGCTGCTTTATTTTACACTGCAAATTAGATTTCAGTTTGAACACACCACACCCAAATCTCTCTCTCTCTGCACATGTTAAATCTGCCTCCCCTGCAGTGCACATGGGAGGTCATTCCGAGTTGTTCGCTCGCAAGGCGATTTTAGCAGAGTTGCTCACGCTAAGCCGCCGCCTACTGGGAGTGAATCTTAGCATCCTAAAATTGCGAACGACGTATTCGCAATTTTGCGATTACAAACTTCTTAGCAGTTTCAGAGTAGCTTCAGACTTACTCGGCATCTGCGATCAGTTCAGTGCTTGTCGTTCCTGGTTTGACGTCACAAACACACCCAGCGTTCGCCCAGACACTCCCCCGTTTCTCCAGCCACTCCTGCGTTTTTTCCGGAAACGGTAGCGTTTTTTCCCACACGCCCATAAAACGGCCTGTTTCCGCCCAGTAACACCCATTTCCTGTCAATCACACTACGATCGCCTGAGCGAAGAAAAAGCCGTGAGTAAAAATCCAAACTTCATAGCAAATTTACTTGGCGCAGTCGCAATGCGGACATTGCGCATGCGCACTAAGCGGGAAAACGCTGCGATGCGAAGAAATTTTCCGAGCGAACGACTCGGAATGAGGGCCCTGGTTTTGCCCAATTGCTAACAAACTTGAAGCTGCGATCAACTCAGAATTACCCCCATGTGCACTGCTGGTGTGGCAGATATATCATTTGCAGAGAGAGTTAGATTTGGGTGGGTTATTTTGTTTCTGTGCAGGGTAAATACACATGTTATATCTTCCCCCCTCCCTCCTGCAGTGCACATGGTTTTGCCCAACTGCTAACAAATTTGCTGCGCCGATCAACTCTGAATTGCCCCAAATGTTAGTAGTGCTCAGTAAGCTGTGTGTTATGTTAGTAGTGCTCAGTAAACTGTGTATTATGTAGAGATGAGCGGGTTCGGTTCCTCGGAATCCGAACCCGCCCGAACTTCATGTTTTTTTTCACGGGTCCGAGCGACTCGGATCTTCCCGCCTTGCTCGGTTAACCCGAGCGCGCCCGAACGTCATCATGACGCTGTCGGATTCTCGCGAGGCTCGGATTCTATCGCGAGACTCGGATTCTATATAAGGAGCCGCGCGTCGCCGCCATTTTCACTCGTGCATTGAGATTGATAGGGAGAGGACGTGTCTGGCGTCCTCTCCATTAGAA
This sequence comes from Pseudophryne corroboree, assembly GCF_028390025.1. Lineage (NCBI taxonomy): Eukaryota > Metazoa > Chordata > Amphibia > Anura > Myobatrachidae > Pseudophryne > Pseudophryne corroboree. The sequence continues at coordinate 1,022,676,524 of NC_086444.1, forward strand.
TAGAGATAGATTAGATAGAGAGAGAGAGATTGTGCAGAGTCGCAGACAGAGTTAGTTTACCACAGTCAGTGACCAGTGCAGTTGCTAGTTAACTTTTATTTAATATAATATATCCGTTCACTTCTCTCTGCTATATCCGTTCTCTGCCTGAAAAAAAAAACGATACACAGCACAGTCAGTCACACAGTGTGACTCAGTCTGTGTGCACTCAGCTCAGCCCAGTGTGCTGCACAGTCATCAATGTATAAATTAAAAGCTTATAATTAATTGTGGGGGAGACTGGGGAGCACTGCAGGTTGTTAGCAGGAGCCAGGAGTACAATTATATTAATTAACAGTGCACACTTTTGCTGCAGGAGTGGTGACCAGTGCCTGACCACCAGTATAGTATTGTTGTATACTACTAATATCTCTTTAAATATCAACCAGTCTATATTAGCAGCAGACACAGTACAGTGCGGTAGTTCACGGCTGTGGCTACCTCTGTGTCGGCACACGGCAGGCAGTCCGTCCGACCAGAATTGTATTATTTATTATTATATACCTACCACCTAACCGTGGTTTTTTTTTCATTCTTTATACCGTCATAGTGTCATCCTAATTGTTACGAGTATACTACTATCTCTTTATCAACCAGTGTACAGTGCGGTAGTTCACGGCTGTGGCTACCTCTGTGTCGGCACACGGCAGGCAGTCCGTCCGACCAGAATTGTATTATTTATTATTATATACCTACCACCTAACCGTGGTTTTTTTTTTCATTCTTTATACCGTCATAGTGTCATCCTAATTGTTACGAGTATACTACTATCTCTTTATCAACCAGTGTACAGTGCGGTAGTTCACGGCTGTGGCTACCTCTGTGTCGGCACACGGCAGGCAGTCCGTCCGACCAGAATTGTATTATTTATTATTATATACCTACCACCTAACCGTGGTTTTTTTTTCATTCTTTATACCGTCATAGTGTCATCCTAATTGTTACGAGTATACTACTATCTCTTTATCAACCAGTGTACAGTGCGGTAGTTCACGGCTGTGGCTACCTCTGTGTCGGCACACGGCAGGCAGTCCGTCCGACCAGAATTGTATTATTTATTATTATATACCTACCACCTAACCGTGGTTTTTTTTTTCATTCTTTATACCGTCATAGTGTCATCCTAATTGTTACGAGTATACTACTATCTCTTTATCAACCAGTGTACAGTGCGGTAGTTCACGGCTGTGGCTACCTCTGTGTCGGCACACGGCAGGCAGTCCGTCCGACCAGAATTGTATTATTTATTATTATATACCTACCACCTAACCGTGGTTTTTTTTTTCATTCTTTATACCGTCATAGTGTCATCCTAATTGTTACGAGTATACTACTATCTCTTTATCAACCAGTGTACAGTGCGGTAGTTCACGGCTGTGGCTACCTCTGTGTCGGCACACGGCAGGCAGTCCGTCCGACCAGAATTGTATTATTTATTATTATATACCTACCACCTAACCGTGGTTTTTTTTTTCATTCTTTATACCGTCATAGTGTCATCCTAATTGTTACGAGTATACTACTATCTCTTTATCAACCAGTGTACAGTGCGGTAGTTCACGGCTGTGGCTACCTCTGTGTCGGCACACGGCAGGCAGTCCGTCCGACCAGAATTGTATTATTTATTATTATATACCTACCACCTAACCGTGGTTTTTTTTTTCATTCTTTATACCGTCATAGTGTCATCCTAATTGTTACGAGTATACTACTATCTCTTTATCAACCAGTGTACAGTGCGGTAGTTCACGGCTGTGGCTACCTCTGTGTCGGCACACGGCAGGCAGTCCGTCCGACCAGAATTGTATTATTTATTATTATATACCTACCACCTAACCGTGGTTTTTTTTTCATTCTTTATACCGTCATAGTGTCATCCTAATTGTTACGAGTATACTACTATCTCTTTATCAACCAGTGTACAGTGCGGTAGTTCACGGCTGTGGCTACCTCTGTGTCGGCAGTCGGCAGGCAGTCCGTCCATCCATAATTGTATTATTATTATAATATATACCACCTAACCGTGGTTTTTTTTTCATTCTTTATACCGTCGTCATAGTGTCATACTAGTTGTTACGAGTATACTACTATCTCTTTATCAACCAGTGTACAGTGCGGTAGTTCACGGCACAAACAGAATGTGCACAAACTGGCTTTATTCTACCTAAGTTGCCCTCCCACAAGTGTGTACTCCGAAAGAGTGTTTAGTGCCGCCGCTCACCTTGTCAGCAATCGGCGTACGAGGTTACATCCAGAAAATGTGGAGAAGATGATGTTCATTAAAATGAATTATAATCAATTCCTCCGCGGAGACATTGACCAGCAGCAATTGCCTCCACAAAGTACACAGGGAGCTGAGATGGTGGATTCCAGTGGGGACGAATTGATAATCTGTGAGGAGGGGGATGTACACGGTGATATATCGGAGGGTGAAGATGAGGTGGACATCTTGCCTCTGTAGAGCCAGTTTGTGCAAGGAGAGATTAATTGCTTCTTTTTTGGGGGGGGTCCAAACCAACCCGTCATATCAGTCACAGTCGTGTGGCAGACCCTGTCACTGAAATGATGGGTTGGTTAAAGTGTGCATGTCCTGTTTTGTTTATACAACATAAGGGTGGGTGGGAGGGCCCAAGGATAATTCCATCTTGCACCTCTTTTTTCTTTTCTTTTTCTTTGCATCATGTGCTGATTGGGGAGGGTTTTTTGGAAGGGACATCCTGCGTGACACTGCAGTGCCACTCCTAGATGGGCCCGGTGTTTGTGTCGGCCACTAGGGTCGCTAATCTTACTCACACAGTCAGCTACCTCATTGCGCCTCTTTTTTTCTTTGCGTCATGTGCTGTTTGGGGAGGGTTTTTTGGAAGGGACATCCTGCGTGACACTGCAGTGCCACTCCTAGATGTGCCCGGTGTTTGTGTCGGCCACTAGGGTCGCTAATCTTACTCACACAGTCAGCTACCTCATTGCGCCTCTTTTTTTCTTTGCGTCATGTGCTGTTTGGGGAGGGTTTTTTGGAAGGGCCATCCTGCGTGACACTGCAGTGCCACTCCTAGATGGGCCCGGTGTTTGTGTCGGCCACTAGGGTCGCTTATCTTACTCACACAGCGACCTCGGTGCAAATTTTAGGACTAAAAATAATATTGTGAGGTGTGATGTGTTCAGAATAGGCTGAAAATGAGTGTAAATTATGTTTTTTGAGGTTAATAATACTTTGGGATCAAAATGACCCCCAAATTCTATGATTTAAGCTGTTTTTTAGGGTTTTTTGAAAAAAACACCCGAATCCAAAACACACCCGAATCCGACAAAAAAAATTCGGTGAGGTTTTGCCAAAACGCGGTCGAACCCAAAACACGGCCGCGGAACCGAACCCAAAACCAAAACACAAAACCCGAAAAATTTCCGGCGCTCATCTCTAGTATTATGTTAGTATTGCTCAGTAAGCTCTGTATTATGTTAGTGCTTAGTAAGCTGTGTATTATGTTAGTAGTGCTCAATAAGCTGTATTATGTTAGTAGTGCTTAGTAAGATGTATATTATGGGGGTGATTCAGAGTTGATCGTAGCTGTGCTAAATTTAGCACAGCTACAATCAGGCACACTGACATGCGGGGGGGACGCCCAGCACAGGGCTAGCCCGCCCCACATGTCAGTCCCTGCCCCGTGGCAGAAGTATAAAAGCATCGCACAGCAGCGATGCTTTTGTACTTCAGGAGTAGCTCCCGGCCAGCGCAGCTGCTGCGTGCTGGCCGTGAGCTACTTGTCACTGCCCGGGTCGCTGCGGCTGCATGTGACATCACACAGCCGCCGCTACCCACCCCTGGCACGGTCCAGCCACGCCTGCGTTGGCTGGACCGCTTCCCTTAAACGGCGGCTTAACACCACCGTCCCGCCCCCTCCCACCCATCGACCGCCTCTGCCTGTCAGTCAGGCAGAGGCGATCACTAGCTAAATACAGACGTCGGCTGTCTGGCATGCGCCGGCTCACTGCGGCGCCGATACATTCACAGTTCAAGCCTGATCGCTGCTGTGCGAACACGCACAGCACCGATCAGGTCTGAATTAGCCCCTATGTTCGTAGTGCTCAGTAAGCTGTGTTTTATGTTGGTAGTGCTTAGTAAGATGTGTATTTTGTTAGTAGTGCTCAGTAAACTTTGTATTATGTTAGTAGTGCTCCTCCGTAAGCTCTGTATTATGGGGGTAATTCCAAGTTGATCGCAGCAGGATTTTTGTTAGCAATTGGGCAAAACCATGTGCACTGCAGGGGAGGCAGATATAACATGTGCAGAGAGAGTTAGATTTGGGTGGGGTGTGTTCAATCTGCAATCTAAATTGCAGTGTAAAAATAGAGCAGCCAGTATTTAAACTGCACAGAAATAAAATAACCCACCCAATTCTAACTCTTTCTGCACATGTTATATCTGCCTTCCCTGCAGTGCACATGGTTTTGCCCAATTGCTATCAAAAATCCTGCTGCGATCAACTTGGAATTACCCCCTATGTTAGTAGTGTTCAGTAAGCTGTGTATTATGTTAGTAGTGCTCAGTAAGCTGTGTATTACTGTATGTTAGTAGTGTTCAGTAAGCTGTGTATTATGTTAGTAGTGCTCAGTTAGCTCTGTATTATGTTAGTAGTGCTCAGTACGCTGTGGATAATGTTAGTAGTGCTCATTAAGCTGTGTATTATTTTAGTAATGCATAGTAAAATGTATATTATGTTAGTAGTGCTCACTAAGCTCTGCATTATGGGGGTCATTCTGACCCGTTCACTCCCTGCGTTTTAACGCAGCAGAGTGAACGGGTCCCTGCTACGCCGGCGCCATTGTGCGCCAGTGCATGCCAGAAGGCCGAAGGCCGTAGCAGGACAGTGATCGCCTCTGCCTGATTGACAGGCAGAGGCGATCGATGGGCGGGAGGGGGCAAAACGTTTCGTAGGCATGGTCTGGCCAACACAGCCGTGGCTGGACTGAACGGGGGGCGGGCAGCAGCGGCTGTGTGATGTCATATGCAGCCGCTGCGGGCCGGGGAGCGAGGAGTAGCTCACGGCCAGCACGCTAAAGCTGCGCTGGTCGGAAGATACTACTGAAGTGCAAAGCATCGCCGCTGTGCGATGCCGTTGCACTTCTGCAGGGGGGCCGGCACTGACATGCGGGGCGGGCTAGCGCTGTGCTGGGCGTTCCCCCGCATGTCAGGAAAGATGATCGTAGCTGTGCTAAATTTAGCACAGCTGCGATCAACTCGGAATGACCCCCTATGTTAGTAGTGCTTAGTAAGATGTGTATTACTATGTATTATGTTAGTAGTGCTCAGTAAACTGTGTATTATGTTAGTAGTGCTCAGTAAGATGTGTATTATGGTAGTAGCGCTCAGTAAGCTCTGTATTATATGAGTAGCGCTCAGTAAGCTGTGTATTATATGAGTAGTGCTCAGTAAGCTGTGTATTATGGTAGTGGTGCTCAGTAAGCTGTGTATTATGTTAGTAGTGCTCAGTAAGATGTGTATTATGGTAGTAGCGCTCAGTAAGCTGTGTATTATATGAGTAGCGCTCAGTAAGCTGTGTATTATATGAGTAGTGCTCAGTAAGCTGTGTATTATGGGGGCCATTCCGACTTGATCGCTCGCTGCTGATTTTCGCAGTGCAGCGATCAGCGATTAAGTAAAAAATGGCAAAAATGTACTTTCACACAAAACTTTGTAGATTTACACAAGCTCGAGCGACGTTTTTTCTTCGCTCGAGTGATCGTAGTGTGATTGACAGGAAGTGGATTTTTTTGGGCGGAAACTGCCCGTTTTCAGGGAGTGTGCTAAAAAAACGCAGGCATGCCAGGTAAAAACGCAGAAGTGGCTGGAAAACGGGGGAGTGGCTGGCCGAACGCAGGGCGTGTTTGTGACGTCAAACCAGGAATTAAACGGACTGAGGTGATCGCAGTCTAGGAGTAGGTCTGGAGCTACTCAGAAACTGCAGCAAATTATTTAGTAGCAGTTCTGCTAATCTTTCGTTCGCTATTCTGCTAAGCTAAGATATTGCGTGTGCAATGCTGCTAAAAGCAGCTACCGAGCGAACAACTCGGAATGAGGGCCTATGTTAGTAGTGCTCAGCAAAATGTGTATTATGTTAAATATTAAATGAAAGGCTGCAGAAGGGCATGTGTATGTTTACATGTGCGATAAAAGTGTATCAGTTTACCTTGAGCGGGGATGCATTAAATGTTTGCGGGTGTGATAAATCTAGAATATTATTTTGAAGACTAATATAATTGCTGACAGAACCGGATATTAATCAGTTTATAGACTAAGGCAGTGGTTCCCAAACATTTTACAAGCACGGCGCCCTAGAGCATCAGAATTGTTTTCACGGCACCCCTAGGTCAAAGGTTTCTTATTGATAAATTAAGAAAGAAATATTAAGTTAAGTAAATTGTGCTTATATGTCACCCTTAGGGTCAATTGTGTGTGTTGAGGGACAGGATTTGCCTGTTTGTCCAAACATGTTATGATTGGCAGCCCCCAGCACTGGCTTTGCCTATTACATTAACCATAAATCATTTTAATTGATCCTGGACCACCAACCCGAGGCACCCCTGCAAGTGTCCTGAGGCACCCCAGGGTGCCACGGCACACAGTTTGGGAACCACTGGACTAAGGTGTGATTTAATCTGTGTTTTGCCGAGATTAGGAGCATAAAGTTACATGAATGTAATTTGGAGCTCCTTTCCAATTTTTTGTGACAATGACAATAACTTTGTTGGCCTCCAATTTATGGAATACTGTAGTCTCTAATAATAGCATATAGGATAGCGTTAGAACAAAGTTACACAACATTTAGTTCCCTATCTTTTGTCAAGGGGCTAGCAGATCATGCTGGGACTTCTATCTTAAAGATAAACTTGTATGTCAGTACCTACATTATATATTGAGCCAAAACATGCACCTCCATTACAGTAGGACTAAATACATTACAGGTCTGTGCATTACATAGCATTTACATATGTAGACGGGTGTAGTATGGTATGCCGGCGGCCGGGCTCCCAGCGACCAGCATACCGGTGCCGGGAGCCCGACCGCCGGCATACCGACAGCGTGGCGAGCACAAAGCTGCCCCTTGCGGGCATGGTGGCGCGCTACCCACGCCACGCTATTTATTCTCCCTCCAGGGGTGTCGTGGACCCCCATGAGGGAGAATATCTGTCGGTATGCCGGGTGTCGGGATTCCGGCGCCGGTATACTGTGCGCCAGGATCCTGACATTCGGCATACTGAAGACCACCCATGTAGACATTGCTAACTTGTTTTTGTTGTTGTTTTTTTCAGTTTAGTACAAGTTAAGTTTTTTAATCAACAGCATTTTCATCAATTTACTGGTCAGTAAACCTATATTATTTGTATGCTTGTAGTCCTGAAGAAATGTGATTTGAACTTGAAAAAAATTACCACGCTAAATACCTATGAGGGACATGCAGCTCCACCTGTCTCCATTCTATTTCCTGTGCACAGCTGCAGCCCTCTGATAGCTAACAGCAGTATTAGAAGGGCAGCCATTCTGCTTGACCTCAGTTGAGGTAGCTTGTGATTTGTGAATTGTTTAATTGGGGGAAATGGTGGCAGACTCTGTGTTATCCCTATTACAGCAAATGAATTTATCAGCCAATTTTTTACAAGCATACCTTATGAATGAGCTGGCAAACATCTAAGATACTGGAAAATGTTCTTATTTTTGAAAGGTGCAATACGGACATTTACTTCAATTAAAATCCACATTAAATCTCAAAGTTGCATTAATAATATAAACGTAGTTTTTGTCAATACATATTTTATCTGCATAGAATAGCCTAAGTGTTCTATACTGTATGTGTATAGAGAGAGAAAGAGAGAGAGAATGAGAATGATTAAGTAACACCAAAGACAGGCACAAACCACCCAATATGTTTTATGTCTAGGTGCACAGCAGTATCACACCAAAAGTAAAGGTTACATAGAAACCAGTAAATGAAGACACTTAAATAGGACTTACTCAAATTTACTGTACTGTTTGAGTGAGTATATATATATATATATATATATAGTCCAAGGGATGAACCCGCACTCTGATGCTGATATGTCGAAATAAATAGAGGGTGCCCTCAGCAAATGTAGATGCAAAGAAAAAGAAAAGGCTGCGGCACTCCGTTTGCAAAATGTTGGTGTATTGATTAAAAGGTCATGACAGCAGTACAAATAGCAGCGACGTTTCGGTACTCGCAGGTACCGTTTTCAAGCTGCGTGCTGCTGAAAGGGAAAACAGAATAAACAAGAATAACTTAGATATACTTACTTAAATACCCCCCGCCGCTGAGAGAAGCCGGGTCGCGGCAGCGTCCCGCATGGAGTCCGTCCGTAACGGGCGCTTGCCGATGACGTCATGCCGCACAGCGTAAGGAGGTTCCAGGGGAGCGTGAAGCGTTGCCTGGCAACCGGACGCTGAGGACTGAGATCTCTCCCCGGCCTCCCACAGCAGCTGAAGGAGACACAAACTGATCGTTTTTAGTGAAAATTATGCATGCATGTGAAATAATAAAAATCGATGTGAAATAACGAAAGACACATATGTGCAATACAGTGAGGGCGCAAGCGGTATACTTGAACACACACTGATACGGGCAACAGGTAACCATGGTGATAATGATAACAAAACGACATGTCCAGGAAGAAATTAAGTGAACCTACAACATAACACAAAAGGGAAGAAACAATCATTACGGAGCCTGGATATTCTCATACTATCATAGGCCTCTCATAGTAAATAAAGAGGGAGGGCAAGCTGGTGGCCCAATGGTATACATTACTTATATATAAGCTACATGCAAGCGTAACGTATCACATGTACCAAATATAGTGGGTGTTACTAAACAATAAGATACCCTATTATAGAAAAGTGTTCCAATTATAGCGTTCGTTCAATCCAGCTGGTGATACTGTATTAAGACGGTGTATCCACGACATCTCACACTTCAACAGCTTTCCATTGCGGTCGCCGCCACGAAGTGATGGCGGAATGTGATCAATTAGCATATGTTTCAGCGGCGGGGAGTATTTAAGTAAGTATATCTAAGTTATTCTTGTTTATTCTGTTTTCCCTTTCAGCAGCACGCAGCTTGAAAACGGTACCTGCGAGTACCGAAACGTCGCTGCTATTTGTACTGCTGTCATGACCTTTTAATCAATACACCAACATTTTGCAAACGGAGTGCCGCAGCCTTTTCTTTTTCTTTATATATATATATATATATATATATATATATATATCGGACATACATCCTAATCAGCATGAGGGTGGATCAGACATTTTGATTGAAATCCAAGACTATTAAAAGCAAAGTTAAACAACCAAAGTTTGGCTTTCTTCTGGAGGATTTCCCATGTTCTGCATATAGATGGATATTTCCCAATGTAGCAGATTGGAAAAGAGATACATTCAATACGTCTAAAGTTGAAAGCGCTTTTAGGATGTACTGTATTTTATATCCATTTTCTGTTGTTCTGTTTTACATAATAAAGTTATTTGAAATGTGCCAACAGAAACAACATATGAAAGTAAAATTGTTTTTACTTACATAATTCATGCTGTTAAAAGTATTGCTATTTAGAATAGCAAATTATTTGTAGATGCAGCTCGGTTTATTTTGTAATAAAATAAAATAATTTTTTTCAAAATGTTCAAAACAATTATGTTTTATACAAATTGTTACATACAATTTATTGATAGATGTAAAATAGATCAGTTATTTTTGGCCCTTTTATTACGCTTGAAAAGTTGTACACAACTTCTGTTTGATGTGCTGTTATGATCATGTGGGAAATAGTACAGTCATGTGCTGATGAACTACTGTAATGTTTTATACATCAATAAAGAACTAATAGACAGCTTTTCAAGCAAAGTTATTAATTGTACAGTTATGAATACAAGCCATCCTTAGCACCATTGTCTCAGCACCACACACATACAGTATGTTGAAAATTTAACAACCAGTCCAAAATACTGTATACACTAATCATTATAAATTGCAGTTGTTAAAAGTTAATAGCTGATTTTTTTTATGTGACTTACAATTAATTTGTGCTTTTGTTAAGTAATAAAATAAATAAACCCCAACAATAGGTCATTATATGATAGACCGAAATAACTTTTGTTTTATTTCAGTGGAATTATACTGTACCAATTATTTGCCAGAAAATCAACTAATTAATATTCAGATTTTAAAGCTGCTATTCTGTACGAATGCTTTTTTTTTATATAGATATTAGCAACACAAAAAAAGTCAGAACTTGGAATAAGGCTGGAAGTGGTTAAGAACCCCTCCATATTATATTGTTTTGTATGCATAGTATAATATGTATAGTAATGGTAATGTAGAACTTAGCTAGAAGTTTCACACATCTCTCAATTATCTGATGTCGTTAACAATTACCATGAAAGTATTTAGCTTAACAAGTAGATGTAAGTCCTTGTGACAGTCAGAAAACTTAATCACCCAAATAACAACTGTACTTTGTAATTATTACCTCTCTATAATAGGAATGGGGCATAGAGAATAAATGGAAAGTACTATAATATTTGTGATATTTGCCCACTGTATAGTTTTAGAGCTATAATGTTTGAAAATGTATTTTGGATTCCTTATAGTTGAGGCATTTTTCCATCAGTTCCTTATTAAATATTAAATAGTATACTTAATTTTTCCCACCTGGAACTTCACACTATACAGTATGTCCACTATTAGGGAAGTGAATGTACTATACTGTATAAAGTCCCATTCCATAGGCGTAGCCTCACAAGGTCGATTTTTCATGAAATATTTCCTATATACAGAAACACACCATGAGCAGCTCCTTACACACTGGTTAATTCAGTCAGATTAGGTCAATCAATATTAGTAAGTATATGCTGTATGCATCTATGTTAACTAAGAAGAAGAAAAAAATCAAAGGTACAGTAAATAGGGGCTCCTATTATGTGGTAAAATGACATGGCCATTTACCATTTTCAAAAGAGCAAGAGTGTCAGCCATCTGAAAGCTAGTTTAACAGGTTATGTATTCATCCTACTAACCCATCAACTAGTTAGTTAGTTAGTTAGTTAGTTAGTTAGTTAGTTAGTTACTTAAGAGTGCCCTGTTCTTGAAGCTGAATAGTGATGATTTTGCTCTAATACTCTAATAATGTACTTGTGTAGATAGACATTTAGACAAAGGATAAAGTAAATTATTTGTTTGGGAATGTGTCTTGGTTTTACATTGTTATTCAGTATGTTATTTTTTTATGCCACTTTTGTGCAGTTTGGTAAAATAAAGTTTTGATTATCTGTTTATTAATGCATTTATGCTACAGACACTTTAATCTTTCTCTTTTCTCCACTGTACTACGGTGGTTTCAGTGTGATTATTAAAACATTTTTACGCTTCCTGTGGTGCTCTGTAAAAGCAAAAACAAACTGGTTAGTTATTTTGTAGCTGTTATTTTAAAATTGCTTTCTATGGGACCTACTGTAATTAAATTATTTGCCTATTCAGTCTACTCTGTATCTTATTGCCTTCTGTGCCATGTGCTGCAAATGGCAAATACTTTCCGTAATAAACAAATATATTACAGTAGATAACACAAAATATTATCTCAGCTTTGCGCATTTAGACAACAGTGAAAATGTCATTTGTACATGAAAGCTACAGCTCAAGTATACAGGGACATAAATATAGTGTAATGTGTGTATAAATGATGCATTAGTGAAGGCATACAGTAGTTTTTCATTTATTTCTATATATAAAAGTTTCCACAAAACAGTTTCTACTTTCTCACCCCGGAATGCTGCAGCTGCTACCACTGTAGTTTTTCTTCTTCAGTGTCATCGGCTGGTCACTATTCAAAGACAACAGGCAGCTGCATTGTCACTAATTGCAAGTGTTGTCTCTGACCTCAGATTGCTTGGGCCAGACTAATCGATGGAAAGGTGCAAGAGAAATCACCCAGGGAGAACTAGATGCTACAGTATAAAAGTTCTAGATGTGGAAGTCTACATATACAGTACCACTACCCACAGCGCAATTCCAAATCAATAACACCAACAGCAAACACTAACTGACATTTCATCATTACAACAATGATTACAGGGCTAGATAGATAGATAGATAGATAGATAGATAGATAGATAGATAGATAGATAGATAGATAGATAGATAGATAGATAGATAGATAGAAATGTGTGAATCTCTCTCTCTCACTTTAAATATGTATATATTTATATATACTGTACACTGTATGTAGATGTATATATATGTATATTGCAAAAAGCCAGGTTGTAGCTTTCATGTTAAATGAGCATGCAGACTTATTGAAATGGGTAAATGTTTAAATTGGCCTTGGGATGATTTTACTAGATGATAATATTATAAATATTATTTTTATTATTATTATTATTATTATTATTATTATTATTATTATTATTATTAATATTACCCTTTACATATTATTCTAGACTTCAATGACATTTAAAAGAAGCGCAGCCGAATGCCTACATGTGATGTTCTTGTGTACCTGAGGTGAGCTATGTTTTTGGATGCTGTAATAATTATAAGACTCTGAAATGCTAATATCAGGTTGTTGTTGTTCTTTTGTTGTTTGTTTTTTAAGCAGCCAGCATACAGTATAAAGCAATATAGCCTTAGTAACTAAACATATACAGTATAAAGCAATATAGCCTTAGTAACTAAACATATAGCCTTAACAAACACATTTCTGTTCTTATATCAACAAATCTAGAAAATACCCCAGTTTATCTTGGTAGCCTCTTATGTAACACACCTCTGTCATGATAATATTCAATATTTATTTTTATCTAGTATGATGCTTAGTATCAAGAATGACAGCTCTGCAATAACCTGCACAACATTCATTACTTTATACTATTATGTAGCAATGCTTAGGAAAAATAAAGCACTGCATACTGTATCTGTGCTTTCAGTACCACCTAAACTAGGAAGTAGCAACAAACTTGTAATATAGCAGTATACAGTATCAGACAAATCACAGATCAATAACCATATATTATGTTGTCAACCAGACATGATACTACATGTTGAAAAAAAAGAAAAAGAAAAAAAAATGATGCATGGTAGTAAATGAAAGTAAAACAAAATATAAATAACAAAAAATGATATGGCAAAATATTTAAGCTAAAATATGCAAATAAACGGATACACTGTGAAGTATATCAAGAGGGTTTCTGGTTTGACTATTTTTAAGTATACTTCTATTATTTATGTACTGTTCCACACTATATGATAACGCTATTTCAAACGTGCAACTTTATTTAATTACAGTGGTTTGTTTTAGGTTTGGTATAAAACATTCTCAATTATATGCAGTAGAAAGTATTGATTTGTGAATTGTTGCACATGAAAGTATATTTTATTCCTACAGTGTGGTGCACATAGTGTATAGTAAACTGTATTGAATGTGATAAGGTTTTGCATTGTGCCTTTAATCCATCAGTAGATAGCATTATTAATATCTCTGCTTGAGGAGCAATGTTCCCCAGCTGTGCCACCTTAATATTTTTTACATCTCCTTTCAAGAAACTTTTTGATCCTGTAGTCTTTAAATGCACAGTTCAGGACTACATAAACTCCTATCAGTATAGTATAGATTTAAATGAGTTAATTACAAATGGTGCTTGACAGCGCTTTCATAAAGTTAAGCAGATGGAAAAACTGAGTATTGTCTTATGTCACCCTGTGTACAAATGTACTATGAATATTTACGTTCACAGCACAACACAAGCTAATACAATCATGTGCGCCAACCACAGAAATGTATTTGCAGCAGGGAGCTCCCAGTACATTTATTGCTTTTGTCTGTCATGCAAAAATCTGTGTTCATTTGTAAATCTAAGACCTGGTTCTTCAAATACATCAATCTCTTCTGCGATAACACCCTGTGAATTCCTAAATTAGATAACTATGGGGGTATGTATGACAGCAAACATGGAGCAATTCTGGAGATGTCTATGATTTATTCAGGAAACTCATCTTTAGATTTCAGTGGAATGTGGCGCTTTAAGGGCTGGAAAAACATTGCCTATTATTACATATAGAGACCTTGTACTTTGACTTTGCTTTTAACGGGGAATTCAAAGCTTGTTCCCAAATCACCCTCTAGCATAGTGTACTATACTACTATTGTATTTTATTGTTGTATGTTACCAGTGCATTGTACTGAGCATAAACACATGTGAATGCTGCAAGAAGATATGACATTTACATAAAGCAAAGTGTGGTGAATGCATGTCAGAGAATATGGTCACATGGCCAATTGTACTCAATATATATATATATATATATATATACATTCATAGAAGAAAAGATGCACTCACAAGACTTCTTCTTAGTGAAAGATAAAGTTTTAATCCAACCTCACATCAATGATTACAGCATAAGCAGGGTCCCTGTCTATGCTGTCATCATTGATCAAACTTTATCTTTCTTTATCTTTTTTCCTTTTGATATATAAATGCCTTCATACTGCCATATTTCACTTACACTATCACTCCAATGGCATATAAAAAGAGGAAGGTGCTTGTACATTAGCTGTCTCTTTAATTATTGCCATAATTCATTCTAAACTATAGCAACCATGAAATTAACTTTCCCCAGAAATACAATGACAGTATTTTTTCTTACAATAATGACAGTTAATCAGAAAATTGCCACAGTGTACTGTAGATCTGCTCATGTTGGCTCTTTGGTTTGCAAAAAGTACCCCTCTCTTATTAAGTTACTGGTATTATTTTAATGCTGTTCTGTTCTTACCTTTCTGTGACCATTGATTGTATTTCCTTATTTTTGGGAGGCTTTTTTCCTTCTTGATTTAAACAAAGTGTTGATATTTGTATTTCTTTTTGTCATCCTGTCACATGGTCAAAAAGTGAGGATTGCTAGATTATTTTCAGCATGCTTGGGTAGAGTCTGGTACGTTGCTTAAAGTCCTCTGCAACTTTTAAGGGAGCTTTAACATTGCTAACAATGGGGCAGAGCTCATTGGACATTATTATAACTTTATGGCTGCCAAATGGTGTTTAAAACATTGCAAAGAGATGGACAGGTTTTGTGGAGGTTTCTATCTCTATACTCAGACCGTGACTAGTTAATAAAAAAAAAGTACCTCTTTTTCTAATATGTTTGACTTGTACTTAAGCCTGTGTATGGGACTTGTGTCGGGGGAGAAATGGACAAAAACAAAAGCAATATTTTTTTATTTGTGAAAATGAACTTCGTATTATGTGAAAATGTAACCTGGAAAATAACTATCACTAGAATAGTGGGGGAAAGAAATTCACTTAAAATAAATATTATTGATCACTTACATAAAATGATATCACATTACATAAAATGATATCATAGGGGATGTAATTGTTAGATTTAATCTGTCAGGTAACAATGAAATCCAATTGCTTTGTTAAATTAATTCAGAAATAAACAAAGAAAGATGGTGGTACGGCTTAATATTACTTAATGCCATTCTAGCAACATTGTATTCTTCACTCCCGTGAGTCTTGTAGATGGTAAGCCACACTGCTACATGAATGGGCAATAAAATTAAAAGATTTATTATGGGTTTGAATCACTGCAAGGAAACACCTGTGTTGTATTGTAGTCAAATCCATTCAGACAACTCTGTAGATACTTCATGGCGGTAATCATTTGTTCTCTGTGGTAACGTACTGTAGCCTATTTATAGACTGAAGTAGTATTACATTCATAGTTGTTATCTTTTCAGACGATATATCAATGATGGAATTTAACGCAGCAAATAAATCAACTTTTTAAAGAAGGCATTAAATAGGTTCTCCACCTAAATTAATATTCCCCATCTCCTCCAAATATTTAAGCCTAATCCGTAGAGGTAAACAGAGTTTTATTTGTAGAGTAAATTGTATGATTTAGAACCAATCCTATACTATACTTTGAATGCCCCATTTCAACGAGGAGCTTTGGAAGGCACTGGCCAGCATACTGTATTTAAAAGAGATGGAGTTAAATTATGTACAGCCCCTTTAAGTTGTAAATGGCTTTCTGTTTGCGGATAAACTGTATCATAGATATATGACTTTTGGAAGTATATTAGTTTATTAGTTTATAAGGAACAAACCGCAGTTTATTATTATGCAGAACAGCCAAAGATTAATTTTTCCACAACTCCTACCCCTTCAAGGAAATAAACACAGTAATTTTAATATCCAGGAACTATTTAATTATTCATAGCATTATACTGTGATAAATCATTGACATACACAACAACCCAGAAATGTATTGCCCCTAAATTCTAAATAGCTTTCAGCGATGACAAACTTAAACAGAGATATTACTACATTATCAAAAAAGTAGCATCCACCGTCTGACGCTCAGTACAGTAGTTATAATTCAGTAGAATTACACCAGCAGGCATCTTCCGTCTATTGTAGCTGCGCTGGATACTGGTCAATACAGTTCATTCTTTGATATCATCGGGGCATTAATGAAAATAGATGCACAGGAAAAAGGTTTGTTTATCTATGGTGGTTCACATTGTAAAACCATACTGGCACCAAACATAAAGTTGTTTGTATATTTCAGCGTAAAATAAGGTTTGGACATTTTACACTGTGAGGGCTTTTCCCCATTTTTTTCATTTGTCTTAATATTCCTCCTCCTGGCCTTGTAGCTGCCAACTCAGCTTCTATATGCTGTAGTTTAGTTTATATAACTGCTACAATGTATTCTAAGCTGCACCAATGTGATCCTCTATTGTATGCTAGTAGTTTGCAGCTCTTGGCTCAAGACGTCACTGCCCCCTTGGCTTCAGTATTGGCTTGTGGGGTTCCTGAAACAGCAGCCTGCAGTCTGCAGATCTGCCCGAGAGTCATATTGTGTATCTTTAGAACACACCAGGAGCTCAGGTTCTCGGTCCTGATAGCAGTCCGCTCTCTCACTTTGTGATATAAAACTTTCCTAGTGGGTGGAGCTGCCCAAGGCACATTATCATCCTGCTACTGTTCTAAACTATTGACACCAAAATGCTGTTCACTGTCAACCCCATTCATTTCGGAAAGCAGCAAAATAACTCAACTATACATGTTCTGACACAGTAACTATATAATGCAACACAGTTATCAAGTCAGGGAAGAGGTGGAATTCCAGGAAAAGGGGCTATCTCTGCTTTGTACATCCTAGTATTTTTCATTCAGATTGCCCCACACATTTTAAATACTTAAAATAGCTCTTAGATGAAGAAATTGAGAAGTTCCTTCTTGTGCGCGCACTTGGGAGTGCACACACAAATATTTAGCTGTTACCTATGCGCCTTGATTCAACGATACATTAATATGGGCACACAGAACTTAATAGATGGGCGCAACTCATTTGATGCTCAGTAACATGACTTGCTTCTGCACTTTGATAGATCCACATAAGATTATTAGAATCTCTGAGAATAACTCATTGGCCGTTGTAGGTTTGAGTTGCTGTTATATACGGGCATATATCTCTTAGGATCATGTATGTGCTGACATAACCAATCAATGTTGTTTGTCCTCCAACTAACTTTCTCATTTTACCTTTGTTTTTGCCTACAGTAGCTTCTCCTGACATTGATTTTGCCTGTTTATTTTCCTCTGTTTGTTAATACTCTTACCCTAATTAATAGATACTAATTGGTAGATACTCAGTACAGGTGTTATGGAACTATGGGGTACAGTATCAGTGAGCATATCTAGCTGTAAGTGGCAGTTTAGGGGGAAGAGCAGGTCTAGCCTATACCGAGGGCTGCATTTATCATCCACTGATAACCCCTATTTCTCACATTTTCCATGAGAAAAGGGGTTATCCGAGGTTTGTGCAATTTATCAAGTGGGTTTCTGCATTCATGTAAGGAGCAGTTTCAGTCCTTCTTTGCTATCCGCATGGAGTTGCAAAAAGGTTGCAAAACCATGCGAACTCTTTTTGCACTGCAGATTTAAATTTTTGCACTGTAAATTAAATTAATTTTGTGGTGAAATGGGCACAATTGCACATAAAAAAAACATGTTTCACATCTGAATTTGTTTGCTATTTGCAAGTGAAAATCAGCCTGTAGGACAGGTTCAACTAACCTCTAGATTGGCCCACCAGTCTTCAGGTTGCATGTTACAGCCAGAAGCAGAGGAAATACGGACACAAAAAAAGAAGGGTGGTAGGTTGTGAGTAGGAAATCTTACAGATGATTTATACCATAATGGTACATTTGTGTGAATGTTACTCATTGTATGCCCAATATAATTCAGTAACAATGATTGCAAACACAAGGCTGTTTAATTGTCTACTTTTAATAAAGCTGTGGACAGACTGAAGGATTTTTTTAATCTCATTTTTTAATACTCTACGCAATATAGATATATTGTTTAGAAATCGTTATATTAAGTGAATTAAATTTTAATTTTAATAGACATAAACAAACATGAATAAAAACAAACCATAATTGCTGTATACAGTAAGTTATACACAGCCGACAGGTTAATATGCTCATCATTCCTGTATACAATGGTGTTCTTAAACAAGGCATCATTTTTGTATGTAAGTATAATGCGAGCCTTACTATTGCACTCTAAACTTGTAAAATATTGACATTTGAACTCGCTGTTATGATGGATACAAAAACATTTCTCTAACGTCCTAGTGGATGCTGGGGACTCCGTCAGGACCATGGGGATATAGCGGCTCCGCAGGAGACAGGGCACAAAAGTAAAAGCTTTAGGATCAGGTGGTGTGCACTGGCTCCTCCCCCTATGACCCTCCTCCAAGCCTCAGTTAGATTTTTGTGCCCGGCCGAGAAGGGTGCAATCTAGGTGGCTCTCCTAAAGAGCTGCTTAGAGTAAAAGTTTGTTAGGTTTTTTATTTTCAGTGAGTCCTGCTGGCAACAGGCTCACTGCATCGAGGGACTTAGGGGAGAGAAGTGAACTCACCTGCGTGCAGGATGGATTGGCTTCTTAGGCTACTGGACACCATTAGCTCCAGAGGGAGTCGGAACACAGGTCTCACCCTGGGGTTCGTCACGGAGCCGCGCCGCCGACCCCCTTGCAGATGCCGAAAAATGAAGAGGTCCAGAAACCGGTGGCAGAAGACTTTTCAGTCTTCATAAGGTAGCGCACAGCACTGCAGCTGTGCGCCATTGTTGTCAGCACACTTCATAACAGCGGTCACTGAGGGTGCAGGGTGCTGGGGGGGGCGCCCTGGGCAGCAATGATAGTACCTTATTCTGGCTAAAAATACATCACATATAGCCCCTGGGGGCTATATGGATGTATTTAACCCCTGCCAGGTCTCAGAAAAACGAGAGAAGAAGCCCGCCGAAAAGGGGGCGGGGCCTATTCTCCTCAGCACACAGCGCCATTTTCCCTCACAGAAATGCTGGTGGGAAGGCTCCCAAGCTCTCCCCTGCACTGCACTACAGAAACAGGGTTAAAACAGAGAGGGGGGGCACTGATTTGGCGATATGACTACATATATTAAAATGCTATAAGGGAAAAGCACTTATATAAAGTTTGTCCCTGTATAATTATAGCGTTTTTGGTGTGTGCTGGCAAACTCTCCCTCTGTCTCCCCAAAGGGCTAGTGGGTCCTGTCCTCTATCAGAGCATTCCCTGTGTGTGTGCTGTGTGTCGGTACGTGTGTGTCGACATGTATGAGGACGATGTTGGGAGGCGGAGCAAATTGCCTGTAATGGTGATGTCACTCTCTAGGGAGTCGACACCGGAATAGATGGCTTATTTAAGGAATTACGTGATAATGTCAACACGCTGCAAGTCGGTTGACGACATGAGACGGCCGGCAAACATATTAGTATCTGTCCAGGCGTCTAAAACACCGTCAGGGACGTTATAATGCCCATTTTACCTCAGTCGGTCGACACAGACACAGACACGGACACTGACTCCAGTGTCGACGTTAAAAAAAACAAACGTATTTTTCTTTAGGGCCACACGTTACTTGTTAAGGGCAATGAAGGAGGTGTTACATATTTCAGATACTACAAGTACCACAAAAAAGGGTATTATGTGGGGTGTGGAAAAACTACCTATAGTTTTTCCTGAATCAGATAAATTAAATGAAGTGTGTGATGAGGCGCGGGGTTCCCCCGATAGAAAATTATTGGCGGTATACCCTTTCCCGCCAGAAGTTAGGGCGCGTTGGGAAACACCCCTTAGGGTGGATAAGGCGCTCACACGCTTATCAAAACAAGTGGCGGTACCGTCTCCAGATACGGCCGCCCTCAAGGAGCCAGCTGATAGGAGGCTGGAAAATATCCTAAAAAGTATATACACACATACTGGTGTTATACTGCGACCAGCGATCGCCTCAGCCTGGATGTGCAGCGCGGGGGTGGCTTGGTCGGATTCCCTGACTGAAAATATTGATACCCTTGACAGGGACAGTATTTAATTTACTATAGAGCATTTAAAGAATGCATTTCTATATATGCGAGATGCACAGAGGGATATTTGCACTCTGGCATCAAGAGTAAGTGCGATGTCCATATCTGCCAAAAGATGTTTAGGGACACGACAGTGGTCAGGTGATGCAGATTCCAAACGGCACAAAGATGTATTGCCGTATAAAGGGGAGGAGTTATTTGGGGTCGGTCCATCGGACCTGGTGGCCACGGCAACTGCAAGGAAATCCACCGTTTTTACCCTAAGTCACATCTATGCAGAAAAAGACACCGTCTTTTCAGCCTCAGTCCTTTCGTCCCCATAAGCATATCTGCCCAGGGATAGAGGAAAGGGAAGAAGACTGCAGCAGGCAGCCCATTCCCAGGAACAGAAGCCTTCCACCGCTTCTGCCAAGTTCTCAGCATGATGCTGGAGCCGTACAGGACCCCTGGATCCTACAAGTAGTATCCCAGGGGTCAGGGCCGGCGCTATCACTAGGCAGCTTTAGGCAGCTGCCTATGAGTGCCGGCCACTGGAGGGCGGCAGAACACACTGATGAGTAAATGCTGTCTCTACAAATCTGTCGCCCCCCACCTCCGTGATAGCGCCTCACATATTCACTTGAGGGCTCAGGCATGTTGCCTGCACCCTTACCACCCCCCCACCCCCAGGGCCAGGGCACTTTTATTTTCCCTTTGCAGCCACATGCTGCAGTGTGCTCATACAGAAGCCGACGCTCTGCTGAGTTTGCTTCCTGGTATGGACAGGAAAAGGAAGTCACTTGGTGCACATGTGACTGTGAGAGAGGAGAGGAGAGGAGCCTTCAGACGTGAGGAGCAGCAGCCCAGCAGGTCTATCAGAAAGCCATACCATACGGGGGAGCACAGACTCAGGTACATTCTGCTGCTAATGAGGGAAACTGGTAATTTTAGTGTGTGCAGGGGAGGGGGGGGGGGTTGTATATTAGTGTGTGCAGGGGAGGAGGGGTGGTATATTAGTGTGTGCAGGGGGGGTATATTAGTGTGTGCAGGGGAGGGGGTGGTATATTAGTGTGTGCAGGGGGGTATATTAGTGTGTGCAGGGGAGGGGGTGGTATATTAGTGTGTGCAGGGGTGGTATATTAGTGTGTGCAGGGGGGGTATATTAGTGTGTGCAGGGGAGGGGGTGGTATATTAGTGTGTGCTGGGGAGGGGGGTATATTAATGTGTGCAGGGGGGGTTGTATATTAGTGTGTGCAGGGTAGGGGGGGGTGGTATATTAATGTGTGCAGGTGAGGGGGGGGGTGGTATATTAATGTGTGCAGGGGGGGTTGTATATTAGTGTGTGCAGGGTAGGGGGGGTGGTATATTAATGTGTGCAGGTGAGGGGGGGGGGTGGTATATTAATGTGTTCAGGGGAGGGGGGGTGGTATATTAGTGTGTGCAGGGGGTATATTAGTGTGTGCAGGGGAGGGGGGGTGGTATATTAAAGTGTGCAGCGGAGGGGGGTATATTAAAGTGTGCAGCGGAGGGGGGTATATTAAAATGTGCAGCGGAGGGGGGTATATTAATGTGTGCAGCGGAGGGGGGTATATTAGTGTGTGCAGCGGAGGGGGGTGGTATATTAGTGTGTGCAGCGGAGGGGGGTGGTATATTAGTGTGTGCAGCGGAGGGGGGTGGTATATTAGTGTGTGCAGCGGAGGGGGGTATATTAATGTGTGCAGCGGAGGGGGGGTGGTATATTAGTGTGTGCAGCGGAGGGGGGGTGGTATATTAGTGTGTGCAGCGGAGGGGGGGGGGTGGTATATTAGTGTGTGCAGCGGAGGGGGGGTATATTAATGTGTGCAGGGAGGGGTGGTATATTAGTGTGTGCAGGGGAGGTGGGGTGGTATATTAGTGTGTGCAAGGGGGTATATTAATGTGTGCAGGGGAGGGGGGGGTGGTATATTAATGTGTGCAGGGGAGGGGGGTGGTATGGTGGTATATTAATGTATGCAGGGGAGGGGGTGGTGGTATATTAATGTGTGCAGGGGAGGGGGGGGACGGTATATTAAAAATTTGTATGGGGGAGTGGCATATTAATGTGTTTTTGTTTTTTAATTAATGCAGTTTCCCACTGCCTATCACCCACTGCCTCTCCCCGCCCGTCACCTCTCTCCTGAGACCCTCTCCCTATCACTCACTGACTCTTATACCGCTTTTAGACCAACAGCGCGGGTCGCAGCCGGGAGCCTGACACGGGTGCTACCCGGCTGCGCCCTGCGTCAGCTCCCTTTCCCACCTCACTCGCCAACCCGGCATATTGCCAGTGACGCGGCGGGGGTGGCACTTGGAGATCACATGATCTCCAAGCGCCGCCCGCACATTCACTGTACACTGCAAAGTTTGCCGAGTTGAACACGTGTTCAACCCTGCAAACCACCCGAGTTGGAATACCGGGTCACTCGACCCGCATTATTCCAACTCGAACCTTTTACACCAACCAGCAACACGGGTTATGCACCTTCAAGTGCAATAATCCGTGTTATATGCTGGCGGTGTAAAAGGGGTATTGCCCTCACTCCGTCACCTCTCTTCTATTACACTCTTCCTGTTGTTCACCATTTCCCCATCACCTCTCTCGCTTGTTACCCAGTGACTCTCACCCTTTCAATGTCACCCTCTGTTTTCACCCTCTGCTTGTCACCTTCCTCCACTCACTGGTCACTGCCTGTCCCTAGCTTCACTCTCTACCCTTCTCCCACTGCCTCTCCCTGCTGTTACCCTTTTCCCGTCCGCTCTCTCTCCTGTCACCCTCTCCCTGTCACCTACTGACTTTTCTGTCACCCACCGTCTCTAACACTCACCCGATCACCCTCTCTCTTTTCACATTTCTGTGGGGTCTATTCATGAAGCAGTGAAAAGTGTGGAGAAGTAAGTCAGTGAAGAAGTTGCCCATGGCAACCAATCAGCTTATATAATTGTATAGAAATACACTTTATAAATGTTACTTCAACACTGATTGGTTGCCATAGGCAACTTCTCCACTGTTTACACTGCATCATGAATAGACCGACATCCTCCCCCCCCCCCCACACACACACAGACACACACACACTCACCTTGCGATTTCAGTCTCAGGCGTGTTTTTGACTACCACCCCTACAGCGATTGCAGACTCCCTCCCGCATGTTGCCCGCTAGCCCCCACCCCCACAATTGCAGACTCCTGCATGTACGACATCCACCACGTACCATTATGTAAGCATGCGGGGGGGGGGGGGGAGCAGGCTAAAGTTTTGCCTAGGGTGTCAAGAAACCTTGCACCGGCCCTACCAGGGGTACAGATTGGAAAGTCGAGAAGTTTCCCCTCGCAGGTTCCTGAAGTCTGCTTTACCAACGTCTCCCTCCGACAGGGAGGCAGCATTGGAAACAATTCACAAGCTGTATTCCCAGCAGGTGATAATCAAAGTACCCCTCCTACAACAAGGAAAGGGGTATTATTCCACACTATATTGTGGTACTGAAACCAGAAGGCTCGGTGAGACCTATTCTAAATCTGAAATATTTGAACACTTACAAAGGTTCCAATCAAGATGGAGTCACTCAGAGCAGTGATAGCGAACCAGGAAGAAGGGGACTATATGGTGTCCCGGGACATCAGGGATGCTTACCTCCATGTCCCAATTTGCCCTTCTCACCAAGGGTATCTCAGGTTCGTGGTACAGAACTGTCACTATCAGTTTCAGACGCTGCCGTTTGGATTGTCCACGGCACTCCGGGTCTTTACCAAGGTAATGCCCGAAATGATGATTCTTCTTCGAAGAAAATGGACGACCTCCTGATAAGAGCAAGGCACAGAGAACAGTTGGAGGTCGGAGTAGCACTATCTCAAGTAGTTCTACGACAGCACGGGTGGATTCTAAATATTCCAAAACCGCAGTTGTTTCCGACGACACGTCTGCTGTTCCTAGGGATGATTCTGGACACAGTCCAGAAAAAGGTGTTTCTCCCGGAGGAGAAGGCCAGGGAGTTATCCGAGCTAGTCAGGAACCTCCTAAAACCAGGAAAAGTGTCAGTGCATCATTGCACAAGAGTCCTGGGAAAAATGGTGGCTTATTACGAAGCGATTCCATTCAACAGATTCCACGCAAGAACTTTTCAGTGGGTTCTGCTGGACAAATGGTCCGGATCGCATCTTCAGATGCATCAGCGGATAACCCTATCTCCAAGGACAAGGGTGTCTCTCCTGTGGTGGTTATAGAGTGCTCATCTTCTAGAGGGCCGCAGATTCGGCATTCAGGATTGGATGCTGGTGACCACGGAGGCCAGCCTGAGAGGCTGGGGAGCAGTCACACAGGGAAAAAATTTCCAGGGAGTGTGATCAAGTCTGGAGACTTTTCTCCACATAAATATACTGGAGCTAAGGGCAATTTATAATGCTCTAAGCTTAGCAAGACCTCTGCTTCAAGGTCAGCCGGTATTGATCCAGTGGGACAACATCACGGCAGTCGCCCACGTAAACAGACAGGGCGGCACAAGAAGCAGGAGGGCAATGGCAAAAACTGCAAGGATTTTTCGCTGGGCGGAAAATCATGTGATAGCACTGTCAGCAGTGTTCATTCCGGGAGTGGACAACTGGGAAGCAGACTTCCTCAGCAGGCACGACCTCCACCCGGGAGAGTGGGGACTTCATCGGGAAGTTTTCCACATGATTGTGAACCATTGGGAAAGACCAAAGGTGTACATGATGGCGTCCCGCCTGAACAAAAAACTGGACAGGTATTGCGCCAGGTCAAGAGACTTTCAGGCAATAGCTGTGGACGTTCTGGTAACACCGTGGGCGTACAAGTCAGTGTATGTGTTTCCTCCTCTGCTTCTCATACCCAAGGTATTGAGAATTATAAGACGTAGAGGAGTAAGAACTATACTCGTGTCTCCGGATTGGCCAAGAAGGACTTGGTACCCGGAACTTCAAGAGATACTCACAGAGGACTCATGACCTCTGCCGCTAAGAAGGGACTTGCTTCAGCACGTACCATGTCTGTTCCAAGACTTACCGCGGCTGCGTTTGACGGCATGGTGGTTGAACGCCGGATCCTAAGGAAAAAAGGCATTCCGGAAGAGGTCTTTCCTACCCTGGTCAAAGCCAGGAAAGACGTGACCGCACAACATTATCACCACATGTGGCGAAAATATGTTGCGTGGTGTGAGGCCAGGAAGGCTCCACGAAGAAATTTCAACTCGGTCGATTCCTGCATTTCCTGCAAACAGGAGTGTCTATGGGCCTCAGATTGGGGTCCATTAAGGTTCAAATTTCGGCCCTGTCGATTTTCTTCCAGAAAGAATTGGCTTCAGTTCCTGAAGTCCAGAAGTTTGTCAAGGGAGTACTGCATCTACAACCCCCTTTTGTGACTCCAGTGGCACTGTGGGATCTCAACGTAGTTCTGGGATTCCTCAAATCACATTGGTTTAAACCGCTCAAATCTGTGGATTTGAAATATCTCACATGGAAAGTGACCATGATGTTGGCCATGGCCTCGGCCAGGCGTGTGTCAGAATTGGCGGCTTTGTCTCACAAAAGCCCATATCTGATTGTCCATTCGGACAGGGCAGAGCTGCGGACTCGTCCCCAGTTTCTCCCTAAGGTGGTGTCAGCGTTTCACCTGAACCAGCTTATTGTGGTACCTGCGGCTACTAGGGACTTGGAGGACTCCAAGTTGCTAGATGTTGTCAGGGCCCTGAAAATATCGGTTTCCAGGGCGGCTGGAGTCAGGAAATCTGACTTGCTGTTATCCTGTATGCACCCAACAAACTGGGTGCTCTTGCTTCTAAGCAGACGATTGCTAGTTGGATGTGTAGTACAATTCAGCTTGCACATTCTGTGGCAGGCCTGCCACAGCCAAAATATGTAAATGCCCATTCCACAAGGAAGGTGGGCTCATCCTGGGCGGCTGCCCGAGGGGTCTCGGCATTACAACTCTGCCGAGCAGCTACGTGGTCGGGGGGAGAACACGTTTGTAAAATTCTACAAATTTGATACCTTGGCTAAAGAGGACCTGGAGTTCTCTCATTCGGTGCTGCAGAGTCATCCGCACTCTCCCGCCCGTTTGGGAGCTTTGGTATAATCCCCATGGTCCTGACGGAGTCCCCAGCATCCACTAGGACGTTAGAGAAAATAAGATTTTACTTACCGATAAATCTATTTCTCGTAGTCCGTAGTGGATGCTGGGCGCCCATCCCAAGTGCGGATTGTCTGCAATACTTGTACATAGTTATTGGTACAAAAATCGGGTTATTATTGTTGTGAGCCATCTTTTCAGAGGCTCCGCTGTTATCATGCTGTTAACTGGGTTCAGATCACAGGTTGTACAGTGTGATTGGTGTGGCTGGTATGAGTCTTACCCGGGATTCAAAATCCTTCCTTATTGTGTACGCTCGTCCGGGCACAGTATCCTAACTGAGGCTTGGAGGAGGGTCATAGGGGGAGGAGCCAGTGCACACCACCTGATCCTAAAGCTTTTACTTTTGTGCCCTGTCTCCTGCGGAGCCGCTATATCCCCATGGTCCTGACGGAGTCCCCAGCATCCACTACGGACTACGAGAAATAGATTTATCGGTAAGTAAAATCTTATTTTTTACCTACTTTTATAGGGCCTAATTCAGACTTGATCGCAGCAGCAAATTTGTTAGCAGTTGGGCAAAACCTAGTGCACTGCAGGTGGGGCAGATATAACATCTGCAGAGAGAGTTAGATTTGGGTGGGGTGTGTTCAAACTGAAATCTAAATTGCAGTGTAAAAATAAAGCAGTCAGTATTTATTACTCTGCACAGAAACAATACAACCCACCCAAATCTAACTCTCTCTGCAAATGTTAAATCTGTCCCCCCTCCCTGCAGTGCACATGGTTTTGCCCATTAGCTAACAAATTTGCTGCTGCGATCACCTCTGAATTGCCCCCATAGTTACTTAACCTGAGTGATCCAAAAATATATTTTTGCAGTGCAAAGACAGTCAGGGGGTCATTCCAAGTTGATCGCTCGCTAGCAACTTTTTGCAGCGCTACGGTCATATAGTTGCCGCCTATGGGAGAGTGTATTTTAGCTTTGCAAGTGTGCGAACGTTTTTGCAGCCGACGGCACAAAAAAGTTTTTTGCAGTTTCTGAGTAGCTCTGGACTTACTCAGCCGCTGCAATCACTTAAGTCTTTTTGGTCCCGGAATTGACGTCAAACACCCGCCCTGCAAATGCTTGGACACGTCTGCGTTTTTCCAAACACTCCCAGAAAATGGTCAGTTGACACCCACAAAAGCTCTCTTTCTGTCAATCACCTTGCGATCGGCTGTGCGAATGGATTCTTCGTTAAATCCGTCACCCAGCGCCGATCCTATTTGTACCCGTACGACACGCCTGCGCATTGCAGTGCTTACACATGCGCAGTTTTGCAGAGATTTAACCTGATCGCAGCACTGCAAAAAGATGCTAGCGAGCGATCAACTCGGAATGACCCCCTCAAAGTTCTGAGTGATTCTACTTGAGAATGGCAACATTTGTGTAGTTAGTTATTTTATAAACCTGAAACCACATAACCATCAATCCAATTAGGTCCCTTTTTTTGCGAAAGCCAGTCTGTATCATGAAACTCGCATACAAAATACACATGAGAAATGTGAGATCCAAGAAGAGATGCCAGTTTGCAAGACTCGTGGCAAGGTTGCACAACTTCTCTACAATAAATGACCTGGGAGTGGTGAAATAATTCTGGATCCCAAAAAAGTGGCAACTGAGATAGCAGGACTATATAGAAGGTTGTTATTGGCCATAAGGAAAGTACTGGAGGTTCTTAAAAGATGTAAAATGACTGATGTTTGCCCTTTTTATTAATGGCGGAGAAATTATAGCAATTGAGTGTTTCTCATCAAATGAAAGTTGTTCCTTCATTTTGGGCTACAAAAACATGTCTGTAGAGCGTTTTAATGCCATTTTGCAAAAAAAATGGTAAAAAAAACTTTTTAGCTTCCATCTGCAAGTTCTAAAACCCTGCAAGTTCTACAATACATCCACCTACTGTACCTGTCCCACATCATTTAACCCATTATCTATCTTTTTAGAGAAATTCATCCTGAAAACTAACATGTCTTTATTGGCCAAATTATGCTATTAAAACTCTTCCAAATACATGATTAATCAATGGGGAGGGTGCACCAGAGGTTTTGTACTGTGGGTCTGATTCATGTTCGTAAGTAAAGCAAAAGAATAACAAGTAACTTTGTCTGGAACAAACCATGTTGCCATGCAAGGGTATCAAATACATTTAGATTTTTTTCTGTGCATGATAAATACTGACTGCTTTTGCATGTAGCCCACAAATTTTAGACAGCTTTTTTTTTACACTGCAATTTAGATTTCAGTTCGAACATAACCTACCCAAATCCAAATCTCTCTGCACATGTTATATCTGCCCCATCTGCCCCACAGGAGATATCAAATATCTACTGTGTTCTAATAACTAATGGAGCACAATACAGTTCACATACAATGTATCTGGGTATTGTGGTTATTTTTGGAGCTTGATTGTGGCATTTAATACCATCTGTCTATGGCATTATCCTGCTCCTCGTCTGGTGTGTGGAGAGGGACACATTTGGATCCCTCTGCCTGCTTCAGCCCTCACAGTTTGGAACTTGGCAGTGTAAACTTTCGCCAACTACTATTAGACACACAACTCAACTTAATACAATAAACAGGTTGAAAGCGATGGGCATTTTGCCTCTTTTCAACCTCGAATACTATGTTACTATGTTACTATGTTACATGTGTTAGTATTAATCATTACCAGTGCATGTGCTTATCACAGCATGGGGAGAATGATATATCCCTGAAACCTGTTTCTATCTCTACACAAGTAGGAATGTTAAGTTTTGTGGAATATATCGCTAACTTGATAAACAGGCCCCTAATATTAGTGAAGAACTGTTGCAGCCACAGGCATACTGTACACAGGTGAAGGGATGAGTGGTGATGTATCAATCCCCACCTCCAAGGGATTTTGCCTTAGCATCTATTTTTATTGTTTTATATATATATATATATATATATATATATATATATATATATATGCTGTGGTGATTGGTCTGGCACTCCGCTTACCTCGGTACTGATTGCCCTGGTGCCCTCAGTATAAACATAATACAAATGATAAAAGAAGTTGCGGCACTCAGGGTCTGATAATCAAAATATGTGTATTGAACACAAAGAAAGAGGTCACATAAATTCCAACATTTCGGGACCTTGCGTCCCTTTGTCAAGGTGTGAACCTTGACAAATATTATTAAAATATATTATATCCACATCTCCAATTCATAAATACAGCACTAAAAGGGATCTGCTACACAAAGGCATTCAGGGACAGCAGTTTCAGTCAGTAAGATTTTGGGTGCAACAAAATGAAGGCAGTAACAGTAAGTAAAAAGAATAGTCATTTTTTTATGCACAAATCTAAAATAGTGGTTATAAATAAGAGGTAAACCTAACAATGCTTTTAGTTTAAAATATTTGTATTTTTTAATATTGTACACAGCTATATAGAAATATTTGTAGCAATTTGGAAGGGAACAATTAATAAGAATGGTTCCATTTAAGGCGCTGCCTGAGGCAGCAGAATGGATACAGTCAGTCAACCATTACTATGAAGTGCAGCTTCTAAGTGTTTTTCTCTGACGTCCTAGTGGATACTGGGAACTCCGTAAGGACCATGGGGAATAGACGGGCTCCGCAGGAGACTGGGCACTCTAAAGAAAAGATTAGGTACTATCTGGTGTGCACTGGCTCCTCCCTCTATGCCCCTCCTCCAGACCTCAGTTAGAATCTGTGCCCGGCCAGAGCTGGGTGCTCCTAGTGGGCTCTCCTGAGCTTACTAGTAAAGAAAGTATTTATTAGGTTTTTTATTTTCAGTGAGCTTCTGCTGGCAACAGACTCACTGCTACGTGGGACTAAGGGGAGAGAAGCAAACCTACCTGCTTGCAGCTAGCTTGCGCTTCTTAGGCTACTGGACACCATTAGCTCCAGAGGGTTCGAACACAGGCACCTGTCCTCGATCGTCCATTCCCGGAGCCGCGCCGCCGTCCCCCTCGCAGAGCCAGAAGAACAGAAGCTTGAAGACGACAAAATCGGCGGCAGAAGACTCCTGTCTTCATTTAAGGTAGCGCACAGCACCGCAGCTGTGCGCCATTGCTCCCAGCACACTTACACACTCCGGTCATTGTAGGGTGCAGGGCGCTGGGGGGGGGGGGGCGCCCTGGGCAGCAATTGAAGTACCTTTTGGCAATAAAAATACATATATACAGTCTGGCACTGTATATATGTAAAAAACCCCGCCATTTTTTTTACACAGAAAGCGGGACAGAAGCCCGCCACTGAGGGGGCGGGGCCTTCTTCCTCAGCACACCAGCGCTATTTTCTCTTCACAGCTCCGCTGGAAGCAGCTTCCCAGGCTCTCCCCTGCAGTATCCAGGTACAAGAAGGGTAAAAAAGAGAGGGGGGGCACATAAATTTAGGCGCAAATAAAACATATAAGGCAGCTATTGGGTAATCACTTATTATAAGTGAAAATCCCTGTGTTATATAGCGCTGTGGTGTGTGCTGGCATACTCTCTCTCTGTCTCCCCAAAGGACTTTGTGGGGTCCTGTCCTCAGTCTGAGCATTCCCTGTGTGTGTGCGGTGTGTCGGTACAGCTGTGTCGACATGTTTGATGAGGAGGGTTACGTGGAGGCGGAGCAAGGGCAGATAAGTGTGGTGTCGCCCCCGTCGGGGCCGACACCTGATTGGATGGATATGTGAAAGGTCTTAAACGACAATGTAAGCTCCTTACATAAAAGGTTTGATGACGCTGCAGCCTTGGGACAGCCGGAGTCTCAGCCCGCGCCTGCCCAGGTGACTCAGAAACCGTCAGGGGCTCATAAACTCCCTCTATCTCAGATGGTTGACACAGATGTCGACACGGAGTCCGACTCAAGTGTCGACGATGATGAGGCACATTTACAGTCTAAAATGACCAAGGCCATCCGATACATGATTATTGCAATGAAAGATGTATTACACATTTCTGGGATTAACCCTGTTAATACCAAGAGGGTTTATATGTTTGGGGAGAAAAAGCAGCCAGTGACTTTTCCCCCATCTGATGAATTAAATGAATTATGTGAAGAAGCGTGGAGTTCCCCTGATAAGAAACTAGTGATTTCTAAGAGGTTACTGATGGCGTACCCTTTCCCGTCAACGGACAGGTTACGTTGGGAAACATCCCCTAGGGTGGACAAGGCGCTGACACGCTTATCTAAAAAGGTGGCCCTGCCGTCTCAGGATACGGCCGCCCTAAAGGAGCCTGCGGATAGAAAGCAGGAAGCTATCCTGAAGTCAGTGTATACACACTCTGGTACTCTACTGAGACCTGCTATTGCTTCAGCCTGGATGTGTAGTGCTGTAGCAGCATGGACAGATACTCTGTCAGACGACATAGATTCCCTCGACAGGGATACTGTTTTGCTAACCCTGGGCCATATAAAAGACGTCGTCTTATATATGCGGGATGCTCAGAGGGACATTTGCCTGCTGGGCTCTAGAATTAATGCTATGTCCATTTCTGCCAGGAGGGTCTTATGGACTCGGCAATGGACAGGAGATGCTGATTCTAAAAAACACATGGAGGTTTTGCCTTATAAGGGTGAGGAATTGTTTCGGACCTCGTGTCCACAGCGACAGCTGGAAAGTCGACTTTCTTGCCTCAGGTTTCCTCACAGCGTAAGAAAGCACCGTATTATCAAATGCAGTCCTTTCGTTCTCAGAAAGGCAAGAGGGTCAGGGGCGCATCCTTTCTTGCCAGAGGCAGGGGTAGAGGTAAGAAGCTGCACCATGCAGCCAGTTCCCAGGAACAAAAGTCCTCCCCTGCTTCCACTAAGTCCACCGCATGACGTTGGGGCTCCACAGGCGGAGCCAGGTGCGGTGGGGGCGCGTCTCCGAAACTTCAGCAACCAGTGGGTTCGCACACAGGTGGATCTCTGAGCTGTACAAATTGTATCTCAGGGATACAAGCTGGAATTCGAAGCGACTCCCCCCCGCCGTTACCTCAAATCAGCCTTGCCAGCTTCCCCCATGGAAAGGGAGGTAGTACTGGCGGCAATTCACAAGCTGTACCTCCAGCAAGTGATTATCAGGGTCCCCCTCCTTCAACAGGGAAGGGGTTACTATTTCACAATGTTTGTTGTACCGAAACCGGACGGTTCGGTGAGACCCATTCTGAATTTAAAATCCTTGAACACTTATATAAAGAAATTCAAGTTCAAAATGGAATCGCTCAGAGCAGTTATTGCAAGCCTGGAAGAGGGGGATTTTATGGTGTCGCTGGACATCAAGGATGCTTACTTGCATGTCCCCATTTACCCACTTCACCAGGAGTACCTCAGGTTTGTGGTACAGGACTGTCATTACCAGTTCCAGACGTTGCCGTTTGGCCTGTCCACGGCACCGATGATATTTACCAAGGTAATGGCCGAAATGATGATACTCCTTCGGAAGAAGGGAGTTATAGTTATCCGGTACTTGGACGATCTCCTCATAAAGGCGAGGTCCAGAGAGCAGTTGTTGATCAGCGTAGCACTCTCTCAGGAAGTGTTGCAACAGCACGGCTGGATTCTGAATGTTCCAAAGTCGCAGCTGATTCCTACGACGCGTCTGCTTTTCCTGGGCATGATTCTGGACACAGAACAGAAGAAGGTGTTTCTCCCGGTGGAGAAGGCCCAGGAATTAGCATCTCTGGTCAGGGACCTCCTGAAACCAAAACAGGTATCGGTGCATCGCTGCACGCGAGTCCTGGGAAAGATGGTGGCTTCATACAAAGCCATTCCCTTCGACAGGTTCCATGCAAGGATCTTTCAGTGGAATCTGTTGGACAAGTGGTCCGGATCGCATCTTCAGATGCATCCACTGATCACCCTGTCCCCAAGGGCCAGGGTGTCTCTTCTGTGGTGGCTGCAGAGTGCTCACCTTCTCGAGGGCCGCAGGTTCGGCATACAGGACTGGGTCCTGGTGACCACGGATGCAAGCCTCCGAGGATGGGGGGCAGTCACTCAGGGAAGAAACTTCCAAGGGCTGTGGTCAAGTCTGGAGACTTCT
Source organism: Pseudophryne corroboree (assembly GCF_028390025.1). NCBI lineage: Eukaryota > Metazoa > Chordata > Amphibia > Anura > Myobatrachidae > Pseudophryne > Pseudophryne corroboree. The sequence continues at coordinate 1,022,710,157 of NC_086444.1, forward strand.
CTACACATAAATATACTGGAACTAAGGGCCATTTACAACGCCCTGAGTCAAGCAGAGCCCCTGCTTCGAAACCGGCCAGTGCTGATTCAGTCAGACAACATCACGGCGGTCGCCCATGTAAACCGCCAGGGTGGCACAAGAAGCAGGATGGCAATGGCGGAAGCCACAAAGATTCTTCGGTGGGCGGAGAATCACGTGCAAGCACTGTCAGCAGTGTTCATTCCGGGAGTGGACAACTGGGAAGCAGACTTCCTCAGCAGACACGACCTCCACCCGGGAGAGTGGGGACTTCATCAAGAAGTCTTCACACAGATTGCAAAGCGATGGGAACTGCCACAGGTGGACATGATGGCGTCCCGCCTCAACAGAAAGCTAAAAAGATATTGCGCCAGGTCAAGGGACCCTCAGGCGATAGCTGTGGACGCCCTAGTGACACCGTGGGTGTACCAGTCGGTATATGTGTTTCCTCCTCTTCCTCTCATACCCAAGGTACTGAGAATAGTAAGAAAGAGAGGAATAAGAACAATACTCATTGTTCCGGATTGGCCAAGAAGGACTTGGTACCCGGAACTGCAAGAAATGCGCACAGAGGACCCATGGCCTCTGCCTCTCAGACAGGACCTGCTGCAACAAGGGCCCTGTCTGTTCCAAGACTTACCGCGGCTGCGTTTGACGGCATGGCGTTTGAACGCCGGATCCTAGCGGAAAAAGGCATTCCGGATGAAGTTATTCCTACGCTGATAAAGGCTAGGAAGGACGTGACAGCAAAGCATTATCACCGTATATGGCGAAAATATGTTGCTTGGTGTGAGGCCAGGACGGCCCCTACAGAGGAATTCCAGCTGGGTCGATTCCTGCACTTCCTACAGTCAGGAGTGACTATGGGCCTAAAATTGGGGTCCATAAAGGTCTAGATTTCGGCCCTATCCATTTTCTTTCAAAAAGAACTGGCTTCACTGCCTGAGGTTCAGACGTTTGTTAAGGGAGTGCTGCATATTCAGCCCCCTTTTATGCCACCAGTAGCACCCTGGGATCTTAACGTTGTGTTGGATTTCCTGAAATCCCACTGGTTTGAGCCACTTAAGACCGTGGAACTAAAGTATCTCACGTGGAAAGTGGTCATGCTGTTGGCCTTAGCATCGGCTAGGCGTGTGTCGGAATTGGCGGCTTTGTCATGTAAAAGCCCATATCTGATCTTCCATATGGACAGGGCAGAATTGAGGACTCGTCCCCAATTTCTCCCAAAGGTGGTATCATCGTTTCATTTGAACCAACCTATTGTGGTGCCTGCGGCTACTCGGGACTTGGAGGACTCCAAGTTGCTGGACGTAGTCAGGGCTTTGAAAATATATGTTTCCAGAACGGCTGGAGTCAGGAAGACTGACTCGCTGTTTATCCTGCATGCACCCAACAAGCTGGGTGCTCCTGCTTCAAAGCAAACTATTGCTCGCTGGATCTGTAGCACGATTCAGCTGGCTCATTCTGCGGCTGGATTGCCGCATCCAAAATCAATAAAAGCCCATTCCACAAGGAAGGTGGGCTCTTCTTGGGCGGCTGCCCGAGGGGTCTCGGCTTTACAGCTTTGCCGAGCGGCTACTTGGTCGGGTTCAAACACCTTTGCAAAGTTCTACAAGTTTGATACCCTGGCTGAGGAGGACCTTGTGTTTGCTCATTCGGTGCTGCAGAGTCATCCGCACTCTCCCACCCGTTTGGGAGCTTTGGTATAATCCCCATGGTCCTTACGGAGTTCCCAGCATCCACTAGGACGTCAGAGAAAATAAGAATTTACTCACCGGTAATTCTATTTCTCGTAGTCCGTAGTGGATGCTGGGCGCCCGTCCCAAGTGCGGACTTTCTGCAATACGTGTATATAGTTATTGCTTAAATAAGGGTTATTGTTATGAGCCATCCGTTGAGTGAGGCTCAGTTGTTGTTCATACTGTTAACTGGGTAAGGTTATCACAAGTTGTACGGTGTGATTGGTGTGGCTGGTATGAGTCTTACCCTGGATTCCAAAAATCGTTTCCTTGTAATGTCAGCTCTTCCGGGCACAGTTTCCCTAACTGAGGTCTGGAGGAGGGGCATAGAGGGAGGAGCCAGTGCACACCAGATAGTACCTAATCTTTTCTTTAGAGTGCCCAGTCTCCTGCGGAGCCCGTCTATTCCCCATGGTCCTTACGGAGTTTCCAGCATCCACTATGGACTACGAGAAATAGAATTACCGGTGAGTAAATTCTTATTTTTTTCCCCTTGCATTATAAATAAAATTCAGACTGAGGAATTCCTTAGGAGTGATAGTTTATATTGGTTTAGAAAATGTAGAGGTTATTAGTGTATTCCATACCTCCCAACATGACCCTCTCCAGGAGGGACACAATGCTCTGCTTCTGGACTTTTCTCTTAATTTATGAATACCGGCACCTGTGTTGAACAGGTTAATGGATAAGAAAGGTGTTTCACCACAGGTGACGGTAAAATCACAAATTAAGATGGAAGTCCAGGAGCAGAGCATTCTGTTCCTCCTGGAGAGGGTCAAGTTGGGAGGTATAGTATTCTAAGTAACTTATTCAAACCATATTGTTTAGTGTACAGTGTTTATCAAGGAGAGGAAGATATGGGGCTTCATTCAGGAGTGCCACCATCTTTGGGGTTGCAGCAGCTGCGTGTGACATCATGCAGCCACCACGGCCTGCCTCAGCCACAGTCCGGACACGTCTGCATTGTCTGGACTGCATCCCTTAAATGGAGCATCGATGCTTACAAATCGCGGCGTCGACACCCTGTTCCTGACAACGTCTAGGTCTTAAACTATGATCGCCTGCGATTGCAGTTTAAGACCTTGCACATGCGCGCACCAGCATGTGCACATGCGCAGAAGTGCTGAAATCCCCAAATAGCAATTTCAACACTTTTGCGGGCCTTACTGAATTAGGCTCATAATCTCTAATTTATTGACACAGCAGGAAACCAATATAATACATAGGCTAACTAGATAAATATTATACTTAGCTAACTAATCACCTTTTGATTAAAGAAAAGTAGTCATTAAAAAAAGGAAAGTAACCCATAAAAAACGTCATACACAGTATGGTGTTGTCCATCACATACCTTAGGCATTAACTCCAGGATTCACCAACATTTTTAAACAATCTTCCAACAAATTCTTTACTTAAAGGACCGCTAAATGTACAAGGAGGTGCTCAAAAATTGACAGTAATACCATCCAAAAATGCATATGTAAAAGCTTGCATGTGCCTATCTTAGCTTATGCTATTTCAGATAAGTGTTTAATTATGGTGGTTATGTATTTTGTCAGCATCTGTGGTTTGTCTGGGTTTGCAGACGGATCCAAGGTGTTATGGCTGGAGGATGTGTGGAGGAAACTGGGAGGTCAGAGCAGGTTTCTCCTCATAAAGAAATGGCCCTTATTGGTCAGGAAATACAAAGTTAAATGACACAGCTAGAGATTACCAGCAGGGCTGGCGAATATGAACTGTACAGTGACTATGGAGTGCCTGATGATGCACTCTATGCAATAAAGTCCTGGCAGGATAATAATTGGCGTGGAGATACTTCTGCAGTAATTATAGAAGTGTCAGATGATGCTGGAAAAATTACTCTGTAGGAACTCTGGAAGGTGGGCTCGGGTGTTGGCTGTCACAGCAGGTGGAGCAGAGAATGATGAGATGTTTCTCAGGAACTGTAGGACGCACTAACGTATGGAGTATTGCTTAGAAGACCGACTGGCTCAAATAGTAGTGCTCCAGAGACTGCTGGTAACACTGGAGCAGAGAGAAATACCTAGAAGACTGGCTGGCATTTCAGGAAGCAGCACAACTGAGTAGAACCAACAGTGAAGACAGGATATTGCAGGTAACTGAAGAATGATAGGCTGAGCAGGATGATGATTAGCCACACACAAGGGAATGGGATGTAGTTGGCATCCTGACGGATGGGATGCCAGCAGTTGCACTGGTAATGAGTAGTAAGCAGGGAGAGACTTAAATAGGGTGCCCTGGCTGCTGATTGTACACTGGAGTCATGTGCTGGAGATCAAAGCAGGAATTGGCTGAACAGCGGACATGATGGCGGCTCCCATGTCCCAGCTGCGTCAGCACTAGATGAAGGAAACAAACAGTCTAATTGGTTTTGAGGCTTGAAGCATGTCCTGATACTGCCATGTACTGATATTGCCCATTATATAAACAGGTTTTAACTGTCTGGCATGTGACATTTATGCTATGTATTTATTGTATGTACATCTAGTCATTAACGTTAACAACACATTGTGTATATGGGCCCTCATTCCGAGTTGTTCGCTCGCAAGGCGATTTTAGCAGAGTTACACACGCTAAGCCGCCGCCTACTGGGAGTGAATCTTAGCTTCTTAAAATTGCGAACGATGTATTCGCAATATTGCGATTACAAACTACTTAGCAGTTTCTGAGTAGCTCCAGACTTACTCGGCATCTGCGATCAGTTCAGTGCTTGACGTTCCTGGTTTGACGTCACAAACACACCCAGCGTTCGCCCAGACACTCCTCCGTTTCTCCGGCCACTCCCGCGTTTTTTCCGGAAACGGTAGCGTTTTTATCCACACGCCCATAAAGCGCCGTGTTTCCGCCCAGTAACACCCATTTCCTGTCAATCACACTACGATCGCCGGAGCGAAGAAAAAGCCGTGAGTAAAAATACTATCTTCATAACAAAATTACTTGGCGCAGTCGCAGTGCGAACATTGCGCATGCGTACTAAGCAGAAAAACGCTGCGATGCGAAGAAAAATACAGAGCGAACGACTCGGAATGAGGGCCATAGTAAACTTGGAAAATTGGAAAATGTTAAAATTACAAATATTGCGATTATCATCAGACTGTGCATGTCCTGTGAATGCATAGCACATGTGCTAAGGCTAAAATGCGATCACAGATTCAATGAAATGCAATTACAATTTAATTGTCAGGAAGTGACCATTCGTGGGTGTTAACATGGCATTTCTGGGGAGTGGTTGGTAAAACGCAGGTGGGTCATAGCCGTCCGTTATAGGGGTGTGTTTCTGATGTCAGTTGTAATAGCTAGCATTTAAAAACATGGTGCCAGTACGACTGCATTCTCATTAGTCTCAGTAGCCCTGGGTCACTTGCAACTATCGATGGTACTCGGTTTTTGCATTTGCATCGCAATTCTGCGGATGCATATGCAGAGTTGCGATCACATTGGTGGGCATCTTCTACCTTTCAGATCAGTGATTTTCAGTAGTAGCAGTTTAAGACGATTGCAATTTCTGTCCCAATACCAACCTATCCTGAATTAGGCCTATAGTCCCTTGGATAATAAATCAGCAAGGGTCTTATCGCATGCCGCATATGCAATGCTAATCAGTTCACCATCTACCAGCTTTCTTAGAAAATGGTGTCTTATGGCAATTTGCTTAGAGCCCACTATAAATCAATGGCATCTTTGTTGTCACATGAAATGTAGACAATGTCTTTTGGATTAAGAAGACCTAGTTCACTCAAAGTCTCCTTCAGCCACAACAACTCTTGTCTGTTTTTATGAGAGCTGATAGTAGAGATGGCAAAAGGAGGTTGTTTCCTGCTGAATACTGTGTCTGCTGGGAGGCACTCAATATCCCGGCTGTCGGGATCCTGGCGCTCTGCATACCAGCGCTGGGATCCCGACTGCCGGGATGCCGACAACTCTTCTCCATCTTGGGGTGTCCATGACACCCCTGGAGGGAGAATAAATAGCGTGGCGCGGGTAGCGTGTCACCGCGCCCGCAGCGTGGTGAGCGCAGCAAGCCCGCAAGGGGATCTTTTGCGCTCGCCCTGCTGCTGGCATTATGGTGGCCTGAATCCCAGCGCCGGTATGCTGGGCGCCGTGATCCCTTGGCAACAAGTCAGGCTTTTTAGTGCGCTAGACTTCCATGTGTATATAGCTTCTTGCAAAAGATCTCCTGCTTTAGATCATTTTATAGTCGGGGGTAATTCCAAGTTGATCGCAGCAGGATTTTTGATAGCAATTGGGCAAAACCATGTGCACTGCAGGGGAGGCAGATATAACATGTGCAGAGAGAGTTAGATTTGGGTGGGTTATTTTGTTTCTGTGCAGGGTAAATACTGGCTGCTTTATTTTTACACTGCAAATTAGATTGCAGATTGAACACACCCCACCCAAATCTAACTCTCTCTGCACATGTTATATCTGCCTCCCCTGCAGTGCACATGGCTTTGCCCAATTGCTAACAAAAATCCTGCTGCGATCAACTTGGAATTACCCCCATAGTCATTCTGCCTGTCAACAATGGTCCAGGTATCATTGTTATTTAAAGCTGTACACTCCTTGTCTATTGCTGACTTCCACTCTTCCCTGTCACTGCATGAGTTTACTTCTTGTGTAAAATCATGTAGCATCATGAAGTAGCAGTTCATTGATTCCACCTCCACCAGATCTCTTCACCTCTGTTTTAGAAGTGCCTCTATTGAGAGCAGCAAAAAGATAAACATTTTCAAAACTGCTAGTTTCCACTTCATAGTGGTGTCTGTCCAACTTGCATGTCAGATTGCAAGACATCCTTGGGACCTTTTCCACTTGTGTCAATGCTGACACTTTTCCACTTACCACAGTATATCTCAATGTGACTGCTGAGATTTAAGTAGCCCATACATCTGAAATCAATTGGTGCAATTACTCATGTGACCAATGACTAGATTGGGTAATTGGCAAAATCCAACATATTGAAAATCCTTGATTCACCCATTCTGACCCAAAAATTATCAGAGTTGTTGAGTTGGGGATTTTTAAAATGTAGGATTTTCTCAATCCCCCATAAAATTGGATCAGCACTGGAGAATTGCCTAGTAGATGTATGGCCCGCATAACACACAAGTGTTATGATCTCTTGATTTTTCCTACTGTTAATGGTCTCCCCACCTGTTTTCTACATGAGACACGTGGAGGTCATATAACAAAGAGTATAAAAATCCAAACATCAACAGCCCTTTAATAAGTATTCTCTTCCTTCTCAAAAGCAACAGTAAGTGCATTTCTTTCATTCTTTAAAATACTGTACATACCTTTTAGCAATACATAGATATAGTTGTGTGCACTGCTGGTGTCACTAATGGAACTTGCTATAAAAATTGTATGAAATGATTGTGAATCTGCTTATTTTAGACCATCAGTGAATTTACTGTCTTATACAAGTTGGGATTATCTGTATGTTGTTACTGAATCCTTGCATGGTTGAACTGACATTCATGAGAGTGTTAAGGTCAGAGTGTTTCCTGACTGTACATAATGTCACATCTATGCACAGGGACCCGCTGCATGTCTCAGAGGTTACCCAGTGAACACATTCCAATGTTTTGTGACAACAGAGAAAGAAAAATCCTACCTCAGCACACCAGTCTGATTTTGAAGAAATTTGTATCATGGGTCTGATCCTGATTTATTTAGTAGGATCTCTTTGAACTGTCAGTGCTAGGTAAGAATCAAATAATATAATAAAGTATATGTTTTAGAAAATGACACTGTAAGTGAATGGGGGCATGCTTCCTGCGGCTATATGATTTGTGCAGCCTTAATTACAACTTAGTCTAAGCATCAATCTTTCATTCCTCCCACCTACCAACATTGAAGTGGAAAATACAGACAGAACAGGAGCTTATCACAGAAACAAACCATACAGACGAATTTTATCATGAGAGCAGCCAGGGGGCATCAAAGTCACAGTCCTATTTATACAGATCCGAGATATTCCTCACTTGCGTGCAGCCTCTTTCCCTTTTTTATTCTCATTACATACTACACTGGCAATCCTTTATGCAGCTATCAATAGCTGCAAAATATTGACATTGCAGCGCGTTACGTATATTGTCACCGTAGTGAACTGTTCTGTGGAAAGGTTTCTAACTCAGGCCGGATCAATGCAACCTTGGAGTTACTTGTAAATTCTTCAGTGTAACTGGAAACCACAATCAATCTTTGAATACTTTGGGGGTCATTTGTCAAAGTATGCCAGGTGCAAAACACATTGCATTAGCTGTAACAACTGTACACTGGCTTACAAGGCTAAAATACTAGGTCAAAGCTTGTCCTGAGATTCTGTGTTACCATAGAATTTTCGCCTCCCTAATACAGCCCATTCCTGTATTCTCAAACAAAAATGTTAGCCCGGTGGCAAATTGTCAACATTGTGCCTATTTCATCCAATTATACTGTCTATAAATGATTGCTAATGAAATTATAAAATAGACAATCAATAAGAAAATACTGAATATCCATGATTCAAATACTTTGTTCAAGAAAAACAAAAATGTAAAATGTCACTTTGATTTTTCACTTAAATATAGTGTTTTTTTCTCAAAATATATACTCATTTTTACCAACGGTATAAAAATGGATGCACAGTTTAATGTTTTGCGAAAGCTGGATTTTTATGACACGGGGCCTAATTCAACATGGATCTCTATTGCCACAAAAAAAATTGCACAGGTAGTTGCCGCCTAGAAATGGAAAAAGCCGCTCACTGCAGTTTGGCATATGCATCGCAATGTATACGCAAAATCGGGAACAACGAAGGGGTAAATTTAATCTGCATGCAAATGATTGCAGATGTTGTCAGAGACCCGTCCGCCAAAAGGCCATTCCACGCCTTAATTTTTTGCCACCACTCACACAAAACGCTGTGTTACCACCAGGGCCGTCTTTTCGTATGGGCTCTTGCCCAAGGGCCCCAGGAGTATAAGGGCCCTAGGCTGATAGCTGAAGGTTCCCTCTTTCCAGGGGTACCAGATGTTTGAAAATCGGACCTGGGTAACCGGCGATATCCGACTTGAAAGCAGTGGTCCCAATCCAAACCTGTTAATTGCTCTTCCCAGCCAGATATCTTGGGTTCTGTCTGACTTAGATTTTTTCTGAGTGTATAATCCTAAATCTGTGACCCTCCCCTTTTGGTGGACACTGGCAGCTTGTCTCTACTATGCCCAGAACAAGAGATATCAGCCTTCAAGCAGCTGGTCACTGCTCCAGCTCCACACACCTAATATGCAGTTTTATATTTTCATTGGTGGATTGCTCTGGCTCTGGAACTCTGATCCACAAGTCCCCAGAACCTTCTGAAAGGTAGGACTCTCTAGTTTTTTAATTCCATTCAAAGCTAAGAAATACATTTTCAGGAACTTGAGATATCTGCAGTCAAGCAAGCTGCCCTCCCACCAGAAATTGATAAATATTAAGCCCACGCCACTATCCACCCCTCCCCTACGTATTAAACACTCCCTACCACCCTGGAAGTAATGTACTATGGCTTCTTCATTCAGCCCAATGACCCCTACTACAGTTTAGCCCCATCTGTATGGTAAAGGAGTAATTAGCAGAAATAACTGCTCCAGGTCCTACATGCTGAGTGGAAGAAAGAACATCCCCTACCGCCCGCGGGACATCAAAGCTGCTGCTGATAGCACCCCCCACCCCTACCGCTGGAGGATGAGTATGGGGCCCAGTGCATTGCTGTGCCCAGGGGCCTACACTGCTGTTAAGATGGCTCTGGTTACCACCCCTAAACGCTCACTTCCTGTCAATCAATGTGCCATAACATTGCTTTAAAAATGCAAATGCACTGCGATCACAATGCATCAGTGACGCATGTGCATTGCATAGGCAGCGCATGAGCAGTCTTCCGATAATCTTCCAAATTGCAAAATCTCTAAATTGCGATCCATGCTGAATTAGGCTCACTGTTAGAATTAGTGTGCAAAAAAAGAATATGGTATGGTATCACATCCAAGTATTACATGAGCACTTGTCCTTAAACGCCATAGTGGAATATGCTGGGTAGCCCTGAGGTGTAGCGTTACAGAATAAAGGAAATACTGAAAAGAAGAAAACAGAACAAGAATAACAAGCAGGAGGAAATAAAATTGCCCACTGAGTAATTGTTGTTGATGTGTGTGTTTATTTATTTGGAACTTTGTATTTATTGCTAAGTTTAGCTTTAGTTCAGGGTGTTCTCAGTCCATGTACATGGATTGGTGCAGAGGAGGCCTTCAGCGACACAGCTGCTGTCTGCTTCTGTTGCGGACACTGTATTATTTGTCTTGTAGATCCACATTACACTTGCCATGCTTCTTTCAGTGAAATTACAATTTATTTAATTTTGTGGTGTAGCGCGCTTTCATTCCAAACTAAAAAAAAAAAAAATTACAGCTGTGTTCTACACTGCTAATTTGTTGTTGGGGTTTTTTGTTTTGGGGAGGGGGATTTTGTAAACTAATCATTGAGGCTCTAATGTTTGTTGTTAAATGTATGAAATACCCTAGTATACCCTAGTATGTAGCTACTGTTTATTTGTAGCTATTTCTTTTTTTTGAAATCCTAACATTATTTTGAAAGCCTTGTACATTATTTACATTTAAAGCAACGTCTGAGTTCAGCCTGCATCCCGCACGGCATTACATACTGCTGCTAGTGTGTGATTGTGTACATGTGGTAAGGAATATAGGGGCAGATGTATTAACCTGGAGAAGGCATAAGGAAGTGATAAACCAGTGATATGTGCAAGGTGATAAAGGCACCAGCCAATCATATCCTAACTGTTCATTTACATATTGGAACTGATTGGCTGGTGCGTTTTATCACCTTGCACATATCACTGGTTTATCACTTCCTTATGCCTTCTCCAGGTTAATACATCCATAGATTCCAAGCTTCACTGAGGCAGGGACTGAAAGAAATATATGGGCTATATACAGTTTGTGTACATGTGGTAAGGAATATAGGGGCAGATGTATTAACCCGGAGAAGGCATAAGGAAGTGATAAACCAGTGATATGTGCAAGGTGATAAACGCACCAGCCAATCAGCTCCTAACTGTCGATTTGCATATTGGAGCTGATTGGCTGGTGCGTTTATCACCTTGCATCTAACACTGGTTTATCACTTCCTTATGCCTTCTCCAGGTTAATACCTCTGCCCCATAGGGCCTTATTCAGCATGGATTGCATCGGCAATTCGATCGCATACTGACGAATGTATGCCCAGTGTGCCTGCGCATGCGCAGGAGCCGTACTGCGTATGCGCATGCATTTTACCAATGCGAATGCCTCTGCCTGATTGAATTGAGATCACATCGCTGATGACCATTTGTATAGTGTATTTGTATAGTGTATTTGTATAGCATGCGATCGCAAGCAGTTGCAGTTTTGCTAATTTAGCAAACCTGCAACTGATGCTGAATGGGGGCCTATATACAGCAAATAACTGGTAGTAGTAATAATAATAATAATATACGATATGTGGGTGATAAGGTGGTGCAATGGCTATATTTGCTGACTCACAGTACTGGGATCATGGGTTCACTTCCAACTAGCGCCATGTCATGTTGCCCTGTCTTTGTGCGGGTTTCTTCCAGGTACTCTGGTTTACTCACACAATCCAATCCAAAAACATTCTGGTACTGTATGAAAATTGGCTTTTGGCAAAAATGAACACCAGTATTAGTGTGTATTTGGAATATAGGGCCCGATCCAAACACAGAAATTACAAAAAGGTTGTGGGCGCATGCACAGCACCTGTCCTGCACCTGTGCCTGCTTTTTTTGTGGCCCGCAGAAAATGCGAATGCCTGGGTGCGGTGGGGGTTCAGCAACTCTCCATTTCCTAGGCAGAGACAGAGTGTTGCGGGGCCAGAGGCGAGGAAACGTGGGCAGCATTATCAAAATAGGGGGCGTGGTGTGGGTGTGATCGAGGTGGCTGCGTGACGTCACACGCAGCCGCCGCAATCAGAAAGATGGAGGCAACCCTGATTTCTGCTTGATCAAGGTGGGGGGCGGTGGTCAGCATGCATTGAATCAGGCCCATAGATTGTAAGCCCTACTCATACAGGGACTGATGTGAATGACTACTTATCCTCTGTGAAACTCTGTGTACTATGGCCCTCATTCCAAGTTGTTCACTCGCTAGCTGCTTTTAGCAGCATTGCACACGCTAGGCCGCCGCCCTCTGGGAGTGTATTTTAGCTTAGCAGAATAGCGAACGAAAGATTAGCAGAACTGCTACTAAATATTTTCTTGCAGTTTCTGAGTAGCTCCAGACCTACTCCTAGACTGCGATCAGCTCAGTCCGTTTAGTTCCTGGTTTGACGTCACAAACACGCCCTGCGTTCGGCCAGCCACTCCCCCATTTCTCCAGACACTCCCGCGTTTTCCCTGACACGCCTGCATTTTTCAGCACACTCCCGGAAAACGCTCAGTTACCACCCAGAAACGCCCCTTTCCTGTCAATCACTCACCGATCAGCAGTGCGACTGAAAGGCGCCGCACGAACACCAGCAAATCTACTAAGTTTTGTGTTAAATAACTAAGCGCATGTGCGCTGCGTACCATGCGCATGCACATTTAGCAACAAATCGCAGCATAGCGAAAATCGGCAACGAGCGAACAACTCGGAATGACTACCTATGTGCGCGCTATATCAATAACTGGTGATAAATAGTATATTATGAACTTTTAATATTTTGCTACCATCCAGCTTCATTGCTGGAAAAATATGTTACAGTACTGTATTTATACATTTAATTGTCTTTTATTTTAAATCACACATTTCTTAGCAGTCATACCCAGGATTAGAACCCATGACCTGTTACACTAGCAGCAAACACTTTACTGATGGAGTTATTTGCTCCTGTAGAGGAAGCATGAAAATTCTAACTATACAACGTTACGTGTAATTGTCAGAGATGTAACTTCATATAGTTAAAATTCTTATATTTCCTATACAGGAGCAAAAAGCTTCATCAGTAAGGTGTCTGCTTCCAGCGTAATAGGTCATGGGTTCTAATCCTGGGTATGACAATTGTAAAATGTGTATCTACACTATAATAAATAGGGTGTGACTTGTAAGGTGCAGGGACCAGTGAGGAAGTCAGCCACTGAAGAGATAGCGGCAGCTATCAATTAACTTAATTCAATGGTGTCACAGAATGGGAGGAGAGGTGCCCCCCCTACAGAGCAGGAGCCCAGCGGCAGATGACTCCGTTGCCTCCCAGAGTTCTGCCTCTGGTTACAGCATCTTTACTACTTAGCATCACAACTTGATTCAAATTGTCAATCCAAAATTCCTGCATCAGAATGATCAAAGTTAAAAAATGATCAAACTGGCATAGAAAGCTATTGGAATTCTTTCTCTTTCCTTTTTCTTTTTTCCCAGAAAAAAATGGTTCTGTTACATGTTTTGTCCTAGTTTAAAAACAAAAAGGCTGACAAATTCACTTTTAGAAAATAGTTTTCACACAGACTACTCTGAAATGGGAATTATACCTCATTAGTTTAACCTGCAATAAAAGCAATAAGATAATATTTATCATGCTGAGTACATTGTTACTTGAGCCTAATTTAGGAAGCATAAAAAAAAGACATAACTGATTTTACATACCCATAATTAACTAAAAGAACTGCTTAAAAAGCTTGTGAATGCGACATTTTTTGTATGTACTGTATGTATTGTTAAGATATGCTAATTTGTCTAGGTGTTCTGAATTTGTTCACGTTCAGCTGCAATTATTGCACTACATCAATGTTTGTCATTCTTTAATCTACTGTATGACTAATTCCTTAGTACTTGCCAAGTTCTCCTAATTCTATATTTGTTATTATTTAACTTTCTATTTAAAAATTATTTAAGTTTTATTTGTGTATGTACACTTTTAATTTCATTGAGGTATACCTGAGGAAACGTATATTAATGTCCGTGCAAGCTTTCACAGTATAAAAGTATCCAGTGTACAATATTACTGTATTTGTAAAAACTATGGCCCTCATTCCGAGTTGATCGCTCGCTAGCTGCTTTTAGCAGCAATGCAAACGCTAGGCCGCCGTCCTCTGGGAGTGTATCTTAGCTTAGCAGAAGTGCGAACGAAAGGTTAGCAGTTCTGCTACTAAAAAATGTCATGCAGTTTCAGAGTGGTTCGATACTTACTCCTAGCTTGCGATGATGGCAGTCTGGTTTCACGTCATAAACACGCCCTGCGTTTGGCCAGCCACTCCCCCGTTTCTCCAGCCACTCCTGCGTTTTTACCTGGCACGCCTGCGTTATTTAGCATACTCCCTGAAAACGCTGAGTTGCCGCCCAGAAACACCCACTTCCTGTCAATCAAACAACGAACACTCGAGCGACTGAGAAGCGTTGCTCGAGCTTGTGGAAAACTACAACGTTTTGTGTGAAAGTACTTAGCGCATGCGCGCTGCGTACCATATGCATGCTCAGAAGTGCAGATTTTAAGCCTGATCGATGCGCTGCGAAAATTGGCAGCGCGCGATCAACTCGGAATGAGGGCCTATATATCATGTTGTACAGAAACTCTCTAATATGTTCTTAGTGTAACTATTAAACAAGTTTGCCACATCCAAAGATTAATGGATGATAAATGTGACTACAGGAATAATTTACTCTTCAAATGGTACAAAGGGGTTAATAACATGTGTATGGAGGGGAAGTTCTACTATTAAAATGCTTAATGTCAGGTATAGATGGGATGTTATTAAATTTTACAAAAAGTAATATACCAATAGTGATATCCTTAATGTTAACCTTATGCGTCATGTATTTATATTTTCAGTTGTAGCTGTGCTGGTTTGATAACGTAATCCATCTAATCTTCCCAACCCAAATTCATCTTGTTTTTTTTGTTTTTGTTTGTTTTACATTATCCAGTTTACAGGGAATAATATCAATATTGCCCTGCCATTGGACCCTTTATCTTTAATAAATAAGTCATGCATGGAGTAAATGTTAAGGAAATATACCATTGTCTAGATCAATGACATCCACACTCTGCTCTTAAGGTTCAGGCAATAGAAATGACACTGGTGGTACTGTGTGTGAACCTAGTAGGAAACAGCATTGAGTGACTTTAGGCAAGTGACTCCCTGGGACAAATGTACCACGATGATGCTGCAAACTGTTTGGTCTTTGAGTTATGGTGCCTGAGAAAAATGTGTGCAGCACACAGCTGAGATTAATCATAACTATCTAGGCATTAATTATCATTAATTTATACTGTCATCATTAACCGCTGCAGCTATGCGTTTCAGGGATGCCTAGTGGTATGAACCACTTTTCTACAGATGCATGGTATAAGATGGATGCATGGTATAAGTCACTTTTCTATAGACACATGGTTTATGCTATTTTACATGGATACATGGCATAAATTACTTTTTTATACACACATGGTATAAGCTACTTTACATGAATGTATGATATAAACCACTTTACATGGTTGTATGGTATGAACCACTTTACATGGATCATGATACACACTGCTATAACTATGCATAGTATAAACCACTTTACATGGATGCATGGTATAAACCACTTTACATTGATGCATGGTATACACCACTTTACATGGATGCGTGATATACACCCAGGGCTGCCATCAGAAATTATGGGGCTCGGGACTGCCAGAATATAAAACATTTCCCCTTCCCGACTGGACACATAGACAATGGGAACAACCATGAAGTCTCCCAGGATTCCAAAGCTGGACCTGAGATTCTCCAGGTTTCCCTCAGCTGGACCTGAGCTCCATCTATTTCTCCATGATAGCTTGTCAGGAATCCTGGTAGTCATGGTAGTAACTGGCTCCACCTAACAATGCTAGATCCAGTGTCAGAACAGGGCCGCGCATCTCTTCTCCTTAGAGTGTTATGTCACTAGTTACCTCTTATTCCCCAGCAACAGCAGAGGAGAAGAGGAGGTGATTCGATCAGGTCTGCAGTCAGCATGCCCCCTTACTGTACCTCTGCTACTTGCCTCAGTGAGTCGCCGGCACAGAGGTATAGTATCTTAATGAGTCACCCACACTATGATTTTCTGGAGAGTTATGAATGGCTCATCGCACAGGAAATGTAATAAGTCATTCATGTCACTTTCCAGCTGCCGCCAGCAGCTTGCGCTGTCCTGTGTGACAGTGATTAATTAGCAATCATCTCAGCAGGTAGCCGAGTCCCGTCAGCTTCCTGGTTCCAGGACATCCCCCCGATGGCGGCACGGTATACACCACTTTATATGTATGCATGCAGGGGTGCTTTAACAGAGAAGGGGGCCCGTGTATAAACCACATTACATGTGTGCAAGGAATAAACTACTTCACATACAGGGATGTATGGTACAGTATAAACCACTTTACATAGATGCATGGTATAAATCACTTTACATAGATGCATTATATAAACCACTTTACATAGGTGCATGGTATTATTATTTTTATTATTATTATTATCCTCTATTTCTCTGACGTCCTAGTGGATGCTGGGAACTCCGAAAGGACCATGGGGAATAGCGGCTCCGCAGGAGACTGGGCACAACTAAAGAAAGCTTTTAGGTCACCTGGTGTGCACTGGCTCCTCCCACTATGACCCTCCTCCAAGCCTCAGTTAGATTTTGTGCCCAGCCGAGGTTGGATGCACACTAGGGGCTCTCCTGAGCTTCTAAAAAGAAAGTATATAATTAGGTTTTTTATTTTACAGTGAGACCTGCTGGCAACAGGCTCACTGCAGCGAGGGACTAAGGGGAGAAGAAGCGAACCTACCTGATTGCAGCTAGCTTGGGCTTCTTAGGCTACTGGACACCATTAGCTCCAGAGGGATCGACCGCATGGAACTGGCCTTGGTGTTCGGTCCCGGAGCCGCGCCGCCGTCCCCCTTACAGAGCCAGAAGCAAGAAGAGGTCCGGAAAATCGGCGGCAGAAGACATCAGTCTTCACCAAGGTAGCGCACAGCACTGCAGCTGTGCGCCATTGCTCCTCATACACACTTCACACTCCGGTCACTGAGGGTGCAGGGCGCTAGGGGGGGGGCGTCCTGAGCAGCAATAAAAACACCTTGGCTGGCAAAAATACCACAATATATAGCCCCAGAGGCTATATATGTGATAATTACCCCTGCCAGAATCCATAAAAAAGCGGGAGAAAAGTCCGCGAAAAAGGGGCGGAGCTATCTCCTTCAGCACACTGGCGCCATTTCTCCCTCACAGCTCCGCTGGAAGGAAGCTCCCTGGCTCTCCCCTGCAGTCTACACTACAGAAAAGGGTAAAAAAGAGAGGGGGGGCACTAAATTTAGGTGCAGTATATATAACAGCAGCTATAGGGGACATAATTCAGTTAGTCCCTGCATTATATAGCGCTCTGGTGTGTGCTGGCATACTCTCACTCTGTCTCCCCAAAGGGCTTTTGTGGGTCCTGTCCTCTGTTAGAGCATTCCCTGTGTGTGTGCGGTGTGTCGGTACGGCTGTGTCGACATGTTTGATGAGGATAATGATGTGGAGGCGGAGCAGATGCCTATAGAAGGGATGTCACCCCCTGCGGGGCAGACACCTGAGTGGATGGACTTATGGAAGGAATTGCGTGCACGTGTCGACTCCTTACACAAAAAATTTGACGACATGCCAAATGCGGGACAGCCGGCTTCTCAGCTCGTGCCTGTCCAGGCGTCTCAAAGGCCATCGGGGGCTCTAAAACGCCCGCTACCTCAGATGGCAGACGCGGATGTCGACACGGATACTGACAGTACCACTAAAAAGGGTATTATGTTTGGGGAGAAAAAACTACCCGTAGTTTTTTCCCCATCAGAAGAATTAAATGAAGTGTGTGAAGAAGCGTGGGCTTTCCCTGATAAAAGATTGGTAATCTCTAAGAAGTTACTAATGGCGTTCCCTTTCCCGCCAGAGGATAGGTCACGTTGGGAGACACCCCCTAGGGTGGATAAAGCGCTCACACGTTTGTCTAAAAAGGTGGCACTACCGTCTCCGGATACGGCCGCCCTCAAGGAACCTGCTGATAGAAAGCAGGAGGCGATCCTGAAGTCTGTATATACACACTCAGGCATTATACTTAGACCAGCTATTGCGTCAGCATGGATGTGCAGTGCTGCCGCTGCGTGGTCAGATTCCCTGTCAGAAAATATTGACACCCTAGACAGGGACACTATTCTGCTAACCATAGAGCATATAAAAGACTCAGTCTTATACATGAGAGATGCACAGAGGGAGATCTGCCGGCTGGCATCTAAAATAAGTGCATTGTCCATTTCTGCTAGGAGAGGCTTATGGACTCGCCAGTGGACAGGGGATGCAGATTCAAAAAGGCACATGGAAGTTTTGCCTTATAAGGGTGAGGAGTTATTTGGGGATGGTCTCTCGGACCTAGTTTCCACAGCAACTGCTGGGAAGTCAGCAATTTTACCCCATGTTCCCTCACAGCCTAAAAAGGCGCCGTTTTATCAGGTACAGTCCTTTCGGACTCAGAAAAACAGGCGTGGAAAAGGCGGGTCCTTTCTGTCCAGAGGCAGAGGTAGGGGGAAAAGGCTGCAACAAACAGCAGGTTCCCAGGAGCAAAAGTCCTCCCCCGCTTCTTCCAAGTCCGCCGCATGACGGTGGGGCTCCACAGGCGGAGCCAGGTATGGTGGGGGGCCGCCTCAAAAATTTCAGCGATCAGTGGGCTCGCTCACAGGTGGATCCCTGGATCCTGCAAATAGTATCTCAAGGGTACAAACTGGAATTCGAGGCGTCTCCACCCCACCGGTTCCTAAAATCTGCCTTGCCGATTACTCCTTCAGACAGGGAGGCTGTGCTAGCGGCAATTCACAAGCTGTATTCCCAGCAGGTGATAATCAAGGTGCCCCTACTTCAACAAGGACGGGGTTACTATTCCACACTGTTTGTGGTACCGAAACCGGACGGTTCGGTGAGACCCATTTTAAATTTGAAATCCTTGAACACATACATAAAAAAATTCAAGTTCAAGATGGAATCGCTCAGGGCGGTTATTGCAAACCTGGACGAGGGGGATTACATGGTATCCCTGGACATCAAGGATGCTTACCTGCATGTCCCCATTTACTATCCTCACCAGGAGTACCTCAGATTTGTGGTACAGGATTGCCATTACCAATTCCAGACGCTGCCGTTTGGACTCTCCACGGCACCGAGGGTGTTTACCAAGGTAATGGCGGAAATGATGATACTCCTTCGAAGAAAGGGAGTTTTAATTATCCCGTACTTGGACGATCTCCTAATAAAGGCGAGGTCCAAGGAGCAGTTGTTGGTGGGAGTAGCACTATCTCAGGAGATGCTACACCAGCACGGTTGGATTCTGAATATTCCAAAATCACAGCTGGTTCCGACGACACGTCTACTGTTCCTGGGTATGATTCTGGATACAGTCCAGAAAAAAGTGTTTCTCCCGGAGGAGAAAGCCAAGGAGCTGTCATCTCTAGTCAGAGACCTCCTGAAACCAAAACAGGTATCGGTGCATCACTGCACGCGGGTCCTGGGAAAGATGGTGGCTTCTCACGAAGCAATTCCTTTCGGCAGGTTCCATGCCAGAATCTTTCAGTGGGACCTGTTGGACCAATGGTCCGGATCGCATCTTCAGATGCATCGCCTAATAACCCTGTCTCCAAGAACCAGGGTGTCTCTGCTGTGGTGGCTGCAGAGTGCTCATCTTCTAGAGGGCCGCAGATTCGGCATACAGGACTGGGTCCTGGTGACCACGGATGCCAGCCTTCGAGGCTGGGGGGCAGTCACACAGGGAAGAAACTTCCAAGGACTATGGTCGAGTCAGGAGACTTCCCTACACATAAATATTCTGGAACTAAGGGCCATTTACAATGCCCTAAGTCAGGCAAAATCCCTGCTTCTACACCAGCCGGTACTGATCCAGTCAGACAACATCACGGCAGTCGCCCATGTAAATCGACAGGGCGGCACAAGAAGCAGGATGGCAATGGCAGAAGCCACAAGGATTCTCTGATGGGCGGAAAATCACGTACTAGCACTGTCAGCAGTGTTCATTCCGGGAGTGGACAACTGGGAAGCAGACTTTCTCAGCAGGCACGACCTCCACCCGGGAGAGTGGGGACTTCATCCAGAAGTCTTCACGCTGATTGTAAATCGATGGGAACGGCCACAGGTGGACATGATGGCGTCCCGCCTAAAAAAAACAAAAAAAAAACAAACTAGAGAGATATTGCGCCAGGTCAAGGAACCCTCAGGCGATAGCTGTGGACGCTCTAGTGACACAGTGGGTGTACCAGTCAGTTTATGTGTTCCCTCCTCTGCCTCTCATACCAAGGGTACTGAGAATAATAAGAAAACGAGGAGTAAGAACAATACTCGTGGTTCCGGATTGGCCAAGACGAGCGTGGTACCCGGAACTTCAAGAGATGATCTCAGAGGACCCATGGCTTCTGCCGCTCAGACAGGACCTGCTGCAGCAGGGGCCCTGTCTGTTCCAAGACTTACCGCGGCTGCGTTTGACGGCATGGCGGTTGAACGCCGGATCCTGAAGGAAAAGGGCATTCCGGAGGAAGTCATTCCTACGCTGATTAAAGCCAGGAAAGATGTAACTGCAAAGCATTATCACCGCATATGGCGGAAATATGTTGCTTGGTGTGAGGCCAAAAAGGCCCCAACAGAGGAATTTCAACTAGGTCGATTTCTGCATTTCCTACAAGCAGGAGTGACTATGGGCCTGAAATTAGGCTCCATTAAGGTACAGTTCTCGGCTCTGTCGATTTTCTTCCAGAAAGAACTAGCTTCACTACCTGAAGTTCAGACGTTTGTGAAAGGAGTGCTGCATATTCAGCCCCCGTTTGTGCCTCCAGTGGCACCTTGGGATCTCAACGTGATGTTGAGTTTCTTAAAATCACATTGGTTTGAGCCACTTAAAACCGTGGATCTAAAATATCTCACGTGGAAAGTGGTCATGTTATTGGCCTTGGCTTCAGCCAGGCGTGTGTCAGAATTGGCAGCTTTGTCATGTAAAAGCCCTTATCTGATTTTCCATATGGATAGGGCGGAATTGAGGACTCGTCCCCAGTTTCTCCCTAAGGTGGTATCAGCTTTTCACTTGAACCAACCTATTGTGGTGCCTGCGGCTATTAGGGACTTGGAGGATTCCAAGTTACTGGACGTAGTCAGGGCCTTGAAAATTTATGTTTCCAGGACGGCTAGAGTCAGGAAAACTGACTCGCTATTTATCCTGTATGCACCCAACAAACTGGGTGCTCCTGCTTCTAAGCAGACTATTGCTCGCTGGATTTGTAGCACAATTCTGCTGGCGCATTCTGCGGCTGGACTGCTGCATCCTAAATCAGTAAAAGCCCATTCCACAAGGAAGGTGGGCTCATCTTGGGCGGCTGCCCGAGGGGTCTCGGCTTTACAACTTTGCCGAGCTGCTACTTGGTCAGGGGCAAACACGTTTGCAAAATTCTACAAATTTGATACCCTGGCTGAGGAGGACCTTGAGTTCTCTCATTCGGTGCTGCAGAGTCATCCGCACTCTCCCGCCCGTTTGGGAGCTTTGGTATAATCCCCATGGTCCTTTCGGAGTTCCCAGCATCCACTAGGACGTCAGAGAAAATAAGATTTTACTCACCGGTAAATCTATTTCTCGTAGTCCGTAGTGGATGCTGGGCGCCCATCCCAAGTGCGGATTGTCTGCAATACTTGTACATAGTTATTGTTAACTAAAGGGTTGTTGTTGAGCCATCTGTTGAGAGGCTCAGTTGTTTTCATACTGTTAAACTGGGTATATACGGGTACGAGTTATACGGTGTGATTGGTGTGGCTGGTAGGAGTCTTACCCGGGATTCAAAATCCTTCCTTATTATGTCAGCTCGTCCGGGCACAGTGTCCTAACTGAGGCTTGGAGGAGGGTCATAGTGGGAGGAGCCAGTGCACACCAGGTGACCTAAAAGCTTTCTTTAGTTGTGCCCAGTCTCCTGCGGAGCCGCTATTCCCCATGGTCCTTTCGGAGTTCCCAGCATCCACTACGGACTACGAGAAATAGATTTACCGGTGAGTAAAATCTTATTTTATATCGCGCCACAAGTGTTCCGCAGCGCCCAATTACAGAGTACATAAATAATCAAACAGGAAAACAGCAACTTACAGTTGATGACAGTATAGGACAAGTACAGGATAAATAAACATAGTTACATCAGCAGATGACACTGGAATAAGTATCAGGTGGCAGAAGACTGCTGGATGTGGTACAGTTGAAAATTATTAAAGTAAGACAAAGGATAAGCACATGAGGGAAGAGGGCCCTGCTCGTGAGAGCTTACAATCTAAAGGGGAGGGGTAGACAGACATGGGTGACACAGACGGGGTACATAGAGAGCGTGGAACAGAGGGTTAGGATGAGATTTGGCTGGGTTTGGTGAAGAAGTGGGTCTTGAGAGCCTGTTTGAAGTATTGTAGAGAGGTGGAGAGTCTGAGGGGGAGAGGTAGGGAATTCCATAGAAATGGAGCAGCACGTGAACAATCTTGGAGGTAGGAGTGGGAGGAAGTAATCAGTAGGCAGAAGAATCGGCATGCATTAGCAGACCGAAGAGGACGGGTGGGAGTGTAAAGGGAGATAAGGTCAGAGATGTAAATGGGATAGGAGTGGGTGAGGGCTTTGTAAGTGAGTGTGAGGAGCTTGAAATGGATTCTGAAATGGAAGGGAAGCCAGTGAAGGTCTTGTAAGAGAGAAGAGGTGGACGTAGTACGTTTGGTGAGGAAAATTAGCCAGGCAGCAGCATTGAGGATAAATTGGAGTGGAGAGAGGTATTTGTCAGGAATGCAAGTCAGGAGGAGATTACAGTAGTCCAGTCTGGAGATGACCAGTAAGTGGATAAGGGTCTTAGTAGCATCCTGGGTCAGAGAGGGTCTGATCCTGGAAATATTTTTTAGATGAAAACGGCAGGTTTGTGAAAGGTACTGAATATGTGGTTTGAAGGAGAGGGAGGAGTCAAGGATTACTCCAAGAGAGCGCACTTGGGGGCTAGAGTAGATAGTAGTGCCATCAATAGATAATGAGATTGTGGGAGGCGAGGTTATGCGGGAGGGAGGAAAGATGATAAGCTCGGACTTGGACATGTTAAGTTTAACAAAGCGCTGGGACATCCAAACAGAGATAGCAGAGAAACAGTTGGAGATTCGAGTGAGGAGAGCAGGGGAGAGGTCTGGAGAGGAAAGATAGATTTGAGTGTGTCAAAGTCGAAAAATATTGCAGAACACACATCGCGTACAAACTACACACACATGCCCGCTGCGCGTGCACTTGCTCCGCCGTGCGTGCACATATCCGCAATTTGCGTATGGTCGCTCCCGCGGTCCTGCGCGTGGTATGGGTAGTTATGGCGAAGTTTGTGAACACATGGAGAGCTATCAAAACATTACATATTTAATCCAAATAGTGCACAATGTACACATAGTCTCCTTGCACCACATCAGAAAGTTATAGCGGTTTAAATGGTTGCAGAACAAAGGGATTCACCTTTACAGGATAAGAGGGGACAGACTAAGGTTATAAGGTGGTATTTGGTATCCAGCTGTAGAGTATTTTAAGGGTAACATTCCGGTGTTGGTCTGCGGAAGATCGCATGTTCCTGCGGATAGTTATGTGCAGAAGCAGAATATAGATATAAACTGTATTTACTGTATATTATGTATGCGGCGGGAATCCAGAGGAGACCACCCACCAGAGCAGTTGAGAAAGACATCGCCTACCTTTTCAAATCAACCTATGACCTCTCCTGTACTGTAAAAGTGCATCCCTGTGTCCAATGGACAAAGGGATTACAGTATCCATTGTATTGCTTTTGGAAGACTTGTATAAATAAAGCCTGCTGCAGCCCGGCCAGACACAAGACTCACAACGTTATCTATTTGATTACGGAGGACTGGACCAGGAAGCGCACGCGAATATTCTCACGTATGTACATTGACTGTAGCCATTATTCTGTTATATATATTGTCTTGTATTGTAGTGTAGTGTATAATTTGTATTGTAAACCCCCTTTCAGAAATAATCCACTGTGGTGTCGGAACCCAGCGGTAAAATCATAATTGGTGTTGTGTGCTCATTGCCCTGCTAAGGTTTAAAGTGTAATAGCATCACACTGCATTGCTGCATAAGGTTTAAAGAGTAATAGCATCACACTGCATTGCTGCATAAGGTTTAAAGTGTAATAGCATCACACTGCATTGCTGCATAAGGTTTAAAGTGTAATATCATTGCATTGCATTACTGCAAAGGTTTAAAGTGTATCTAAGTGTGTGTAAGGTATAGCTTTCATTCCTGCATATCCTTTTTAATAACAAATATATACATCAATGAGCTTTGGAACTCAGATAATGTGTGGGTGTATTGTTTTCTCTTAAGGGATACAGTGTTTTGCGATGTACAGCGCACTTTTATCGTATATGGTAATAAGATGTGCCTGGCGTCTGCAATATATATTAGAGCGGGCATTTTAAATATTTGTGAGAAATTTAAAAATGGCATTCATAGATGGGGGCTCTGGTCCGCGATATCATGTTCTTGATAATGCACTGTACATTACAAACGCGGCTGAAATTGACCGGCTCCAATGGACGCATTGAGAAGCTGATGAAAAAATCATATCCGTGTGTATTGTGTTGTGTTATTGGTAAGACGCTGATATGAAATTTAAGGGACAATGCGTTTCTCATAATATTTAAGATGTTAAAATTTATTTTTATTGTTGCAAAACAAGGTTAAAATAAGTCATAGTGTGTTTGATTCAGATTGGATTGTTTATCTGTTCAAGTAGGTTTAAAAGTACATTTAAAAGTTGTTGCTTAGCCTTGAGATAGTTTTTATTTTAACTCAGGCCTAAAATAACTTCAGGGGCTTGTATGATGTGTGATTTTTTTTGTGACAAAGGAAGCCGCATGGTCTGTCCTCCATTTTGGACTAACCACATGGCCTGTCCACCATTTTGTGTAACCCTCATGGATGTGGAAGGGGGAGGAGCAGCGGCCATTTTGGGAAGGTAATTTTTCTAAATGGCAGATTCTCACTGCCCAGAATAAACAGCTCTCCTTGGTCACATCAATTTATGAGTTACCAATGCATTTATTTAACCCATGCCATAGTCAATTACAAATAGTTTCAGCTGGGCCTAGTGAAAAGTTAATAGTAAGATGAATACTTGATGTAAGAACTACACACAGATAAAAACAAAGTTTTTTTTCCCTTCTACCTCTAGGATTCAGTTAACTCTACTTGCTATAAGATAGCCATTGAAATGCAAATTAACCTGTGTAACTGCTTTTACAGACAGGCAAAAGCACATAGCTTTCATATGCAAATTAGAAGCACTGAATGGGTTAAAGAGTCTCAGGAGACCAGTGAATGGTATATATATAATTATTATAATTATGTGTATATTTATATCAGTGTATATTCTGCAAGATAGCTATCCAATCTGAATCATATCATTTAAATTATTGATTATTGCTAGAGTCATTATAGATCTGTGTGAAATAGGATACATTTGTTGCTATATAGGAAAATATATAGGTAAATTTGAAATAACAGTTCTGCATAAAGGTTTATACAGAAAGAAACTGTGTGGCGTGTTAAGTGAGCGAACGTGAGTGAGCGAACGTAACAGTGAACGTAGTGGACCCCGGGAATTCGGGATCCCGTCCAGTGGTACATCAAGTGAGTGGAGACTTGGTGGCGTGAGGCAGCTGACTCATGTTAATATAGATTTAAGTCGAGAAGAAGTACAAAGGAGCGAGGTTTAGAGTACCGCGGACCAGGAGGTCAGCGAGGTTTAGAGTACCGCGGCCGAGGGGGTCAGCGAGGTTTACCCATATAGTTTTTGCTCCAGCTGAGGTTTCGCAGCTTGTGATTCGATTCCAGTGGTCGTACGGCGGATAAGTAACAAGTACCTATACGCTGTGCGATTGGACCGCGCGTTCGTGGGTGCAATATTTAGCGCAACATGATACCCTTTTTACGAGCTTTGCGTAAAATTGCGGTATCATTAGCGCTGTATATAGCATACGCAAGCGTGATTTGTGTATAATAAAGGTTTAGGGAGTTTTCGCTGGCCTCTCTCAGGAAATCTCCAACGGCCTATATTTACTGGAAAGGGTAAGTTATTCCCAGAAACTTCCAGTAAATAGAGGTTACATAGGGGCCCTAGGTTGGGTACATTGCCTTCGCTATCAACAGTGTATGGTAGTACTGGCCAACGTGGGCGTGCAGGGCCGGATTAACAATGGGGCAGATGGAGCTGCAGCTCCAGGCCCTCCATTGAAAATAGGCCCACCGCCCACCACAGTGAAGAGGCCCATAACAGCCGGCATTACAGGTTGAGTATCCCTTATCCAAATATTCCGAAATACGGAATATTCCGAAATACGGACTTTTTTGCGTGACAGTGAGATAGTGAAAACTTTGTTTTTTAATGACTCAATGTACACAAACTTTGTTTAATACACAGTTATTAAAAATATTGTATTAAATGACCCTCAGGCTGTGTGTATAAGGTGTATATGAAACATAAATGAATTGTGTGAATGTAGACACACTTTGTTTAATGCACAAAGTTACAAAAAATATTGGCTAAAATTACATTCAGGCTGTGTGTATAAGGTGTATATGTAACATAAATGCATTCTGTGGTTAGATTTAGGTCCCATTACCATGATATCTCATTATGGTATGCAATTATTCCAAAATACGGAAAAATCCGATATACAAAATACCTCTGGTCCCAAGCATTTTGGATAAGGGAGACTCAACCTGTACAATGAGTCACAGTGACTCATTGTATGCCGCCGCAAGACGTCGAGCTCTCCTCCCGTGCACCTCCTCCCCACAGATTGTCACATTATGAACTGCAAGGCCGGGGTGGGGGAGAAGCCGCACTTCCCTCTACTCGCAGCTCCTCCCCCCAGACTTTAGTGCTGCTGATGAGGAGGACGGCCAGGTCGGAGGAGAGGCACGGCAACGTAACGGGCACATCCGCACCACCTCCGTTTCCACGCCCATTGACCGCACCATAGCCCCACACCGCGCTGGCCGCCTCTGGCACCCCTCACCGCGCTGGCCACCTCCCGCACTGCGCTGGCCGCCTTCACACCGCGCTGTTCCTCCTGCACTGCGCTGGCTGCCTTCTGCATCATACACAGTGCTGCCTCCTCCCGCACAGCGCTGACTGGCCAGCACCCCCCAGCTGCTGCTCACTGCCTGCTCCTTACACCATGCACCGCCCCCCCCCCCTTCCCGGCAGTCATCCGCACCCCCGCCGCCACTCACTTCTGCCTTGCTTCACACTGGGCAGTAAAGTAAAGTCAAAGAGCACATGGAGCCAGGGGGACAAACTGGAGCCGCTGCTGATGTGGTAAGTGACGAGCACACACTCTCTCTCTCCCTCTTGATCTCTCTCCTCTCTCTCCCTGTCTCGATCTCTCTCTTCTTCCTCCTCCTCTCTCTCTCTCTCTCTTCTTCCTTCTCTCTCTCTCTTCCTCCTTCTCTCCCTCCCTCTCTCGATTTCTCTCTCCTTCGCAATGTATAAAAGGGGCTACCCAGCACAGTTTGTATAAGGGGCTACCCAGCACAGTTTGTATAAGGGGCTACCTGGCGCAATATATATAAGGGGCTACCTGGCGCAATATATATAAGGGGCTACCCGTCGCAATGTACATAAGGGGCTACCTGTTGCATTGTGTATAAGGGCTACCCATCGCAGTGTATATAAGGGTCTACCCGGCGCAATGTACATAAGGGGCTACCCATCATAATGTGTATAAGGGGCTACCTGTCGCAATATGTAAAAGGGGCTCTGCCTGGCACAACGTGTATAAAAGGGGCTCTGCCTGTCACAATGTGTATAAGGGGCTCTGCCTGGCGCAACGTGTATAAAATGGGCTCTGCCTGGCACAATGTGTACTACTGTGTGTGTAATGTGAATGACAGACACTACTCTGCGTTGTAATGTGATTTGGTACAATTCTGTGGCCACGCCTCTTCTTGTGAAGCCATGCCACTATATTTTTGATACACGCCTTCCGTGCGCACTATCCCTGTTTTTAATGGGAAGAGGGGTTCGCCAAAGGAAATGTTCGCCCTGACTAGGAGGGGCACTCTGACGCATATACAGACTAGGAGGGGGCACACTGACGCATATAGACTAGGAGGGGGCCCACTTACGCATATCCAGACTAGGAGGGGGCCCACTGACGCATATACAGACTAGGAGGGGGCCCACTGACGCATATACAGACTAGGAGGGGGCCCACTGACGCATACACAGACTAGGAGGGGTCCCACTGACGCATATACAGACTAGGAGGGGGCCCACTGACGCATATACAGACTAGGAGGGGGCCCACTGATGCATATACAGACTAGGAGGGGGCACACTGACGCATATACAGACTAGGAGGGGACACACTGACGCATATACAGACTAGG
Source organism: Pseudophryne corroboree (assembly GCF_028390025.1). NCBI lineage: Eukaryota > Metazoa > Chordata > Amphibia > Anura > Myobatrachidae > Pseudophryne > Pseudophryne corroboree. The sequence goes on from NC_086444.1 coordinate 1,022,738,443, forward strand.
AGGGGGCACACTGACGCATATACAGACTAGGAGGGGGCACACTGATGCATATACAGACTAGGAGGGGAGGGGGGCACATTAATTGGTAGTGCCTAGATCCCCTTTGCTGAAAGGACCTTTCCCATAATACACTGGGTCAACGTAACCATCTATTGGAATAGTAACCTGTGCTGAGCGAAGTAAGACTCCAGGCCCAAAGTGTGGCTAGTGAAGTGAGCCTGCGAGGGTACAAAGGAGCCCCCAAAAAACTTCAGAAAATAACTTACAATAAACCTAGATTGGAGAAAAAAAATTCAAATGCTGTAACGGCATAAGACAACTTCCGCCCTCTGCTGATGTCACATCTGGGTCCTTAAGGCACTGGGGATATAGATTCTACCCACACTAGTGCATATACAGACTAGGAGGGGAGGGGGCACACTAATGCATATACTTTTCAGTAGCCATGTAATCCTGTTTCATTTCCCATACCTCCACTTAAAAATTCCCACTTCCACGACCACTGTATGTGTATATGGGTCTGTTGTTCTGCACCTCTATTAAATGGTTGAGGGTAGGCACTAGCTATGACCTCCATGGATATAGCCACACCCATGGCATAGGCCACACCACCTATTTATACCACCCTCACCGCAGCGCTTGTCACACCTCCTGCCAAGGCATGCAATAGGCCCTTCATACATTTCAGCTCCAGGCCCATGTGGACCTTAATCTGGCACTGTGGGCGTGAGTGGGTGAAAGCACTCGGAGAACTTTCACCATTGCCTTATATTGAGTATTTTGTTTTTTTGTGGGATTAGCCGAAAGGGCAATACCTGCAAATTATGGGGGCCAGTTGCTCAAGTAAGGGACGTTCAACCAGGGTTCAGGTTGACATACCGCGGCCCAGGGGGTCAGCGAGGTTCATTATGTGTGAAAAGTATGGTTCACACACAGAAGTTTTATGCAATGAATGGGAACGTATGACTGCGGAAGATAGGGAACCATTCCCTAAGGTAGGCAGTTTTGATCCAGAGGTATTGCAGAATTTAAGGATTAGGATATGTCTAATAAAATCCAGAAAACAAAGGATTAGACATACAGATTGTTTAAATTTATGGCAACAAGAAGGGGATATGCAAGGGAAATTAACATACGCAGCAGGTTCCAAACCTAGCGGGAATGAGAACACAAACACACCATTGTCGACACAGGTCGAAGGGGAACAGAAGGCTACAGTCAATGATACATCCGTAAATGATAGTAATATGAAAGAGCAATGTATTAACCCTAACTTTTGCAAAATGTATCCTGTTTTGAAGTCTTTCCAAGGTTTTAGGTCACAGGAAGATGAAGGATTCAGCAAAATCGCAGCTCTCCTCCAAGCAGTCACCTTGCAGGAAACTCAGGTGGGGCCTGTCCAACCAGGTAGTGCTGTAACAATATTCCCCAATGAAAGAACGGGCGAGGTCACAGCTACCGGTAAGTGTGAGACAGTTCATTGCACAGAGACACAACACCTCACTGTAAACAGATTAGGAACGGAATGGTAGAATTACACCCTGTCTTGGAAATAGTAACTCCCAATGGGGGAATCGATAGTCAGGGAGTAATCCTCACCAGGAATAATGCAATATATTGCTCGTGGCCCAGAGATGAGCTGCGGTCAATCATTTCAGAATTCCCTGACCCTCGGAAGCATTTAGCCAGATGTCAAAAATTTATCAGAGATCTGGGTAATGCATATGAACCGACAAACCAACATTGGCGGACACTTTTGAAAGCGTGCCTATCCCCTAATATTGACACCCAAAAATGTATCACTGATTGTAGATTAGAGTCGGATAGTCTTATGACTGACAAACACAATCAGGAGAACTTAGAGCAAATTAACAGGCAACTAGAGTTGTATTTCCCCACAACTGTTAAGTGGAGAAGAATTTTCTCCATAAAGCAGAGGGAAAATGAAATGACATCTGAATATTTCCATCGGGCCCTGCAAATAATGGATAGATACATGGGGGTATCGGATACAGGGAACGATAGGAATTACAGGGAGGTGGCTGTCTCTGTGCTAATGGACGGACTCGATAAGACAGTAAAGGACAGAGTACAAACATCTTTGCCTAATTGGAGAGGGGTCACAGTAGCTTGCCTTAGAGAGTGCGCAATTGTACACCACAAAAATATTGTTAGGCGTAGAAAACAACAGGAGGAGAGGCTGAGGTTTGAAAGTATACAGGCTCTTACACCAAATTCTCATCAGCCTAAACCCCAGACCCCTGCTGTTTGGAAAAGACCGAGAACATGCTACATCTGTAGGAAGGAAGGGCATTTTGCCAGAGATTGTAGGTATAGTAGAACACATAGTCAATATAGACTCCTAGACAGAGAAAACAAGCCACGTTATTAAACACATAGACGGGATCAAGGGACATATAGTAAGGAATCACGATACAGTATAGAAAAACACAGATTCGGTTAATGGGAAGAACAGAATAAATGCAGCTTTACCCTTTTGACAGAACTTACTGGGGTTAGGAGGAGGCCTCTAAACTTCTGCTTCTCTCTCTAGCAGAAGTGGCCTCTAAGTAACTTAACAGGAGTTTTGTTAGAGATGGTAAACATATTGAGTTCTCCCACCCAGGAAGCGCAAAATATGTTAGATACCCACGAAGACTAATGTTGCATTTCACTGTTTTAGATGCATGTCCATCACAGGTAGAGGAAATTATCTCAAAGATACCGGGTTCCCTATGAACTTAGAGTGGACAAGGCACTGGATTGATGGCTGGGATAGTCCCAGTAGAGATATAACACACATAGAATTTTTTTAAGGGGAACAGACCGATTAGGGAATCATTCCCCGTAGTGCCCAATCCAGATGTCAAACTTTGTAAAATCTTCTTCGCCTTTACAAACTTACCTGTTACTAAACTCTGTGATTTGTCTTCAAAGTTTCCTCTTCATTTCTTACGTTCACTGACAGGATTACAGTTCAAACGTCACATGCCTACTCTGTCTTTTCAGAGTTCTGCCCAAACCCAGTATATCTCACCGGCATAGGGACACCAGTATCAGTGTGCCTGGTCATGCACAAAGGGTGGAGAATGGGAATACTGGTGAAAGGAGACTGTGCATAGATACCGATATACATGATGGTGTGACAGCCTGATGGTGAACGCAAATCTGACAAATTTTATTTTTATTATTTCCCCTCTCTTTTCACTTTCCACAGATGGTTTACTTCACACAACTGATAATACACAACAGTTAAACACATTGAAATGCAAGATTTATGTTCCCTACAGAAAGGTCGCTGACCCGGAGAGAACATCGTATCACTGGAGTGTCAGTTCCGGGAAAGCTGAGAGGCAGTACTGTTGAGACGGCACCTAAGCGCAGAGAACAACAAGACCAGAGGCGGTTGTCGCACCAGTTTTTATTTTTTTTATTTTTCTCCATCTCCCACTACCCTCCTTCTCTCCTTCTCCTTCTCTTTCTCCCCCTTCTTGTTTCCCTTCTCTTCCCTTAACAAGATGGACTTACCCCAAGAGACTGCGTTCCGGGTTTTCCTGTTAATCCTGATGTTGACCAGGACATTCTGTTTCGGTGAGGGTCCCAGAGAGGTCGAGATAGGATCTGGAATGGGTTCTGATGGCGTATCAGAAAGCGATCTGGTAGTCATAGAGCTCGGAGGCACTGTGAAGGGTTATTGGCTGAGGAAAATTGCATTTGTAGGAATTGTGAGAACATAGTCGAGGATGGGTGCATCCAGAGATGTCAGTCCAGCCTTAATATCAACATGGACCGTCATCCATTGAGTGATTACCACTCACTAGTGGGTAAGGTCTTAAACCAGACAGAATGATGGGTGTGCTCACAAGTACCTCAAGGTCAGAGCAAGTCAGGATTAGTACCATACCCTTTAGCAATAGATGAGGTACTCGAATTACGGGGTGGGAGACCGGTGGACAAGAAATGTAATATTTCTAGGTCCCCTAGCTTGAAGCTCCACCAGTATCATGTAGATAGATCCTTAGTGTGTTTCAACATTTCCAATTACCGAAAACCGGGAAATTGGTAAGTGACGTGGAATAACCAGACAATGACCTTTTCACACAGAGCTGATAGGATACCCATAGACTTTGAACTTGTATGCCAAATAGCCAACAGTGGAAGGTATTTCCGGTATAGGTATACTCGAGGAAGCAAGACCATGTCGGTTGGAAAAGTATCACCAGGGTACTGTGCTCATATCATCCAGCCCGATACTTGTACAGAGCAGATGGGAGAACAAGGGATTGGGTTTTTCACTTGGAAAATTTGTAATATGGTGATGTCATATTTTGTCCTCTATGTTCTCCCCGATGATGCCTATTTCATATGTGGGAGGAAGGCGTACAAGTGGCTTGCCCCGAGCTCAGAAGGATTGTGTTATATTGGAAGAGTACTGCCAGAGGTCATGACCATAACCCATGACAAGATGAAAGAGGTTCACCGCAGTGCTCAGGCTCCTTATACTCATACTCACTATGAACACATCGTCAAGAGACACCTCATAGAGAGGACAGAGCACGTAGCCTCTGATTTGATCCACGAATCCACCGGGATTCAATTCCTTCTCGCATTAGACATCACCCGTACTGCCAGAGGAATTATAAATTATAGGTATATCCATGCGCTAGCGAACTTGATAGATAATATCACTGAGATGTATGACGACACCTTCAGGTATACAGGAAGGGAGTTACAAGCTTACAAACGGAACTGATCCAGCACAGGATGGTCCTTAATTATAGCACAGCTGTGACGGGTGGGTACTGTGTCACTTTGGCAACTCAATATGGTGTGAAGTGCTGCACGTATATTACAAACAGCACTGATGACCCAACCGAGATTATCAATCAAAAGATGGATGATATCTTGCAGTTGAAGTGGGAGTTCCGGAGGAGACACAACCTTACCCTGACTGTTGTGAGTAATGAACTGACCGGCTGGGTCTCATGGTTGAACCCACAAAATTGGTTCTCAGGATTAGGAGAGTGGGCTCAAAATGTTATTATGAGTATAGGGAAGTTTCTCCTTTGCATCCTGGGAGTCGTCATAATTAATGGCTTGATATTTAGGTGTGTTCGAATTCTAACGCGGCGCAAGCACGGCACAAAATTGATGAGTCTAAGGAGCGGGAGCGCTGTTACAGCAGCAGATTTAATTTACGACCCATCCATAGAGACAGTGTTATGATAAGGATTGCAAATTAATTCCATGGCCTGTTTCTTTCACCCGTTTTTCCTTTGTCACCCCCTCTGCCCAGATACACCCATCCGGAAAAGACATCGACCATACCCAAGAATGTTTATGAAAATGTTATGTGAATGTATTTTAGATATGTGTCTTATCTTCATCTCTACAACCTTCAGTTAATGACACACATAGTTGACAGGTGATATCCACATATACTAGCACTCACATATGTTCCCCCTCCATGTATCATCAACTAAATGTGCACCCCATTTGTTTAACAAGAAGCCAAAAAGAGCTTGGTAGTGTTTGTTGGCCCACTTACAGACCCTTAATACGGGATAAGAAGGATTTAATGTATACTTCGCAATGCCTCGAAGCTTATTTAGAACATCTACGGCACGATGATACATGCCCCTCAGACATGGATTCATACATACATACATACATACTTTCTACTGTCCCACTAGGTCATACATTTCCCACATACAACTCTACCCCGATCATCATCTTCTGTAAATATTGTATTGATATTTTTCTGTTTAGTAATTAGATAGTGGCAGTTATTGGTGACTGCCAAAGGGTGGACTGTCAAAGTCGAAAAATATTGCAGAACACACATCGCGTACAAACTACACACACATGCCCGCTGCGCGTGCACTTGTTCCGCCGTGCGTGCACATATCCGCAATTTGCGTATGGTCGCTCCCGCTGTCCTGCGCGTGGTATGGTTATTTATGGCGGAGTTTGTGAACGCATGGAGAGCTATCAAAACATTACATATTTAATCCAAATAGTGCACAATGTACACATAGTCTACTTGCACCACATCAGAAAGTTATAGCTGTTTAAATGGTTGCAGAACAAAGGGATTCACCTTTACAGGATAAGAGGGGACAGACTAAGGTTATAAGGTGGTATTTGGTATCCAGCTGTAGAGTATTTTAAGGGTAACATTCCGGTGTTGGTCTGCGGAAGATCGCATGTTCCTGCGGATAGTTATGTGCAGAAGCAGAATATAGATATGAACTGTATTTACTGTATATTATGTATGCGGCGGGAATCCAGAGGAGACCACCCACCAGAGCAGTTGAGAATGACATCGCCTACCTTTTCAAATCAATGACCTCTCCTGTACTGTAAAAGTGCATCCCTGTGTCCAATGGACAAAGGGATTACAGTATCGATTGTTTTGCTTTTGGAAGACTTGTATAAATAAAGCCTGCTGCAGCCCGGCCAGGCACAAGACTCACAACGTTATCTATTTGATTACGGAGGACTGGACCAGGAAGCGCACGCGAATATTCTCACGTATGTACATTGACTGTAGCCATTATTCTGTTATATATATTGTCTTGTATTGTAGTGTATAATTTGTATTGTAAACCCCCTTTCAGAAATAATCCACTGTGGTGTCGGAACCCAGCGGTCAAATCACAATTGGTGTCGTCTGCTCATTGCCCTGCTCAGGTTTAAAGTGTAATAGCATCACACTGCATTGCTGCATAAGGTTTAAAGTGTAATAGCATCACACTGCATTGTTGCATAAGGTTTAAAGTGTAATAGCATCACACTGCATTGCTGCATAAGGTTTAAAGTGTAATATCATTGCATTGCATTACTGCGAAGGTTTAAAGTGTATCTAAGTGTGTGTAAGGTATAGCTTTCATTCCTGCATATCCTTTTTAATAACAAATATATACATCAATGAGCTTTGGAACTCAGATAATGTGTGGGTGTATTGTTTTCTCTTAAGGGATACAGTGTTTTGCGATGTACAGCGCACTTTTATCGTATATGGTAATAAGATGTGCCTGGCGTCTGCAATATATATTAGAGCGGAAATTTTAAATATTTGTGAGAAATCTAAAAATGGCATTCATAAGTGTTATCAGCATAGAGATGATATTGGAAATCAAAAGAACTAATGAGCTTACCTAGTGAGGACGTATACAGCGAGAAAAGAAGAGGACCAAGGACAGAACCTTGGGGTACACCTACAGTTAGTGGAAGAGGGGGAGGGGGAGTCATGAGAGGAGACAGAGAATGAACAATCAGAGAGGTAGGAAGACAGCCAAGAGAGGGCAGTATCACGCAGACCAATGGAGTGAAGGATTTGCAGTAGGAGAGGATGGTCCACAGTGTCAAAAGCAGCAGAGGGATCAAGAAGAATAAGTAGAGAGTAGTGGCACTTAGATTTAGCAGCATGGAGGTCATTGCATACTTTTGTAAGGGCAGTTTCAGTGGAGTGGAGAGGACGGAAGCCAGACTGGAATGGGTCAAGCAGTGAGTGTGAGGAAAGAAAGGAAGTAAGGCCGTTGTAGACTATACGCTCAAGGAGTTTGGAGGCAAAAGGGAAAAGAGAGATGAGTCGGTATGTGGAGAGAGTGTTTGGATCAAGGGTAGGTTTTTTTTTAAGAATAGGAGAGATGAGTCATGCTTGAAGGCATGTGCCTGTTGAGAGGGAGAGATTGAGAAGGTGGGAAAGATGGGAATAGGCAGAAGGAGAGAGGTAGCAGAGGAGGAGGGAGGGGATAGGGTAAAGTGGGGAGGTGGTGAAGGAAGAGGAACGAATGAGGGCCATGACTTCCTCTTCCTCACCAGATGCATGGGAGAAAGATGTCAGAGTTGGTGAGAGGGATGGGGAGGGGTGGTAGGGGATGGGAGGAGGCTGGTTGCTGATGGTCTGGTGGGATGTGATGTCCTGACGTATGGACCACTTTACATAGATGCATGGTATAAATCACTTTAGATAGCTACATCATATAAACCACTATGCATAGATGCATGGTATAAACCACTTTACATGGATTCATGGTATACAGCAATTTACATTACATAGATACATGGTATAAACCACTTTACATGGATGCATGTTATAAACAATTTTACATGGCTGCATGGTATAAATCACTTTACATGGATGCGTGATATGCACCAATTTACATTACACAGATGCATGGTATAAACCACTTTACATACATCAGGCATGTCCAAACAGCGGCCCTCCAGCTGTTGTGAAACTACATATCCCAGCATGCCTTGACACAGTTTTGCTGTCAGAGAATGCTAAAGCTGTGTCAGGGCATGCTGAGATGTGTAGTTTCTCAACAGCTGGAGGGCCGCAGTTTGGACATGCCTGACATACATGTATAGTATAAACCACTTTACATGTATGCATGGTATAAACCACTTTATATGGATGCATGGTATAAACTAATTTACATGGATGCATGGTATACAACACATTACATGGATGCGTGGTATAAACTATTTTACATTTATGCATGGTATAAATCACTTTACATGTATGTGTGATATACACCACTTTACATAAATGCATGGTATAAACCACTTTACATGGATGCATGGTATACACCAATAAACATTACATAGATGCATGGTATAAACCCCTTTACATGGATGCATGGTATAAACCACTTTACGTTGATGCATGGTATAAACCACTTTATATGGATGCATGGTATAAACTACTTTACATGGATGCATGGTATCAACTATTTTACATGGATGCATGGTATAAATAACTTTACATGTATGCGTGATATACACCACTTTACATAAATGCATGGTATAAACCACTTTATATGGATGCATGGTATACACCAATTTACATTACATCGATGCATGGTATAAACCACTTTACATGGATGCATGGTATAAACCTCTTTACATGAATGCATAGTATACACAAGTTTACATGTATGTATTGTATTTACTACTTTACATGAATGCATGGGATAAACTATTTTGCACAGATACATGGTATAAACCACTTTACATAAATGCATGGAATAAACTACTTTACATGGATGCATGGTATACACCACTTTACATGGATGCATGTTATAAAGTACTTTACATGGATGCATGGTATACACCACATTACATAAATGCATGGTACAAACCACTTTACATGGTTGCATGTTATACACCAATTGACATTACATAGATGCATGGTATAAATCACTTTGCATGGAAGCATGGTGTATGCCACTTTATATGGATGCATGGTATACACCACTTTACATAGATGCATAGTGTAAATCACTTTACATAGATGCATTGGGTTTCTTCAATTAGACCCTGAAACATAAAATCAATCAAAAATCGACTCAACATTGTCCAAAAATCGATAATCATCGACCCAAATCAACTTTTAGTAAATATACCTCTGTATGTCATAATGTAAACTAGGGAACTGGGATAGTTCATAAGATAAACTAGGGCACTACAAGATGCGTTTGGCATCCCAACAAATGGGATGCCGGCAGTCATGTGACCGACACCAGAAACCCGACACCACTCAGGATGCCGGCACTGGGATACCGACAGCCAACAATAAGTACAGGGAGGGGGGTGGGATATTAGGGTTATGGCCGGAGTCGGGGGGAGGGGTGGCAGGGTTAGGCATTAGGGGGGTAAGAGTTAGGCACTAGGGGGTGGTTAGCTGTAGTGGCCACCATTGAAAATTTCGCTCTAGCTGCCACCCCCTAGATTTAGCCCCAGCTGCTACCGATGAGGTTTAGGGTTATGGTAGGGGGGAGGGTTAGGGTACTGAGCCACCAAACCTGTCGGTATTCTCAGATTTGGGATGCTGTTGTCAGTCATGTAACCGCCGGCATCCCGAACACACGGATTATCTATCACACCCGGCACTACTATGGTTCAGAAACTGAACTAGGGCACTATTATGGGGCAAAAAAATGAATAACTGTTGCGGAGAGGTGTCTCTCCAGAAGCATTCAGACAGGTGCACCTTCAATTGTTGCTATGGGGCCCACAAAGTTTTGGTTCCACCCCTGCATGGATGCATGGCATACACCACTTCACATGGATGCATAGTATAAATCACTTTACAAGGCATGTGCACATAAATGTCAGGTAAGTGTGCAGTATATATGGTGGCTAATAGCGTTAGTATTATTGCTTGGAGATGCTATTCCTTTTTTTCCCTGTGTGCTGCCTATCAGTTTATCTGAGAAAGATTTGTCAAATGACTAAAGCTATTACTGTAGTTTCCATGGGTCTGCAGCATATTTGTATCCTCCCCTGGAGAGACAATGTATTTTTCCTCTTTGGTACAGTAGAGAGCAGGCTTACAGTAACAACCCACAGCTAATTGCCCGTCTCTACTCTTAGCTGCTGTTTCTTTTCACTTTTTACTGGATCTTTCATTTTGTCGAAAAAAAAAGAAAAAAGCCAAGACGCTGGGTTTTCTGTCACGCACCCTGCTGTCTTCTGTGCAGATCAGGTCCCTCTTCCTTTTTCTCAGTGCAAGGAAAGGTGACACTTTTTTAGAGGGGGGGTTGTTCTTTATTGTTTGCTCAGACCACAATATTGCTGGAGACAGAGCAGCCCAGATCTAATGAAGCTGTAAGTTCATTAGTGTTTGCAATCAGCAGTGAGCAGAGCCCCTCATCAGGGCAAGGAGGCTGCAAAGAGCCATTCATCAGCGTGAAGTGTTATTCATGGATGACCCCTAAATCATGGCACTAGTAGTAGATGCACTGATTGGACACAGCATGGGAGAATGGGTACTTTGCATTAGCAGACACAGACAGGGGGAGTGAGAAAGGATAGGCAAGCCGTGGGGAAATCCTGCAAACAGCAGCACAAATACAAGCAGACACATTTCTTTTTTTTTTTTTTTTTCCTTCCCAGGACTTATATATGCAGCACATATATCCTCCCCTCTTGGTTAAGGAGGTAAGAGAGCAACGGAGCTAGCTGATACACAGCCAGGTTGCTGCTGGCTGCAGTGTATAGACTGAGAAGCTGCTGCTGCTGCTGCTGGTCTCCCCCTTGCTCTGTGCTGGGGAGGAGCTAGCTTGGCTCCTGGGTAGAGGCAGAAGAAGCAGCTGCTTCACGTGTGTGCCTGGCACTGGCTATTGCTGGAGCTGCTCCCAGCCTGGGCAACTTCTTCCAGCGTCCCTGCTCTATCCCCCAATCAAGCAGCACATGACCTAGGGAGGTCTGCTAGAAGGGGGTGTGTGTGACTGTGATCCATGCTTGGAGGAGAAACTCCCTGGCAGGACCAAGAAACAAGTGTGGACTGTACTGCTCCAGGACTGGTGGCCGGCTGGGACTGAAGCACAAGTTGTACCCTTCCAGTCGTCCCTTGTTTGCATTGATTTGCCATTCCCATGATGTTTTCCAGGTTGGGATCCAGAGAGAGGGAAGTGCTCAGAGTGGAGAAGGTAAGTGGCACATTTTCTGAGAGTGCACATGTTACATTTTGCTTTTGATGTATGCATAGGCTGCCTAGATGGGGTATGGTGGCTGTCAGTGATCTGTGTGTCCTTATTGCTTAGATAGAGTGTGTGGTCATTTCTTACTCTCATCCCATTCCCTCTCTAACTTCAGCCTCTGCATCAGGAGTGGATTGTAGGGACAGATGGTGCCATTGATCTTTCTGACATTTCCAAAGCAAGGGCAGGAAGCATGCCAAATGACCTGAGTCTCTAGGCGAGAAGAGGGAAGAGCGGTCCTTATGTTTTGGAGATATTACAGAACAGGAGAAACCTGTAGCCTCTCCATCTTGGCTAATGCTTCTAGCAACTCTGGAAGAGGGGGACCAGAACACCTGCCTGCATAACTCAGCACAGTGCAGGAGGAGGAACAATTGTACAGCGCTACTATACATGCTGGCACTATATAAGTAAATGTTAATAATTAGCACAGATTCAGCACAAAGGAAAGCCTAGAGAATATGAATAACTATGTCATGTGAGTGTGGCAGATGACAAGAGGTTAAAATAGCTGTTAACTGACTTTTTAGTCAATAAGAGCCTGCAAAGAGTGGATGTCAGCATGTGATCATCCCAACCTTAACCCTGCTGGGAAGAGATGTGTCAATATCACCACAGCTGCTGCTTTCTTGCCAGAAAGTTCATTTCCTTCTATGTAGGACAAAGGGGGATTTTATTGTAAATCCAGCCCTGACATCACTGCATGATTTCTGTTAATTGCAGTAAAACAGCGCTGATTTAGAAAGAACTACTGTATTTTGTCAACACAACACTAGTAGGATGATTGGTGTGGGAGAGGGAAGTCTTACTTGTTTTTGTTCCGGAACAAGGGAACAAATCCATCAGTTGGAAGCACATGCAGTGTTAATACAGACAGACTTAACCTGCCAGCTTTATTACACATAAGTGTACCGCATACAGTCAGTATATTATATACCGTTAGGCAAGGCAGTCACATGCATATGGCAACTATCAAAACACCTATGTGTACTATAATAATAGATCTAGCTGCATTGCTGTTAGCACTGGTGTAAACCAGGTGCTGAAATCCAGAGATGTTCCACTGTCTGCAGGAAGGGTGCATGCATTGATGATGAAAGCAAAACTAAAAAAAAAACCCATCAAAACAAGTAAAAACTAAGATGACATTCGCTGTTCTCTGTCCTTTTACCTGTAAAGATAATGCTTGTCCTGTTGACACTTTAGGCTAGTGTCACACTGGCACTTTATACTCCACCTTTAAAGCGCGGCGTCTAATTTTTCCAAACTGACATACATTTTTATAACTAAAAAGTAGTCGCACAAGCACAAGTTTTGAAGACCGCTTGAGTGGTCTTCAAAACTCTGACAAAAGCATTTTGGACAAGTATCCAAAGCGCTCAATAAATACACAAGCTCTCCAGCTGAAATGCACTTTATCTGAGCAGACCCTGAGTGTTTAAAGCGCTTATTATAAGCTGTGATATTTGAGAGCGCGCTTTTTCCGGCGGCAAAAAAAAAAATGTGGTCACGGGCTATTGTCAAGCTGGAAAAGCACCCATGCACCTGTGTGACACACTACATTTAAGTGAGTGTGCTATCTGCTTCCTTCCTACCTCGCACTTGACCTTAAATCATTTCTTTCTGATTCCTCCTATCGAGAAGTGATCAGTGCAAGGGCAAATTGTCACATTGAAATCTCTACAGTGGCATCTTTGTAATGCTGTGTCTGGGTGTCTGTTCTGACTTGTACATGGAGCGTATGCCAGGAAGCTCTGAAAGAATTCAGTGGGTGGTCTTTTATTCTTGGCATAGGAATACGGTTCTTCAGTTTGGTGTGTTCTGTTGTTAGTTGGAGCTCATACGACAGACTCAACTTTTTAAAGTACTGTTGCACTTTGTCAGCACTGAGTATTTCAGCAGAACGCTATATTACTTCAGATAAAGAGTTAATTGCAAAAACAAATCTTATTGACAATCTAATTACCATATCATCGAAAAGCAAGTCTAGCATGCAGAACTGAATGGAAGAGAGACTTATTGACAAATGAAACTGCCTTCTTATAGCTTTATTAAAATATTTACCACTTATCTCTGTTCAATCTTATTTGTGCCTTACGTGGACTAGAAGTATAGAGTGGAACTGAATGAAAGTAGTTTTATTTTGATCGGCCGCAGAGAACTTATACTGAAATATGTAGTTTAGCTTACAATATATTAACTTTTAGTTAGAGAAATATTTTTGATATGTTAATGATACTTAAAAAAAAAATAAACCCCTTCTGCAGTCCAGATGAATTGGAAGCCTTCCTCAGCTACTGTACTACGAATATATTTTCTATTATAACTCCGGCCAGAATAAAAACCATGGGGAGGCCCATGTTCATCTACTTATTTTAGTACGTTAGTTTATGTGACGACTGGTCAACTATTGTTTTTTTTGTTTTTTGTTTTTTGTATGTATTTATTTATTATACATTTGTTTGTTTATTTATTTATTTTGAATGTAATTTGACAACCGTGTGTAGTAAATATTTCTCATGTTACATGGCTGCATGATGTTTTGGTTCCAAAATAGTTGCAAATCTGAGGTTGAGGGGTTATTTATTACCCTGTTTACTTCATTACCAATAAAAGCATAGTTAGTTTATATGTCTAAACTTAAGTAATGTACTTTACGTGGCACATTTAGCAGAGTGTATCTGTGGCCTAGGCGGGCATGGTAACCACATTATTATAACTGGTTAAACTAGGAATCATTTTTTAGAAACTGAGAATCCTGTAATTAATTTTTATTGACACTTGAAGGTTTGCAGCATCCTTAAAATACGTGAACATATTAATGTTAATTGTATGTCTATTTGTTTTCAGTATAAGAGTATATAGTAATTTACAGTATATAGCGTAAAAGGGAAAACAAATACTTAGCTCCGTTTTCCCATCACCATTAAATATAATGTTATTTAGAAGGGTTTCACTTTCTGTAGCAATTGGGCTTTCTCATTATGTTCTACTTATATTAACAGTGAAGGAAATCTTTGCCTAACATGAATACTCCATTTAGCCAGTTGAGGCTAGTACTTCTGTTACGCCCCACTGAGCTGGAGTAATTATGTTTCATAGTAATAACTTAGGAGGGTATCATACAGAGAACAGGAGTCAGGCTCACAATGTAAGTTATAATAACACAAATTCATTTGAAAAGGTGAAGGGAGTGTTACAGAGCAGCAGTGCATTACTCCATACCAATTGTAAAGTCTTTTTTCCCACAGACTGATACATGTACACCTTTCATTATATAACAGACATTTCTAGCAGGGATGTTATTATTGGTAGTATTTTATGTCATCACAAAGGCACAGGACAACTGCTCAAAGATAAATCCTAGTTGCATGCAAATTTTGTATTAATAATGATCATTTTGTTTCTTTTACAATAAAAAAAATGCCATTTTCCCTATAGCTACAGCTGTCTAGGACATGCCATAAAATATAGCAAAAGTTTTGCACATACTATGCTAAGAATTATTCATATACTTATATTAAAATGTATTCAAGTTTTATGTCCTTCATTGTTTTCTATAGTATTCCTAATTGTTGGGGCATAGTTTGATTTCATAATTGCTAACGAGCATGTTACTTGTACGTCATTGCTGTATTACTGTATGCAACTTTGTGTCCCGTGAATTTATGGGGGAAATGGATTAGTATACTAATGTTTTTAGGTTCAAAAGTTACGTTACGGCATACACATCACTTCTTTTGAGGAAGATCCAGTAGAACAATTAACCGAGCAACATACAGCAAAACTGGCTTTGTAAATACCCTAAGTGAAACAATATTTGCTGGGTTAAAAAAAAAAATTGATTAATTGGTGCATCTTATAAAGTCTGATTTATTTCATACTCTTTCTTAGTGGGCATTATGAATCTCTCTTTACAATTGAGATTAATGTTTCAGAGCACAGAAGTGGTTTGGAGGGCTGCATACATTTTCAGTGCCTTTGTAATCAATTTTAGATACAAGCATTCCACAATGGATCGGGCTGCATCCAAACCTGCCTTATTATGGAGAATTAACTTGCTTTGTGATTGATAGCAATATTTCTCAATCTTGAAGACACCATTTGTTTCAAAACAAGTGTTATGCCTTCTCAGCCTCTGTGTGGAATCTCAAGACCCTAATTGCATTTAAGAGAGGCCTTGATTTGCCACGCATAGACTGTATCCTGAAAACTGCAATGCAATGCCTCAGTTGTTTTTTTCCTCTCTGAAAGTGCATGGATATATTATTGATGATTAAAGCTTGAACCTTTTAAAAGGAAAACAAAATGTAGTCCTAAGTATTGCTAACAAATCATTTCCTGTGACGTAATTTAATTTAGAATTCATTGTAAATCACACAAGATAGTTATTTTAAGTCATTTACAGAGAGTTGTTGAAGATACTTTACATTTACAATCCCTTATATACAGCTTCTCACTCTAAAACCTGATATATGCAGATTGTTCTCCCTGATTGTACAACACTGCAGAATACAGTGGCGCTACATAAACAAGGGATAATATTATTACAAATTTTTACAGGTCGAACTGTTCCGTCAACAGATATAACATAATTTCTTTACATATAAAGTATTTTTAGAGCAATATATTTGACCATGCTTCAATACTGTCAGCCTAACATGATACACAGTACAGTATGTATGTGTCTGAGTACAGATATTTTGCAATGCAGCCTTAATAGCAGCATAAAGTGATTGTACTGCTACCTTCATATGATGTCATTTTCTCTGCTGCAAGAAAGTCTTGTGTTGTACGGCAGCTGTTATATAAAATATGAAGCACTGTCAGAAAGCTAGTAACTTTATGAATATATAAACCCTCCCACCCCCTAGCAATAGGCATTAATGTGCTGCTATTCTCTGAATCCGGTATGCATAGGCAATTTCACATTGTTAAGAAAATCATTCATTTTTCTAATCTTACATTTCATCTTATTAGGTTGGAGCAGAGACACATTTCCTCTAAATGGGCAATTTTTTTCCCTTTTCTGGCTTTTATATAGTTTTTCATTTGACTGTCATATTTTTGTTGAAGGAAAATTTTGAATTATAAATAGATACAATATTCTAAACATACACTTGATTGTCATATGTATATTTCTGCCTTTATTGATCCTCCACTTTAGTGTTGTGTTAAATATAGTACATAGATCTAGTGTGTTTACAGTAAAGCACTTTATGAAGACCCCTAGTTACATCTATTCGCATGCGTTTGGTATACGCTAACTACATCCCATTAGTATATACAGTATCTTATCTTCCTATGAGATTTACTACTGTACATGTCTGCCAGATAGGTAACTTGGAGGCTCGGTTGCTATACTGCCAACAATACAAACGGGTGGTTCCGCTCACTTACCTTTCTATAGGTTTGTAAACAGAAGAAATATATACCTAAGTACATATATCCTGACAGAAAGTAATGGTCTCAGAGGCTTAATTCTCTCCAAGTGTTATAAAATCACGAAAAAACACTGTTAATCCCACCAAGAACTGAAACCATTATTCATACTTCAGGGTCAATGGTTAGTTTTTGGCTGCAATACAAGATCTTGCTCTTTAGTTTATCTTGGTCTCTAAAATATAACAGAATAAAAGGACAAAAACTGATTTGATGAATCACAGTTACTACATTTTGGTAACATTAATCACATTGCATTACTTTCTTACAGACGCAAAGAGCCAGTGTTGCAATTTACAAAGAGCTTTCTAATAGAGATAGGCTCGTCTGGAACAGAATGCCATCTCCCACTTGGACTGCCCTTTATATAAGAACAATCAAATGCCATTTAGTGCTTTCATTTATTAATTTCAATAACTCACTGTCCAAACCGTAATATCGTTGTATTCTTATGTTGTTGTTGTTTTTTTGTTCCTTTTTGTGGCACATTAGAACAATACCTTTGTTGTGATGTTTTTACCGACTGAAATCAGTGATAATACTTTCGCCTAAATATTGAGAAAATTGAAGAAAACAATTGAAAATGTCTATTTTCTTGACCACTACAATGGAATATGAATATAGAAGGGGGTAATTCCCAGTCCCCATTTATTTATGCTTCTTAGAGGAATCTATAACAAATCCATGTAGCTATGTAATTGGAGCAAGGAGGATGAGACTTTGCTTTTGTTCATAATTATTGCATTACATCAGACCTCATACATCCAGATTTACTAATATTTTAGTATTTTTTTTTTTTTTTTAGATATTTGAACCAATGTCAACATTTTAATATTAGCTTCTGCCACTAAATAAGGGCTATTTATATATATATATATATATATATATATATATATATATACATATATATATATGTTGTTATACTGTATGTTTGGTGATGGTTCTCATCATGGTCAGCGCATGAATAATGACTTATCTGCTTTGTAATTGACTATTTTAAAACAATACTTTTATTCTGTGCTGCTGCAATGTGTGAGACTTAGCAACTTGTTCCCTTCCTACTACTGCATGGAAATGCAAGACGCTAGTTTTAATTCCTCAAATTCTCTACTTAGAAAACGAACACGTGAAGCTGGGCTTTGCCGACGTGCTTAGTTGTTGGAGCTGATAGAAATTTTTTATTGCTGAGCTGCCATGTTGAGTATTTTAGGAGGGCTTTATACACATTTTATCTATGTTTATATAGTGTGAAAGCTTAAAAGCTTTGACTGAGGATGACTGGCAAAATATAGTAGAAGACTGAGGTTCATTGTCTGCATAGAGAAATCCTAGTACAAAGGGCAGATATGTTATTCCTATCTATGTGATGCTAGTGGTATACTGAACTTCTGAGAATATCGTGTAGAAGTGATAATATCTTAATAGCACTGTCATTAATAGCTCAGGTTGTCCAAGATTTGTCCTATAGTCCGGTGACATTTGTAACATATCTCTCAGTACCCTCCATTAATCATTATACAGTGACTTGAACTGATGAATCGATGTTACTTTTTATTAAACTACTTTGTCATTAAAGTTCAGGGGAAATGAGTATAAAGATAAAGTAAACTTATTAGAGAGTATTAAGAGCTTGATCAATATATTGGTAAGAAATTCTGTCTAATCATTAAGTTTTGTTTTGTTGTTTAATTATGTAGTATAGAACCTGATTGAGTAACACAGATCTTGTAGCTATTAAAGAAAATAACGCAAATGTAACATATACAGGACCTGTAAGTATATGCAGAATATTAGTACGCTGTTACATTGGTAAAATGTGATATTATGGAATGATGTAGTAATTGTTCATAGACTCTGGCATATGGTTATAGTCACAAATGAATCAGCCTATGTGGATGTTAAAGGTAGAGCAAAACATATACAGATGTTTTATTGCTAAGACATTGTATTTTGGTCACCATTCTTTACTATGATTTATTCATCTATAATATGCACCGGTTATGTCTGTGTGAATTTGTGAACGTGCAGGCTTTAGAGTAATATTTGGAGAGATTATTATGTTGGAGAAACACAGCAGTGTTGGATGATTTTATTTATTTAATTTTATATATATATATATATATATATATATATATATATATAAAAATTATTACTTCTCCAACAGTGAAAGAGTTAAGTGGCTTTTTCCTTTCCCATGTGCTTACCAGGACATCACCTACAGTATGTGTTGTTGGTTTTTTTTTCCCTCCTGATCATCTTGTCTCAGTACCCCCTGAGTATCTCTGTAGTTTGCCCGATCCATCCTTCTCAGTCACCTCCTTTATTCTTGAACAGAAGCACAGCAATAGCAGAAGAGAGAAGGCTAGCAGGTGCTCTGCGACTTCCTTCCTTGGTATGCCTGTTTTAACTTTGTGTGTTCGTTTTTCTAACGAATATTTAACAATATTCCGCAGCTGGTTTTATTGTTCACCTTTTCAAAGGTTTGCATTGCACGATCAATTGTGTGTTCGTATAGTATTACTTGATTAACACAATTCTGCAAATAGCTTGGGAACTGAAGACTTTAAGTGTTGGGGAATACTGAGTATATATATATATATATATACATACATATAAAGATAGATTGATTCATATATATATATATATATATATACATAGATATACAGTAGATAGATGTATAGGTCTCTATACAGATGCACACACACACACACACACACACACATATATATATATATATATACATACCCTCATGTACTCAAATATGTATATTTATTTAGGTGTGTAGTAAAATTTCATGATATTTAGGTACAGATGCATTGGGATATAAATAATGTATTAGAGGTATTTATCCCATCCTAAATGTCTTAGCTGCATATTCAGCAACTAGTGAAGCATAGCTGTGCAGCAGAAAGATTACCCCTCTCAGAGAGAGAGAAGGGGATAGACAGGCACATTGACTATCTTTAAAGGGAACCTTACACAGTGTGAACAAGACATTATTCTTGGAGGCGTAAAGCACTGAAGGGAAGCAAATCTCATAAATCTGTCCAGTCTCTTGTGAGTTTCTCCCGGTATCTGACCTGGTTTACAGGGCAGGTGAAAAAGTTAAATAACATGGCACTTAGACATATTTATTACCATAGATCATTCTATCGTTTAAGTAAAACTGTTCTCTACAACTCAAATGTTTCTAGTTGATCTAGTATAAATAGTCAGCTAAGCTTCAGTATGGCTTGTCAAATAATATATACAGTAGTTTATGGGGTTTTTGTTTTTTTGTTATTTGACTGTAAATTCCGTGTCTGTTGTTTAATGTATAATTTGCTGCAGTAGTACTTATACTTTTTTGGAGATATTACTGCGAAAATATCAATACATGACTATGAATGAAAAGTTTGATCAAAAAATCTACTTACATAAGATATTATTGCATGTTGAATATTTTAGTTGTTTGAACAGTTTGCATTAAGTTAATGTGTTCTTTTATTCCTACTTGCGACGCACAGTCACTTCTCAGTTCTGTGCTAAGTAGAATAAGATTGCATGCTACTCCCATCATTTACAATGTTTAACTCAGGTGATGTTGCAGTAGGATTAGATAAATCTGAATCCCCTATTTAAAATCCCGGGAAGCTTCCTCATACCAGGCTACACATACACACACACACACACACACACACACACACACACACACACACACACACACACACAAAAGTATTTAATTATCTCCACTTCAAACGTGTATTCTGCACAGCTGGATGTAAGAGTCTGCTCTAGATTTCAAAAGAATAGGCATTTATTGAACAGTTTGAGCCAACTGGATATACTTTCTCCTGTTCCCTGTGCATAGGTATTTACAATAGAGACACTGCACCCCTCACTGGGCAGTCCCTGATGCCACACATTAATGGTTCTAGAGATAGTGGTATCCTATTATACCCCTGATCCATACTAAAACATTATCATTCACTCTGCCTGATCATCAACAATGTCATTACATTCAATAAACAATTACTAATTTACGTAACAGTCACTACAGCCTAATTGTTTGGTTAAACAGTGTAAGTAAATACACAGCTACAATACTGGCGTTAGATATTACACTGTTGTCCTCATGGCATATCATGTGGTTTCAGCAATGCTTTCTTTTCTCCTTTCTTTTTTGTTTAACACATTATGGTGACAAGCACATATTTGTAGGGTAACATCATAACTGTGTCTTCAGCAGTGTGTATAGGTCATGGTATTTAATTAAAGCAATACTGTTTTTAAAACTTCCTTCCTTCCTTCCTTCCTTCCTTCCTTCCTTCCTTCCTTCCTTCCTTCCTTCCTTCCTTCCTTCCTTCCTTCCTTCCTTCCTTCCTTCCTCCCTCCCTCCCTCCCTCATTCCCTTCCCTCCTTCCCCTATCTCAACTTCTAGTCCTCCTGTAGCCATGTCTTACACTTCCTAGATCTTGAATTTTGCCATGCAAATATTTAACCTAGCAGTTCTACCCGATAATTTGGCCATAAACAGGGGTCCTTTTTCTGTGTTAAAGGGTCAACCTGGGTTGAAATTCCCGAGACTTCGACCAAGGAATTTACACGGGTTGACCCTTTCATACAGACTACCTTGACCCGGTAATCCGCTTCTCTGTGTGAAAGGGGGGTCAGGGAGAGACCGGCAAAATAACCCGGCACTGAAATGCAGGGTAATTGCCGGGATTTCTGTCTGAAAAGGGTATAGCACGTGATTATTATTATTATTTTACATATAAAGTAAGATAATTGGATTCACATTCTAGTTATAAAGGGACTACTGTATGATGCATAATATTGTGTACAATTTTGGCCAGTATACTGCACTGTCATTATTTTTCACACAAATGTTTGCTGTAAGCTTTCAAATCAACTTGACTTATTTAAGTAAGGGATGCACAGGATCACACTGATCACACTGCACAGGATCACACTGTACAACAGTAGCCTCATTGTCTTAAGGCTAAATTATGTAGGTTTACAACATCAGCACTCCAGAATAAAGGTTTATTGGTGAGACTAATGGTATATGTGGCCTTCCCAAATCTCGCCCTTGAGATCTATTACTGATTATGACGGTTAAGTTAATGTTCTTTTTGCACATGGCAAATAAGGTAATCCACACATCAATATTTCCTCCCATCATCTTCATCCTCAATTTCCATTCTATGCATCATTCTGGTCTTCCTGTTGCTGAAAAGCATTTATGTGTTTTCCAAGAGCTCTTGCATTGTCGGTGAAAGTAAAACAGTCAATAAAATGTACAGCTCAATAACATTTAAAATGACTATAAAGTGTAATTTTCCTAGGCAGGATCTTTGCTGTGATGAGTTAAGTGCCAAATACCAGTTCAGGAAAACAATAAGCTAGTTGTATGACACATTCTCTCTTCTGTTTTTTGTGTTAATCAAAGGTAATTAGTGGGTAAACAGGTAATAAATGTGCTTTAGTTTCCCATATGCACATGCATGTATACAGATGTGACCTCATACACTAGTGCCACAGTCACGCAAAACAGCCCTTTTCGGAACGCCAGGTTCCATTCAGCTTGGAATGCGCCGAGTGCCTTCTTCACTTTATTTTACGTGGGGTACACACGGAGAGATCCGTGCTTAAAATCTAAGCAATCTTGCTAGATTGCTTAGATTTTAAGCACGGATCTGCCGTGTGTATGCCCTCCAGCGATAGCGATGCGCGGCCCCGCGCATCGCTATCGCCGATGCTAGATTGAGCTGCATGCAGGCTCAATCTAGCGGGTCGCTCACTTCACCGTTGTGTGAAGTGAGCGGCCCCCCGTCGGCTTTCCCCCTCGCTCAGCACATCGCGCTGTGCTGAGCGGGGTGAGAGATGTGTGCTGAGCGGTCTGTGTTAAGATCGCTCAGCACACATCTCTCCCGTGAGTACCCCCCTTTAGTCACACCAATGAAATAATCTGTTGCAACAAAACGCTTGTAACACTTGTACATCTGTGTGTGAATGAGTCTGAATCTGTATATGAAGCGATGTGATGCAGCGTTGTACTGCATCTGCGAATTGCACATATTTAGTACTAATTCCTGTGCAGTTAAAGTCGCAACCAAGCGTTTTTGGTTCTGTTTGAGTGGTGTCTGAATAAGACACAGGTTTACAGAAGCACCACTCAGTGCGGCTCACTCACACCAGGCGTCTCATGCCGCATTGTGTATTGATGCTAGGTATACATGTAATAACTGTATCCAACCCTAAGCTGTATGATGCTAACTGGGAATAGCTCCTGCTAAGTTGTGTTAAACCATCCCTCAGTAACTGGGACCAAGATAATATGGGACCATTTTAATTTGTGAGATGCGGGACTATTAAACCATTGTGTATTTAGTTAAAAATAAACCAGATGTATTTTGTTCATAATAGTGCTGCTGTTTTAAATTGTAAATTGATAATCTGCAGCTTTGAAAAGCTGGCATTTAGCAAAACATAAGAAATAAAAATACATTGTGCATATATAAAATAATATTTTTAGTTTTGGGAAGAGTTGCTCTGTTAGAATTTCCATGCTTTTCCACAGAGGCAAGGGAGCTTATATAATAGCCTGTGAGCTGCAGGTTGTGCGGGAATTCTGGCGAGTTTTGCCTTTTAAATGGTTGCCGCTTTAAAAATACGGGCAGACTCGCCAGAATCCCTGCACAGCCAGTAGCTCGCAGGCTGTTACATAAGCCCCCAGGAGTCAAAAGGGCTTATTTTCGCTTCACCCAATGTATCAAAGGGGTTATCGCTGACAGTAACTGTAGTGGCAGAAAATGTAGCTGTCTAAGGTTTCTCCACGCTTTTACACAAGGAAAGTTATTAACAAGTATTAAGGCAATCCTTCCACCACTGTTTTTCCTGCAGTGTTATCACTAACTCAGGATGGCCAGAACAAGACCACAAAAAAAATGCATTCATATTTGAACAATTACATTTTTAATCCATTAATGTTTAAAAATATATATTTTTATGTTCTTTTACAAATGAAACTGAAGTCAAACTTGTGCTTTCCCTCCTCTGCATATACACAAGCCCACTTGTACACACCTACAGTGACAGGCCCAGGTTAGTAGTAAGTTAACCCTCTGCATTCTGGACAAGTATCGCCAGGACAGGTGAGTATCACTGTATCGCGTGATTGAGTGTTTTTTTTGTTTTTTACAAGAGAAACATGTATAGGGGATGCAGTCAAAATGCCAGCGGTTGGGATATATCATACCGGACCCCATAATGGATGGGATATTACCAATGTCATATAGATGTATACCAGCCCTCAGTATAATATGAGAGGCACTTGCCTTCTTTGTGTATTCTTGGCTACAAATATTCAGACATAAAATAAAAGCATTATCACAGACATGAACACATTTGTGATCTGTAAACTAACATAACTATGATTTTGCTGGTCTTTTGGTACCATTTTATTGCAGTTGCTAAAGCAGAAGCCTAACTACATGAATACAGCCTGAGCGAGCCAAAATACTGTTTTATCTCATATCCATTGTACAAAAACACAAATAGAAGGCATTCAAAAAAACACAAACTTGTGTACATAGCAAACTGTGCAGCAGCAAGTTAAATGCAAAGATATGAAAATGTCCTGTCTCATCTGGTGCATTAGTGTCACATCTCTATGCATGTGCTTAATATGTTTTAGCAGTGCGCTTTAAACATAGGTTAACCAGTGTGTCCGTAGCCTTAGAGTGTTCATGTGGTGTGTTATAGGCAGATATACTTGTATATGACTGAATAAAGTTTTGATGTGACTCAAATAAAACTTTCAAAGTTGGAGAACTGTGAGCATTTCTCTTATTTTGTTTTCTCTGGACAAATCAGGCCAATTATAAAAGCTTGTACTTCAGTAACAAGCCATGTTTAATACTTTGTTCATAGTGTGCACAAACTCGCCTTTGATGTGCCCTACATACATTGAACACTCATTTCTTCAAAGAGGCCGCTCCAGCGCCCTCCTGATATACTCTTAGCAATAAACAAATAGACTTGCTTGCGCCATGCTGGGCCTCACTAACACGGCGGCAAACTCTTCTCCTTTCTCTTATTATTCTGTCAACTTCTTCAATTACTTTCTACCTCTAGAGATTTATGTATTTTTTATTGTCATCAGTGCAAACCATGTACTTATTTTATAAGCAATGCTTCTAATACTTTGCTTTGGCTTGACTACAAGTTGCCAGAGTTTAGAATTAGAGTAGCTTGCCATTTATCCAAAATGCCAATCATCCAAACACAACATCCAGGAACCAAAAATAGTATCTGATGGTACATAAGCCCATAAAAACTACATTGCATAATAAAATGATGAAAAAATTGACATACATAGTTTAATACATGTGCGATTATCCTTCAGTCCCAGTTAGTCTGTATAATCTGCGTCTTACTGTAGTCCTGCACAGCAGATAATTGCTGAGACAGTTACTGTAAACATTCGGAATATCATACATTGTTTCCTTAAGGAACTGTTTTCACTAAAGTAATCTAGTGCATCCACTGTAGGCAGCTTTGAATCCTGTGTGGGGATCCCTCAATTCTAAAATGAAAACCGGGACGTCCATGTGACCAGACATATTACTCTGGTTGTAACTGCCATTCCATACTTGGGCTCCGTATAAAGTGAAACATTTATTGGAAACTGCCTCTGCACCGCCTGTTAGTTCAGCCACCAGTGTCAGAATCCCAGAAATTAAAAGCTATCCATTGAAAACAGAGGTGGGGGAGGGATGGTGGTGCGACGACTGTCACATTGCTAAATCAATATAATAATGTAATTAGTATACATTAGATTGATATTCAGCCATGTACAGTATGTGGTGGCATGACATTCTAGTGTTACAATAATGGGTCCTCAGAACAGTGAGAATGCAGTAATCACTGTACATCATATCCGCCTTATACATACAGGCTATTCTGCTGCTGCAACATAAGTATGCTATAACTGCAACACCAAAACCGCCTGTGGACAAGTCCCATCTGACCCAGGTGGTGTCACCCAGACTCCGGCTACTCAAGAAGTGTTGTTGCTCGCTGCTCTGCAACTTCACTGGGCAGAAGGAACAGCTGCGCTCTTGTATTTTGTCCAGAGTTGGCAAAGTAGCAGGCGCTGATCTTTTTGTCAATGTTCAGTGAATTAGGATTCATCCAGAGGAAGCTTATTTTGCAGCACAATGTCTAGAATACAAAGATTGTGCTTATTACATTTGCACAAGCGCTTTGCATGTCCCTGTGCTAACTGATGTATTATTAGCCGGACATAAGCTGATGAAGTGTTCCCAGAGTCTGCTGTCATATTCCTGCCCGGCACAGCTGTCCTGTCACTGTTTAACACCCATATGTCCTTTGTAGCCTGGATACTGACATCTAGATCTTATGGGTTGACATATGTAGAAGTCGAAGGGTTAAATCTAAACAGGTGATTTAGGGATTCTGGTGGGATTTCTTTAGTCCTACAATATACACAGACTCTAAGCTGGATTCTGTTGTAATGGGGAAAAAAAAAAAACTCCATTATAGTCTACTGCATAACCTAGAGATAGAAAATCTATATAAACGTTCCTGTGTCGTATAATTCAGCCGTTTGTGCACCATTTGGTTGAAGAATGGTCTTGATTGGAATGTAGCATTAGGAACAGAAGAGAAAATATAATACAGACAGATGTACATGAAAATTATCCCCACCATAATTTTGTACACAAACAAAATGTTTTCTTTATTATGCACCTGAGTGGAAGAGAATAACTGCAGTAACAGCGCAGGATAGATGGTAAGTGGCTGTCACATTTGTCATAATACTGGTTCCTAAAACTGTCTCATTGCGTGGACACTTTATATAGATTTTCGGAATGGCTATTAGCATTTTGCAAGGGTTGATCAGTAAATGCAAGCGTGTCCTAATCCTTGTTTTCTGCCTGTGCCACTCTGAGCTGGAAATTGTAATATCATTTCTGTGCTTTGCATAAATATCTACTTTATGGTGGAAAATACATTAACTCTGTTATGTAGGGGGCTCGTACACCATGACAAATGACAAGGCTGAAAGGGATGGCAGAACCATTTTTCCTGTGAACTGCCATCAACTTATTTTCAGCATATTAGTTGGCTGTGATAGATCCTTATCAAGCTTAATAACAATAATATTATCTTTTTTTATCTCTATCCAGCACATAAAGGCTTATTTGGGATATTTAAATGTAAGGTTACAGGCAGAGTCGGACTGGCCCACAGGGGAACAGGGGAAACCACCGGTAGGCCCCACTACCTGTGGGCCCTCCTCCTCCTCCTCTAGAGATCAGGTTCCAGTCTCTAACCTAGTGCACATGAATTATGCATTATACATATGTTACATTATACTTCATAAGAAGATGGTTTATTATATATTTACCAAGGGGCACAGAACATGTACTCTGTAATGGTTAGCCAAACCTCTGTGGTGGGTGGCCACACACTTAAGCATGGGCCCCTACAAAAGCATTCCCCCGGTGGGCCCTTCATTCCCCAGTCCGACACTGGTTACAGGGGAAGTTAGTTGTGGCAGATTTCGGGGTAGATGTATAAAGCAGTCTAAAGAGAAATAAATGCTACTGTACCTCACAGCTGATTGGGTGTTGCTATGGGCAACTTCTTCACTGGTTGACTTCTCCATTCTTTACACTGTTTGTTAATCCTAATAAGTTTTAAAATCCTTATAGTTGTGACACTGTAGAATATATACTTACGTACAATTGGACATGTGTGGGGTGTACATGTATTTTAATTACGGGAAAAACAAACAGAAATTTGTGCAAGGCTTAAAGACATAAAGACAAAAATGTGTTTATGAGACAATATAGCTCTATCTACTGTGGCTTAATGATGTTAATGATGAACTTTTTGAAACAAAGGTTTATGTTAAACCAGAAAGCTGACTGGACAGTGAGCTCATTGGTTCGTTCTCCTGTGTGGTTGATTTCGCTATTGTGCCAAATTATTTCCTGTTTAAAACAATATTTTCTCCCCTAGGATTTGGTATACATCCATTAAATTGAATAAAAAAAAATATGTAAGAAACGGTCTAGGTACTGCAGCAGGCCTAACGAGGCTGTAATCACCATGGTTTTACTTTATATGTCCTAGAGGTTTCATCTGTGGCACAGCTGGGGTTAAGCTGTTTATGACCTAATTATGTAAAATGAACTGTTTGGAAGGTCGTCTAGCAAGAGCCTTGTTTTTGTGAGAGTGAATACGAAGAGAGAATAATTATTGCGTGGGGCTTGTGAGGATCTCTGACAAATGGTAATGGTGAAGCTGTACTAACAATGATTGTGTATTGCTCTGCATGCTGCTCAAGCTTTCAATCTTATTTCCAGTAAACTAAACGCAGAGGTGACTTGCTTGAAACCAGGCTAGAAATCTTCATTTTGGTTACTGTCTTAGTTAATCCTTGTTAAATGATCTTATTACATGTCTTGGCACATCTTGTAATCAGTGGAGAGCAAGGTGTATTTCTTTCTCTTTTTCCCCACAGAAATTAAACAACAAAGATGAATTCATACAAAATTGTATTCGCCAAAATTGCCTTGTTTAACCCCTTGTGCCAAAATTAAGGAGACTCTCAAGTACCTTTGTTGCCCATTGCCTTATAGGGAGAGAAATATTTTCCATGTACTTGCTATTCATTTATTTAGTGCTAATGTATTTCTCATCTGTCTAGAATCAGACATACGGGTTGGTTTCCGTTGATTACAAAGAAAAAGACAAAAACCGCAAGGAACCCAAACGGGGAAAAGACCTTACAGTACTTACCAGAGCTTACAATCTAAAAACTGTACCGCAGCTAAAAATTCCCACAGATATTGCACTAATATTTGCGGTATTAAGAAGTGCTGAGTTTTTTTTATACCCCACAGTAAATATAAACTGTTATAGTCTATATGTGGCTTTATTAGTTTTGTTATTTGGTTAATGCATTATTATTTACTGGTACTCCATATTTCCCTACATAAAGGCTAAACAATTGGGACTTATTTCACCAACTATGACATTAATATAAATGTTTGTTAAGCAGTTACTAATACTTTACAAACATGAAAGGCAGAGTAAAACCCTCTCTATTTCTAATAGAATGCACTGTACAGAGGGTGTAGAATAATTAAAGAAAGCCACCAGACTATACTCACTGTTCCCAAAATAAAATGTCAGAATTTTAATTATTTGGGTTAAGTACTTATATAGGCTAATTGACCCTACATACTGTAATTGGCCCTGTATATCTTCATCAGCATATGCATGCAACGCCTGATAATGTGGTCCGGCAGTATTTATCTAGGTATTATTAGGTGCTGCACTTATTTTGGCACCAGTTACTGCTACATCGGTCCAGTGTTGTGCTGTCACCAGTAGTAGCACTACTATGGGTCACGATTTATACTGTATTCATTGTCACTGGCTATAACACATTCACTTGATTATCCTAGTGAGGCTAAACTAGTTAGTATTATTAGCTAAGTGGGGATGATACATGTATCTATTTTTGCAACATACAGTAGTGAAAAAGGTCTAGTCACTAAAACCTTGGGGGTGATTTAGTAATAGCATAAAATGGACAACTGCTCAGTGGATCTTTGTTTATACCAGACAGCCAATCAAAATGTATTGTTCTTAAACTTGCACTAATAGTAAGTGAGAAATAAAGTGATAACAAATGGATTTTCTACTTTTTTATAAACAGAATACAAATAATCAGTTAAATGTAGACTTCTATGAAAAATACTAATAATACCTTTCATAAGCACATATTGAAAACAGAAAGTGCAGACCCCAAAGACCATTTTCCAAGGGTTTTAGGTGAGCACATGATTGGCCACTCCAGAAAAATGTCCATGGCTTGCCCAGTAGACTGTTTGACCAACACGCAGCTCTATAGTGCTGCTGTTGAATGAGGACTATGCACTAATCAGATAGTTGGCAAACGTGGTGTGCAAAGAACCCCAGTGGGTGTTTTCCAGCATTCTGAAGCATTCTGAGTGGCTAATAGCATTGGTCAATGTGTTTTTTTTTTATTTGTGGTTTTAGGAAACATAATATGTTTGGATGGGTTTATGTTTTAAAAGTAGAGTATGTCAGTATTTGTAGCGAAGATCGGGTATTGAACATAGCTTGCACTGCCTGTTTCTAGCTTTCAATTCAACCTTTAAGGTCATTTATCACTACATTTTTCATTAGTGCAGATGAACACATGGGGCCTCCTAGTTAGAGAAATTCAAAGTTATATTAAAATGAAGGCGCTGAACCATCAGAAAAAGCACTATCTCTAATACTAATACCACAATGTTCACTAAAGTCTTTGAAGGGCAGATATATGGGGCTATTTACCAAGCGCCGAAAAACTTTGTTCTTTTGAGTTTGTCTCTGTTAGCTAATGCTATCTTCAGACGCTGTTAGCGATGTCTGCCCATAGGTGAATGCCTGACTAGAGAGTGATCTCCTCATCCCTTTTTCGTGGGCTGGACACTTCT
Source organism: Pseudophryne corroboree (assembly GCF_028390025.1). Taxonomy (NCBI): domain Eukaryota; kingdom Metazoa; phylum Chordata; class Amphibia; order Anura; family Myobatrachidae; genus Pseudophryne; species Pseudophryne corroboree. The sequence continues at coordinate 1,022,768,909 of NC_086444.1, forward strand.
TACACCTCTTTTCGTGGTATTCTAAAACAGTCAGTACAGCATCTTATGAGATGTGCTGTGCTGCATAAGTTTCTTGCAAAAATCTAATTAGTCCAGAAGGACGACTTTTATGAGTGACTTATTTCTATGATACCAAATTAATGGTCTTGGTCCATAGATTTGCAGAAAAAATTTACGTTGTAATTGGTTTCTTCTTTTTGGAGTTATGTGGCAAAACACACACCTGCCATCTACAATGTATCACCATTGTGCTCTGGAAAATGTGACAGTTGATAACTCTTCCTGTGCATCTGCTGGGGGACCTGTAACATGTGACCTGCTGGGTAGTCTGAAAACTGTGACAGTTATTTGCAGCCACCCACTAAGACGGGATTTTTAGAAATTTCGACTCCTAAGGGGGTGAAAAGGGGTAAAATGTTCCACCCAGCAAACCTTTGCCCAGTTGAATCTGGGCACATCAGCTAGTCTTCATGAATATAGCTGCCCACTCTTTCTGTTGCTTATTCTAGATATAATCCTCTATAGAAATGATGTATTGCCTCATAAAGCTAGCAATGATTTGCAGAAGTAGCTGTCTCACGAGTCGGTGTTCTGTGATGCCATCCTCTCTCATAACTCTCTACTAGTTAATGGGTTAATCATTAGGTCTGTCTGTCATTAGTCGCACTGTTTACCATAAATAATTCTTTATCATTTGCATCCCGTCCTATCCAAATCTTGATTTAAAGACGCCCTTTCTACACTCTCTTCTCCCAGCTCGTCTTGCAACTGATTAGATTAAACTCTTTACTGCTGAAGTTTACATTTTATCTACATTTTCCCTATTTTTATGAATATTCACTTGCCAGATTCATTAAAATATTTCCATAGAGCAACAAACTAAAAATAAATGACACATAAACGATAATAACATGGCTGAGTGCTTTAATATTTAACCACTGAACCAAAAGTGTCTGTATTGGTATAATCTGGAAGTGGAAAATTACCTTTTTAATTTCCACATGACATTTGCCCATTCCAAATGAAAATTACTTGCTTAACTTTATATTCCCTAAACAACACAGCATTAATCCTACCGCTAACAAACCCAGTTTGAACACAGTGCCAGTCCAGTAAGATCTTGTATAAACTCATATACTGTGCTTTTCCTGTTGAGAGCACTGATTATTTTATACATATGTGCTCCTTAAATTATAATTCCTTACTCGGATGGACCTGCTGATGTTGATATTAGTTTGAAGTGGTGTTAATATATTTTCCTATTTCAGCTAAATTAACATAATTAAGATAAAAGCAAATAGAATAAAGTAATTGGGTAGAGGCCTTCTGAACAGTTACATTAAAGAAATGATATTATTATTATTATTATTATTATTATTACTCAGTATTACCCAGTGCTGGCACTTTTTTTTTTTTTTTTTTGCTAGAAACAGGGAGTTCTTGTATTGTTAGCGCTGGTCTATTTTAACACTTCCATATGGAATTTGCATCATCAAACACCTCCATTCCATCCAGTTTTAGACCAGCAAGACACTTACCTAACCACAAGACCTGCAACAAGACAGGGGTAGTACCGGTATCTTTTTTACTCAGAACTAGTACGCTTTTCCATAGATAAAAGCACTAATAATATAGTTTGAAGTTCTTTGAACATAGATCAAAATAAGTAGAAGCTGAATGTTAATTTTTCAGGTTGCAGCGATTTTATTTTGAAATGTCATTATGTAGTCAGTTAGCAAATGCTGCTTTTATTTGGGCTAGTGTATAAATGTGGTCAATACCCTATGTACACTATAGGAATACTAAGGGCCCATTTATCATTAAATATTTGCTGGTGTTTTTGGTAGGGTAACAGCAAATATTTAGTTTCACCAGCAAGTATGATGGAGTAACTACAGCAAATATCTCTGATATCTTCTGTGATCCCTCCATTCCCGACAGCAGCTGCTACCCCCATACGGGGGATGCTATAGGGAACACTATGCTGTCAGATTACCAAGCTTCTGGGGACCCACCCCCGCAGCTAGCGCCATCTGAAGATTTGCAGCCTATGGGCTACAGATCACAAATTTAACTGGTGAACCCTCCCCCAGCAATGGTCATTACGCATGTGTGGTCAGCGGGACCGCGCATGAGTCCCACAACCACTGTGAGTACATGGCAGGGACTTTCTCTTTTCAGAGCCCCTTTCCCTGCAGGTGCTTCTTGATACATGCCGCCAGTTTAACGGCATACTGCAATGCAATTCTGGGTGCTAATATCGCACCTACCTCACATTGAGTATGCGATGATTGATAAATGGGCCCCTTAGCAAGAGTACATATGGTGTTCATACATGTGGCACTCAGTGTAAAAAAAAAAAGCATGTCGACCATTTTAACAACCTTTTTTACAAGTCAAACTGCTTGTGTCGACCTTTGGGGTCGACCTAGTGACTGTCCATCTTGTCATGTCGACCCTCTCACAGCAGCCTGCTCCTGGTCTCACCACTTGTTTTCCAAATGATCTATACCGAGTAAGCAAATTCATTAATTAAATACATAAAAAGTGTTTATTTTTTATTTTTAATACAGATTTATTTTTTCCACTGCAAGTTATTACATTTTGAAAATAAATTAATAAATGGGAAAAATGGGAACACTGTATTGTATGCCATATTAAATGTTCTAGTGGACTTTTTATATACTGACATTAGTAAATCATCAAATGTTTGGCGTGGAAGCTTTTGTAGGTGAAAAACTTCCATATTTCTCAAATGAAGACAAAAGCCGGGAAATCTAACATTTGCATATTAGTGTTTAGGTATGTTTCGGCCCAGGTCATGAACTACAAATGTAATTGACATGATCTGACTGCCTGGTTGTCCGTATGTCTTAAGGTCCATACACACTAGACGACGTCGCTCAGTGACGTCGTCTAGTGTGTATGGACCTTAAGACATACGGACGACGTCTAGTGTTTCCCCTCCCCAGCCGGGCAGTTGGTCGGCGGCTGCCCGTACACACTGAGCGATATGACCGCTCATATCACTCAGTGACATCACACAGCCGCCGGCCGTGCATGTAGCTCCTGGACGACAGTCCAGATCAAGCTTGCATGCACTGCCAACAGCGACAATCGTTGCCGACCCGCCGTGCCGTGCACCAGTCGTCGCTGGAGGCATATACACTTGCCGATAACATAAGCGACATCGCTCAGGAAGAGGGAAAATGAGCGACGTCGCTCATTTTATCGGCAAGTGTGTATGGGCCTTTAAATACACTCGCACAGCTTCTTTTCGATGCTGGAACAAAGTGTCCTTACGTAAAGTTATTTAGGAGTGTCGTATTGCTACTGGTCACTCCATTTCTGCTGTGATACAAGTACTGCTCCAGACATTTTGTTTAACCCATTTTTTGCTGACCATACAGTCCCTTTCAATCGGGGTTTGAGAACATTTAATCTTTTAACGCTGACACATACAACATGCAGTCATGTCAGGTACAGCTGTTTGCGAACATCACTAACAAAATTATGGACGGGTTTTTGAAGCTTCTGTGCTGTAAATGAATACATCTGAGGATTCAACTTGCTGACTGTGTTTATGTAATTTAATTTTACCATCTGGAATAAAGTAAACAATTTTTAGAAATATAAGTTCTAAAAGTAAAACTGCCTTGTTTTCTGCCTGTCACAGACGGCGTACTAAACTTCAAGCTAATAAAACTTTGTTGAGTAGACTAAATGCTTTTATAGTTTAACACTAGTTGGTCATTTTGTAAAATATGTTACTGTAAACGAAGTAGGTGGTTTTGGTCTTTAAATGTATCATTTCAGCATTAGCAGGCGTGCGTGTGTAATGTGGACATGTACCAGGTAAAGTCCAGTCAAGTACTAATATGGAATAAGGACTTGCTAATTATAGACACATATCACAGGTAATAGGAGTTTCAGTGACCAGTGTTTTTTTTCTTTCAGTTTTGAATTGATTCAACTCAATCTTGCGGCGGGATGTAAAGGAGTCTGAGATAGCCGGAAGTAGCTCCGGCCTGTCTCAGACTTTTTTTAAAGAGGCAATCAGAAGGCAAAACTAAGCCACGGAACTATGTATTTTCACTGGATTTGTCACCAAAAAAACTGACACTTATCGCGGATTTGCATGTAAACTCTCGAGCAGGGCCCTCAACCCTCATGTGTTTATCCTTCTCTTATTTAAATATCCTCAACGGCACCTAATCCCATGGTTTCTGCCACCTAATCCCATGGTTTCTGCCACCTAATCCCATGGTTCTGCCACCTAATCCCATGGTTTCTGCCACCCTGATACTTATGTCAGTGTCATCTGCTGATGTAGCTATTGTCTTCAATTGTAAATCACTATTGTCCTGTTTTGATTTTTCATTTATGTACTCTGTAATTGGGCGCTGCAGATCCATTGTGGTGCCATATAAATAAAGGCTAATAATAATAATAATAATAATAATAATAATAGCATTAGGAGGTTTTGTACCTCAGCAATAAACGTTGTACAAACCAACCTTATTGGTTATTGTTTATCAGAATGTTAATCAGTTTCCATTAGAAGAGTTTTAGGTACAGTAAGGCAGAGTTTTAAGGCTACAGCTCTTGAAATTATTGATTTACCACCAAATATTATTATTATTGTTATTATTATTATTATTATTATTATTATTCATAAGTATTAGTTTAATCATCATGCCATTCCTTGAAACAATTACCATAAAAGATAGCCCACATCCATGTTGGTGGCTGAAGGAAATATTTATGTTTTGCAATGGCAGATATATAATCGGCTTTTGGACGGCTTCCTGTCGGGTCTTCTTGCTCAGAAGGTTTCCGGAAAGCGCCTGTTTGGAGAAAGAGCGCTATAGAAATAAAATTATTATTAGTTATTATTATACGGTAAGGAATCAGGCATGCACAACGCTCCATTTTTCCAACTGTAATGTTCTAGCCAGAGACGCTCTGATATTTGTCCTTACAGTCCTTGATAAAACCGATCCTCTAATCGGATGTTTATGCAAACAGAGTAAAATGGATTTAAAATGCCATCACACATTGATTTTAACAGACTCAAGATGTTTTGTCTTTGTAAGACTCACTTTATCATTGATTGGGAACATCAGTGCTGGGTTGAACAGCCTGTGTGAAATGAGATGTTCTTTGTCTGCCTTTATACGACCCACCTTGTAAAAATAATAGGTTATTTGACAAAGGCACCAATCAGTGTAATCTTGTGCACAAAGTGCCAAGAAGAAAGTAAAGCCCTCACACATATCTCTTCGTGTTTATAAACAGCTATTGCAAGTATACTGTACGTACATATGTATACACTGGTAGGCAATATATGCAAACCTAGTTTGGAAAAAGTCTACTAGCACAACCGGAATGAGCAAGTACCTTGCTGCACTCTACCTTACTATAAATCTGCCATATGAGAGACCTCGCTGCCTGGCATTGAATGAAGGTTACTTGTTCTAGTGTATTTCTGGGAATTTTCATCCGGCTGGACCCATACATGATAATTGATTATGTGCTGTGTGTGTGCTTTTTCAACCTGATGAGAATCATCGTATATTAATTAAACATTTATTTCACAGGAAAGCCAATGTCTTTTTTTTTCTTGACAATACCTGTAAATTAGCTAACATTCATTTTAACATCTACTAGCTTCAGTAGGAATATATAATTTCCCCACCTCTCTGTACAGCTAAATGTACCATCCATGTTGTGTCTATTGCAGTTATCGTAGACACGTTTTCAAAGTAGATTGCTTGTTTAGTTAAAGTCACACATAATTATTAAATAGTTGTGTATTAATTTCTCTCTTTAGTTTAAGCTGCTTTGGTCTGACATGGTTTTTGCAAGCTGCGTTAAGTTAGCCAAATGGGTTTCAGGTCTTCTCCGATTAATCAGATGTGAGTGATTTGGCACAAGCCATGCCAGTTTCAATGCCCAGTGTTCTGATGTGGTCCAAGAGGCCAATTCTTTGTCCCTGCACCACTTGTGGTGTATCATATTCTCTGCGCCATAAAATTCTGTTGTCAGGCACTGTGGGATAATTTAATTCTCCAATTTAACATCTGTATTTTGGAACTCTCTAGTTCATCACTGATTCATGCCAAACTACAAAGAAAACAATAAAAAAAAAAGTATTTAAAAAATGAGGCAAAGCGGAACTTTATTTGTCAAATAGTCCTGTTGAAGGGCAGCTAAACACCACATTTAGTGACATACTACACGATAGTCACTGGTAATCTATATGACATCCCTCTGATTGGTTGGACAAATCAATGGGCAATTGAACACTTGGGAAACAAAGCAAATTTTTTTTGTTTCCTTTTTTTGTGTTGGTTCTGCATGTGGAAGTCAAGAGAGGGTCACGCATGTGCAGAGATGATCAGGACTGCTAGCCGGTAACATCACGGTGCTGCGTATCACTCAGCTGTCCCAGCAATATTTTACTAGTATAGATGTGTCCTTATACATCATTGCTGCACCCACGCCAAACAGACCCTCTCAGCACGCCAGGTCCTGTGAGACTCTGCTGGCATAGGGCATCTTTTTTACCAAAAAAAAGTTTTATAGTCACAATGTAATGTGACTGTGATGAACCAGGAGACTGTTGATTCATTTGATAGTTCTGGTGCGTATTATTCACATCGCATTGTGACTAAGACGCATTTTTACAAAAAAAAGATGCCTGACTTGCAGCGTGGCATCGGACCTGGCGACTCACTTGCACCAGGTATCTCACGAGTATTGAGGCTAGATGTAAGAAGACACATCTGTAAATCGGGTCCTAGACACCGTGATAAGTAGCTGCAGGTTGAGTATCCCATATCCAAATATTCCGAAATACCGAATATTCCGTCTGAAATATGGAATTTTTTGAGTGAGACTGAGATAGTGAAACCTTTGTTTTCTGATGCCTCAATGTACACAAAGTTTGTTTAATACACCAAATTATTCCAAGTATTGTATTAAATGACCTTCAGGCTGGGTGTATAAGGTGTATATGAAACATAAATGAATTGTGTGTATGTACACAAACTTTGTTTTATGCACTAAGTTATTAAACATATTGGCTACAATTACCTTCAGACTGTGTGAATAAGGTGTATATGAAACATAAATGCATTATGTGCTTAGACTTGTGTCCCATCGTCATGATATCTCATTATGGTATGCAATTATTCCAAAATACGGAAAAATCTGATATCCAAAATACTTCTAGACCCAAGCATTTTGGATAAGGGAGACTCAACCTGTATAGAAATTATTTCTTATCATGCAGCCTTGATTAAAAAAGGCCCCCTTAATCTTTGGTAGAATTGATTCAGAGCTTTGTTTTAGACACTACTTTGAGCCAGTGGTTTCACACAATGATTCTGTCTACTTTTATAAATATCCTTCATGTTTGCCCAAACTAACTCTAGACATCTTAATGACAGGTCTAAAAAGATAGAGGTTAGGCCCCGGTACTGGAGGTTTTTGGCAAGTAATAGAGCCTTATTGTGGTTCCCTCTGCAGAAGCTGAGAATGGTGGCTGCTCCATCTTAGGGTCATGGCAACACCTTGTCTGCCCTCTCTAGTCTTCTGTCACCACCCCTGTTTAGTAGCACTAGTTTCTCTCCGTTACGAACATAGGGATGCCGTCAAAATATCGGCAGTCGGGATCCCATAAGTCAGGTGAACGACAGTGTTATCCCGATGGCCAGAATCCTGACACATCCTGGAGGTAAGTACTAGGGTTGGTGTTTGGGTTAGACACTAGAAGGAGGGTTAGGGTTATGCTGTGGGAGGAGTAGATTAGGGGTAGGGAGAAAATACTTACAGGGATGTGTCAGGATTCTGTTTGTCGGGATCCCAACTGCTGGGATTTTCATACCCAATCCCTAAAATCTGGATAGTATGTATTAAGAAAATACCTTAAATATATTACATTGGGCTTACTTCTAACTACATAGTTATAGTTTAGTCACATTCATGCCCAAAGTGTCATGAAAAACAAGCTCATCTTTTTCATTGTTATGGTAATATAACCTCAGAATGATTCTGAACACCAGTGCAACAAGACATCTCAGAATATTTGATTAGCTCTGTAAGAGCAGTTGTTTTTGGAATTCTTAATTTTAGGCATGGTCTCTACATCAGTTAGATTTATAAATAGTATTAACAAATTATTTTTAGCAACTTCAGCAGCAGCTAGAAAAAAAAAGTATTCTGCATATGTAGATTCATAATTTACCTCCCACGTTAAACCTTTTAAGAAAATGTCAATATTTGAAATGGCCTGTTAAATAAGTAATCACATTCAAGACAACTCTTTGAGGTGTGGGGTAGCTTTAGTGATATATTACCAAATTGCACAAAACAACAGGTGATGTCATATTTTTTATGGTATGAATCAAAGGTAGGCGTCCCACGGCTGTAGTACCACAAGGTGGTACTTATTGATGAGTGGTGTTCATGGGGTTAGTTACGCTTTTACTTGGTGTGCTGTTCCCTTGCTCTTCCACCTCCTTCCCTCAATGGGGATACCCTTTAACCATGCTGTATCCTCTCCAAATCGAACAACGAAAGTGTGGCCTGCATATCAGGGCCTTGGCTTCTGTTAAGTGAACCAGTTAGTTCTGCTCACCATTAAATAACAGTTCAAAATGTTTCATCTATCAACCTAACAAGAGCAAACTAGCTTAAAAAAAGGGAGGACAGGGAATTTTTAGTACCTGTCTATTAATTATGTAAATGTATGTGTACGTTACCATAATTACACTCCGGGAACCATTTTGGCTTGTATTATTGATCATCTGGCACCCAAAGAGTAAAACATTTCCTACCCCAGGTATAAAGTATATGTTTAGAGGGGATACAGTCAGGACCGGCGTCGGCATCCCGACAAGGATCACAATCCCAGTGCCGGAATCCTGACCGCTGGGATCTTGAACGAGGGTTTGCCGGGGCTGTGAGAACGGGAGCGGTTAGGTTAGGTTTAGGCACCACCGGGGGGAGTTAGGGTTAACTGCGGGTGGGAAAGGTCAGGATTAGGCTGCGGAAAGGGTGGAAATGTAAGTATACTTACCTAGCCCCTGTCAGGATTCTCACCATCGGTATGCCGCAGACGGTCTTCTGACCACCGCCATCGTGACCGCCGGCATATCATACCCAACCCGTTTATAGCTATCTCCTATTCCAGTTGTACAGTGTATGGGAACAGCTTACATCAACTTTTATTTTTTGGGGTGTTTTGTTCACTGAACTTAATCTGACTTTCTTTTTCCTCGTATTTCGGGCTTTTTTTCATGGCTGCACTACAAAATATTGTATTTATATTAATTTAATTTGACCGCAAATTTATATTTTACAATTTAAATGTTTCAAGTGTTATATAAAAAGACTATACATTTGTTTGTATCCTTCTTCCATGGTACTGTACTTGCAATAGCATTCTGATTCCCACATTATGAAAGGGAATGCTCTGATCTCTACTAAAGAATTTTGCCAATGCAGATATTTTTTTACTGATAGAAGTGCAGCTGAATGAATTAATCTCTTGTTTTGTCGGTTTTGATCTTTTATTTGCCAGCAGAGAACCCTAGAAGCGCTCATTTTCATGCTTACTTGCATGCTTTGAGCTTGTGGCAAACTTGACCCCACTCAGCTACCGCTGTACGTGTACACTATTCACATCATATTGATGGCTGAAGAGAGTTTTATGAACGGCAAGGTAAAAGTACAGTAGCTAGAGAATTATCTGAAGGGGATTTCGTTTTAACCTAATTTGTTTGTCTGAACAAAAATATACACATTTGTACAATTCTGTAAATTGTTTCTAGCCATGTGTTAAGTCACAATCGGATTTATTCTTAATTACTCAAATGCAAAAAAAGAGGGGACAACAAAAATGATAGAACTTGACCTCAGCTGTAGTTGTTACCAGTATATGCCCGCGTACTATGGCGCAGTCTGCACTACAGTCTGAACAGGTGTAGAGTAACAACAGGCAGTAATGGAGCAGGCCTTTCAGTGACAGCCTAAGCAACAGCATTCAGAGCACAGATAAATGAGGAGTATGCATCGCATGGGTAATGCACTTTTACAATCAAATTACTACTGTATGTTGGCATCCTGGCCTTAATGAATGAATTGGCAGCATCTGGCGTGGTGGTAGTGGTAGCAAGTCATATATAAAAAATATTTTGGCCAATCTTGTGATCTATGATGGATTGCACGGTCCATCATATAATGTATACACCCAGTTCATTGTTCATTGTTTGATGAATTGTGTGGTCCCATCTTCCCATCTGATGTGCCACACATCAGGTGAGACGTTGCAACATATAATGCTGTTCTCTAAAATTGATATTATAACAATATGTCGTACAGTGGATCTTCAGTGTTGATATAGCATTACATCGTATTGGTCCATCGCAAGATCAAACGATCGCTCCGGTGTGTATCATAGAAAACCTCCATGTGAATAAGTAGCGGAGATCTGCAAGTGGCCGATACTACCCCTCAAACTATAAATGTTTCAATATGTTATAAAAAAACAAAAAACGGCAGCATACTTAAGCTGGATACACATTGGGTGATACATAAACATGGAAACATAGAATTTGATGGCAGATAATAACCACTTGGCCTATCTAGTCTGCCCCTTTTTTAAATTCTTTACGCAATCTTAAACCCTTTTGAACCTTAGTTCTTTGTAAAGGTATTCACATGCCTATCCCATGCATATTTAAATTTCTCTACTGACTTAGCCTCTACCACCTCCGACAGGAGGCTATTCCACTTGTCCACTACCCTTTCTGTGAAGTAATTTTTCCTTACATTTCCACTGAACCTGCCTCCCTCCATTTTCAGTGCATGTCCTCGAGTTCTAATACTCCTCTTCCTTTGAAGAATGTCGTCCTGCTGTACTTTGTTAGAAACTTTCAGTTATATCAAGGGTTCTATCATGTCCTCCATTTCCCTTCTCTGTTCCAAACTATACATGTTAAGATCTTTTAGTCTTTCCGGGTAAGTTTTGTGATGTAGGCCATGTACCATTTTAGTTGCCCTTCTTTGTACACTCTCTAATGTATTTATATGCTTCTGAAGATATGGTCCAATAATGTGTACTTACCCTGATATAATTAAAACCTGCTCCAAGCTAATCGCAGCCTTTTTAGCAGCTGCTAGATGCTATTAGCCCTGCACTGTGTTTTATCCCAACCTTCCTGGGCAGTGGGGGCCTGGGTATATGTAACAAGATTGGAACTACTGAAATGACATTTTTCTAAACCTGCACATGGGCACTAGACTCTGGGACAGCGTTAGGGTTCCCTAGTGACCCTAGTACCCAGAGTCAAGCGCACTGCCGGCTAGAGAGCAGGGAGCCCAGAAGGAGACTGCACACTGGCCTCCTCCTTTCTTAAGACGCCCCTGCCTGAGTGTCTCAGAAGACACAGAAAAAGTTTATTGAACACAGTCATTTGTTTATCCCAAGGTGCTCCTAGCACATTCATTTTCCACAGATTTTTTTTATATCTTCCGGTTGTTACTTTTTCTTAACGCAGTCTTAATTTTTGGCTTGCAAAGGAGATGAGGGCTAATATTTTATGTTGCGGGCAAGGTTACTGCAGAACTGGGCTTTCTGTGCTTGTGACGGAACCAAATTGGGTACGGCTGCTATGTTACCAAAAGATGGGGGGAGTGTGTAGTGAAAAACTTGCCCCCACCATCCGATACCACAGCCTGAGACTCCCTTTATTCTGAAAAGGGTAGCAGTTGATTTACTGACAGCACAATACCGACGGTCATAATCCCGACAGCCATTGACTGTCAGTCAAAATACCGACATGGTCAAAATACCGACATTATGCCTACATGTCCAAAATGCAGACATTGCCAGAATGCCGACATTTGAAATGTCGACACTTTGAAATGCTGACATGCATTTTGAAGGAATTTTTGCCCAAAAACAGACTTGTTCATACTTTGCCATCCCAGTGGACCTGGAGGGGGAATATACAGTAATAGTATGCCAAGCGCAGCAAGGCACTGTGCCCAAAGCCGCTCGCCATGCAAGGGGATGCGGAACACTTAGACGGTGACCATGTCGACCTATGACACCAAAAGTAACTCCCAGAAAAACACATGTCGGTATTATGACGGGAGACCGTCGGTCACAATACCAACGCCGGGATCCGAAAGCCCAATAGCCCGCCGGTTACGCTGCCCCCCCCCCCCCCCTCCGCTGGTCATCTCACAGCCAGGATCCTGGCATCGGTATGGTGATCACCGGTCTCCCGACCGCCGCTCACAGTAGTCCAACCCAAAACTGTATGTGCAATATGAATTTTATTTGGGGGAATTCAATAGTTTTTGGGCGCGTCTATGTAATTGTCTTCCGACAGATGATACTCAATTGTTCTGTTAGTGCCCCAAGTGCCCATTACTTATCACGCTTGTCAGACCCAAATGTACTGGGTTTAGATGTGTAAAGCTACTGAACTCGTGCAAAGTATTGGGCATGCTGACAAAATTATAGTTTGGGTGTACAAAAAACTGACTTTTTGCGGATTTTTGCTCAATGCCTTAGGAGCTGTCAAGCAGAAATAATGGGCTCCCGCAGCACTTGCACCCAATGGCAAGACAATTGAATACCTCCTGTAAGGCACCCATTACTTACAGGTGTCCAAAATCATTTGAATTCCACCAATAAGTCAATAAATATGTTTAAGAATTGTATTTATTTTGTAAATGTAGGTGATTTAAGTTCTCTCCCCTGCTGCACAGTGTGGATGCTGTATTATATTGCATGAGCTAATTTTTCTTTACACACACTTGTTCTCTGCAAGGTAGAGCCACCAATTGCCATGTAACAGGAATCCTATATAATAAAAGGCTAATGCTGCTCTTCACCTCTGTGGGGGGGAATTCAAGAATCTTGTGTGCCGGCGGCCACTTGATTGCGTACGACGGGGCAATTCAGTTGTTGCTCTATTCAGGCGTGCACAGCTGCCGGCACTTCATTACTGTGTTGTTCCGTCATTTTGAAGGGCTGGTAACTAGTCATTTTATAATAAGTCAGTACATTTGGTATTCATAATGGGGCTTGTCCAACACATACACGTTGGGCTTTCACAGATGTCGTCAGACGCTGAAGTTCACGCTGGATCTTTGACATAATGGAGACAAGGTCACACTTTTCAGCAAGAAATTCACACAGAAAACGTGCACACATTTTCTATTTGTATCCACACAATAGCATTCTGTTCATTACTTTCCTGTTAGTCTTTTCAGACAATTTTGACAAGACGGAGTGCTTGTCAGTTATAATTTCAGCTTTGCCTTTCATTCAAGCCCTTTAACCTTCTTACAAATGACACCATGACATTAAGCCATGCAGTGTATCCCCCTTTACATGTGAATGGGACTTCGAGCTGAATACCTTTAGTGAACTATTAGTAAATGTCCCAATGGCTTTGGTAAGCTGTAGATGAAGGCTTTATTTATTTATTTTCTCATAATGGGTAAACTGTGATTGAAAGAGTTAAACTTAATGTAAAGAACTGCCAGCTGCGTTTGTGTGCACATCTGTCCTAGCTGTTTATGTTCCGGTGTGCTATTGTATGTGTCTGTGTGCAACTGTGCCAGTCCATGTAAATATATTTCACTTGTGTCTGTTGATTTGTATGGGTATAATAGCTCAGGAGACTGCTGTATTCTGCGCTTTTCTATCCTTGTTTGCCCACTTACAGTACATGTGTTCATATTTAATATTCATGTGTATATCACTCATGCATTAGTGTAAGTCTTGTACGGTGTAGTCGAAAAAATGTATGTTAAAAAATGTAAGCTGTGCTTATTTCAGTACAAGCACTTTTTTGTATTATTATTTAAAAAAGACTCCGCAGCAGATGATGTCAGCCCACACTTGGTGACAATGGGCCTAATTCAGTTTGAGTTGTAGTTTTGCAAGAAATCTCAAAATTACAACTCATTTCTCTAGCATGCGGGGAGCTGCCCAGCACAGGGCACATGCAATCCCCCCCCTGCTGAAATGCGAGCGCATCGCTACACATTGATGCGCTTGCAGCTCAAGGGTTTCCCCCTGCCTACTGATTTCCGCACTTCTACAACTGCTGCTGTATTGGGTCCAATATACATAACTAATAATAATGGTTACTATTACTTAATGACAGGTAGAGCCCCTGATGCACATTATGCCAGGTAGAGACCCTGATACACATTATGCCAGGTAGAGCCCACATTATGCCAGAAAGAGGCCATGATAGACATTATGCCATGTAGAGCCCTTGATACACATTATGCCACATAGAGACCCTGATATACATTATGCCAAGTAGAGCCCTCATTATGGCAGGTAGAGCCCCTGATACACATTATGCCAGCTAGAACCCTTGATACACATTATGTCAGGTAGAGCCCACATTATGCCAGGTAGAGCCCCATGTACACATTATGCCAGGTAGAGCCCACATTACGCCAGGTAGAGACCCTGATACATAATATACCAGGTAGAGCCCACATTATGCCAGTAAGAGCCCCTGATACACATTATGCCAGGAAGAGACCCTGACATACATTATGCCAGGTAGAGCCCACATTATAGATGGGTTTAGGGAGCAGTGAGTGAGGGTGAGTTTATGCGGGTGGGTGAGTGTAAGGAACTGTGAAGAAGGGTGTAGGGAGCTGTAAGTGAGGGGAGCAGGGAGAGTGGGTGTAGGGAGCAGTGAGTTAGGAGAGCAGACAGTGGGTGTAGGGAACAGTGAGGGTGAGTGTAGGGAGCAGTGGGTGTAGGGAGCAGTGAGGGCGAGTGTAGGAAGCAGTGAGTGAAGGTTGTTATAGAGAGCAGTAAGGGAGGGTGGCAGTAGGAAGCAGTGAGGGTGCAATGAAGGTGAGTTTATGGAACAGTAACGGACGATCGGTGTGGAGCCGCTGAGACCAGTGTGTGTTCCGGTTGCTCGCTGTAATCTTCCCCCGCCTTTGTGACTCACCATACCGCTGCCTCAGTCCGATACTGTGCTGTATATTACCTCCTACATTCACATGAGCTCCGAGTGGAAGGCAGAGCTTCGGAGCTGTAACAAAACTGACAGACCAAAGGAGACAGGCCAGCTGCAGGTGGCCATGCCGGCAGTGATCGCGGGTCTGGCCAGTGGATGCGGGAGGTGGTGGCGGGGGGTCGTGTGCCGGTTCTCTGCCCACAGCGCCTATGCGCTGTGGGCCGAGCACACTCGGCACACATGTAGTTACGACCCTGCATCCAACTCCACTCCCAATGACAGACGGCATAAGGTCCACCTGGACCAGTGGTGCCACTAATCACAGTAGGCTGGAGTCAGCCTAACCCATGTGTTTGTGGGGAGAGCACCTCAAGAACTAATGTAAAATGGTCACTGCAGCTGTTCTTTCCTGTTAAGCTGACAACAACTAGGGAGGCAGGTGAGATGTCCAACAGGCACTATGGTCTACTAAGGAGGGAGGGTGGCATGTCCAACAGATACGATGACCTGAAAGCTTCCAAAGGGTATAACCATGAGATTAAATACACCCAAACTCCAATCCTTAAAAATACTAACCAATTAAATCCAACGGACAGCATTAGCACTTAACCCTATGCACTTCTACTCTAAACTTGTGTTAAACATTGCCAGCTGACCCAGCCTAATGGGTTTAAACACCCACCAGGCATATTAAATGCCTTCTGCCACTCTTATAATAACTAGTTCCATAAATAGAAATACAGTAAATCAATTCATTTCAGAAATCAATAAAATAAGATTCTGAAGACTTATCCAGAATGTGTAAGCTGCTTTATATCTTGTATCAACTTGTAACTTTAGGTGAGTACCGGTATCTTTTTCATACTGAATGTAAGTATAATAAATATATATGGTTCTACAGATAAACACATTTTGTTACACTGGCACTGGTCCCCTGCTGAGGAAGCCAGGCAGCCGGATGCTGTAAGATTTACAGAGACAGGGCTGTCAGAGTTGTGTCAAAAGCTCACAGAAGGTACTTTGCAAATCTGTACATTCTAATGGGCATATGGTGTTCTTGTGTCCGAGCTTGATCTTTGCATCTTTGAAAAACATTTGTTGCATGTTGTGTACTCTAAGTGCTGCCACAGCAACATCATTTAAAATTACTGGGACCCATTTGAAAAAAATAAATAAATCACATAACTTTATTATGATAACCGCAGCCTACACCTAATCCTAGCCATGACAGTCAGTGGCGTAAGTTTATCCCAGTTGCCCGGAGGCAAGAAAAATATTGGTGTCCCCCCCCCCCATATATCATCTGTGAGCCAATAAGATGCCGTTTTGAGATCCGTGTAACACAGAGTAAAACCGAAACCGCTCATCTCTAATCCTATTTCTCTGACAATTAATTTGCAAGTATTATATCCAGGATTAGAACCCACAACCTTTTACACTGGTAGCATGCACCTTACTGATGGAGATATCTACTCTTGCATAGGAAGTATGAGAATTCTAACTATAGGAAGTTACGTGTAATTGTCAGAGAAATAACTTCATATAGTTAGAATTCTCATGTTTCCTTTATAGGAGCAACTAGTTTCATCAGTAAGGTGTCTGCTTCCAGTATATCTATAATAAAGAGGGTGTGGTGTGCACTGACTAATTGTAAAGCGCAAAGGAATATGCTGCGCTATATAAGAAACTGCTAATAAATAAAAAATAAATAGTGGGGAAGTCGGCTACGGAAGAGATACCGGCTGTTGTCAATTAACTTAATTGATTAATGTCGCTGAACACACAGAACAGGAGGAGAGGTGCCCCCCTCCAAAGCAGGAGCCCGGCGGCAGCTGACTCCGTTGCCTCCCAGAGTTCTGCCTCTGCTGACAGTGACATGTACACTGATAACATTCTGAATGTTGACATAATGACTACATGTCAGTGTTCACATACAAGCTGTTTCCACATACAGTGCAGTGGAATATAAATTAATTTGGACAAAGCTTGTTTTTTGCTGTGTTTTGGTTTTGTATATTAAAAAATATATAATATTTACATGATGTAATATGTAGTTAGTGCAATAAAGCTCGGTACACACTGATGCGATGTCCGTTTTGGAACAAAATATCACCTACATCGCTCTCTGTGTATGCAGGATCGCGCACTCCTGTGAACGATGATTGTGACAGTCACTAGGCTTGATGTGCTGCACATCAAACCTATCGATATAGCTAGAATCCGTGTTTATGCTAATTAAGGATGGAACATGATCGTTCCGACCTTCATTAACATCGCTACAATGTGTATAGTCAATCTGGGTTGACGGTCATTCGTTCCAGTGTCAGAACGTATGCCCGACGTCCCAGTGTGTAACCAGCTTAACTGCTATTAGTCTTCTTGTAGATGTTCCCACTTCTTGAAATTCGTACTGCACTGTTCAATAATCAGTCAGTACATCACTAACTGCTAAGCGTCTTTGTTAGTACTTGTTTGATCTGGACCAATAACACTATTTCTAACTAATAGTTTGTTAGGGTAATTTCTCCTTCCATTTTGCTGACACAGATTCTATTTCTATGTGAGTTGTAAGCCTGCTCAAAACACTAGTCATTGATATGTACCTTCTATCTGTTTCTAAACTTATTTAGCACAGATCAGTAATTGTTTGCAGGGTTTTCTTTTCATCAAAGTTACTGTCTCTAATAGTCAAAGAATGATTACACTGACATATCACTAAATGATCTACTATTAATACAACGTAACTTTATTTGTAATGTGATTGTACAATACTTTTTTGTGGTTTTTTTCAGTACCTTACCCACTGGTTTTAAACTTTATGGGGGGTATCCGATTAGGTGTGATGAAACATCAGGAGCGAAAAACTGGAATTTTTTTGCGATTTTTTTTCCTGATGTTTCACCAGTATTTTTTTTTATGGGGTATCCAATTAGATCTCCCGTAACAAAAATAGTTTTTTTCGTGCGAAAACACACAAGTTCATTGAAACCTGTGTGTTTTTGCAGACGCAGACCAAAAAGCCAGCACTTATTGGGGATTTTGTTTCGCTTGCATGAGGCAGGTGAAACAAAATCCCTCGATAAGCCGCGGTGACTCCTCCAGTCAGTTCCCCATGCCTGCTGAAGCAGTAGAAGCGGGGGACGCCTATTCAGCGCCGTGATCTTTCTACCGAAATGACCATTGGCTGCGACACCATCTGTCGCACCATCAAAACTTGCACCGGCCCTATGATGGGCAGTGCATCTCGGACACAGCCGCTGTCAGTAACACACCCGTGCCTGGCTAGGCATCCCCCTGTTACCTCCCATGAACGTCCACTGAAAATCAATCTCTCTGCATCCAAATTCATTCTGTGCCTCAGGGGCGGTAACCATCAGGACACATGCGCAGTGTGTCTCGGACACATGTGCAGATATCCAACATCTGCCTCTTGTATCCAAGGTCACCACTGCATCCACCTCTGAATCACGCCCTTTATGTAGAAATGCCATTAAAATGCATTGTCAGATAACATGAAGAGAGTTTCACAGCACTATTGATTTTTTTCCTTAGATCAATAAAGATTCAATTATTTTTTTTATGATGTGTAATCAAAGCATGAAGTCTCCGAGACTTTCCTCACCACTAACCAATTGAATCATAGTTAGCATGGGAAACCACTTGTGATTGGTTCAGCTGCTAATGGCACACCCATTTAAGCCGTAAATTATTCTGCAGCAGGCCTCCAAGAAAGCAATTTATGACATACTTTATGTTATTTTCTTTTTTCCTGTGGATTATAAATAAGGAAGAACATTTTCATTGTACTATATTTCAAGATTTCCAGTGGATAACAATTTAAGAAGATTTTCAATAGTACACTGTTTCCTGTGGATTACAAATACTGAAAAGATTTCCCATGGATTGTAATTTAAGATTTCCTGTGGACTACAATTTCAAACATAAAGTTTATTACAATTGTAGAAGACATCCAGTGGATTACAAGATCCTATTGGATTACACCTAAAGAAGAATTTGTGTTTTTTTAATAAATGCGTGAATACGGGTATGTTGCATTTTTTTTGCAATAATAGTAGCTCAACAATTATGTGTGTTTTTTTATTTACACACTTTTTACATTTTAGTGCAATGGTCCAGGTCTCAGGGTTTCCTTATAATTGTATCTGGTCTCAATATTCCACAATACCCCAGGAGGGAACCACAATGGTTTGCCTTTTGATTTGGTTGAGAATATTGCTGTACAATTTTTTTACAATTATTTTTGTACAGTACAGAGCTTTTTCATTAATTTCAATGGCCAATTCATTTCATTGTGGTTTCAATATGTAGTATATAATACTCATAAGAAAGTCCATTGAAATGAGTGTTTTACTAAAATGAAGGGTGAAAGTTCCATACTGCTTGCATCCCAGCATATGTGGATTACATGGTAAAAACCTATCATACGATTATTATTTATATTTCCTTTCACAGACAAATAATTTTTTATTTCCTTTCATACAAATAAAGCGTTTGTTTTTTTCAGTTTCTTGGTAATGTTACCATGAGATGGCGATAGTGAAAGGAGGATTGTATCGAAACATATACCGCCACAATCCTTGTTAAATGGGATAGTACATTGGTTGCCCTTGTTAGATATACAGTAGATATCTTGGTTGTAGATGGGGCTTTTTACTCTATAGTCAATAGAGCCCTGTAAAACTTGTAAACCAGTTTCCTGAGACTTAAAATACAGCAACATACATTGACTTGTTCATAGTTTGAATGAATCAGAGTGTACTTCCATTGGAAAGTTAAAAATGAAAAATCTATACCTGTAGGTTATACCTCAATATTCCACTCACCCAAATAATTAAGTGTGTAACTGAAATAAATCAGAATGGCAGGATATAAAATCAGGCTGTGAAACGTTGCTACCTGAGGCATTTCCTGTGCATTTAAGCACAGCATTGTCATTTAAGGGTTAATATATTTTTTACTTGAATATTTGATGGGAAACAGAAGGTGTCTGAAAGCATACAATCACAATGTTTCTCCGTAAACTGACCTAGAGTGCAGGAAACTTAGTCAACAATCTCTAGCAGAGGCGCGCTTATTACAGCAAAACACATTTCAGTTGTATGCCTAGATCATTTCAGTGGTGAAGAACAATATCAAGTCTAACAAGGGCATTTTAAGTCTCACTCTAGTGTTCCGCTAATGCACAGAAAAATGAGGTGCAAAATTGCCCTGCTAATTAAGAATGAGGATACAGGCTCTTAACAATACATTTGCTATGAGTAATTTTGTAATTTTGTATTGGCTGATTTGTATAAAACTTCTACCAATGCATTAGCAAATAATTTCTACCTCGGTTCCTGTGCCGATTAACAGGCTAACAGCAGTGGGGAGCAAGTTGACCCTTTTAAGTCCTAGTACATTTGCAGCACTTATTAAAGAGGAAGAACATGCATAGTGTATGCCGATGTGGAATTTAGGGCATCAAGGCAGAGCTTTTATCCCCCAAATAATCTTATCTTTTTGTCTGTATCTCTTCAGAGTTTTTTTTTAAAGGCATGTCAATGTAGTATAAATGTTTTATATTTAGTTCTATTGATTATAGCACATTTCTGGGATAAGTATAATTTTATTGTTTACTTGTTAGAAAGCTTGGGTTACAAACATAATACAGAACATCAATAGCAAAACATTTATAAACACACAGAGTAAAATGCAAAATGTAATGGGGAGAAAGGAGGGGGAGAAAAAGTAGGGGGTTTGAGTTGGTCACCAATGTCGTATAGATAGGATGACCTGAGAATTAAGTGGGATTTGTATGCAACAGAGGTAGATCCATAGATCGTGAGTGCAGTGCATCTGGTGCCATTGCACAGGGAAGAGTGCCCTGGAGGAAGCACAGGACGTGCCGCACTGTGCAGTAAAGATCCAGTGCAGCAAAAGTAGTAGGCGGCGGCTGCACAGGGCACACTACTGCCTGTTTCAGGGCTTGATGGGAGTAAGGCACATGTGAGATATGGCCCATATATCATACTAGGTGATTCATCGCGCCCTACACGATGGGAGGGCTATGAAAGCCTTCCGCTGCGCCGCTTTCATACACATCTACGCCAGTGGCCGCAGCAGCTTTTGTTCCACGTGCGCTGCGGCTAGGGAGTGGGAATTGTTGATGCCGGAGGGGGCAGGTGGACTGGCAGCAGGACATAGGGGGTTATTCCGACCTGATCGTAGCTGTGCTAAATGTAGCACAGCTACGATCACTTACACTGACATGCAGGAGGAAGCCCAGCACAGGGCTAGTCCGCCCCGCATGTCAGGCTGGTTCCCCCCGCACAAGTACAAAAGCATCGAACAGTGGCAATGCTCTTGTACTTGAATAGTAACTCCCAGCCAGCGCAGCTCCTGCGGCTGGCCGGAAGTTACTCGTCGCTGCTCCGGGTCGCAGCGGCTGCGTGTGACGTCACACAGCCGCTACGGCCCGCCCACCTCACGGTCTGGCCACGCCTGCATTGGCCGGACCGCGGCCACAAAATGGCGGGTAAACGCTGCCATGCTGCCCCCTCCCATCCAGCGACCGCCTCTGCCTGTCAATCCCTATGCAACGACAGCCGGCGCATGTGCAGTTCTGACCTGATCACTGCAGTGCGATGAACTGCAGCGAGCGATCAGGTCAGAATGACCCCCATAGGACGCTACAGTAAAAGGATTTTTCCCCCCCTATCTACAGGGCAGAGACTTGCTGCAGATGCAGTGGCATACCCTCCAGCTGGACCTTTTTGGCAGGTACAGTACCTTTTTTTTATGGTCTGTACTGATTTTTGACTCTCCAAACTTCCATTGAAAGTATAGGAAAAGCCACGCCCCCTTTTCGCATTTGTCCCGATTTTTATGTGTAAATTGTTGGAGGGTATGTTGCTGCAGATGCAGTGGGCCTATTTTGGGGTGTGGACCTGGAGCTGCAGCTCCATCAGCCCCATTGCTAATCCTGCTCTGGGAACACACAGCAGTCAAAGGAGAGAGCCTCCTATTGGATGTAACCTGTGTGGGAGGGCATTTCTCGCCCAATCAGCTATGGACTGGGTGTGATAGACCTGCTGCTAACCCAATGAGCGCTCCTAGCCACGCCCAGCGTTATACACACAGGCACAGAGTCACAGATCTGGGCTACTATATAGGAGATTATAAAGAAAATATCTCATCTTTTTTCAGTTCTTTTTTTTTTTTTATACATTTAATGTGAAAAAAATGTGAGTTTGTACTATAAAAATATAAATGCAATACATTTTGATCTTGAATAGATCTTCATGGTCACAACTGTTTGATGACAGACCTTGAAACAATAATCATATCCTCGTGATCAGGGGGTTCCTAACCACATTCCTCAAGGCACAGTAGCAGTTCAGGTTTTAAGTATAGACGTACTTTAGAACAGGTGACTAATGGGCCCTACACATTAGGCGATATGCCACCGAGGTGCCCGACGGCCAACCCGACAGCAGGGGGGAGTGAAGTTTCACTCCCCCCGTCACCCAGCCCCACAGCAATGCATGCTAATATGGACGAGATTGTCCATATTGGCGTGCATGTATAAGCAACCTGGCACCAACGATGAACGAGTGCGGGGCCATTTATATCGTTCAGTGAAATCGCCTAATGTATAGGACCTATTAATTTGTACTTCAGTTATTTTGGTTTACCATCTGTGCTCAAGCATTGTTTTTACTAAAACCTGGACTGTTAATGTACCTTGGAAAACACTGCTCTAGATGAACGCTAGTTACTAATACCTCTTTTTCCACCTAAGTCAGGTCAGACCCGGGACTGACCCCTTCCCACTGCGGCTCTGGCCTGGATTATTCCTGAGTCAGAGCCGTTTACACTGCATAGGGTGCAGTAGCAGCTGGAGTCTCAGGAGCATTAACTCCGCACCCTGAAGTCACCGCCCCACTCCCAGATCACGATGCAGGAAGCAGCTTCCTGCGGATGTCCCCATGGTGTAAACCGGACCGGAGTCTGGTGACTCTTCTGGGACCAACTCTGCAATCTAGCTGGGTTGGACTCCCAGGTCACTGGACCCAGATTAACCCTATTCCACTGAGCTACGGCCTGAGTTATCATGACAATAATCCGGGTTTTAGCGACAGTGGAAATGGAGTATAATATACTCCATTTGGGTTATCATCAATTGGTTAACGGGCTAAGGTTGTTCTTCATTCTATCTAGTCTGCCTGAAGGGGCTGTTTGGTAGTATAATAGTGCCTCTTCTCTTTATGGTAGCGCAACAGATTAAACACATCATTTTTTAATTCAATGGAAAGTCTATTGATAAAGCTGGTAGGTCATGTCTACATATGCCTATACTTATAACAGAAAAAATAGAACTGTATATAATAATGAACAGTAGTAGAGAGAACACCACAGTAACAACATTACACAGTAAACAATCAATGACAATGATTAAATAATGTAAGCAGTCTGCAAAGATTCCCCTTTTCATTAATATAGATTAAATAGCATTAGATGTTTGTGTTAAGATTTGTACTTTAAACATTGCTAATGATATATTCATACCAGCTCAAAGATTTCAACCTTAGCAGTTAAGAGAAAAGCTGGTGCATTAAAGATCATTTGCAGAATTAGAGCAACACCTTTAACACTTGTCAGCTTGCATGATGCTCATTATTACATTTTTGTGAGTCTGTTGTCTCTGTCACAATTTATGTCAAAGGCCTGAAATCTGAATGGACAAACACAGCAAGATCTCAGCACAACCTGCCTGACTTTAATTATGAAACTCTGAATATGTAAAAAAGGTGCAATATGCAAAAATACTGACCATTCACTCCTGTCTAGCAATACAAGTTCTATGAAAGATGTTTTATTTGTGTAAATAAATATGAATAAAACATATTAGAATATTTTGTAATGTAAAGTAGCTATGTGGTTTAAAGGGTAAAAAAAAATATCAGCAAAATACATGGAGCACATTACCTACAAAATAACTTTGCAATATTGTCCAATGAAACGTGCTAATTAGGGGTTTTTCAAATAGAAATTATTAAAACTGGTACACAAAAGTCAATAGTAATATCCAAATACTGTATGTTGAAATAAAATAGATTGATTAAGGTCCAGGGACACATCTACGGGGGAATTCAGTTAGCTGCTGTAAATTACTACGGCTAATTGATCCCCAAGGGTAATTCAATTGACGCAGATAGCGGTGGGTCTGGGACTGAGGGTCGACAGCACAAAGGTCGACACACCTTAGGTCGACGTCAATTGGTCGACACACCTTAGGTTGACATGGACAAAAGGTCGACATGGACAAAAGGTCGACAGGAACAAGGTCGACATGGAAAAAGGTCGACATGAGTTTTTTATGTTTTTTTGGTGTCGTTTTCTTCGTAGAGTGACCGGGAACCCCAATTAGTGCACCGCGTTCGCTCGCCATGCTTCGGGCATGGTGCCTTCGCTCCGCTACCGCTTCGCTCGGCACACTTTACCGTTTCAATCGTAGTCCACGTGGATCGTTAAGTATGAAAAGGTTCAAAAAAAGAAAAAAATCGTGAAAAACTCATGTCGACCTTTTTCCATGTCGACCTTTTTCCTGTCGACCTTTTGTCCATGTCGACATTTTGTCCATGTTGACCTAAGGTGTGTCGACCAATTGGCGTCGACCTAAGGTGTGTCGACCTTTGTGCTGTCGACCTGGAGTCCGGATACCGATAGCGGTATTATCTGGGATTTTGTTTCACCTCCCCGATTTGGCCGTGGCCGTGATCGTGAAAACACAATGATCTGGGAACTTATTGCATAAAAACAGGTAAATTTTTAATTAAAAAACGGGCATTAATTGAGTTGCCCGAAAAAAATATTCTGATAAAAAAAAACCAAAAAATGTATAGCTGAAAAATTTATAGCAGCTAATTGAATTCCCCCTAGATGTAAAATCATGTCCCTTTTGTCATTTGGGGGGTGGGGGGGGTGGGGGATTATGTAATAGGTTCTAAGATTACGGAGCTGGCGGGATTTCAGTGAATTTGCTGCTAAATCTAAGGCATCAATTGGTTATAAGCTTGGTCTTGCCTTCTAACTGATTGTCACTTTGTCGCTTTAAATGTAGTGGCAAACTTTGGGATCCTTAATCTCTGTACCTATTACTGTACATAACCCACTAGCTGGTTAACAAACACTTGCACCTTTGGTTGCAACCCAAATGATGGGGCAAGTGAAAATGGGGTCACTGGGACCAATGGGTTCCATCCCTCAAATCCATATTATAATCCTTTACTAATGATAAACAAAGTATTGAATGAGGGGACTTGGGGAACATTTTTGAATACTTTGCTTTGATCAAGAAAGATGTGTGTCCTGCCAGCAGGCCTTGTATGCCAGGGCAGACATTTACATTAAGCATGACTTAAACACAGTTTAATTGTATATGTAGTTGATATACTGCTACCACAGAGTATGTGAATAAGAATAAAAATATTTTAGCAGCCTCTTTTCTCCTATATCAGGACCTCCGAGCACTACTGTGCATGTACAGTGTACTGATTCCCATTATTTTTTTGTGATATGTAGGCCATAGACTACAGTGGCTAACGCCATCTGAAGATGCCATTAGCTGCAGCGGCCAAACTCAGCTTATCATTCAGAAGTTTGGTAAATCTGACAGCTTCACAGACCCCATAGAAATATATTGGGCTATGGCTGCTGTCAGAAATATGCTGCGGCGGTCATGGAGATATATGCTGTGGTCTCCCCATGGTATAATGAGGTTATACTTAATATTTGCGGGTATCCCGGAAAACAGATGTTTTGAGGTGATATCCTGCAAATATTATTTGGTAAATAATCCCCATAGTCTATCCTCTATACACTACCTTTAATTTTGTGCCTTTTGTGTCTATATTGTGTAAACAGTTTGACTATTATTTGTATTTTCACCCCAATTTGATAGCAGCAATTTAGTAGTCAATTAAGATGTTTTATCTGTTTCTCAATATTGCTCTAAAAATGTATTTTTAATGAATTTACAATAAAAGTTACATTTAAATTGATCAAAATATACAGTATATGATGTGTGCTCCAGACTGAAGCCCTCGTGTTTTCCTATGTTCTTATAATGACTCTAGGCAGCACCACCAACCTAAGCTTTTACTGATATACACTGTGGGGCTAATTCAGAGTTGATCGTAGATGTGCTAAATTTAGCATATCTACGATCATTTACTCTGACATGTGGGGGACGCCCAATACAGGGCTAGTCCGCCCCGCATGTCAGGGCCCCCCCCCCCCCCCCCGCACAAGTACAAAAGCATCGCACAGCGGCGATGCTTTTGTATTTGACAAGTAGCTCCCGACCTGCACAGCTCCTGCACACTGGCTGGGAGCTACTTGTCGCATCCTGGGTCGCAGCGGCTGCGTGTGACATCACACAGCTGCCGCGGCCCACCCCCCACCTGGTCCGGGCACACCTGCGTAGCCCGGATCACGCTCCCAAAACGGCGTACAAATGCCGCTGGCCCACCCCCTCCCGCCCAGCAAACGGCTCTGCCTGTCAATCAGGCAGAGACGATCGCTGGGCTGAGATGCCAATAGTGTCTCTAGCATGCATATGCGCACTGCGGCACATGCACAGTTCAGACCTGATCACCCACTGCACCAAAATGCACAGTAGCTATCGGGTCTGAATTAGCCCCTATGGCCACAACTAATGGATTTGGTCGGGACTATCCAATGAGTTCCGATACGCGGCACATATCAGGAATTATGCAGCACCCGAAGCATAATCTGCAATAAGCGGGCGTCTGAGCCGCCATAACACACCTTCTCAGGGGTGATATTGCTTCCAGAACTTCTCTAGAGCTGCAAGTTTCCCGGATCACACAGTACCTCGAGGGTCATGCTACCAGATATCTGGTACCTTTACACTTATACCTGTCTCAATTGCAAGGCATACCCAATTTTATTATTAAATTACAGTACGTGATGCCAGGTGCACATACCAGCATCTTCTCCATTGGTGCTATAGAGTGAGGAAGAACACAGAGGATGGAGTCATAGGACCTGTACTGGGATGTTATTATCTCCCCATACTGTCTCTTCCTGCTGCTGCCCTGACTGGTAATCTTGCCCCACTCAGTGTTTACTTAACAAGGATACCCACTACTATCAAGGCATCAACAAAGTCTAAATGCCTATATTTTGTGCAATAACATTTAAAAAAAAATCTACTGGCAAGTGAATGCAGCATCTGAAGGCTCCGCCCCTTTTATCTACAGGAAGACGCTCAATAAACTGAGACGTCTGCTGTCTTTTTTTTTTTTTTTTACTGTACTCTGTTCTTTCCGTCTCCCAGCTTTCACTTCCACATCAGATACTGTAATAAGTGCCACAGCTCTGAGATATCTTCTTCCTTTTTATGGCATAGGAAATAGTTGGAGTGCATTTTACTGGCTTTGTACTGTTGGCGTATTAACTGGTGGTAAATCAGTCATTCTGTTTTTGTCCATTTATGCCTGACCGCTGATAAATCAGTTGTTGAGTACGATAAGATTCTAAAAGTACTTAGGACGCTAGACACATTTAAAACAATTTGTCTAGGTTTCAGGGAGCTAAAAGCAAAAGGCAGATTTTTTTTATTTTTGACGCTTGTGAATGATTTGGTTTTTATTTTCAGCTCTTGTGTACTTCAACCTTGCCACGGCTATCAACAATGCAGCTGTCCAGCTCTTCTATTTTGCCAAGACTTCTCTTGTTTTCTTAGCCTTTGTTTTATTCATTTGCATTCGCAATGCTCGGGAACTAGGGGAATTTGTAGTGCTTTAACAGTTGAGCAGTACGCAAATATCTACATGTAGTAAAACATGAATATTGATGTGGACTCATTACTTGTTTAAAATTAGATTTTATGTTCTAGATTCTACAAAACGAAGAAAAAAAACCTTGATGAAAAAAATACCTGTTCTCTATAACAATACATTAAAATAAACACACGCATATACATATGCACAGACTGCAACATTAATAATTTGCGGTCAGGATTTTGCAGCACAAGTGCTTGTACAACTGAGCCTGATTGCAAAACGCTCCGTATAAATAAGTCATTGTTAGAGGCAGTTCGAAAGTTTGTCTTGGCTACAAATGTAGCATTCATTAAATTGTTTTTTAAATAATGTATTTAGATTAAGTAATGTTTCCCAGCTTCTCCGTCACCCATTATGTGCTCTAGTAAATTAAAGTGAGAGAACCTTTGTCAGAGTTATAATACTCAAACTGACATCTAATTCCCCCAGACAATAATTCTTTTTCCTAATTCTTTCCAGTCTTTATATGTATTGATTCGTCTGTAGACCTGTTTCATTCAATCTGTTAGAACTATTACCAGCTAAAATGCTAAAATGTGAACTTTACCACATCTGACCTGTGGAACATTAAGTAAGTAATAACAAATTAAAAGCATTCTAGCAGTGTGGTGTGCATGCTGGTGCTCTATCGCTACCCAGAATGCAATGGTGTAGCCCAGTGGTTCTCAACCATCGGTCCTCAACCCCAACAGTTCATGTTTTCCAGGTCACCTAGCAGTTGAACAGGTGTATTCATTACTCACTGACACATTATAAAAGACCCACAGGTGGAGCAAATGATTTCACTTGCATTCCTGTGAGGAGACCTGGAAAACATGAACTGTTAGGGGTACTTGAGGATCTAGGTTGAGAACCACTGGTGTAGCCGACATTTTGCTATGTGAAGGGTATTTTGTGAAAACAGTAAATTAGTGCCTTGAGATTTCATTGTATCATGGTCACCTAGTGCTATAATAATGAGGTCTAAAATGATGATTTAGGGTATTAGGCTCATTATGAGAAAAACAAAGGTGGCTACAAATGGACAGGTTGAGTTGATTGGCTTAAGCAATCAATGAGTTAATGTGTCTCATTTGGTGACACACGTTAGTGTCCTAATTGATCAAATACTGTTATTCATTACTGAATGTTGAGTAAATATTAATAAATAACCCTTTCCAGGCATTCTGACAAAATCTGAATGAACCACATCATATTGTGATCAGAATTTGGCCCATGCATTATGATGTCTGAGCAATTTGGCCAAAATTGCCAACCAGATTCGTGACTGAGCAGTTGTACAGGGCAGCAACATAAATGGGGCCTGATTCTGAGGTGGGAGAAAAGCAATAAAGAGCAAGTAACTGTGTACCTGGAGAAACCTTGCTGCAATGAAGGGGTGCCAATACATTTATTTTTTTGAATGCAGTGTAACTACTGTCTGCTTTTGCATGTAGCCCACAAATGCTGGACACCTTCAGTTTTACACAGTTATTTAGATTTGAGTTTGGACATGCTCCTCTGAATCTAAATCTATCAGTGACGGTTGCTCTCCCGGGGCTACAAACCACAATAAGTAGAGGTGTGGCATATAAAACATAACCCAAACTGTACCTGTAAATGTTTTTTTTTTATATTACCTGGTGTCTGCAGGAACTTAACTTCCCCAGGGATTAGCATCCTGTATCACAACCGCATCCTCTTGGACAGAGCAATCAGCACCTCCCTCCTGTATCTGTCCAACCCCCAGACTCCCGTTGTCAAGTTACACAGAAATCTGGGGGGTGGGCAGATACAAGAGGAAGATGCTGATTGCTCTGTACCGCGGATGCAGATATAATACACGTCGATGATCCCTGAGTAGCTTACATTACTATAGACACCCAGCAATATAAAAAAAATTACAGGTACAGTTAGGGCTATGTTTATCCAGCTCCCCTCTGCTTATCTTGGTTTGCTCTTTATACATTATAAATTTGTCCTGTAAGCAGTGCAACAGGGTGTTGCCAAGGTGCACAGTTATTTGGTCTTTTTTGCTTTACTCTCACCCCACCATTAGGCCTATAGTGTGTTATATCCAAAATTAGGCCACGTAAAAAAGTAAGTTATGTTTTTCCATTGCTTCTAATGGTATGTTTCTGCATTCCCTGCATGTACTAATTTCTTCTCCATAAACTCAGTGATATACATGTTATTTTAATTTTATTGATCTATTCAGTTTCATACTCCAATTCAGCTTCTAAAGGCATTTTTCATACTTCCTGACTATGGTTCCACAACCAACTGTGATAGCTTTTTGATTAACTCTGGGCATACTGTATAGCGATAAGAAAATATCTAGCACCAAAGCTGTTTTAAAGGGACTTTATACTAAATGTTTAGCATTAGCAGATTTACTGGGAACGCTCCCACTGCGTGGTAGAGGGGTATGGTTAGGCTGCGGGAAGGGGGGTTAGGTTTAGCCTGCAAAGAGGGGGGGTTAGAGTTAAGTTGCAGAAAGGGAGGTGTAGGTTTTTGCTGCAGGGAGGGGTGGATAGAGTTAGGCACCCCCAGGAAAAGAAAGGTTAGGGTTTTGCTGTGGGGAGCGGAAGGTTAGGGTTTGCAGGAAGGGGAAGGTTAGGGTTTTGCTGTGGGGAGCGGAAGGTTAGGGTTTGCAGGAAGGGGAAGGTTAGGGTTTTGCTGTGGGGAGCGGAAGGTTAGGGTTTGCAGGAAGGGGAAGGTTAGGGTTTTGCTGTGGGGAGCGGAAGGTTAGGGTTTGCAGGAAGGGGAAGGTTAGGGTTTGCAGGAAGGGAAAGGTTAGGGTTTTGCTGTGGGGAGCGGAAGGTTAGGGTTTGCAGGAAGGGGAAGGTTAGGGTTTTGCTGTGGGGAGGGCAAGTTAGGGGGGTAAGGGGGTGAGGGATAACTTGCTTCCCAACCCCTGTCGGGATGCTAAACAGCGGGATACCGTGGTTGGTATTCTGACTGCTGACACCCACTCGCCGGCATTTCAGTTCCAACCCGACACATCTGCAGTCTAAAGTGTGTTGCAACGTGAGTTCAGGCCACTGGCCCTACAATCCATGTTCACTCATTATTGCATCTAAGTCTACATTCCAACAATATATGACTACACACAAAGACATGGGGGTAAATTTACTAAGATGGGAGTTCTATTTAAGATGGGATGTTGCCCATAGCAACCAATCAGCTTTTACTTCTCATTTATCTAGCACCTTCTAGAAGATAATACCTGGAATCTGATTGGTTGGTATGGGCAACATCCCATCTTAAA
Source organism: Pseudophryne corroboree (assembly GCF_028390025.1). NCBI lineage: Eukaryota > Metazoa > Chordata > Amphibia > Anura > Myobatrachidae > Pseudophryne > Pseudophryne corroboree. The sequence goes on from NC_086444.1 coordinate 1,022,800,054, forward strand.
TAGAACTCCCATCTTAGTAAATGTACCCCTTGGTCCTTGCTACTCCCAGACCTCCAAACCCCCCTGTAACATGGCCTGAACAAAATTATAAGCAAGACTTCCCCTAGCTTGTATTGCTGCCCTACCATTTTGTCCCTTGCACTTTGTGTTGCCTAGCAATGACCACCTTCTACCTTCCACTGCTACAGTGTGGTCTGCTCAGTCTCCTCCCACATTGACTACATGGCTGTTACTATTTACCTGTTATGTTCTGTATTTCCCTCTCTACATATCACATTTTTACAAACTGCTTCTCCCACCATATTTTTCACAGGTAGATGGAAATGTTGGTGCTGTGGGTTTCTTATGTTTCATATGTCATGTTTGTATTCTGTATCTAGTATGCCCCTTTCCTGTATTTCCCTAGCATGGATCACCATCCCCATGTATTGCTTATCCCACCCATGTAGTGCAGCCAAGATGGCTGCCTCAGCAGGTTCTTTTGTTGGTGGATGATCAGTCTGTAGAATTGATGAGTCTGTGTGCTTCCTGTATCCTCTATTTGTATTTCAAAGTTTGTATTCACCCATAGTAACCATTCATTGTAGCAGGCGAATATGATTGGCTCCTTTGCCTTGCATTGTAACGAGGACCCTTTAGCAGCATCAGGACTTGCGCTGTGTAGTTCATAATTCCACAGTGGGCAAGTGTATTCTCTCGCTGCACATCTCTGGCCTGATTCTGAGTTGGACACATGCCGATATCTACAATCTGCACATGCGCCGCAGAAAGCAGCCACAGACTGCATGCCCTGTATCATGCATACACACAGACAGACTGAACGTGTGTATGGATTGTTCCACCTGTCAATGGGTCTCTCTTTGCGTAGAATGAGCATTTCCAGGCGACAGTGTACGGTTACTGTGTTGATGCATGTAGCAAACTCATCTTAAGGGAGAGTCGTGGGTGTGTAGTCTGACTTTCGCACTGTGGACGGAGGGGGGCGCCTGTTTCTGATGGATCTTTTGCACCCAGCCTGGAGTGGGTGTGATGATGACCACTGTGGATAGGAAAAACATTGGGCAATGCTGCTTTTCACATGAAGCCAGGCGGATAATCGCCATAGTTGGGCGGATACTGGCATTAGCATAAGGTCATACGCCAGCTGCTCAGACTCCCAATGTGGGCGATCATTGCTGCTCCGAAGGTGTATTGTAATGGCAGCATGTCATACATAAGTGATAACATCCGCAGAAGGCCAGACATTACATACAGCCTCCGCATCCATTTAGACACTCCATTGTTTCTGCCAATATACTGTACGGCTCATATAGTATTTATGTTTCACGTTACGTATCAAATTATTGGGACAGTGAGATTGCCTTTATTTCAAGAGACAAATAGACATAGGTACTCCTATTGGCACCCCTAAAAATAGTGTTGCCGTCACCACTCATGTTGACCGGCGTATTCATATAATCCTACAGATTGGCATTTAATGTCATGAGGCTGCATTTGCACACCCGTTCCCTTTCTCATCCCCCCTCTCCAGTCATGCTGGAATGCGAGTGTCTATCCATTGCACAAATGTGTGCATTCTTTCGCGGATATTCGCAGTGTAAAGTTGCACATTTTTATGCTACACAGGGCCAAATAAGCCTCACTGTGCATCCCAGTCCTCAAATGCAATTTTGTTTTATATATTACCTCTGTAAGAAATTCCAAGTGGATCATTAGTTAGAAGAGGCTCCAAGTGGATCTTTGCTTTGTTCTTAGATATCATATCACACACAAGTGTCATGCTTGAAAGGTTCCTGAAATACTGCAGTGATACTTTTATGTGAATGTAACTTGTGTATACTAGTTGCAATACTAGTATACACAAATACAAAATACTTTTTTTTAATATTCTCCTAAACGCAAATAGGTACATGATAGAACTTTATAATACAGTTTGATTGCCATTCTGTGAAGCTTGACCGGTAAGGACTCACTGGGACCATGGAAAGAGCGGTGGATAGTGAGATGCTTTTATCTTTTCCTGTAGGCGATCATTTCTATACTGCATCTCCTGAGCACCAAAGAAGACAAGTGATGTGCAGTTTTTGTTCTTTCTAATTTCAGCAATCCCGCTGTAATAGAATACCAGTGTGTGTGTGTGTGTGTGTGTGTGTGTGTGTGTGTGTGTGTGTGTGTGTGTGTGTGTGTCATAAAAGTAGCTACTGTAAAGTGTGGAAATGCTCTTTTATGTCATGTATTTTTGAATACAATTATGGAAAGACGGTGCATGCACAGGGTGGAGGGATGTGATCAGATATACATGAAATAGTTTTCTGTAGGTTTTTTTCCTGGAAGTATTGGGAGTTCACAGCTGAGTGACAGGATGTAGCTGGAAGCTGGGTGAGTGTTGCAGGACCATCTGTACATGTTAGCATTGCAGTAACTCTGAGCACTGTGGTGACAGATGAGCTGCCAGTGGAAGATGCAGGTCAAGGATGGATGAACTGAGGATATTTAGACATTTTCCTGTGTGGTTTGAAACATTGGTCTTCATCCTCATGGACATGTAAATGATGTTACAGATGTACTTGATATGTGCCTGGGGGGCACACTTGTCAATTTCTCTACAAATTAGCATCTGCTAATTTATTCTTATTGGCATGCCGCTGATTGTGAGTGCGAGGCAGCTCCATTTGCGTATTCACATTTCTTTCCGCTTTTTGTTCTTTCCTGAAAACAAAGGTGTCATCTTTTTGAAATCAGCCTAAACGGCTTTCACCCTCTTTGCTGTTGTATTACAGTGCACTCAGAATATGATGCAGCTAAAACTCCCACTTACTGTACCAAGATATGATGATCACTGACCTAGACACACAGTAATATGACAGCTTCCCTTCTGGTGCCATGTGAGATGTCTAGCTCCCTTTTTACACAGTTGGGATGGTATGTTGCCCTGCTGACTGTCGGGGTTCTAAAATGCTGTATCAGATGCAGTATAGTGATAATCTGGTACCTCTGCTGCGGTGTGGCAAGTTAGGATTCTAAGATCCATGTTGGGGTGTATTTATTTCTTACAAGAATCCCCAACTCGGGTGATGTGTTTAATACATACGTTTTTTTCTTATTTGTCTCATCCAAGGAATCTTTGCAGGACTCTACATTCAGATATGAAATTCATTGATATTTATATATGATGTCACTGTGGCATGCATCTACACAGTGGCGTAACTACCATAGGTGCATGGGATGCAGCTGCTACGGGGCCCTTGATGCCTGCAAGGGTGGCCGCTCCCCTTCACCCAGTCACACTGCACCCGGCTTCCCAGATGCCGCTTCTGGTGGTGACATTCATAAGACAGCTGGGGGGGCTTCCTGGATGCAGTTACCGTGAGGTGTAAGCATAAGGCTCGTAACATGATACCCTTTGCAGTGGTGGCTTTTGTACAAGGAAACAATACTGGCTCATGTCCTAAAGGCCCATATAGATGGGCCGATGCGGGAGAGATGTGTGCTGAGTGAACCGCTCAGCACACATCTCTCCCGCCGCTCAGCACAGCGCGATCTGTGCTGAGCATGCGGGAGGAGACGGGGGAACCGCTCATTTCACCCAGCGGGTGAAATGAGCAACCCGCTGGATTAGCCTGCATGCAAGCCAATCTAGCACCATCGCTATCGCTGTAGGGGGTACACACGGAGCGATAATGCTCAAATTCTAAGCAATCTAGTCAGATTGCTTAGAATATCGCTCCGTGAGTACCCCCCTTTACACCCACCGACCTGTAAATCTTCCAACACTGCTGATCCGCCCCTTGCCGCCTGCCTGAGCAGCTGACATTCGCACTGTGATACCAGCGCAGTCGCCCATCCTCAGCACTCCTTCCCTTCTGTACAGTATTTACTTTCTGAAAGTAAATGTGTATTTGTGTATACAGTACAAAGGGGCGGATGTATTAAGCCTGGAAAAGGTATAAAGAAGTAATAAAGCAGTGATAAGTGCAAAGTGATAACGCACCAGCCAGTCAGCTCCTGTCATTTTTCAAATCCTAAATGACTGGCTGGTCAGTTATCACCTTGTGCTTATCACTGCTTAATCACTTCTTTATTCCTTCTTCAGGTCAATACATCTGTCGCAGTGTGTATACCTATGTATAATAGTGCATGTCGCATATGTGTGCATGTGTATGTGTGTGTGTGTGTGTGTGTGTGTGTGTATATCTGTTATCTATATGGATATGTGTTCCTACATATATGAATGTACATAGGTACCTGTATCTGTGTAGTTGGTATCGGTATATGATTGTCTATATGTGTGTATGTGTAAGAAGTTATATAAAGATATATGTGTATAAGTGTTTGTACCCATGGTCATATACAGTATATGTATTTGTATATGGATATGAGTGACTGTATGTATGTATGTACCTGTATACTGTATGATTGTGTGTGTATGTGCCTATGTATAATGTATATGTGTATCTATATATGGATTTGTGTACCTACAGTATGTATAAGTGTATGTATGTGTCTGTGTAAGTACCTGCCGTATGTATATTAACATATGTGTGCCTATGTACAGTATGTGTGTGTTTTACTTATATGAGTATATGTGTGCCTGTGTACAGTATCTGTGTGTTGAGTTATATGAGTATATGTGTGCCTGTGTACAGTATGTGTGTGTTTACTTATATGAGTATATGTGTGCCTGTGTACAGTATGTGTGTGTTGAGATATATGAGTATATGTGTACCTGTGTAATTAAGTGTGCACAGAATAAATGAATCAACCGCAGCACACAGTTTGGGAACCACTGGTATAGCGAGCTCAGTAATATGGGGTATAGGGGGGTCAGTAATGTAGTGGCAAGTTAGAAATTTAGTGTTTAGTGTAGGGCATGAGTAGGGTGTTAGGGGTCATTGCTGTAGTGTAGGGGGTAGAGCGGTCTGGAATGTTATGTAGACTGTAGAGGGGCAGCCTGGTAAGGGTCCTGTTATCTCCAATGCAATCCTTTGTTAGTCAAGACCAGCAGGTAGGAGGACGAGGCATTCAGCAGGATTCTCTACGCATAAGTACTAAACCCCCTTCTTCCTGCTGCTCCTTATACCAGGCCCCCTGCCCCCTTCTCTCCCAGCGCTGCCCCACTGACCTTAAGTGTCAAAACAGTGACAGGCTACCTTGGGTAGTGTCAGGCCCGTCCCCTCTCGTCTGACTCCGATCACCTCAAAACCACTCCCCACCCCCTTGCTCCCCGACAGTCTCGCAGAGCACAGGGGGGCCTTTTCAAATCTTGCTATGGGGCCCACAAAGGTCTAGTTATGCCCCTCCATCTACAGACACTGTGCCAGGTTCATAGTTGTGCGGTATTGTTCAGCTGCAAAGAATTGGCTGTGCAATACAACAAATAGAGGAGAAATGACGCCTGACAGCTTCGCCGATCCAAATTTTGGGTCTGTAGACTCAGCATCAGATCACCATTGTGAGATCAGCCATCTGAGTAAGCTGAAGCATACTCAGACTGTCCCCCTCCTGCCTTGGCACTCCCAGAAATCAGGTTCCCCCCCCCCCATTTCTGATAACGCAGGCCAACCATGCTTCCACTCCTTTCCCAAACAGCCGCAGCATGTCAGTCTGCTGTGGCTTGGGGGAACTGCGAGGGATAACGCTGGACCATTCTGCACATGTACACAACCCACATTTGGATCAGGCCCATTCACAAAAAGGTATCTTATCAGTTCTTACTGACTGTTAGTAATAGGACCCTAAAGAGGCTTATTTTCAGATTGTAGGAATAATAAATAAAACGACACACTAGATTTTAGCTGCAGTTTACCAAAATGTTACAAGGCACAAACAGGCTACCACAGTAAGGAACTATGGGGGTCATTCCGACCTGATCGCTAGCAGGCTACTTTTAGCACTGCTGCGATCAGGTAGTGGCCGCCTACAGGGGAGTGGGGATTAGCTGTGCAGGGCTGCGATCCGCTGTGCAGAGAGCTGCACAAGCAAAAAGTTTGTGCAGTCTCTGCACAGCTCAAGACTTACTCACCAGCTGCGATGATCCTTCTTGGAGCTGACGTCAGGATCCCTCCCTGCATGCGGTCAGACATGCATGCGTTTTCTTCGGCACTCCCAGAAAATGGTTAGTTGCCATCCCCAGCTGGCCTCTTCCTGTCAGTCTTCTTGCGTTCGCCACTGCGAATGCTTTCTTCGTTATTCTCGTCGCTGCCCGGCCGTCACCAGGCAACGAAGCGCCTACGCATTGCCACCCGTGCATGCATAGTTCTGACCCGTTTGCACAGCTGCGAAAAACTGCAGCGTGCGAACGGGTCGGAATGACCCCCTATACCCACCAATACAGCTGACCAATAAAGAACACCCAAAGAGGGATGGAGAGGTGGATATAACGGATGAAACATAGGTCATAGCAGAAGAAAATTGTATTTTAACTTATATTTCAGCATGGGGAGTTTCCAGATTTCAGTACTACTTACTGCATAAGGTGATGTATATACACGACAAAACCATAGTTTCCAAGTACAATAGGGCAGATAAATGACGCTCCACTGAATGCTGATGGATTTTGATCTCTGGTTGCAAGTTAAACTGAATGTGTATAGAGCGCTAGACGCTTGTCAGTTTGACACTATTAAATTCTCACTTATGTTTTTAGACTAGGCAATAGTTCACAAGTAGTTCAAAACCTGCATAAAGAAAGCATGTTTTTGGCACCTTTTATAGAACAAACATCAAAAAACCCTGCTTTACTTTTTGAAGAATGAGAATAAACAGAGCATTTCGTTTTCAGGCAGCTTCCAGATTGTAAGCAAAAGAAACAAGAAATCTACTTCAAGCTTTTTCTCCATGCTGCATCTGAAAAGGCGTTTTTATTCCTGGCATTTATAATAAAGAAAGATGTTTGGACTGTTTTATGTTCAGTGACATTGTTTTTGTATTATATTTTCAAATGAAGCTTGCAAATACGGTGATCGTGTTATCAAAGCCCGTTTTATGCATGAATAGTTCTAGCTTTATCCTTACTTTGAAGCTGGAGCTTGACGAATCCCAGGTGCTAAGTAGCCAGTGCACCTAATGATGTTCTGTTGCCTAACTTTTGGCATTCTTAGCTGTTGATGACAACTGATGCATATCTTTCCTGTTCTGCTTGCTCCTAGATGTAAGGGAGGTAGCTATCTGGGGAACAGAGGTTAGGTATCTGGGGAATACAGGCAGACACGTGGGTGTCTAACTTGGCAAAGCATTTCTTGTCTCTGTGTATAATCATTTAGAGATACAGGTTGAGTATCCCTTATCCAAAATGCTTGGGACCAGAGGTATTATGGATATGGGATTTTTCCGTATTTTGGAATAATTGCATACCATAATGAGATATCATGGTGATGGGACCTAAATCTAAGCACAGAATGCATTTATGTTACATATACACCTTATACACAGCCTGAAGGTCATTTTAGCCAATATTTTTTATAACTTTATGCATTAAACAAAGTGTGTCTACATTCACACAATTCATTTATGTTTCATATACATCTTATACACACAGCCTGGAGGTCATTTAATACAATATTTTTAATAACTTTGTTTATTAAACATAATTGTACATTGAGCCATCAAAAAACAAAGGTTTCACTAGCTCACTCTCACTCAAAAAAGTCCGTATTTCGGAATATTCCGTATTTTGGAATATTTGGATATGGGATACTCAACCTGTACTTCAAAAATATATTGATTTCTTTATTTATATATCTTCAATTTAGCAATTTTGTGTAGTTTTTAAAGCTTACTTACAAGTTTGGAAATATGATCTACAACCTGGCCTTAAAGAAATGCTTTTCATTGAATAAGGGTTTCCTGGTGCCTTCAGTGAAGTTTTATTCTATGCACGTTAAGCTTAAGCTCGCTTGAAACAGGAGTTTTAAACCAAGTTCTGCACCAAATTTGCTGAGTATTTCAATAGATACCCAGCAGTTGGAAATTAGATTATACACTGATCGTTATGTCAACTACTATGTTAAATTGTTAAAATATAATATTTTACTTTCAATTTTAGCATTGACATGTTTACACAATATATTTTATATAAAGGTATATATTTACGGGTACCAGTTTGTTTTATTAATATATCTGTTTTTGGTTAATAGTTTCTATTGCAAGAGACAAGGCAACAATATGTATTTTTAATGTGTCTATTTGAGAACCCGTAAACACACATTTATAAAACATCACAGGCAATGAATAAACACAACTCTATTATACAATGAATTAGAAGGTTTTAGTGTAAGTGATGAAAAATATTACTTTTAATATCCTGCCAGCTTTGTCAGGTTACACAAATTCTACTTATATATAGTAATATTAAGGGGATGTACCATCAAAAATGCATGAACAATTCTTTATGACTATTATTATGTAAAAATCACCTCTTATCTTATCTTATTGCGCTATGTAAATAACAAGTTATAGTTACGCGGTCTCACAATGTAGAGTAACCATTGCAGTGCAGTACAGTTTGCCTATTTGTATACTGAAACTGTATGTAGACCCGATAGTCCTGAACTAAACTATTGTTCTATCTATCATTGTACCATTTTAGCGGGAAAAAGGGGTTACTACTTTTGGCTGGGAAGTTGTAAGCTTAACTTAGTATGCTTTAATAATAATAATAATAATAATAATATGTATATAGCACTTTTCTCCTAAAGTGCTTTACAGTTGTCTTTACATCTCAAAATACAAAATAAGCTTAACAGTAGATATTAGTGATATAGAGAAGTCTTTAGGCTTGGACCACACATAACGGTTTAGCGGGTCCTGCTGAATGGGAGGAAAGAGCGTTTTGGGCTCACACACTAGCCTTTCCGCAGGATGCCGCTGCACAGGATCCGGCCAATGCCATGACCAGATTTCAAGTAGAACACAGTGCTGCACAGCCACACTGTGTGAACACAGTTGAAATCCGGTCGTCCCATCACCCTGCTCAACCACAGCATGCCGCATATGTGTGGACGGCCACATAGGAGACCATGTGCAGGCTCCTTCCTTCCAAGCGGGTCCTGCACTAAACCGCTATGCGTGGCCCAAGCCTTAGTCTATTTTTGAAGGATTCAGAGTGGAGGCTTCTCGCACTGTGCGTGGGAAGAGAGTTCTATAGAGTCGGAGCCACAAAGTTGAAAGCTCGACTCCCAGATGAATTCAGGGAGATTCAAGGTACTGTTAGTAGTCCTTTATCTACAGATCATAGTAATCGAATGGGACAGTAAGGAATCAGAATCTGCTTCAAGTACCTTGGGCAGAGACCGAAGAAAACTGTCTTTTGGGGAGCATTCTTGTAGTACAATAATAAAACTTAACTTTTATAGATGGATTCACTGTCGAACGAACAGACACATAACATAAATATAAAAAAACTGGATTTTTGGTTGAAATCAACCCTTATTGGAACAAACAGAGATAAGTATTTGCAATAACATCAAAGGATTGCCTCAATGTATAAGTCACAAAAAGTGCATCAAATCCAAAGTCATCAGTCATGCAAAGGAATATATGTAGACATCCAATATCTCCTTTAGTTTAGTATAGGTACTGGTACACATAAATTTGTAGCCTCAAATATACCGCATAAAACATTTTTTAAGGACAATGGAACTGTGCTGATGCCAAAGTACAATGTATTGAGCTTCTACTGTTGTGGGTTGTATCTTCAGATATTGAGCACCAATGAGTTAGCCATATAAAAGATACATTTAAGAAAGGCAAATGGTAACAAAATGATACATTCATAATCTCTGCAAAATGTTGCAAATGTAATGATACTGTACCAGATATGTCTACCTTTGCAATGTAAAAAATAGCCCTTGGTAAAAAAATTTACAAATTGATCATATATTCATCTATAGGACATAGGTATATCCAAGATAATACTCCATCCACAAGTCAAGAAAGGTATCACGGAATAAATGAACCTCCCGGAAATAGCATGCACCACTTCTCACCATCATACTGCAAATCTTTGAAACTTTGAATGGCCATTGAGCGAGTGCAAATGATAATTATAAGAGGAATAGACTGCTTCTGCTGTCGGTTGCTAATGGTAACCATCCTAATACAATTGGTGCAGCCAATGAGAGAGCACAGACAGGGGAAGGTACGTAGTATAGTATATATTTTACATTAGTACATGCATATTACCAAACATAGAAAAGTATGGAAAGTAGAGAGCCTCTCAAGAGATTACCATGCACTGCTTCTCGCCATCATATTGCAAAACATTGAAACGTCGACTGGCCAGTGAGCAAGTGCATTTGGCAATAATGAGAGGGAAAAGGTTGCTTCTACTGTCAGTTGCTAGGGATGATTGTGCCTTAGATGAGCGGCAGATGAGAGAGCACAGAGTGGCAAAATTACACTGTTTAATACCAGTGTTCATTAATACATGTCTACAGTATTTCCCTTATCAAACTTTTAGACATAGTCAAAGAACCTTAGTTGTCAGTAAGGTGAGATGATGCCTCCTACGTGCACGTTTCACCGAGGGCTGCTTTGTCAGTGTGTGTGTATATATGTGTATATATATATATATATATATATATATATGTATATATACTGTATATATATGTGTATGTATATTTATATATATATATTTCATTTTCTTTTGTTTATATGTTAAATTGTACATTTTATACAAGCGCTCCTTAACCGTGTTTACAGAGTGCTTTCAATGAGATGTATGTAAGTTTTCAACTTCATTGACACCCACCTGGTGCATTGGAATGTCCAATCTTGCAAATAATATCGGGTACATGCTGGAGCGATGTTCGGGCCAATTTGCCATTTCAGAATGACAAATCAGCTACATCGCTCAGTTGCCTGCTCCCTGGCCGTGCTGCACAGCCAACAAGACAACTATCGCTAGCAACCTATGCTTTGCAAATGAAGGATGGAACAGTCATTGTTCCGTCCTTCATTAAATCTTTCCAGTGTGTATGGGCAATCGGGCTCAAGGGAAGTTGTCCCTTAAATTGATCGGATTGCCCGCCGCACCAGTGTATACCTGGCTTAATACTACCACAGAATGCAAAACAAACCCTCAATAATATGCTGCCTCATTTAATATACAGTAAGTATTTTATTTTTACATCCATTTACACACAAGTGATACTGTTATTGTGGTCTAGCAATGGTAAGATCAAGAAAGCTGTTCTTTACAATTAATTCCTCTATCAATACAGCCACAGGCACTGTTTACTTTCTGATGTGAAATAATGACCCTAGGGCAGTGGTTCTCAAACTGTGTGCCGTGGCGATCTGAGGTGCCTCAGGACACTTGCAGGGGTGTACTGGGTTGGTGGTCCAGGACCACTTCAAATTGTTTACAGTCAATGAAATAGACAAAACCAGTGCTTGTGCCTTCCAGTCATAAAACCTAGACAAACAGAAGTGAATCCTGTTCCCTCACCACATAATTGAACCTACCAAGGGAGCCGCACTACCATCGCATATGTGCACTCCCGGCAGGACTAGGAGAACTGGCGCATAGCCCACCCACAGTAGTGCACAGATACTCTCCCATTCTAGTAAATGACACGTGTGCGCGCCCCAGACGGTGCGATCTGCACAGACGGAGCCACGATTAGCGTGGCTCCATCTGTAAGGATGACATATAAACACAATATACTTAATGTAATATTTTTAGCTGAATTTCTTAGTAAGAAACCTTTGGCCTATGGGAAGCCCGTGAAAACAATTCTGATACTCTAGGGTGAATTGTGAACCACTGCCCAGGGGCACATCACAACTATACAAGATCTGACAGCTACTGTACATTCTGTATGGCACTTGGACATGAGTAGGACTTAGAATACGGCTTATGTTCTTACGTTTTGAAGAGAGCTTATGTGCAGTGAAGTCCCAGTTTGAGCCTGCAGATTGTATCCTCCAAAATATTGCTATGGGCCCTGACAATGTTGTTTTAAACCCTGAATTCCTTCTTTTAACCCATTCTTTTACCACTGAAGTCTTAAGATGCCCACATACTAGATGAGTCGCAAACAATGAATGTCATAAACAATTTCCCTTGAACTCCCCCGGCAGCTCCCTGGAACTCCCCAGACAAACAATATAGTGCTTACGCAATATGCAATATAAGAAAAGATATCGTCAGTGACCACATCCAGGAGTATGCTGTCGTTAACCAGGCAACTAGATCTCTAGATCTTCCTGTATGTAGGAAAGATGTGAGGGTACGACAAATGATCTGCAGGACTGCGCATCTGCATCATTAGCGTTTATGGAAACTGCACGATTTGCACGATGCATAGTTCCGATGTATCAGAATGGGACAAATTGTGCATAATATCGTCTAGTGTGTGCAGGGGTGAAGGAATGTTTTGCGGTTGGGGGGGCATAGTATAATATACATTTTACCTCCGGATCCCCGCGGTGACTCCTTCTGTAAAAAGGCTTCCGCCGGCACCGCAGCCTGCTGCCACATGACCTGTCCTGGTCGACTCTTCACTCTTCAGGGATGCATTACTGGGAGGAGGCGTGGCCCTGCTGGGACATCCCCGCCTCCTCCCAGTAATGCATCAGTGAAGAACTGGCTAGGACAGGACAGGGGGCAGCACGCTGCGGCGCCGGTGGAAGACTTTTAAAGTAGGAGTCTGAGTGGGGATCCGGAGGTAAGTGCTCCCCCTCCCCAGTCTCTGTCCCTCTTTCATGTTTGGGGGGGGGCACCTCTGAGTGTGTGGGCACCTTTACATATAAGGATGAAGTCATGTTACCTAGACAAGGTATTTCTGAAGCAATTTTTCAATATTAATTGAGTTTGAGAAAGGTTAATCAATAAATACCACCTCTTTCTATAGTTTTGGGTAATTTTTATTTTTTTATTTATTTTATTCATAATTTTTAAAGCTTTGTTACTACGACTTTGGCTGCTTCTTACATTTCAGAGCTAAAAATGGACACATTTATATCCATTTAGTATTGTTAATAGCTTTCAAGGATTCTCAGAGAAGCTTTGATTTAATTTCGCCATTTGCCTCCATCATACTCGGGGCTTCTGTGTTAAGTGGATGTATGAACCTCTGCAGTGAGGGAGATATGGGTCAATTTTTCTTCTGAACATTTAGTCTAATGGTCATTTTCCAGTTTCATACCCACATAAGTTATATACTCATTTCAGGACATCATCTAGCTTATAATTGGGCTCATTATTCTGTGCAATTGACTCAAAGATATAGCATATAACATGTCTGAGAAATATCCTTCTATATACAGTACAGTGCAAAAGTTTTAGGCAGGTGTGGAAGAAATGCTGCAAAGTAAGAATGCTTTAAAAAAAATGGAAGTGTTAATAGTTTATTTTTATGAATTAACATTGCAAAGTGAATGAACAGAAAATAAATCTAAATCAAATTAATATTTGGTGTGACCACCCTTTGCCATCAAAACAGCATCAATTCTATTAGGTACACTTGCACACAAATTTTGAAGGAACTTGGCAAGGAGGGTGTTCCGACCGTCTTTGAGAACTAACCAAAGATCTTCTGTGGATGTCGGCTTGCTCAAATCCTTCTGTCGCTTCATGTAATCCCAGACAGACTCGATGATGTTGAGATCGGGGCTTTGTAGGGGCCATATAATCACTTTCAGGACTCCTTATTCTTCTTTATGCTGAAGATAGTTCTTAATGACATGGGGGGATCATTCAGATGCGGTTGCTACTGCAACCATCTGCGCAAAATTGCAATTATTGGTATTTTACGCATGCGCAGGACCCGTTCTGCACATGCATGAACAGGTCCTGCGCCTGCACGAACAGTTCCTGCTGCATAGGGCGCAGCCCGGCATTAGACTGTCTTTGATTGACAGTCTGTTGCCATTTCAGGGATAGGGAGTGGGGGCGACGGCACAAACTGAGCCGTCGCCACCATTTTGGGGGTGGAAAGAGGCCAGGGATCTCCGTTATAGCACAGAGATTTCCTGGCGCTGTGACGGGCAGCTTGCATGGCACCATGGGTGCTATAAGCAGCCGAATGGTGGGTGGTTTGTTCTGACGCTGTGTCCTAGGATACAGCTCGGATCACTAGTGCAGCAGGAGGCGTCTGCATGTAGCAGATGCCTCCTGCTGCTTCTACATACAATGCTATCACTGTTGAGTTATAGTTAAAGCAACCGTACCTGAATGACCCCCCGGATGTATGTTTGGGGTCGTTGTCCTACTGCAGAATACAGTACATTTGGAGCCAATCAGATGCCTCGCTGATGGTATTGCCTGATGAATAAGTACCTGCCTCACTCACAGAAGCAAAAAACGATGCAACATTCTCTATTTTGTCCTGTAGTCTCTCTAAGCTTCCTCTCTCCAAACCTTTCTTACCACTCTTATGCTCCGATTAGGAGAAATGGACTGAAATCCCCAGCTTTGTTCTCTCATGTTAAATCCATTTTCCACTGAGCATTATTACATTTCTAGCAGATCTCAAATAATTTGTTGAATTTAATCAATGGAAAACCACAGGACAGAGTACAGGTGGCTGTGCATTTTATTATAATATTAGTTTGCTGTGGTACAAAATGCATGTACTGTATCTGTCTATTTATACTAGACTTGTGAAATCAGACTGTGGAAATGGAAAATAAACTTGCTGCAGCTTTGCAAGTGCAAGTACTCATAAGACATAATGTTCTGTGTTATTGTTCTGCCACATTGATTAATGCATCATCATTATGAAATCTTTCTTTTATAACAATACCTGGGGTAACATTCTGATCCAATTAGCCAGATTTTTGTTGAAAAGAACATTTTAGCATAGATTTCTCCAAGTACTTGTTGTGTTTCTGATGCCTCCCAACCTGTCTGAGCGATGGAAGATAAGCTTTATAATTGGCGCTGTGTTGGAAATGACAGTCTTGTTAATCTCTTAAAGGTTATATCAGTATAACGAGTCTTTACCATTACATGGCTGTAAGATTATTGTGTCTAGTGCATTGTTTTGTGAATACTCTACATTGGACAACTTTTTCTCTATCTGCATTGCATTAACGCCTCTTTGTCAGATATCCATAATAAAGTAACTGCTGGCAAATAAAATGACTATGGGAGTATACAATCAAAGCTCGGAGAGAGATAAAGTACCAACCAATCAGTTTCATCCACAGCCTGTAATGTGCCAGTTAGGAGCTGACTGGCTAATACCTTATCTCTTTCCACTTTATCTCTCTCCAAGCTTTGATTTCTCTCCCCCATAGTATACGTACTACATTAAACCAGAGCAGCAACTAGACCTTTTGGTGCCCTGTGCCAGAGAGAGAATCGGCGACCCCCTCCCCCGAGAGAGAATCGGCGACCCCCTCCCCCCATTTTTTTCAATAGAGACATAAGGCGCATGCCCCGCTGGGAGGGGCATGACAAGATCGATCCCAGAGAAAGCCCGTACTATGATGCACCTTCATACATATATATATATATATATATATATATATATATATATGTGTACCAGGGAAGCTATCAGCGCCACAGATGCAGTATTCAAAATATCAACACTAGTACTGGAACCCCCACAGTGAGATCATTAAAAAAATATATATATATTAAAGATATCTGCCTATTGGACACTCCCCTCTAGATTTGGGGCGTCAGCCTGTTACCTCAAATAGAATTAGGCACTGGTATATTTGAATTTTTTCGACTCTTTTAATCCCATATGTTTTTATGTCCCATGTACCATTTTTTATGTCTATTGTAATTTTTTAAGCATTTTTATTTACCCCCCTGTGCATATTATATTATTTTTACTGTATAAACTTCCACTTTTTTACTCTATATTGTTTTAGTGCACCACAGTTTAAATAAATTTTACATTTTTATGCAACTGCCTATTCTCTGCATTTGATTGACACCAGCGGTCGCCTTTACTACCTCACCCTTTGTTCACATATATATATATATATATATATATATATACACACACATATACTGTGATGAGAGGGCTTGCATTTCACCACAATTGCCCACATTCTGGTGTAATCAGCTACCTCCAAGGGAGAAGAAAACAAGGCCTTCACATTGCTGCTGATTGGTCAGCACAACATGACCCCCCCCATCCGGCGGCTGCTCCAGGAAATATACAGCTGACATGTAGGTGGCAGTTTAACTGCGGATGATGTGAGCACTGTGCTGTGACAATGGCTTCAGAACAATTTTTTTTTTTTTTCAGTTTTGATAATTTCACTCTTGCTATAAAATTGTGACCATACATTTCTCTTTCATTATCTGTAAAGTAATGATTTCTTTGTTAGTCTTAACCAAGCTATTTTTAGCTTTATAGATCTCCTGATATCCACAGTATTATTTCTTCTGGACAGATGAGAAATTAAGCCTGTGTCTTTGCTGGGGTTAGCCAATAAAAAGCTACAGTGACAGGTTCTAATAAAATGATTATTTACACTTTATTGGAGAAACTTCTGGCCTTTCAGTAGTTCAAATGAGGAGGATAGCACCTTAGTATGCAATTACATTGTCTAGCAGGAAAGAGAATAAAATTGTAATTTAAGAAAATGGTGTAGAATCCATAAATCTCGCCTTCCTGTTATGTGATGGAATTGACTTTTGAGCAAGTTAGGGGAAGCACTTAATTTGCTTATAATATTGACAATAAGACGTATCTGTTATTATTTATGTACAGTGTTTGGAAAGGAACCCGATATTACATAGTGCTGTAATTGGTCTGGAGAGTTAAGGGTTAATATACCGCTTCGCCAAGATAGATTTGCGCATATTTAGATTTGCGCATGTGTTATGGCTGTAGCTAGCTCACTTATGCGCATTGGAACTCAGAGCCGATATATAGGCTTCAGATTCCCCTAATGTAAAAAGAAATATAACTGGAAAACAAAAATAGATACAAAAGATACATACATTTAAATCACTGAGCGTTGCATTGACGCAAAATTCAAGGTATAATGCACATTTTCATTGTTTTTATCCATTACCACCATACTGCGATAACAGAACAAGTACTGCAGATTCACATGTACTGCAGCAATCCATGTTAAATAGACTTATCACGGAGACTTATCAAGGCTATATCACGGAGATCGGAGATAGCCATTGTGTGAGTAAAAAGAAGGCCCAACGAGAATACGAATACCTAGTAAGAACTGTATTTTACCCATAGACTAGTATACTTTTATTATGTTGATTAGTAACACTGAAAAATAGGGACAGTCATTTCCTGAGACACCTCTTTAAAACTACATCCTATACCTAGAAATGATGCACAGTTGACAATTTCAAAATATGTCCTTGTGAAACTGAAAGTGTAAAGTATGGCATAAGCTCTGCTTCCCAACCGTCTGCCTGTGAATTTGACACAGAGATGGACACTGAGGGAGCTTGAAATAACTGAAAGCCTAGGGACCCGGCCATGGGTTAACATGGCTTACTCTTACAGTAAAATAGGCATTTTCCCCATAAGAACACAGTATTCCTTATACCCATACGTCTCAATTTTTGGACAAATGTGACCTTTAACTGGTCTCTTATTCAAAAAATGCTACATATTATATTAACTATAATTACACTATGCTTGATTTATCGGGTTGGGTACGGGATCCCGGCAGTCAGAATACCATAGCCGTGATCCCAACCACCAGAGTTCCGGCATGGGTGCGAGCGCAACGAAGCACCCATGAGTGGGAATAGCTGTGGTGGCTCTGCAGGCATTCTGGCGGTCAGGATCCCAGTGTCGTTATTCTGACTGCCGGGATCCCGACCGCCGGCATCCTGACTACATCCCGATTGCTACAAGCATATGATTCAGTATTTAGCTATCGATTTGTATATACTTGTCACTTTGGGTTCCCTGATACCTCTGATCGGAATACATATGGGAGTCCAGAAGATGGGATGCCGGCTGCCACTATACCGACAGCAGCATTCCGTCAACGAGCCCCCTCGCGGGCTCGCTGCTCTTTCCACACTTCGGGCCCGGTGGCATGCTTAGCTCGCCACAAGTTATATTCCCACTCGGGTGGTGGCGTAGACCCACCACCTGAATGGGAATACCATTGTGACCACTGTGGTCGGGATTCTGACCAGCGGCATTTCCCCGGCTGTCAAGATTCCAGCGTCGGTATTATGAATGCTGGGAACCTGACAGGCGGTATATTAACCGCATCCCCCCTGATTTGTGCTGAAAAGTAACAGTGTTTGCAGGAATCCTCATTGTGGCGGCGTTACACATAGACTACAAGATTGAACTTACATGGTGATTTTGCATAGTCTACAACTGACCTTTTTGTATGCAAGATTGTTTTTTAAACAATAATGTAACAATACATAATAACTGTATGCATGATAAAAGTTTTACATTGTTGATTTATAAGCATTTTGTTTTAGCTCTTAACAAAGTAAACACCGCAGTAGTATAAAATGCAAATATAGAGGACAAGGGCAGCACATAGAGTCCTTCAGAAAAGCCTCTAAAACTTACAAACCGCCAAGAAAGGCATTTTCTTGTTTTTCTGCCGCAACACCGTTTCTCCCACGTCCTGGTGGAAATCATACATAATAGATTGAGAATTGACTAAACAGGGACAAAATGATTAAGTGTTCTTAGCACATTTCAGCAATTATTATTATTTCTGCTCTTACCTTAGATTCTGTGATGCTATACACTTCACAAGTCCCCAATTTAAGAACCGCAGTGGGAAAAATGCAAATATAATACATTAATACAATGGCTACAAGCTAGATGCAATTTTGTTCTAGTCAACTAATATAGTAAAAATATAATACAATAAGGGCATATTTATTAACTTTCGGGTTCTAGATCCGATAATAATCTTTTTATCAACACTATTAACGGCAATAACAATTAAGCATTGCGTGAATGTACTGAAGAACACATGCAGGGACTATTACAGTGTGTTAGCGTGAAGTGATCACTAATGCGATAACTTCACTTATCCTTCAGTACCCTCTCTCACGGTTCTGCACAAGTGCGGTCTGCTGAACATGCATGTGTGAGTGACATGTCGGGGGGGGGGGGATTTTACAGGTCCTACTCCTGGTAAACTCTGCTGAGTGAAGCCTTAAAGCAACAATGACTGACATTACCTGAATATGCTTCTCATTCCCGAGCTTGGTAAATTCCAGCTGACCCAAGACAAGCCTATTGGGGCTACTTATGTAATTGAAAATGAGGGTTTGCAGCAGATATCTCTGATATTCCATATAGATACATCCAAGTGATACTAATATGTGGGTACCCTACCACCTCACTGTGGGTACCCCCCCCCCCCCCTCCCACACACACATGAAAATGTGTTTTCCAGAGATATCCTACATATATTATGTGCACAAAGAGGCCTATAAGTTCCCAAGTGTTACTTTGCTATTGTTTGGTAAAATGGTCTTGCATTTTATACTTTAGTATAGAATGTACTGTAAGCTCTCCTTTAGAATGTTTAGATTTGTTTATACACTTTGTAAGGTGCTGCAGAACCCTTGTGGTTCCATATGAATAAAGGATGATGATAATAATAATAATAATAATAATAATAATCATCGTTATTACATGTGCCTTTGTTTCATAGATTTAAAGACTTTAAGATCGTGATGATTAAATAAAATATAATTGCATTGTCAGCTCAAAAAGGTTTTATACACAGGGGCTTGTGACTGGTGGTGCTGCTGCTGCCCGAGGCATAAGGACAAGAGGGTGCTATGCAGCTGCTCCGGTGTCACCTCTGAAGCTGTGTCTGGCTCCCAGCTCCTGGTCCCTGTGTCTGCAGCACCACTGACAGTGAGAAAGAGTTGACAGAAAAAAGCAAAAAAAAAAGAGGATAAAGAGAAGCAAGGAGGAGATAGATGTGCAGAGGTCAGGGGTCCGGAGAAAGAAAAGAATAAACAGGACATGGTGGTGGTTTTAGTGTTCAGGGTTTTACCCCACAACACTTTATTACAATTCGAGTAGGGGTTCAGTTTTCAGACCCATTTTCTTATGTCATACTAAGGTTAATAGTGTTCAGTACTCATTAAGACTAATGCACCAATGTGATGTCAGTGGGTATGACAGCTAAGGGGCTTATTTATTATTTAGAGCACTATTGCAGTGATAAATTATTTTATTTTTTGTTAGCTTATTACTACTAAATAAATACATTATGACAGGCATTTAGGAAAGAGATGGAGGCAGGTGTTCTGTACTATGGCCCCGGTGACACTGCCCTGGAGCAGTGATGTATGAGCCAGCTTGGTGTACTGTATTTTGTGCACGTCAGTTTTTCCTCCTTATTCTCTTTATCCATTTGGCTGTCACTCTGTGACTGCGATTCAGTGTGCAATGTATTAGCTATGCCCCACTGTCACTGGGAATGTGGACATATAACAACTTGTCTGGCACTAACGTATGAGAAGCGACTGCAGCCAGGAGTGTGTTAACTGACCAGGATGTATCCCATACGTTGGTTTCATCCTGGTGTAATGGAGGAAATCCATTTTGCACATGTGCAGAATGAATTTCCTTCCCTGCTCAGGCCCACCGAGAGTGCTGGAAACATCACTCCCAAAATCACGCTCCAGATTGTGGGCAAATGGCACTCCAGGGCACATTCAACTAAACCAAAATGCTAGGAGGTGAACCCTAATTCCCCACCAAGCACAAATATGCTGATCTCTGAGTGTGCAGTAATGATCAGTCTGCTGCGCTTTGCAACACAATGAGTTGGAGGGGCTATACCATGAAGGGGGGGGGGGGGGTAAAAGGGGATCATCTTTTGGTATGGGAAGGGGTGGGTTATACTGCCCTATAAAGATATCCTTTTGCTTTGACAGGGGACTAAAGTGGAGGGCCCCATTGACACTGGGGTTTCATATGCCACTGGGGTGCTACGGCCTATGAACTCAGCGGTGAGGTGTGGGGTACAAAATACCCCCTAGGTATATACTGTATTTTTTGAAAGACAATATTTAAATATGTTCTTTAAAATACTTTTTAAAGTTTATTAAATAATAATAAAAGACAATTTATAAAAAATTGTCAGTTAAGTGGTTAACAAAATTAAGGTGCACCCACCCTGGCACCCTATGTCAGGGCACTAATCCACCTTCCCCACACAACACACCATTTTCTGAACGCAGCTCAATTATTTACACTTTTAAATGTAAACGAATGTTCGGGTGTGCATGTACAGTGCATCTGGAAAGTATTCACAGCGCTTTACTTTGTCCACATTTTGTTATGTTACAGCCTTATTCCAAAATTGAATAAATTCATTTTTTCCCTCAAAATTCTACACACAATACCCCATAATGACAATGTGAAAAATAGTTTTTTTGTGTGACTTTTGCTAATTTATTAAAAATAAAAAAACTAAGAAATCACATGTACATAAGTATTTACAGCCTTTGCCATGAAGCTCAAAATTTAGCTCAGGTGTACCCTCTTTCCACTGATCATCCTTGAGATGTTCCTACAGCTTAATTGGAGTCTACCTGTTGATTGGACATGATTTGGAAAGGCACACACCTGTCTATATGAGGTCCCATGCTTGACAGTTCATGTCTGCGCACAAACCAAGCCTGAAGTCAGAGCACAAACCAAGCATGAAGTCAAAAGAATTGTCTGTAGACCTCCGAGACAGGATTGTCTGGAGGCACAAATCTGGGAAAGGGTACAGAAAAATATCTGCTGCTTTGAAGGTCCCAATGAGCACAGTGGCCTCCATCATCTGTAAATGGAAGAAGTTCGGAACCACCTGGACTCTTCCTAGAGCTGGCCGGCTGTCTAAACTGAGCAAATGGGGGAGAAGGGCCCAAGTCAGGGACATGACCAAGAACCCGATGGTCACTCTGTCAGAGCTACAGCATTCCTCTGTGGAGAGAGGAGGATCTTCCAGAAGGAAAACAATCTCTGCAGCAATCCACCAATCAGGCCTGTATGGTAGAGTGGCCAGATGGAAGCAACTCCTTAGTAAAAAGCACATTGCAGCCCGCCTGGAGTTTGCCAAAATGCACCTGAAGGACTCTCAGACCGTGAGAAACAAAATTCTCTGGTCTGATGAGACAAAGATTGAACTCTTTGGCGTGAATGCCAGGCATCATGTTTGGAGGAAACCAGGCACCGCTCATCACCAGGCCAATACCATCCCTATAGTGAAGCATGGTGGTGGCAGCATCATGCTGTGTGGATTTTTTTCAGCGGCAGGAACTGGGAGACCAATCAGGATAGAGGGAAAGATGAATGCAGCAATGTACAGAGACATCCTGGATGAAATCCTGCTCCAGAGTGCCCGTAACAACAATCCTAAGCACTCACCCAAAATATAAAAGGAGTGGCTTCAGGACAACTCTGTGAATGTCCTTGAGTGGCCCAGCCAGAGCCCAGATTTAAATTCGATTGAACATCTCTGGAGAGATCTGAAAATGGCTGTGCACCGACCCTTCCCATCCAACCTGATGGAGCGTGAGATGTGCTGCAAAGAGGAATGTGGGAACAGGCCAAAGATAGGTGTGCCAAGCTTGTGGCACCATATTCAAAAAGACTTGAGGCTGTAATTGCTGCCAAAGGTGCATCAACAAAGTATTGAGCAAAGGCTGTGAATACTTATGTACATGTGATTTCTTCGTTTTTTATTTTTAATAAATCTGCAAAAATCTCAAAACAACTTTTTTCACATTGTCATTATAGGGTATTGTATGTAAAATTTTGAGGGAAAAAATGAATTTATTCCATTTTGGAATAAGGCTGTAACATAACAAAATGTGGAAAAAGTGATGCGCTGTGAATACTTTATGGATGCACTTATGTGCATACACTCTCCCGTCTTACTAAGTAAGTTCAGTACCAAAAAACACTTGCAGAGTGAACACACAACAGACATTCACAAAAAAACGAAACAGAAGAAACACATCGAGCCAGTAGAAAAATAGATTCAGATACTAAAGGAAAAGTGTTTTTACTATTAGACAAAGAAATACTTACAGGCATATTTATTCGACAGGTAGAAAAGGTTGACACAGCCAAAATGTTGACATGGGTATCGTCGACACAAGGTTTTTTTTATGTGTGTCATTTTGTATGTTGAACCACATGTATGTCAAATTAGTGGAGACGTATACCCTTGCGGGCTTACTTCACATGCCACGCTTTGGGCAATGTGCCTCGCTCCACTGCCCCTGCATTTGACACAGGTTATTATTCCCAATTGTAGTCCATATGGATGGAAAATTATGAAAAAGTTTAAAAAAATAAATAAAAAGCTTGAGTCGACCATTGTCATATCTTTTGTACCTGACAAGCTTATGCATGTCAACCATATGGGACCAGCCTATTAACTGTCGACCTATTATCCGGACTGGGTACAGGGTGTGCATTGCCCCTGAGTCAAAGGTCTCACTGGGTAACTGCCAGACATACATGTGAAGCTCTCTGTAGAGCGAGTGAGAAGGTGTGTAGAATCTCTCATTGTCAGTTTATTTGGCATCTTCTGCACAGGTGACATAAATTCACCCCTGTTTTTACAAACTGAAACAAATGCAGTCCCAAATCGCCACACACGTTGTCCACCTAGTACATTTCAAGTTGCAGGTTTAGTGCATGTCTTTGGAAATAGGACTGTAAAAGGGGGTGTGCTCAGCTTTTCTGGAAGAGGTTCATGATGGAAATAAGAAAAAAAAAAACCCACTCTCCGTCTTCTACATTAGAACCATCCCTTCAATCATCTCAATTTTTCTTCTACAATTCCGCTTTGATTCATGCCTAGAATGAGTCAGTGGAGTGAGGGGACTCAGGGGCATGTGTGTGATTATTTTATAAAGTTGGAACAGAAGAAAGAATGTCAGTTTGTCGCAATTGTGCCTTTGGCAACTTTCAAATGCTAAGCTGACACGGTAGACATTTTTTCTATTAATTAGTTTAGACATCTGTGTCAGATGGCTAGAAACTTGCAGTAATTAGGGTGTTGCAGGGTTGTGTATAGCTGAAGAGACAGAGCTAAGCTTTAGGGGTCCCAAACCCTTTCAAAAAGTTATTTCTATTCCATTAATATATGTGTGACTGTCCATCTCTTCCAGAATGTATCAGAATGTACATGGTGGTTACAATGTAAAGCATAAACATTTGTACATAATAGTATACCTCACAATAGTCCACCCATATGTAGCCTACCTGCACGTTAAACAGCCCTTCTAGTTATTCCATGCTGTGACAAGACTTGGTAGCACTGAATGCCTATTTTCATGCAACTTTTTACATTAAAATGCATTTTATTCACAAAATGATGCCAATAGGATGCACAAGCAGCATTTGCTGATTATAATGATATATGGCATGCCTATATTCTGTGTGCGACCGCATCTGTATCTGCATACCAAATGGTATGTAACAGGTGCTGTTGCAGTTGCACACAGAATTTAGACATGTCGTATATCATTTTAATCAGCAGAGTCCGACACCTTTTCTGCAAAAAGAAACGGAGTTGCGTGGGACCTGTCAGCTCACTCACCCCAGGCAACTCCTGCGTGGCATACTGAGGCAAGCTGTATGAGGACACATCTGTACGCAGGTTATTATTCACCTTTTACTACACTATCAGGTGCATGTCCATTCCCTGCCCTGACTGATCCCCCTAATCAGCCTACTGAAGAGCAAGCATAGCCCCAAAACCCTAATGGGAAAGTATTTTGTATGAAACTTTGCCATAGAAAGTACCTCTATTACTTTGAGCTTTCAGCTTAAAGGTACAACATCAAGACCCTCCCATATAGATATATTTGGCGGGATAGTAATGCAGTCCCAGATCGACCAGCAACCTGCACCTCTGGCGATCTCGGACTGCATTACATCCCGCCAATACTGTTTATTTCTACTGTATATACTGTATATATAATTATTATGAAAATTGCTCCCAGATCTAAATTAGATCATCATGTTCACTTGTGTAATGACCTAATTGCAGCTGTGGTAATCTTAAAAAGGATGGAGCGGGGGAGGTATAACAGAGAGTGGGGCAGGGCCAGCCAGAGTGGAGGGTGTAGCTGAGTAGGT
Source organism: Pseudophryne corroboree (assembly GCF_028390025.1). Lineage (NCBI taxonomy): Eukaryota > Metazoa > Chordata > Amphibia > Anura > Myobatrachidae > Pseudophryne > Pseudophryne corroboree. The sequence goes on from NC_086444.1 coordinate 1,022,825,103, forward strand.
GGGGCGAATAATAAAGTGAAAGAAGTATACAAAGCTTCATGATCATACATGTGGGTCTGTGGGGCCTATTAATCAAGTAACATTTGCTGGATATTCCCGGAAAACAGCCGTCAAATATTAAGTATCACCCGAATATACCATGGAGGGACTGAAGTATTTATCTCCCATATCTGCTGCGGTCTCTCCGACAGCAGTCACATAGGTTTCTATGGGGGCTGCAAAATGGTCAAATTTACCAAGTTCTGGAATGGATAGCATTCTGGGATTTGGCCCCGATAGCTAACACCATCTTCAGATGGCATCATCTGCTGTAGTCTTCACAAAACGTAATGCTTATGGATCCCGATTTAGGGCTCAGTGTGCATTGGGACCCAATCTAGGGCTCAGTGTGCATTGGGACCCGATCTAGGAAGCAGTATGCATCGGTACCTGATCTAGGAAGCAGTGTGCCCCAGGACCCGATCTAGGAAGCAGTGTGCACCAGGACCCGATCTAGGAAGCAGTGTACATCGGTACCTGATCTAGGAAGCAGTGTGTCCTGGGACCTGATCTATGAAGCAGTGTGCACTTGGGACCCGATCTAGGAAGCAGTGTGCCCCGGGACCCAATCTAGGAAGCAGTGTGCACTGGGAACCAATCTAGGAAGCTGTGTGCATCGGGAACCGATCTAGGCAGCAGTGTTCACCGGGACCCGATCTTGAAAGCAGTGTGCACCGGGACCCGATCTAGGAAGCAGTGTGCATCAGTACCTAATCTATGAAGCAGTGTGCCCCGGGACCCGATCTAGGAAGCAGTGTGCACTGGGACCCGATCTAGGAAGCAGTGTGCACTGGGACCTGATCTAGGAAGCAGTTGTGCTCCGGGACCCAATTTAGGAAGCAGTGTGCACTGGGACCCGACCTAGGAAACAGTGTGCCTCAGGACCCAATCTAGGAAGCAGTGTGCATCGGAACCCAATCTAGGAAGCAATGTGCACTGGGACCCAATTTAGGAAGCAGTGTGCACTGGGACCCAACCTTAGAAGCAGTGTGCCTGAGGACCCAATCTAGGAAGCAATGTGCACTGGGACCCGATCTAGGAAGCAGTGTGATAGATTTAAGAGGGGCACACACGGTGAGATACGTTCTTAAAATCTAAGCAATCTTGCTAGATTGATTAGATTTTAAGCACGGATCTCTTGTGTGTATGCCCCCCAGCAATAGCGCTGCGCGGCGCTATCGCCGGTGCTAGATTGGCCTGTGATAGATTGCTGAGCACACATCTCTGCCAATGTGTACTGGCCTTTACGCTATCACACTGCTTCCAGCTCTTTGCCAGGGTAGGCTCTTATTGGTGCCCATCTCCTGGCAAGAAAAACGTACAGTAGTACAGATCCATGAAAATACTCATTTTCACTTTCCAATTTCCGCAACAAATACACAAAATGTGGATAGTGATAAATATGCCCCTATGTGATTTAGGTAACATGTTTTACAAAAATGTCAAATGACCCAGAGATTCCAGCTTATCGAAATAAAAGTAGTATCATGGCAGAATACCTTACTTGGGGGCCAATTCAGACCTGATCGCTAGGCTGCATTTTCTCACAGCCTGCATTCAAATCTGAACTGCGCATGCGTATGCAGCGCAATGCGCAGGAGCGATGGACTGCAGCAACGGGGAGCACCGGTCAGTGACGGGATGGTGCGAAAATTCCGAATGCACCGGCGAACGCAAGGAGATTGACAGGAAGAGGCCGTTTGTGGGTGACAACTGACCGTTTTCAAGAAGTGTTCGGAAAAACGCAGGAGGGACCTGGCATTTGGAGGGAGGGTTTCTGATGTCAGCTCCGGCCCAGATCATCGCAGCGGCTGAGTAAGTCCTGGGCAGTGCAGCTCCGCAGCAAAAGCGAATGCACACTTACACACACAGCATACCCACCCCCTGTAGGTGGCGACTACCTGATCGCAGGGATGCAAAAAATGCACCCTAGTGATCAGGTATGGATGGATAGCCTGGAAAATTATCGAATGCAATGCTCTGTCTGTATATGGCAAGAACAGGCAAAGTTAAACATTTCACAGCAGTTTGCTAAACACTTGGTTGTAAGTTAAGGGCCCCATACACTAGAACGATAATGCCCAATTTCATCCGATTTAGTTCATTTGGGCCTATATATCAGATGAAATCTGGCATTTCGGATGTGTTTTACATCCGATCTGATGCGCTGTCCCGTGTGCATCGGATCGGATCCCCTAGATTGACTGTGCTGCACTCGTGATATGTCGGACCCTGCAGGCTTGGCTGGGATCGCACAAGATATATCGTAAGCAAAAGGACCGCACACGATGTATCATGTGCCATCATGCCGCCCGGGAGGCTGCCGGGGTGATCGCCTGCGACATGAGGGTCCGATATGTCACATTAGTGTATAAGGCCCTTTAGTGTTGGTGTTAAAATGTTCTTGTTTTTTGTATTGAGTGAATCACAGTAATATAATTTGACATTCAATGTGTCAAGTTAACTCGTTTATCATTCTGCTAATCATTCTGAAAGAAGAATTATAATTGTCTATTTAGCTGTCAGAGGTCTATTTTACTGAGGCATCAATGGACTTGTTTTTTTTCCATTGTGATGTATGCTACATTGCTGGCTCACAGTGCCAGGATAAGGAGTTCTAATCGCACAGTGTTGTCTGTATGGAGTATTACATTGCTGGCTCACAGTGCCAGGACAAGGAGTTCTAATCGCACAGTGTTGTCTGTATGGAGTATTACATTGCTGGCTCACAGTGCCAGGACAAGGAGTTCTAATCGCACAGTGTTGTCTGTATGGAGTATTACATTGCTGGCTCACAGTGCCAGGACAAGGAGTTCTAATCGCACAGTGTTGTCTGTATGGAGTATTACATTGCTGGCTCACAGTGCCAGGACAAGGAGTTCTAATCGCACAGTGTTGTCTGTATGGAGTATTACATTGCTGGCTCACAGTGCCAGGACAAGGAGTTCTAATTGCACAGTGTTGTCTGTATGGAGTATTACATTGCTGGCTCACAGTGCCAGGACAAGGAGTTCTAATCGCACAGTGTTGTCTGTATGGAGTATTACATTGCTGGCTCACAGTGCCAGGACAAGGAGTTCTAATTGCACAGTGTTGTCTGTATGGAGTATTACTGTTCTCCCTGTGTCTGTGGAGTTTCCTTCCCTAATCCCAAAGACACATACCCAAATTGGCTTCTGGTTACTTTGACTGTGGCAGACATGGGTATGGAACTCAAGGTCAACACCACTTAGGTTGACAGCAATTGGTCGACACACCTGAAATAGGTCGACATAAACAAGGTCGACTTTGAAAAAGTCGACATAAGTAATTTTATGTTTCTTTGGTGTCGTTTTCTCCGTAATGTGACCAGGAACCCCAATTAGCGCACCGTGTCCCCTCGCATGGTTCGCTTCGCTCGCCATGCTTCGGGCAAGTGGCTTTGCTCCGCTGCGCTCGGCACAGGTTACCGTTCCCAATTGTAGTCCACGTGGATCGTAAAGTATGAAAAAAATTAAAAAACGTGAAAAAATAATGTCGACCTTTTTCCACGTTGACCTTGCCCATGTCGACCTATTTCAGGTGTCAACCTAAGGTGTGTCAACCAATTGGTGTCGACCTAAGTAGTGTCGACCTTATTGCTGTCGACCTGGAGTCCGGATACCAGCAGACACTTGAGTTACACTATGTACTATTCTGTGTAAATAAATAGTATTATTGTTATCCCATATATTTTGTGCTTGGCGGCAGGGCCCGGCTTCTGTACGTCTTTGGATTAAATGTTGTGTACAGACAACATTTTTATATGATAAGATTGGTAACAAGAGTGATGGTTCTAAATAAAGCGATTGAAACAACTTTGATGCTTATTTTGAAACTTTAATTTAGAATTTTTCATTCTTTGCAGGTGAGAAGTGAGTAGGGCTTCACCAGGGCATGGGCCCTCATTCCGAGTTGATCGCTCGCTAGCTACTTTTAGCAGCCATGCAAACGCATAGTTGCCACCCACGGGGGTGTGTATTTTCGCTTTGCAGGAGTGCGAACGCCTGTGCAGCCAAGCGGCAGGAAACACATTTTGTGCAGAACAAGACCAGCCCTGTAGTTACTTATTCTGTGCGATGATTGCAGCGACTAAGGTCCCGGAATTGACGTCAGACACCCGCCCTGCAAACGCTGGACTCGCCTGCGTTATTCCAAACATTTCCAGAAAACGGTCAGTTGGCAACCATAAACTCCCACTTCCTGTCAATCTCCTTGCGATCGGCTGTGCGAATGGAATCGTTGCTATAAGCAGTGCAAAACAATGAAGTTCTTTGTACCCGTACACCGCGTGTGTGCATTGCGCATGCGTAGTTTTGCCATTTTTTTCAATGATCGCTACGCAGCGAACATCGGTAGCTAGCGATCAACTCGGAATGACCCCCATGGTTGGTTGTTTTAGGGTGGGATTTTGTGAACCCTAATTGGTATTGGTTTAGGGGGTTATTTTGTCCTGATTTTTACCTGAACAAATATTGCAGTAGTCTGTCGCTTTCACATTTCTTACAACGACTTGGACTGATTAAGTGTGTGGAAACGCAGGAAAACCGTCACTTGGCGGACAGCTAGCAACGTTCTTCAGACTTTCATACTTGGCAGTGTGATGCTGGCCATAAACTAAAAAGTTTGATTGATGTTTTCCACCCGAAAGTAAACAAGCATTATGAGCAACTGATTTCCAAATAACTTCATTATGAACTGTGATGTAGTCATTAAACAGTATAGGGCAGTGGTTCCCAAACTTTATTGAATCACGGTGCCCTAGAATAGACCAAAAGTTTCTTATTGAGAAATTTAGAAATAAATATTAAATTCCTTAGGCTCAATTACGTGGTGAGGGAGAAGATTTGCTTCTGTTTGTCCACATATTTTATAATTGACAACCACCAGCGCTGATTTTGCCTAATATTTTGACCATAATTTGAATTAGTCCTGGACCACTAATCCAAGGCACCCCTGCAAGTGTCCTGAGGCGCCCCAGGGTGACACGGCACAAAGTTTGAGAACCACTGGTATAGGGTAAATTTACTAAGAACTGTTGATGTTGCTCATAAAAAAACAATCTACTTAACATTTATCTATCTGCTTCTAGAAGATTATAGATAGAATCTGATTGGTTGCTCTTGGCAACATCACCAAAAAACTCCCACCTTAGTAAATTTTCCCTATGTATCTATGTGTACAGTAAAGTTTACATCTTTGCATGCAGACTATCTCTACGATCGTAATGTCGACAACAGATAGTCTACACCTGCAAACTGTCGACATGTGAAATGTCAGCATTGTCATAATGGGGACATTTCCATTAGGTTTAGGATTACCATTAGGGGGTTCACTACGGCTGGCCGGCGGTCGGGCTCCCGGCGACCAGCATCCCGGCGCCGGGAGCCCGACCGCCGGCTTACCGACAGCTTGGCGAGCGCAAATGAGCCCCATGCGGGCTCGCTGCGCTCGCCACGCTACGGGCACGGTGGCGCGCTACACGCGCCACACTATTTTATTCTCCCTCTATGGGGGTCGTGGACCCCCACGAGGGAAAATAATTGTCGGTATTCCGGCTGTCGGGCTCCCGGCGCCGGTATACTGAGCGCCGGGAGCCCGACCGCCGGCAAACAGAAGACCACCCCCATTAGGGGTAGGGATAGAATAGCACTAAATAGACAGGGGGTGATTCAGACCTGATCTTAGATGTGCTATATTTAGCACATCTACAATCAGCTTCCCTGACATGCGGGGAGGACGCCCAGCACAGTGCTAGTCCACCCCGCATGTCAGGCCCTACCCCATCTTACAAGTACAAAAGCTTTTGTACTGGAAGAGTAGCTGCCAGCCAGCACAGCTCCTGCGTTCTGGCAGGGAGATACTCGTCGCTGCCCGGGTCGCAGCGGCTGCGTGTGATGTCACTCAGCCGCCACAGCCCACCCCCCCAACAGTCTGGGCATGCCTGCGTTGCCCAGACCGCGCCCCCTCCCGCTCAGCGACCGCCTTTGTTAATCAGGCAGAGGCGATCGCAGGGCTAAAACAGCCGTCAGCTGTCTACCATGCGCCGGCGCACTCGTTTACAAATGAATGTAAATTAATGTAATTAGCGATCTAGGCTGAATGAGGTCCTCAGTTGGACACTATCCAGGAAAGAACAATTTGTAAGTTTTTCCTAAAAGATTTTTTTCTCCATAGGCTGAGAAGATTTGCGTCTGCAACGGCACATCTCTTGTCATTTCACGTCTATATTGACAAATCATCTTAAAGAAGGGCTGGCTGCCATGCAGGATGCTAATGATATTTTGTATATGGACAGCTTCCCATATGGGCCTATTTCTGAAGGGTATTTGGGCTATAGTTGCGATGGGCTATCGTTGCGATGACTGCCACTTCTCCGCAAGTTGTAGGTGAGAATTTATAGCGACACTAACATTCAGTGTAACGTCCAGCATGTTTTACACTGAATGTTGGTGCTGCTTTCAATTTTCACTTCAACCCGCCGAGATGCGGTGGTTTGCAAAAGCTGCTGCTTCGTAAATTTAACCCTGTGCTTTTACTTCTAAAGCTGCGCTTTGTTTTCCCACCAAACATAGCTAACCGGACCGGTATTAGTTATCCAGATTTGCAGCCACAAATAGCAAATGAGCATTCTCTGGTATAAGATTAATCTCTTGAGAACCCGTGACAAAAAGTCACTCATGTAGCCTTGCTCTTCTCTAGTCATAGCAAAAGTGAAATTCCCTGTGATCTTATTTACTGATGTTTAAGCAATTCAAAAGAAACTGTCAGGAGAAAGATGAGGTTGTAGGTTCACAAAGTGCCTTCTCTTGCTATAATTATTTGTCATTTAAACCTACACTCCAAGCAGACAATATAAAGATGGATGGTTTCAGTGGACACTAATAGAAGCTATAAATATACATTTTTCCCTACATGGCTAGAAAATGTTTTTGTAATATTTTCATCCTGTGATTCAGCGCCTTATGGTTGTAACTGATGACCTCTTTACAGGGCCAGCAACAGAAATCTTGGGGCCCGGTACAGTGACATCTCTGGGGCCCCCTCATATATATATATATATATATATATATATATATATATATTAATGTGCAACTGGATTTTCTGCGCTATATAAGAAACCGTTAAATGAATATCTATTTAGTTATTATCTATACACAAATATAAATATGTTAAACTTCCTCCCACACACCCCACAGTCTGTCTCTCCTTAATGACTCTCATGCTGCATTCACAGCTCCCCCACCCCATCCCAAAAGCCCTGTATCCCCTCACCAAGCGACTCTTACCTCGGGGAGAGACTCACCTGCATTGTATTCCCCAGTAGCCAGACCCGAATGCTGCATTGCAGGTACCATGCGGCCCTCACACCCCGCCAGAAGAGGCCAGCACAGGGCATGGGAATCCTGGCCAGTGGAGCTGCTGCCAGTAATTCTGTATATGTATAAACATATGTATATACAGTAACTATTGGTCACAAGAGTAATCTGTTTGTCTGTACTTATGCAATTTGTTGTGTTTTACCTCTATGTACAGCGTTATGGAACTCTTCTGGTGCCATATAAAATAAAATCTAACAATAAATATTAATAGTCATAGTGAGGTTGCTATGTAATGCTTAGAAATACTAAGGGGGGATATTCAGTTACCCGCGAAAGAGCATCATGAACGAAAAACAGAATCCCAGATAAGTCATGTCTCACGCCGGCTTATCAGGGCTAACTGAATAGCCCCCCAGCGACTCAGTTACCCGTGATCAATGATCGCTGGTAATTGAATACCCCCTAAGTATTTTTACTTTTATTAACTGTATATAGTACATTCTATGTTCTTTTAACATTTTTTATTGCAGGACAGGACCATATGACATGAAATAGGCCAGTCTGCAGAAAATGAGCACACTACTCCACTTGACAATCCCTCCACCGCTTCTCATATAGTGTAGAGACTTACGTATACCCCTTTCACACCAAACCTCTGACCCGGGATATTAACAGGGCAACCTGGGTCCTAGCTTAGTGTAAAAGGGTCATCCCAGGTTGTGTTACTTAGGAATCCGACTCTGGTGAACCCGCAGTGACCCCCAGTAACCTGGGTAGCCCGCAGTATAACATTGCGACCCGGGTCACGCTAAAAGTACGCAGAGAGCCGGATCACTGGCGCTTGGAGATGATGAGCCAGATGCATCATCGCTTGGAAAGTAATAAAATGAAGAGTGAAAAAGTACCAGCCAATCAGCTCTTAACTGACATTTTTCAAACACAGCCTCTGACATGACAGTTAGGAGCTGATTGGCTGGCACTTTTTCACTCTCCATTTTACCACTCTGCAAGCGATAGCATGATTTCTAAACATGTATTCATTTTCCTGATGACTTATGGTTGAGAAGCAATATGCAATCTTATCAAGTGCACAGGAGTGGTAAGGGATAACTGGTTTGCATAGTGTACCAACATTATATTAAATGTTTAGAGCTCAAAAAGCTACATTGTAAATACTGTTGCTGGTACATTTGTTATTATGTGAATAAGACTTTTATGGCTAATGTGCACTCAGTCTGCAACTAAGGGGGCAATTCAGACCTAATCGCTGCTGTGCATTTTCGCACAGCAGGCAATCAGGTAGTAACTGCGCATGCATATCCACCGCAATGTGCACGCGTGTCGGAAAACAACAAAGGACGTCGCCGGTCAGCGACGGTATGGTGCGAAAAATCCAATCGCACAGGCGTTCACAAGGTGATTGACAGGAGGAGGCCGTTAGTGGGTGGTAACTGACCGTTTATTGGGAGTGTCCGGAAAAACGCAGGCATGCCCGAGCGTTTTCAGGGAGGGTGTGTGACGTCAGCTCCGGCCCCGACCAGCCTCTTCTCATCGCACTGTAGGAGTAAGTCCTGGGCTGCGCAGAGACTGCACACAGTGGATTTTTGCAGCTCGGCGGTCACATGGGATCACATGCTTGCACGCCCAATTTACACTCCCCATGGGAGCGGCGACTATCTGAACGCATGACAGCAAAGTGAGCAGCCCAGCGATCAGGTCTGAATCACTCCCACAGTTTTAACAAAATAATTACTCTAAAGTAAATGTATCAGATTCTTAGTTTGTTTTGGGCTCTGGACTGAGCCCACTGGGCAGAACTGGTTAGAACTGGAATTAATGAAGTTTGGAGGATGGATGATACTTCTCCTCATTCAGTACCACTGTCTGAATACTGAGTAGGATGGAGAACAGACTAATACACAGATTTATCAAGATTTGGAGAGTGATAAATTGCACAGTGATAAAGTCAGGGATGGAATTGGAAGGAAAACCAGCCCAGGGAATTTATGGAAGTAACCCTAATCAGGGTGTGTTCTGATGAGGGGGTGGGGTCTATTGAGGGGGCGGGGTCCCTCCTTATAGGGCCTGATTGTACGCATTTGCGGCCTTCCTTGACATAGGCAGCACAAGAGGTATAACATACCGTGTAGCCATGGAATAATAGGCAGAGCCGGTCGCGGAGTGGGAGCTTGCGTGCCAGCTGCGTTAGAAACGCTGTTGGGGGCGGGGGTGCAGTCCGGACAACACAGGTGTGTCCGGACCATTGCTGGGACGGGCAGCGTCAGCTGCGTGACATCACACACAGCCACTGCAACCCAAAACATGGCGGGTAACCGCCTTCCACCACAGCTAGGCTACGTAGGCAGGGATCTACTCGCCGGGTGCGAAAGCATCGCCAGCCTAGCTGTGGTGGCAGGCGGTTACCCGCCATGAGTTGCCTCTGTAGGGCGGTGTAAATCTTGATATGCGGGGCGGACTAGCCCGGTGCTGCCCCCCCCCCCCACATCTCAGAGATTCTGATCGTAGATATGCTAACTTTACCACATCGATGATCAGTTCTGAATCAGGCCCTTAGTGATGAGTCAGTCAGTCTGTAAGTGAGGGCTTACCATTTATATATATTGATGATGGTGATCTTCTTAGACTCAATTGATGTTGATTAAAATATGCAATGCACATACAGTATACACGATGGCTCAAAATGTCATAGATTTAGCAGATGCTTATTTTTCCTCTAGAAGGTAGCAGAAGATTTGATATCACTGTAGAGATGTGCGGCGGACACTTTTCAAGTTTTGTGTTTTGGTTTTGGATCTGGATCCGCACTCATGTTTTGGATCTAGATGATTTTTTTTTAAAAACCATAAAAACATCTAAAATCACAGAATTTGGGGTAATTTTGATCCTACGGTATTATTAACCTCAATAACATTCATTTCCACTCATTTCCAGTCCATTCTGAACACCTCACACCTCACAATATTGTTTTTAGGCCAAAAGGTTGCACCAAGGTACAGTAGCTGGATGACTAAGTTAAGCGACACAAGTGTGCGGCACAAACACCTGGCCCATCTAGGAGTGGCACTGCAGTATCAGACAGGATGTCAGTTTTAAAAACTAGGCCCCAAAGAGCACATAATACAAAGAAAAAAAAGAGGCGCAAGATGGAATTGTCTTGGGACCTCCCACAGGGATGCGGTCAAGATGCCGCCGGACGGAATCCCGGTGGTCGAAATACCGACGCCGGAATCCCGACCGCCACAATCCCGACATATTCTCCCTCCGTGGGTGTCCACGACACCCATAGAGGGAGAATATAATAGTGTGCTGAGCGTAGCGAGGCACCGTGCCCGCAGCGTGGCAAGCGAAGCAAGCCCGCAAGGGGCTGCGTTCCGCTCGCCACCCCTATCGGGATTCCGGCGTCGGTATTTCGACCGCCGGGATTCCGGCCGGCGGCATTTAGTACTGATCCCCTCCCTCCCACCCTTATATTGTTTAAACAGGACATGCACAGTTTAATATACCCATCATTTCAGCGACAGGTGATCCCCCTGGAAAAAGCTCACCAAGTTCTCCGAATCATAGCTAGCTACAAACATACCACCTCCATATTTGATGACTTTTCACATTATGAGAAGAGGCAAGAGGAAGAGGACAGTGTCTAGAAGGTGATTCAAAATTAGAGAGGCACACGCAATCAGGAACAACACACAGGCTTTCATCTCCACTCCTATATTGGTGTGGAACAGAAAGGACTTCAACCAAGCAAATATATCATTATTAATTACCACATTACTGGACAAACTGGAAGACTAGGGGCCAAGGCCTCCAAAATTGTACCCCCTTCTCCATTTTCAGGGATTAAGATAATCTCGGATTTAATGTTGGGATGCAAATAAACTGGTGTATTCCACAGGATCAAGATTGGATATTTTCCCCTCCCAGAGTCTGGAGACTTATTTTGTGAAAATCTCGTGGGTTTCTTATTTTTTCTTTTTTTTATTGCATTTTTAGTTACATATTTTGTGGCAGATGCTTATGTGGCTTATTTTTGTTTTTCACAGCTCCCAGTTACACGCATGTGAGCATACCTGTGTGTCCCAGTTACACGCATGTGAGCATACCTGTGTGTCTTATTTATTTTTTTCATAATTTATTTTTAAATAAATCAGCCCCTTAGATGTTTTAGCAGCCCCTCCTGAGCGGGCTGCTAAAACATCTAAACTGATGGGGCAAGTTTAGTTCAGGTGGGTTTGATAAAGTACTAAGCATGACTGTGCAGTAATTTTTTTTGTTATTGAGCCCCTGCCCTAGTGGAGCTTACCACTCTACAGTCCAAACTCATTTCATACTATAAGTAGGACTGTAGGAGGAAGCAATGCTAACCTCTGTGCCTACAGCATGCCTCAGCCTGGAAAACCAGATATCTTCTTGGCTGTAAACCACCATGAGACTCCATATTGGGCCTTATTCAGTAACTGTTTGTGCCTCACAGGAGCTCCTGGCCCATCTAGTGCTGCAGTGCAATGGAAAGCTTATGCAATGCAAGATCACTGAAACTCTGTTCTTCTAACACCGCAAGGTCTTGCGATAACCCTATGCAGCCCTTAGGAAAAGAAGATCCCTGTACAACAAATGCGCATCTTCTAAATAAATAATCCCAAAATGTTGAACATCAATAATAAATCAAAATTAAGGTTGACTAATTGGAGCCATTCATTTGAGTGAGTCCCTAACATTAAATAATTGAGAAGAACCTCTCTCTAATACTCTGGCAGAAAATATCACTTTTACCACTTCGGCAGTTGCGCTGGATTATAATTCAGTCTCTACTGAGTCACACTGTTGGCCACAAATGTTGTCTCTCCCCACTTTATGTAATAACACATTGGCAATTTCCATTTCCACCTTTGATGCTAGTTTTCTCAAATCTGTTTGTGGTGTTGAAGCTTGTTTCATATCTGCTCTAGTCTTTTATTTAAACCTAGGATCAAGTACAGCAGCACCCCTGGAGTTATATGGCAGCACCCCTGGACATATACAGCATAGGTAGCACCCCTGGAGAATTACACCGCACAGCAGACAGGCAACAGCACCCCTGGACTTAAATGGCAGTGGGGCAGCACCCCTGGACTGATAGGGCAGAGGGCCAGCACCCCATATAGGGGGGTCATTCCGAACCGTTCGCATGCAGCGGTTCCTCGCTGAGGTGCGAACGGGTCAGAACTGTGTGGGCAGAGGCTACAGCAAAGAAGAAAGTGATCGCTAGCACAATCGCAAGAAGATTGACAGCAGGGAGGCGTTCCGGGGCATCTACTCATCATTTTCCGGGCATGGAAATCTGAACGCAGGCGTGTCCAGCAGTTTGGAGGGCAGATGTCTGACGTCAGTCCAGGGACCTTCGTCGTTGGATCCGTCGCACAGGGTAAGTAGGTCTGACCCTGATCTTGTTTTGCAGGAAACTTTTTTAGCATAGCAGGGCTGCACAAGCGATATACCCTGCTATGCTAAAATACACTCCCCCATAGGCGGCGTCAAGTTGATCGCATGAGCAGCAAAAAGTTGCTACGTGCGATCATCTCGGTATGACCACCATAGGGCAGCACCCCTGGAATGATTTGGCAAAGAAAAGACGTGCAAGATGGAATTGTCCTTGGGCCCTCCCACCCACAGGTACAGTAGCTGGATGACTAAGCTAAGTGACACAAGTGGGCAGCACAAACACCTGGCCCATCTAGGAGTGGCACTGCAGTGGCAGACAGGATGGCAGTTTTAAAAACTAGGCCCCAAAGAGCACATAATGCAAAGAAAAAAAAGAGGCGCAAGATGGAATTGTCTTGGGACCTCTCACCCACCCGTATGTTGTATAAACAGGACATGCACACTTTAACTAACCACTCATTTCAGCGACAGTGTCTGCCACATGACTGTGGCTGAAATGATTGGTTTGTTTGGGCCCCCACCAAAAAAGAAGCAATTAATCTCTTCTTGTACAAACTGGCTCTACAGTGGAAAGATGTCGTCCTCATCCTCAGATTTCACCCCCTTCAGTGTTTACATCCTATTCTCCACAGAGAAATACTATTCAAACAAACCACATCATTTAGTTATCAGTGGACTGCTTACGCTATTACCCAAAGTTTCTGAAGTTGACAATGACTTACGATGAATGCGCTGCATGTGGCGTATAAGGGAGGCTGTTCCTAGGCGGTTAACGTCCTTACCCCTACTTATTATGGATTGACAAAGGCAACAGATGGCTTAACACCTGTTGTCCGGATTTGTCGAGAAATAATTCCACACCAAAGAGGTGGGTTTTTTGGTAATTTGCACTGGCATGACACGGGTTTTTTTCATCCCATGGGCAACAACTGTCTCCACTGGTGCCTTATTCAAACAAACCACATCACCATCAGAATCATCATCGTCAACTTCCTCCGCAGCGCCAGCTACAACCATATCCTCCTCATCCTGGTGTTCTTCTACATTGACATCCTCAATCTCAATATCAGCAACTGGACTGGCGGTGCTCCTCCCAGCACTTGCGGGGGCATGCAAATGGTGGTCGGAGCTGGCTCTTCCCATACAGTGTTGTGAAGTTCAGGCCTAGACATCTCAACTGCAGACAGTGCCAGCACCCCTGTATTTTCACAAAACCCCTGTAATTTTACAGCGTACAGTACAGGACCAGTGTACTTTTATGTTAACAACAGCACCCCAAAATGTTTACAGCATATAGGGCCAGTGTACATTTATTTTCACTGCACCCCTGAATTTTAACAGCATACAAGACAGGGCCAGTGTACATTTATTTTCACTGCACCCCTGAATTCTTACAGCATTCAAGACAGGCCAGTGTACATTGATTTTCACTGCACACTAGAATTATTACAGCATACAAGACAGGGCCAGTGTACATTGATTTTTGCTGTACCCCTGAATTTTACAGCATACAGGGCCAGTGAACATTTATTTTCACTGCACCCCAGAATTTTTACAGCATACAAGACAGGGCCAGTGTACATTGATTTTACTGCACACCTGAATTTTTACAGCATACAGGGCCAGTGTAATGTTATTTTAACAGCAGCACCCCTATATTTTTACAGCATACAGGAGCAGTGTGCTTTTAATTTTTAACAACTGAATTTTTACAGCATACAGGACCAGTGTAATGTTATTTTAACAGCAACACCCCTATATTTTTACAGCATACAGGACCAGTGTGCTTTTAATTTTTAACAACTGCACCCCTGAATTTTTACAGCATACAGGGCCAGTGTAATGTTATTTTAACAGTAGCACCCCTATATTTTACAGCATACAGAAGGACAGTGCCTCTGCCCCCTGTACAACAGAGTGACAACCAGGACAGATGCAGCACCCATAACAGCACATGAAACACCAGTGACAGCCAGGACAGCACCCCTAGTACAGCACCGGTACACCATAGGGACATCAGCAGCACCCCTACAACAGAGCACACACTAACCCCAGACGACGCCACCACCCACAGATAGACAGAGGTCTGTCTCCCTCACTCTCCAAGCCCGGAGTGAAAATGTCAGCAACATGCAGCTGTTTATATGGAATCCAAAACCAGCGAGAATCTGACAGCGGGATGATGACATTTTGCCTCGTTCTGGATTCCGAGTCTGGCGGGAATCCCCAAGCTGGGCTCGGATACTGGCTCGGAGCGTGAAGTTTATCTCTAAATATCAGTAATTTTTAAGTTCTTTAACAATGTTATCAATTGCAAACTAAAAATGTATACACTGCCTTTTAAATCTCTTTCAAGGAATAGTAGAATTTATTTAAATTAGAGTTACATGATAATTAAAGTTACTGCAATTAAATCTCATTTTTGTAATTGCTTACGAAAACACAATGGTATCTTAAGTTATTTTATGCATTTAATCTGCTCAAAACACAATATTTCAATTACCATTTCCTGCCCAGAATAACCTTAAAAATGTATATGAAATTTTATGGAGGAGATTAAACGTTGGCCGTTCATACGAGGCGACTAAATTGTGGCATTGAACAATTGAAAAGGATCATCACATTGCAAAGTGATTACAAATCGCTTTTGTAGTGAGCAACCTCTGAGATTAATTTCTTGAGATCACATAACCTACCCCTAATCTAGTCATAGCAAAAGTTAAATTCCCTGTCATGTTAGTGGCTTATATAATCCTTTTAATGGAAACAAGCAGGAGAAAGGTATGAGGTGTTTTGTTTGCAGCTATGGGATACAAGGTCATGCTAATTATAATTTTAGTTCTTTATTGCAAAAGTGCCATCCTCGCTCTTATTTGTCAGCTACTTTAGTTTTGAGCAGTAGCTTAACCTCTGCTTTAATCTTTCACAACTGAAATGTATGAAATAATATTTTTACAGATAAATCCTTCTGATGCACCAGCTAACGGTACTTATATCTGACCAGTGTGCACGCTCTGTTTTTAGCAAATTGCTAAAATCCAAGTTTACCAGGGTCAGGTTACATCAAACACTTTAGCAATCTTGAATCTTCAAAGTATATTTAATGAGTTTGTAGAAAATCTAAAATCACACGGAAGCCAATAGAGAAAATATAGTTATTTTTACATTCTTCAAAGTTGACCTAAACAGCTACATGTTTGTTAAATTGTGCAAGCTGAATTATACTGTGTGTATATTGGTGATAAAATTACATATTTAGTCTATGTTTTTAACCAAAGGCAAAACCGTGCAGGTACCATAGCATAATATGGATAGGGAGTAGATACCTTGGAGGGGGCAGCAAAGTGGTATTACAACAAGGTATTTATCTCCGGACCCCGTGACGGTAACACCACCGGACACCTGGAAATTCAACCCCTCTTTTTAACAAAAATCAAAATAGAAATCCTTGTACTAATGAGACCAGATAGGTTTACTTATTAGTGTATGTCCTGCCGAGAAGACACTTCGTCGTTCCTCTCCACGAATGACTAAAAAATGTGCATATAAGTTACATATTTTTGTGTAGAGATGTGCTGTTATATACCCTAACTTTCGCATTACGAGTAGATCCGAGTCCTGGCTCGGATCTTCCTGCCAAGCACGGTGTCATCCATTTTTATAATAAACAAAACAAAAAAACGCCATTGGACTGGAGCACTGTGTAACTTAAAGTCAAAGCCAGTAATGAAGGGGAACTGTGTCATCCATTATATTAGAATAAAAAATGCCATTAGGAGCCCTGTGTTAACTTACAGGGGGCACTGTGACAGTGAGAAAACAAACATAGAGGCACTGCGCACTGTGAGGGTATAGCATTTAAAGTGAGTGCATTTTAGAAAAAGCATGATTTATAGTGTTAGTTAGACTTATTAACTTAACCTCATCTGTGTCAGTATAGTTAAAATAGTGTTAAATGCAGATTAGTGTAAGAATTATAAAAAAGGTTGAACTAGGTGAACATTTTGAGGGTCATTCCGACCTGATCGCACGCTTCTGTTTTTTTCGCAGCACAGCGGTCAGGTCACTACTGTGTATGCGTATGCACGGCAATGCGCAGGCGCGTCATACGGGTACGAAGCGGATCATTGCTGTGCGATGGATTTAATGAAGAATCCATTCGCACAGCCGATCGCAAGGAGATTGACAGGAAGAAGGCGTTTCTGGGTGGCAACTGACCGTTTTCTGGGAGTACCATGGAAAACGCAGGCGTTTGCAGGGCGGGTGTCTGACGTCAATTCCGGGACCTGACAGGCTGAAGTGATCGCAGTGGCTGAGTAAGTTCAGAGATACTCAGAAACTGCACTAAAACTTTCTGTACAGCTCCCCTGCACAAGCGATCGCACACTTGCTATGCTAAAATACACTTCCCCATAGGCGGCGACTATCTGATCGCACGGGTGCAAAAAACTGCTACCGTGCGATCAAGTCGGAATGACCCTGTTTGTCTTTTTTCGACCTCAATAACTATGTTACTATGTTACTGTGTTGTGTGTTCAAGCACTGTGTAAAAAATTAAATAAAACTGTTGTGTGCTGTTCCAGGAACTGTGTAAAAAAATGACTTAATTAGGGTGCCATTACTAAGAGCACTGTGAAGTACTGTGTTGTGTGTGTAAAATAGAAAAAAAATGACTTCATTAGGGTGCCATTACTAAGAGCGCTCTGAGGCACTGTGCACTGTATAAAAAAAATAAAAAAAATAAAACGTGTGTTCACAAACTTCACAAATCCCAGAGAAGAGTCTTAAGGTGTCCACGATTACTATGTGGATGTGAGGCTACTGTACTCATAGAGAAGCCTTATTCCACATCCAGCCCCATACCAGCATCTTCTGCAAATGTGGGGATGAGTAGTACAAGTAAAGATGGTGACATAAAATTGAAGATGCTACTGTGGAAGTGCAACAGGATGCAGGGTGGATATTTGTGTATCTGACACTAATGAGTATGATAAGGATGTTGTTTGTATCAAAGTAATGATGGCCACACGCTATGTCGATATTGTGTACGAATACACAATATCGACTTATCATTCAACCCATTGCATGCACAAGGGACGTTAACCATCTACTCCCTGTTATGTAATTTATCAAAATCTGAAAATAGCAGTCCAGTATCAGCTTCCAGCAGTTTGGACCAGCACATGGAATCTCCTCTGTCTCATTAATGATCGGAAGCAGTCCTTCCAAAAAATGTGAAAAAACTGATGTTTATTAATATTAATTACAAATTATATGAGGAAGACCTGTTCCACCAATTACAACAAACAGAATTGTCTTCTGTAATAGTGGATACCAGTGGGGATGAGCTAATATTTTGTGATGATGATGATGACTTGTTCCAAATGTGACGATGAATAACAACACTTAGCTGCTGTAAGCCCATTGGTAGCTTGGTATATAGGGGCCTATACAAGCCAAGTTCTTCAGCCACAGAAGTGCAGAGATCATATGGACTTACCTTGGATTGTACCAAAAACGCAGCAGATTCAGAGTTGGGCACAAGCCCATTTTTCAGACGGATATAAGATACTGGTGCTTACCTCCTGCATATATAAATCAAACAAAAACAGGCTGACATTCACCCTTTGATAACAGCATCCTAGCTACAGGATAATATATATATTATTTGGATTGGATGGATTGGATAGGACTTTGGACGGCTCCAGAGCTGTCCAAAGTTCAAATAGGGGAGCCACAGCTACTGCCAGTGAGTCCCAGCTGGCGATGTTTGGGGTGGCAGTGGGTGCAGCTCCCCTATTTGAAATTTGGACAGAGCTGCAGCCCCCCCCCCCCCCCCCCCCCCCTGGAGCCGCCACTGGTTAAATCCAATCTCCAAGAAGATGAAAGTTTTAATCTCTGTGGCATTGTTCTGAACTTAATTCTGCTGCACTGCACTCACTATGCCAAGTCTATCATCTTAACATATTTTAACCTACACTGTTCTATTATTTAAATCACTTTAGATCTTTACATCCTTATTTTTCAAATTATCCATGAAATATCACATAAAGGCCATAGAATGTCTTTGTGTGTGTGATTCAGGCAAACTGCTAACATGCAGTTTTTGCAGTGTCTAAACTTTAATTCCTTTAGATCACTATATATTGCCTCTATTAATTTAGGAAACAGTATATCACCTGCCATAGTACGGCTAGCTGTGAACTTCTATATTGTGCTGTAAAATTGGAACATATCACTTGATGAACAAAGTGTATATATGTATATGTATAGCTGGGTCTATATATACAGCGTAAATACACCGAACAGCCATTACATTAAAACCTCCTACCTAATATTGTGTAGGTCTCCATGGACTGCACAAGACAAGGGTCCTGTGATATCTGGCACCAAAACATTAGCAGCAGATTGTTTAAGTGCTGTAAGTTGCTAGGTGGTTCCTCCACCTTGGACTTTTGTTTTTCCAGAACATCCCATAAATGCTCATTTGGATTTAGATCTCCAGAAATGGAAGGCTAAGTCAACACTTTGAACTTTTTGTCATGCTCCTCTAACCATTCCTGACAAATGTTTGCAGTGTGGCAGGGTGCATTGTCCTGCTGAAAGAGGCCACTGCCATCAGGGAATACCGTTGCCATAAAGTGATGTATTTTTTCCAGTTAGAACATTGCCCAGAGCATCACACTGCCTCCACCGGCTTGCCTTTTTCCCAAAGTACATCCTGGTGCCATCTATTCCCCAGGTAAATGATGCACACACTCCTGCCCATTTTCATGATGTAAATGAAAACGTTATTCACCAGACCAGGCCACCTTCTTCCATTAATTAATAGTCCAGTTCTGATGCTCACGTGCTCATTGTAGGCACTTTCGGCTGTGGAGAGGGTTTAGCATGGTCGCTCAGAACGGTCTGCGGCTACATAGCAAGTTGAGATAGACTGTGTGTTCTAATACCTCCAGTATTTACTTTTTCAGCAATTTGTGCTGTAGTCGCTTGTCTGTGGGATCAGACTAGATCGTCGAGCCTTTGCTCCCACACACAACGGTGAGCCTTGGGCGCCCATGACCGGGTGGCCGGGTCTTGAGTTGCATACCAGGAACATCCTGCAAGTCCTAACGTTATGGGTATGCTCTGACCCAGTCATCTAGCCATCGCAATTTGCTCCTTGTCAGAGTCACTCAGATCCTTACGCTTACTCATTTTTCCTGCTTCCAACACATCAGCTTCAAGAACTGAGTGTTTACTTGCTGCCTAGTATGTACCAATGTTATTAATTCACCTGTCAGTGGTTATGGTAGCGATATGAAAAGCAGGCCCCACGCATCAGCTTAGCACCAGTATAGTGGCCACACACATTACAGTGTTGCTTAAGTTATACCAAGAGGATCCACAAAGTATACATTTGGAGAAAACACGTTTTTGAAGAAAAAAAATACTTTGCCAACATTAAAGCAAGGGGTTGGATCTATTATGAATAACCTTCACCTTTACTTATATATTACTGAAATTTTTGGGGAGATCTCAAACATGTAGTATTGGCCGGAACACCTAAGGGTATTTGTGAGCTAGGAGAGATCTGCAAGAAGAGTGGGAAAAATACCTAGAGCAAGAAGAGAGACTCTTAGCTGTTTTCAGGAGTAGTTTGAGATTGCTGCCAAATTAGGTGTTACTAAGTATCACGGACAGGGCGCAGAAACTTCTGGAAATGCCACATGTACCGTTATATTTGGTTCCAATCTGTTAAATTCATTAAATAAATAATAATTAAAATGTGCAGAAATGTCATGTTTAAGTCTGTTTCCTGCTGAAGGCGTATTAAGGTCTTTTTAGTTAGAGTCAGTACAAAATTCAATTTGATCAGGTGTGTCCAATCTCTTCCAGTAGAACTGTATTTACACTGTATTATACGCAAGTGAAATTGAATTCTGCTCTCATCGTATAAAATCTGATGTCATCGCTTTGTGACTCATTAGGAATATTTGTGCATTGCAAAAAATAATGCAGCACCTGTAATGTATGCTACCAACCTAATAAACATATAGAACGTCTTCGTTCTTCAGCTATAGCAGCCCCTATTTCCATTAGAGGCCTATGTGCTAAACAGTACTCGTTTCACTGTATATTAATATTGGTGCTTATAAAGTATATACTGTAAAAGAGACTAAGCAGACAAAATCACAGTGAAATGGCCGTTTCCACTTGATTAATGCATCTTTTTACTATTAGGGTTATTTAATACCATGTTCACACTGACCTTTAGCGGGTTGCACCTGGGACTCGTGCACGAGACCTTCCCAGGTGCAACCCGCTTGAGACCCCGTTCAGACTGGCGGCTCCGACACGGCATATTGCCGTGTCAATGACGTCACCGGGTCACATGCGGGTCGGCGCTTGGAGATCACATGATCAACAAGCACCGCCTGCTCCAATAGTGTTGAAGTGTCCCGGATCGCATCGACCCGGGAACACTTAACACCATTCACACTTGCGCCTGACCCGGTATTGACCCGGGAATAACCCTTCTTTATTCCCGGGTTGAAATACCGGGTCAGACGACCCGGGAATTTGTCAGGACCCCCGTTCACACTGCACTTAAACCCGGATTACTGCGCGTTCACATGCAATAACCCGGATTTTTCAAGGCAGTGTGAACGTGGTATGACAAAGGCTAGCCCTGGAGAGATCAGATACTGTATCCAGTGAAGTGCAGTGAGTTCAATGACTGGGGGGGCACCGGCTTGCATCAGAGCCAGATTTACACACACACCACACACACACACACACACACACACACACACACACACACACACACACACACACACACACACACACCCATATATGATGTGCTGGTGGGTTTTGATTATAAAAATGATTACAATAATACAAAGATGATATGAATCATTATTGATGATATTATTCTAATTATTTTTATAGTCAAAACTGTGGAATGTACTGGAGTGTGGCAGGTGAGTCTCTGCATCTCCTGTCTACCCTGACCGCACTTCGCTGACAATATTTACCTTCAGCTAACTACTGCAGTCCCCATAATTCACAGTGGAGACTGTGGTCCTCCCCATTCGATCAGACATCCAAATGCAAGCTTATATGTAGCTTGAACTACTGCACAGGCTAATTCCTTGGCCTAAAGGGATTGTTGGGCTCCCGCTTTGCTGCCTATACTTACACATGCGCACTAGGGAAGTGAGGTAAAAATGATAGAAGAATTTTTATAAATCGCCCGTGAGATGCAGATATAACTAATATGGGGCCCCACTGACACAGATGATATATATAATCCTAAATCCCTTAGCAGGAACAGATATATTATCAGTGGAACAAGCTACTTAAGATGACAAGAGTCATCTGTGTTATGCAGAATAGCAGTGAATACTACAGGTCTTACCACTTGGGTGCTGGGCAGAAAGGGACAATGCACTCCAAATAATGATGATGGGTCACAGCCTTGAAATTAAGACTGTCCCATACAAATCGAAGTGGTTGGGATGTATGCAAGTCATTTTGGGAATGGGATGTAGTTAATTTATTGGCTGTCGGTATCCCGGCGGTCAGGAGACCGACGCCGAAATCTTGACAGCCAGTGAAATGACACCGGTCAGAATCCCAACCAAACCCCAAGTTCCCATGCCACCACCCAAGGGTGGATATAATAGTGAGGCGAGTGAAGCGAGCCCGCGAGGGGACTCGCTGCGCTCACTGCCAGGATCCCGATCACCGGTATTACATACCGGACCCTTGAGAACAATCATTAAACGTGTATTGTTACTCTCATTATTAGAACTAGAGGTCCTGGCTGTATATCTGTATTGGATCATTGCTAAATAGAGCAAATTGGGGAGTTTCAGTGGGGAGAAGCCATCAATGCACGCTTATTGGAAAGAGAGAAGGGGTCCAGTATGATTTACTGGTAGACGCGATGCCGGCTGTCAGTATACCGACAGTGGCATCCCGTCTGCCAGAATCCCATCAGCGAGTCCCTTCGCGGCCTCGCTGTGCTCGCCACACTTCAGGCCCAGTGACTCACTTCACTTGTCACTGGTTCTATTCCCACTCGGTTGGTGACATTGACCCACCAATCGAATGGGTATACTGGGCGGTGGGCGGGATTTCGTCAGTCAGTATTTCACCTACAGTCGGGATTCCGGCGTCGATCGCCTGAACGTCAGGATCCTGACAGCTGGCATTGTAACTGCATCCTGTGAGGAGGTTAAGTATGGGTACACACCAGGACAATTTTGTCCCAATGGCCCCAATTTCGATGCGTCGTGCAAGCGATTGGATGGGAATCGTTGCAGAAATGTACCGATTCTGATCTGATGCGCGTATCCGCCGCTCGCACATCAAATCGGAGATCTTGACTGCTGCAGTTAGGATCACCCGATCCACTGCACGGTGAATACATGTCACCATACATCGGATCGGTATCGGGGGATCCACTCTCTGCTAACCGGGCGCATCGGCAGCGCATCGGGGAGCAGGGAGCTGGCGGGGGCATCGGACCACGATCAGCTAGTGATCGTGGTCTTAGCTGCATCGCGCTGGTGTGTAGGCACCCTAAGTTCAGATCAATAGTACTAATGTTTACACCCATATTTACCACAACATTAGTTATGTATGGTATGCAGTGAGAAGTACGGTCACTATCGCTTATATTCTGGTGAGCTACAGTAGATAAAACACAGCAAGCAGCCAGTAAATTTGCTATAAGTGCATACAGCTAAATATGCCGGCACCTACAGTATGTTTCCAGCTATATAACTTCCTAGCATGGTGTCACAGTTAATATTTATATATACAATATTTTACTTGTTCTTTGTTGCTGTGCTAGTTTAGGGTCTAGTACAGCTTTGGTATGCAGGATGATATAAGTGAGAAACTATCCCATTATCTTTGTAAGCTAAACACTTGTGCCAGTCCCTAGAAAAAACTTTGATAACCTCTCCTGCAATTTTATCTGTTTACTTGTGTTATCTAGAAATGACTTATTATTCATGTCTAAAATGACTCGATAGAACACTAAGAATTTCTCCTAAAATTCATGAGTAAGTCTCTACAGAGCCTGGCAAGGATGTGTTCCATCCTCCCAGAGAAAACATAGGTTTCGGTGTGAATAAAGATGTAGATCTGTTGCTTTATTTCTGCCTTCCTGTTCCTTGATCAAAATTCTGTGAGAGTAAATCTGCTGATTCTGCTTCCTGCATTCTGTGAAGAGCCGACTGATTTGAAATAAATCTTATAATGACTTGGAGGTTTGTTGCTGAATCACACTGTATTGAAGCTCAGTAGCGGTGCTTAGTTAGCTGATGCAGTAGAACTGTGGCGAAGAAACTCAGAACTGAATGTTATACTGTTTACATATTTATTTTTAATTAGCTTATTAATATTTTTAAAAGTAATCTGAGCAAAGGAAGGTAATTGAGGACTTACTTAGTGAAAATGATAAGTGCATAACATTTGTTTATAAAGCCAAGAAGTAGCAAAGAACAGCCTTTGCATTTACTCTGTTAGAATGTTAGTGTTTCTTTATAAGTCATTCTTTATTACTATTCTACAGAATATAAATTAGATTTCTCTTTTTAAATTGACAGGTGCGGAAAAAATGCTGCAAAGTAAGAATGCTTTCAAAAATAGAAGTGTTAATAGTTTTTTTTATCAATTAACAAAATGCAAAGTGAATGAACAGAAGAGAAATCTAAATAAAATCAATATTTGGTGTGACCACACTTTGGCTGCATGTACATCAGAACGATTTGCACAAGATGCGACATCGTCTGCGATGGGGTCCCAACATCAGCAAGTGCATACACACTAGCCGATGTCTTCTGCGACGGGTGGGGTGAAAGCGGGGTAAGCATGGCCCTTGTAAGCAATATCGCATGTAGGTCCGACCTGTGATGCAGGATACAACCTGCGGGTGTGTGCATCGCGTGCAATATCGTGTGTACACATTACACAATATCATATGTGATCATATGATATCAGCCGTATCACATGCGATATCGCATAATGTGTACACAGACTTTCACTCATTACCTTCAAAAAAAGCTTCAGTTCTTCTAGGTATACTTGCATAGTTTTTGAAGGAGCTTGGCAAGGAGGGTGTTCCAGACATCTTGGCGAACTAACCACAGATCTTCTGTGGATGTAGGCTTGCTCAAATGCTTCTGTCTCTTCATGTAATCCCAGACAAACGCGGATGCTTACTTGATGGTATTGCATGAAGGATAAGTACCTGCCTGTATTTCTCAGCATTGAAGCACAAAGAAATGTTGAGGACTGAAGACGTATTGGTCGGCCAAGAAACTTAGTGCACCAGATGACAGACACATCATGCTTACTTTCCTTCAAAAACAGAAGATGTCATCAACTAAAAACTGTCAGAATCCAGTGGAACCCAAGTACACCCATCTACTGTTCGGTGGTGAGTGGCCAGAAGAATTACGTACAAAAAGCCATACCTTCGATGTTGAAACAAGGCCAAGCGACTCAACTATGCATGAAATCATAGCAACTGGGGTGCAGAAAAATGTCAGCAGGCGCCCTGATGAGTCAAAATTTGAAATACTGTATTTGGCTGTAGCAGAAGGGCCTTTGGGGGTTATTTAGTAAGGATTGCAGATTCTGCTTTTTAGCAGAATCTGCAATTCTTTCTATCGCATGCTGGGGGCCGCCCATCGCAGGGCAAGGCCGCCGAGCATGCTAAATGGCCTGCCCATCGGCTGCGACCGCAATTTAATTGCGGTCGCAGCAACTGTGGATGACCCCCTGCAGTTGCAGTTAGGCTGTGTATGCAGGACGTCCACCGCCTTTTTCTTGATCGGATCAGCCGCCCCCAAAAACAGCTGACCCACCGCTTCCCCCGCGCCGCCCCCCGCAATGCTCCGTCACTCCCCGCAGGCCCTGTGAACGCCTCTGCCTGTCAGTCAAGCAGATGTGTTCGCAGCCAGGACAGGACCTGCGCGTGTGCACAACGGGGTTATTGTGGTCACATCGATTAGCGATGCAACCTGAATAACCCCCATAGAGCGGTACAATAATGAATGTCTGCAGGCAATAGTGAAGCATGGTGGTGGTTCCTTGCAGGTTTGGGGCTGTATTTCAGCAATTGGGGTTTGGAGCCTTTAGGGTATATTCAGTAAGAGTCGGGTCCATTCCGACATGCAGTTGTCGGAATGGACCCGACAACCCCTATTCAAAAGAGCGGCCAAATCCGACTGTCGGATTTGTCCGCTCCCGGTGTCCTGTCCTGCTGCTGCTGCTGTCAGCAGCGGGGAAGCTGTCAGCGGCGCCGGGGGAAGGGAGCTGTCATTGGTGCCGGGCGCCGGGGGGAGGTGATGTCTGCGGCGCTGGGAGGAGGTGATGTCTGCAGGGCCGGGGGGAAGGAGAGATGTCTGCGGCGCCAGGGGGGGGGGGGGGGGGGGGGGGAGAGCAGCGGAAGAGATGGAGCGGACAGGGGAGGAGACGGGGGGAGCAGCAGCGTAACAACAGGAGGCTCACGGCAGCATCCACCCGGCTCCTGCAAGCGGGACTTCGCTTGCTGGAGCCGGGTGGACGCTGACACTTGGTCTCTGCTCTTCCCGCTGCTCCCCCCCTGTCTCCTGCTTTCAGCTCACTCATCTCATTCCGACTTTTTTTAAAGTCGGATTGAGATTGTCGGAAACGGGGCTAAAACCGGGTCGGGTTTGGCCCCGCTTCCGACAATGCACGCTGATCGGCAGCTGAAGCCGCCGATCAACGTGCATTCCGACAGAATTCCGACAAGCCGGGTTTCCCAACTTGTCGTAATAAATGGGGCCGTAATGAATAGGGCAAAACTCCTTCTGCCTAAAAACTGTCGGAAACCGCCGTCTTTCCGACAAGACGGCAGCTTCCGACAGTTATTGAATATACCCCTTAGTGGATATGCGCGACCCTTCACCATGCGATCGCAGAAACTCTACTAACTGTACAGTATTTATCATGATAATAATACAAGAGCCATCAGTCTTAAAAAAAAATCAAAAAAATCAGTAACCTCCTAAAAGTTATATTATAGAAAGATTTGTAGAGGATGTTCCTTTAAGGAGTAAGTTGCCGCTAAAAAGTGAACGGAACATCCTTTACTTAACTATTTTCCTGCTGTTCACAGGTTGTCGCTACATATTCGATACATCACTGAAATGGATTTTAAATATTTATTAAGAAGAAGAAATCTGAATTATTAGGGTCTTCTGATAGTTACATTTAATCTTTACCTCCTTTATTACTTTTAATTTGCCAAGTAGGAAATATGATACCACGGTTCATTATTGGAGCATCATTCACAATTTAAAAAGAATGTGAAACATTTTATCAAACAAAGGCACACACTTGGAGTTCAAGAGTTAGTACTACGCCTGGATCCCTTTCCATTGCCTGAAGAATCCACAATAGTGGGTCAATATTATTCAGAATTAACATTTTATCTGTCAGGACTAGTTAACACCTACCAACACTGGCAAGTATTCAGTAATCTTCTGTCAAATAACTGAGATTCTTACGACAGCCTATTGTTGTGCCTCTGGCATCTCTGGGTTTTGTTTTGCTTTTTTGAGTTGAAGCTCAAATATAATTTTTTTTAAAAATTTATTGTAGTATGTGAAAAATCATGCATAATAGTATAGTAGAAATGACAAAAGCATATTGGGTAGACACAGGAACATGGTCATAGGTATCTATATAGGGGTCTATTTACTAAGCCTTGGAGAATGATAAAGTGCATGGAGATAAAGTACCACCCAACCAGCTCGTGTTACAGGCTGTGTTTGAAAAATGACAGTTAGGAGCTGATTGTCTGGTACTTTAGCTCCGTCCACTTTATCTCCATCTAAGGCTTAGTAAACAGACCCCTGTGTAATGAATGTGCTGAGTTCAGTTTGGACTTGGGTTGTTGAGGTGTAAAGTAGATCATTGGTAAGGCCTTGGAATGTTCTTCTTTATGTATAGTATTAATGCTTGAGGTAGCTGAGAAATAGGACATAACATTTATTTGAAATGACAATGAAAGTTTTAGGGACACACTGACCATATAACTAATTTAAAGGAAAATATATATATTTAGTAAACTCACAGCAGGGGCAAACGCAGGATTTCTATAGGGGGGTTTTCAAATGCAATCCACAATGTGACTGCGCTGTCAGGTGTTCCGCCGCCAATTATTCTATTATATAGTGTATGGATGGCATTATTAAGAATGAACACTATAGATGGTCTATAATATAGGCTGTATTAAACATATTTAACACTTGCCTGGCATGCCTGCAAGTGCTCTATCTGACCTTGTCGCACAGGATGTGACCAGTCAGATAAATTGTGTTAGCAACAGCAGGGAAGGGAAACTTCCCTCCGCTGCTGCAGTCAGAGGGACCAGAAGGTCCCTCTGCCTCCCTGCACTCTCCTCTACTGATTGGCGTTCTGTTGATCACTGCTGATCGGTCAGCACGGCAGGATCCCCCCCCCCCCCCTCCAGCGGCTGCAGACAATAGCAGCCGCTGGGGAGTATAAATCAACCCTCCCAAGCCACCCCCAGACCCCCACCCCCTGTATACCTGGAGGCTGTCCCGGCTTTCAAAATGAAAGCCGCAATGGTCACGATGTTTCCGATGTTACGATGTTCCCGGTCGATGTTTTTTTGTGGGGGGAAATAAAATAAAAAATCTTTGTTTTAAACTAAAATCATTTTGGATAGGGTTAAATTCATGTTCTTCATCTAATTCACTCATGAAAAAAAAACCAACAATTTTGGGGCGGTTTTTGGTGAAATAAATAGTCAGTGGTTAAATAATATAAGTAGCATAAGTGGACAGGAAAGGTTTAACATCCCATAAATAAACAAATAAATAAATAAATACATAAACATAATAGAACCAGTAGAAGACAGAACTGAACTTTCTAAGCATACATTCCCCCTCTTCATGGTAAGACACCTGTCTCTCCTTCTTGGCAGCTACTCTCTGGTCCAGTGCACTGATTGAGCACCGAAATCCACACATACAACACACTTTGTAGAAGAAGCTGTTACAAAAATGTGCAGCAGCTCCACTTTGTCGCTTAAACTGCATGTTGTGGCAGCAGCTGTAATGTTATCTTAGATAATTGGTACTGTGGTCATAATTTGAACCACTGGCCAAGAGGAGGGGAGTACCGGGCATGTATGTATTACAGTTAGTGATTCAGAGTTAGGAGCAAATAAAAAAAGGAACAATTTTCTCCTGAAACAAACTATATTGAAATGCAATTTGTACAAAGGCATTTATTTATTTGCATGCAGGGAAAATATTGACTGCGTTTGTATGTAGAGATTGAGAACAATTACTAGGCAACTTTGTTTTTACTATACTCTGAAATATCAAACTAAGATAGTACACTAGGGGGGTACAACTATGCACCCTCATTCAGTACTTACAGTAGCTATGTGGGGGACGTGACCTGGGTAATCCATCCCGTCTCACCTCCTCAGCTCCCCTGTTCTCGACTGTGAATCTCTGCAAATTTTAGGCCTACCCTACCTGCAGTGCAGTCTGGTTTTAC
Organism: Pseudophryne corroboree; assembly: GCF_028390025.1. Classification (NCBI taxonomy): domain Eukaryota; kingdom Metazoa; phylum Chordata; class Amphibia; order Anura; family Myobatrachidae; genus Pseudophryne; species Pseudophryne corroboree. The sequence goes on from NC_086444.1 coordinate 1,022,854,490, forward strand.
CAAGGTGATACTAGCTGCTTTAACTGATTTGCATCTAGAGTAACTCTGAATCAGGACAATAGTGTTCCATGAAAGTGAACTATAAGTGGTGGATTACTGTGATAGCTTTTTAAATACTTCTTTTAAATCTGTGTATTTTTTTTCTTACAAAAGTTTTTTTTTTTTTTTAATTTGTATTGAGTGTACAGTACAATGAACAAATAAATGTATATTTTGATATTTCACTGTGGTCTAGAAGTCCTATATACTGTATGTGTATGAAATATTTTATTGCTGCTGCATTACTAGACAATGTATTACTCTATCATTGTTTCATAGATGACTAGTTAGATTCTAATGCTTTAACTACTTATAACAGTGATCCTCTTGTTAAGGCACTATTTTATGCTATTGACATACTGTACACAGCGTTTTAAGATTATCGCAGATTCCCCATTACAGTAAATAATTCTTCTATTTTACCCAGTTTTAAAAAGCTCTTAATTTAATAGACATTTTTTTCTTATTTTTTTTTTTTTAAGTTGCACTTTGATCTGGATTTTGGCTGAAAGCCTATTTATGATGCAGTAAATGAACAATTTCACATTGACTCAGAGCTTTGTGGAAAAAATATGTGTTTGATGATCAGCTAATAGCAGACAGCCTTGGTGCACTAAAGAGTTGACCCTGTGAGGAAGCTGAATCTTGAGCTGACCCCGTTTACTTCATAAAATCTTGCCTGGGATTGAAAAGTTGCTCCAGACTGAGACATTTGCAAATATCAATCAGTGTCAACTGAACACGGTCTTGGTTAAAGTCTTTCTATACTTTTTTTGTTGTGCCAGAGCCTTCACACTGAGTGCTGCTGCTGAATTTGTTAACGCTTTCAGAGATGTATGCCAGGTACACACTCTCCGGGCCTATCAGTCAATAGTTTGCTAATCTGCCTGATTGGATATCTTGCATGCGTTAGCGTTTAGCTGCTAAACGTCTTGAAACACTCCTGCAGTGGCCATACCGGAAGGTCAGTATCTGGTGTTCTGCACACGCTATCTCACTCCCAACCTCCCGATTGGGTACGGTATGAAATCCCAGTGGTTGGGATCCTGACACCGGAATTCCGTTGTTGAGACTGCAGATGGCTTCCGGGTAAGTATTTTACCCCTAACCCACCCCTCTCTCAGCCGAACCCTAACCGTCCGTCCTCTCCCGCAGCCTAGCCCTAACCTTCCCTTACCACAGACCAAACCTAAAGCTGCCCCCAAACTGCGACATATGCCTGAAACAAACCCCCAACCCTAGACCTAAATGCCCCCCCACCCCACCCCGCAGCATACGCACAAAACAACACCACACCACCACCCTTCCCACCTGTAGTCTAACCCTTATCCAAACACTCATACTCACACTCATCGGGATCCTGACTTCATCCCTCCCGATCCTATTAAGGAGATCTGAAGGAAGTACTCACGAGCTAGAAATTGCCTAGTGGGTACGAACCAATGATCACTTTTTCGGATCAGAGCCTTTATCAGATTGGCACACACTGATAGCTTAAGGCTGGTGTCACACGGGAGCAATTGCACTGTGTTCTTATGGTAAGAAGAAACAGCATTCTGAAGCGTGAATCACTCTTGTTGCGGCACATTATATTCAAGGGGAAATGTTCATCCCCTGTCACACCATAGTGATTCCACTCTCAGCACGCTGAATGCACAGCTCCACAACACTGCGTCTGTCTGGCTGATAAAACACAGCATTTAAACACTCCCCTGTGACACCAGCTGAACATTTCTTATGATCTATCTGAATTTCATTAACTAATGCATTGAAAAAATAAAAACATATTTTATAATATCCATTAATTTCATTACATGCAATAACATTGTTGGTTTTTTTTCCGGATATACTTCAGTCCTCTCCATTGGTCAAGGTGTCCCAGTAAAGAGCTCTAATATGCTTTATCACAATCAACATAATCCTCTTACGGATCCCATGGCAAGGCTCATGTGTTACACTATTCATAAGGTTTAAGCTGTATCTCTGCTCTTACAACACATTTCTCATCAGTGTTAACGCTATATGAATGTTTGCATTGTAACTGAACTTACTTATTACGCTGAACGTTTAGTGCAGGCTCATTAACCTGGCAGGATCACGTGGATTCTGCATCTGTACACCACTAGTAGACAGTGGCAGTGTTACAGTAAATGTTATGCACATTGGGTGTTTTAGCATACACATTGGCATTTATATAATGGGTGCAATGTGAGGGTCCAGGGGAGCCCACACCATATGCACTGCATCCATGTTTTATTACCTTTCCAGAGTAGGTGCTGCAGCCGTGGCAAAAATCACATCCAAAATGACCAATGCAGTAGAGATTAGTCTCCAGAACATGGCAGGTGCCATGTTTCCGGAGACCTGCACATGCACAATGCAAGAGCCTACTGCACCATGGAAAGGAGGGGTTCCCATCTGGAGTCTGCACACGGGCCCCGTCCTCTGTTAAAACGCCATTGAGCATAAACCACCTGTGCCTGATCTAACTTGTATACAGGTGAGGGATCCCAGAGTGCACACAGGTAATGAGAGGTGCGACCCTGCGGAGATCATTAAGTACTGCATACAAAGACAAGGTTGCAGGAGTACAATTCAAACACTACCAATTGATTAATAATACTCATTTCAATACAATTTTGAGTGAGGTTCTTCGTATAGTTATGGCCATATATAACGGCTTGCCGACCAGCGTCCAGGTGACCTCATTAATCGGGCATGTCCCTAACATATTGGGGGTACAAAAATCCAACCACACACACAATGGGGATGAAAGGAAATCTGAAACTAAGTGTTAACCTGTACTGCTCCTGAGGCCGACCAGCCACTGCAGTCCAGGGGGACCCGCTCCCAAAATAACCACCCTCCACCTGGCATTCTAATATACATTTGTGCAGGATTCACCTTGTTCTTCCCACCTACATGTATAATCCACATATTAGCGCAAGAGTTTCCGATACTTTCTCCCTACTACCACATTACTAACCAATACTAGAATAAAAGAAGATTATGGGCCTGATTCTGATTAGGAAATAAAAAATGGAAAAGCCAGTATCTGTGCACCTGGGTAGAACCGTGCTGCACTGCAGGAGGGGCAGATATTATAACATGTGCAGATTTATATGTTGGGGGGGCCTGTCCAAACTCAGATCTAAACTGCAGTCCAGCATTTGTGGGCTACATGCAAAAGCAGACAGTATTTACCCTGCATGTAAACATAATAAATGTGCGTGCACCCCTTACATTACAGCATGGATTATCAGGTGCACAGTTACGTGCTCTTTCTTACTTTAATTCCCAACTCAGAATCCGTATATATTTACGTTTCACTATAATGTGAGCATCTGCTGAATTATTTTTTTTCTGAAATCCAGGTGTTAGGTACTTTGAATTAAACAAGGCTGGAACCAACCTATAGTAAATAAGAGCATTACAGCTTTCACAGTTCACCTGTTACCTGAGCCACCTGCTTTAGAAACAGCAGTAAATGTGTGAAATGCGTCCTCCATGAAACAAAGTTCATACATGTAATTTGTGTATGTTTTGGATATGAATGTGATTGGCATGTTGTGTCAGCCGGAGTCACATTCCAGATTGATAGCGGCACATAAATATCCTGGGAACTAAAGATCTATAATAGGGATGGGCTGCTGTTGCCAACCCCTACCTTATTTATATATTTTCCATACTTACTATTGGGCAGCCTAGAACAGGTTCTGGTAATAAGTATACCGTAAGTTGTACTAGTTACAGCATTGGCTTGAGTTCCAAGTTCTAATTTTCTTGAGTAATTACATAATGTTGTACTGTAATGATACATTATAATATAGGTCTTATTGCAAAGTACTGTCACATTATAATAAGCTGTGGATGTCGGAGAGCCCAGGGGGCTAAGAACATGAGAACATTGTCAAAAGAAGTAAATATACAGCCAGTATTGAATAGTTCTCAGTTATAGTGGTCAGTGCTGGATTGTGGTTATAGGGAATCTATAGATGATGACTAATCTCAAAACGAGGTTCTCTGTAATGGCACATATCCATTGGCATGCAAATGCATTAAGGGGGTCATTCCGAGTTGTTCGCTCATTGCCGATTTTCGCAACAGAGCGACTAAGGCAAAAATGTGCATACGCATGGTATGCAGGCCCTCATTCCGAGTTGTTCGCTCGTTAGTGGTTTTCGCAACGGAGCGATTTGTCGCAAACTGCGCATGCGCAATGTTCGCAGAGTTATTTTATTCAAAAGTTAGGTATTTTACTCACGGCATAACGAGGAATTTTCATCGTTTTGGTGATTGGAGTGTGATTGACAGGAAGTGAGTGTTTCTGGGCAGAAACTGGCCGTTTTATGGGTGTGTGCTGAAAAACGCTGCCATTTCTGGGAAAAACACGGGAGTGGCTGGAGAAACGGGGGAGTGTCTGGCCGAACGCTGGGTGTGTTTGTGACGTCAAACCAGGAACGAAACTGACTGAACTGATCGCAGTGGCAGAGTAGGTCCCGAGCTACTCAGATACTGCAAAGAAATTTCTATTCGCAATTATGCGAATCTTGCGTTCGCAATTCTGCTAAGCTAAGATTCACTCCCAGTAGGCGGCGGCTTAGCGTGCGCAATGCTGCTAAAAGCAGCTAGCGAGCGAACAACTCGGAATGAGGGCCGCAGTGCGCATGCGCTAAGTATTTTAGCACAAAACTTAGTAGATTTACTCACGTCCGAACGAAGAATTTTCATCGTTGAAGTGACCGGAGTGTGATTGATAGAAAGTGGTTGTTTCTGGGCGGAAACTGACCGTTTTCTGGGAGTGTGCTGAAAAACGCAGGCATGCCAGGATAAAAAGCAGGAGTGTCTTGAGAAACGGGGGAGTGGCTGGCCGAACGCAGGGCGTGTTTGCAACGTCAAACCAGGAACGAAACGGGCTGAGCTGATCGCAGTGTAGGAGTAAGTCTCGAGCTACTCAAAAACTGCTAAGAATTATTTAATCGCAATTTTGCCACTTTTTTGTTCACACTTCTGCTAAGCTAAGATACACTCCCAGAGGGCGGCAGCCTAGCATGTGCAATGCTGCTAAAAGCAGCTAGCGAGCGAACAACTCGGAATGATCCCCTAAAAGTGAAACCTACTTTATTCTATGTGTCCATACCCATTTGTTTTCATACTTGCATCTGGTCTGCGTGCAGGACAGTAGCTATGATGAGTGCAGGGCGCGCATCCTGGGGACCCACACCGCACACCATGCCGCCTTATAATCATGTTTACGTCTCAGCAATCTCTGGAGTCCCGCATCGGCTGGCACTGCAGAGCAGCAGAAATCATAGGGGAAATGGCTGCTGCATGCACAATATAGAAGTTCCATTGAGCAAGACGCAGGTGCCATGTTACCAGAGAGACCTACTGCACAGGGGCGTTTTTAAGAGAGGAGAGGGCCTGCGTGCAGCCTCCATTATGGGCCCACTGCTCCCCAGCAGGAAGTAGACTCTGGCATAATGCCAGAGTCTACTGCGTATGCGCAGGTCTCTGGGAACATGGCACCAGTGCATGTTCCCGGGGACATCTCTAATGCGCATGCACAAATCACTCAAGAAATGGCAATGGCGGCCATTTTCCAAGTTATTGTGTCCACACTGCAGGGATTCCCAAAGGTAAGTATAATATACGGATGCAGGCTGCACCCATTATAGAAACGCCTATGCTACTGCATCAGTAAGCTGACAGGGAGGAGGAGGCCCACACAGAGCCCGCACACAGACCCTCTCCTCTCTTAACCCATCCCTGACTGCGTGCATTTGAATTGCAGTACTGTTTTTTGGACTTGCTGTCATGATCATTGCTAAATAGCCATATATTCCAGTTTCACAGAGCATTATGGGCAAGTTCAACATCTTTACCAGTGAAGGATGCCCAGCCGACAGCAAAAGTCTTCCAGTTCATATAGACATTATTTTCACAGAGAAATACATTTCCCGTTCTTGTCAGTCGTCCATAATATGCTCTTTCACTGAACTTCCATGTTATTGGACATTGCTTCTCCTTCATAAATGAGTTTTCTAAGGCTTTCAATCAGTTGGTTTTCTATTTCCCATCGATTGATGATCACACCTTCAGTGGAATAAGAGCGCAGCATTCTGAACCCTGCAAAGCTTTGATGGTCCCTGTAGAAATGAGAAGTTAATCAATAGAATTCCCTTGAGTTGCACATTAGTGTGACTGTGTTTTACAAATCAAAAAGGGAATCGGCTTACTTCATGAGGAGATTTATTTTCTTAACATCTAGCAAAAATCTAATCAATTGTTCTTGTGTGATTAGAAATTATTGGGACAGTAAGGATTTATGCAGCCTGGTACACGTGTTATACACAGTCACCAGCCTGTTACTGTGTATAACAAATATGTAGAAAACATTTTGGAAAGCAAATAGAAGGAAATAAGCATTGTGTGAGGAAACCACCTAATCAATTGGAAGGATAAGCTGCACACAAACATGTAAGTCTAGTACTGATGTTTAATGTCAGTGGTGGGCAACATGGGAGGGGGTGGGTGTCAGCTATTACTGAAATGTAATCTATTGGACCTGAAATTTCGCAAGCATGCAGTTACGCTACTACTGGACGCCGTAAATCTCCCCTGTGCCGTGGATGCATGGTCTTAGTGCCGGCATGCGGACTGCATGACTCCCGGTGTGCCATACAACATTGCAATTTCTAAAGTCAAACAAATATACAGTTCTGCTACTTATTACTATTCATAGAAATTCATTGTTTACCGTACACTAAAAGTTACAGCACCATCTACAATCTACAGCTGATCTTCTGCCCCGTGGTAACTGGGAACACCCGGCACAAAGTTTACCACCCTTTTGTCAGAAAACTAACACAATGTAAATTTATTAGGTTTTGTTGCTTTATCAACCCCAAAACCTAACAAAATGCGTGTTGTTTTCTTAAACTTATTAACATTGTGATTACAATTTTTAACAAATTAGTGGTGCTAGGATCAAAATTTTTATGGGTGTCTTCCTAAGAGTCACAGGTGGCATTATTTCCTCAAGTTTTTTCCCTTCTGTGATATTTTGCTTAATCCTGACGTCATAAAGCTGGAAAAGTGCATTCACAATCTATGTGGCAGCTTAGACTATGATTTGATATTGGGGGTCATTCCGACCCGTTCGCTCGCTGCGTTTTCACGTAGCAGAGCGAAGGGGTCCCTGCTGCACATGTGCCGGCGCCTTTGTGCGCCGGCGCATGCGGGATGGGCGACGGCCGTAGCAGGGCAGCGATCGCCTCTGCCTGATTGACAGGCAGAGGCGATTGATGGGAGGGGGTGGATCGGCAGCGTTTGGCCGCCGTTTCGTAGGCGCGGTCCAGCCAACGCAGGCGTGGCTGGACCGTACGGGGGGCGAGCCGCAGCGGCTGCGTGACATCATACGCAGCCACTGCGGGCCAGGGAGTAGGAGTAGCTCCCGGCCAGCACGCTAAAGCTGCGCTGGCCGGGAGTTACTCCTGAAGTGCAAAGGCATCGCCGCTGTGCGATGGCTTTGCACTTCTGCGAGGGGGGCCGGACTGACATGCGGGGCGGGATAGCCCCGTGCTGGGCGTCCCCCCGCATGTCAGGAAAGTTGATCGTAGCTGTGCAAAATTTTGCACAGCTACGATCAATTCGGAATGACCCCCATTGTTGCTTTCTGCTTAGCCACACTAGGGGGTCATTCAGACCTGATCGCTCGCTAGCTGGTTTTTGCAGTCCTGCGTTCGCATAGTCGCCGCCCACCGGGGAGTGTATTTTAGCTGTGTAAGTGTGCGATCACATGTGCAGCCGAGCGGTACAAAAGATCTTTGTGCAGTTTCTGAGCTGCCCAGGACTTACTCAGCCGCTGCGATCACTTCAGCGTGTCCGGGGCCGGAATTGACATCAGACACCCACCCTGCAAACGCTTGGACACGCCTGCGTTTTTCCAACCACTCCCTGAAAATGGTCAGTTGCCACCCACAAACGCCATCTTCCTGTCAATCTCCTTGTGATCGGCTGTGTGAATGTATTCTTCGTAAAACCCATCGCACAGCAACGATCCGCTTTGTACCTGTGCGACGCGCCTGCGCATTGCGGTGCATACGCATGCGCAGTACTGACCTGATCGCAGCGTGCAAAAAAATGCTAGCGAGTGATCAGGTCTGAATGACCCCCCCTAGTGCGTGGACTGTGGTAACACGTTATGCTGCTGGTGCAATCCAGTAAACTGAACTAATACTTCTCTGCAAATGTACTGTGTCATGTGTGGCCCCTAGTGGGGAGAGGGCCATATGTGGACACTAAAACTACCCGTTTGTCTTACCTTTTTATAATGGTGGTTCCCATACTATTTCTCAGTTAGTCTAAACTTATCACATCTCCCCAGAGTCTCCAGGTACTACTGGGTTTCCATTGCAGGTGGGTGGTCGGTGGTGTCCACAGCGATGAAGCTCATCGGCTGGCAGGGGTCATGATGGCTGCCGGCTTCATTTCCTGGCTGCTGCAGTCTGTTCCAGAAAAGGCAGTTGCAGCTCCCATAGGGACGTTCATACCTCTATGTGCAGGATTTAAAGGGGAAGTGTGCCAAATGTGATATCATCTTTGGTGCCAATTTCAAACCCTCCTCCCCATAAAAGGAAGCATCTGAGAACTGGCAAGTACCATAGTGTTAGGCTCCAAACTTATCTCCAGCGTTTTCCTGTGCTTACCTTGTGTATGCAATCTGATCACCTGTTCCTGATCCTGTCTATTCCTTTCACCTGATTCCGTTTTACCCCTGGTACTGTTCCTTGTGATTTCTGGCTCTGACTTTGGCTAATCCATGATCTGTTTCTGTCTATCCTCTTGTACCACGTTTGATCCCCTGATTCTGACCCATTCTGGTGACTAAGCTTCTGCATGCCTCACTGCGACTCTTCCGCTCCAGTGTCTACCAGTTTTGTACTTGGGAACCCAGGCAGGAGGCCGCAGCCTGCGTGTCGGGTGCAGCAAAGGCCAAGCCGTCTTTTGGGGGTCCCTGGTGAAAACCACCGACACGGTAGACTCTGCGCCTCTGTTCTGGGTGTAAGCTAATTCTATAGTATGGGCCAGCATCCACACAATCCACCATAGAGTTGTGACAAAGTTTTATGTCATTTAAGTCTCACAGCTGTAAAATAAAGATATAGGAATTCTTTAGGAATATGTATAACAATGAAATGAGAATTCATTCACGAGCTCTTCTCACTTGCTCAGATAGTGGTTTAGAGGCCTCCTATCAGATTCTGAACATTTATATTGCTGATTGAACTCAACAATTCTAATCAATGCAAATTTGCTCATCTCTACATTAGCTGTTTTTATGCCTGTTATTATTCTCAATTTGCTAGTCAGGATAAGATTAGTTCCGGCAGCAGTAGCGTGCAATGCCACTCCAAATTTATACTGGGAAATATACAGCAGCTTTTCTACTTCTTTATAAAATACATCTGTAAAATACATGCAAAGAAACTGATACTTTCCCCACATTTATTACTCCATGTTTCAATCACCTCTTTGGAGCCAAACCTGTGACTGACTTGTCCTGTTACAATCCGTTAGCCAGCAACCATTAACGAGTTGCTAGATGTTAGATTGCTAAACCACAATACGCTGTATAAAAGTGCTCTGGACCCCACGTCTTCAGAAGGAGATTCCCTGATTCTGGCTCTAGTTGTGAGTGATGCAGAACCCTAAAGAAGGCAAGAAGTCTGCACAGGAAGCCATGGATCACTTCTGAATAAATGACACACTAATCCTATTGTTTTTATAATGCAGCGGGGACTGTCCTGAGAATTAGGACTTTTGTCCTGTATGTCGAGACAGCTGGCAATACAGGGATATTTTTAGAGAAGCAGAGAAAGCTGTGGCCAACATAGTAGTCCACAAGGGTTAGGTGCACCCATGGGAAATTTGGCACACTCCAATATATTTTAACCTTGCCCCCAATGTGACACGGCCATGCGCACTGCATAAACATGCGTACTCACAATCAGAATGACCTCCCCCCTTCAAAGGAATTTATTTTTATCCAAACAGACCAAAGAAACGTGCATATCGCCTAGTGTGTGTGAACAAAAATATTGCCTGTGACACAGTGCATATTAATGAAGGATGGAACAATGATCGTTCCGTTCTTCATTAAATCTTCCTGGTACGTACGGCCAATTGGGCATGGGTATTGCCAAAAGGAATTTGGCTCAAGCATCAGGATGATTGGCTGTCCTTCAGGTGTTTACTTACAAATAGTGAATCACTGGTATCTCTATACTAATTGTTAATCATAACTCTATACTCAGATCCTGCCAATATTGGCCTAGTGTCTACCCACCCTTAGAAGCTTGGAGGGTCCCCTGCCCATCTTGCATCTAAACCATGCTTAGTAGGATCTTTCCCAGTGTATATGTAGTGTACATCTACTGTACATTCTCCCATTGCAAATTGCAGCAACAAGATGTTCTGAGAACATGTTTTTATACAGGTCATGAAATTTACCCTTGTGCTTATATAGCGGCTGTACATTATGGCTTAGAATACATACATTTTGATAAGGAAATCAAGTTTTTTGCATACCATCCTCAACTCCTCATCTCCAGGTCTGCCTTACTTTCACTAACAATATACCATATTTTCGATCTTCTACGTGGGCCCCCAGTAGATGGCAAAGGGGAGAGCCCACCTGAGAAGTGTGGGAGATGAGGTCATGCATCACTGTGGCTCCACCTTCTGCCCTGTGATTAGTGGACTTCCCACTTCTGTGGGGCAGTAGGCAGAAGTGAGAGGCTATTCTAATTTTTCATATGGCAAGGAGATATCCACATAACACCTCTCCTGGACAATCTAGCAGAGTAGGCAAGTCTGCATTTTGTCATGGAACCTTTTGTAAATGAGTCATGAAACACAGGCTTGGACTGGCCCACAGGGGTACAGGGGAAACCACTGGTGGGCCCCACTGCCTGGGGGCCCACCTCCTGCTCTAAGGATCAGGATCCAGGCTGTGCACTTGAATTATACATCATACATATGTTACCTTATACTGGACTATGGTGTATTTTCTACATTGCTGTTAATAATCTGTTATTTAATCTGGTACATTATCATGCATGCAGCAGCTGAATTTACGGTATATATTTATGAAGGGGCCCAGATGGTGCACTCTCTAATGGTTAGTCAAACCAATGATGTGGCAGGCCACACCCCCTCTGCGGACTAGCCACACCCCTTAACATAGGCCCCTACCACAGCATTTCCCCGGTGGGCCCTACATGCCCCAGTCCGACACTGAACACAAGTGACATCTCTGCTCACAAAAATCAGGAGTCATACATGGGGAGAACAGTGCTGGTCCCGCTTTATATAACTGAGCCCTGACATTATACACTGACATTGGTTTTCATACACAAACTGTGCGGCACTAAGTGTTAGGGTTTAATAAACTCGTCATGCAGACCATTTTACATTTTATATAGCTGTTTAGTAACTAGCCCTGGGTGTGTTTTGCTGTGAGCAGTAATATGAGGTCAGGGTGTAAATATCTTAGTAAGAAGAAACCTATGCTGTTTCCATATTATAGCTTTTTATGTTTCAGAGTGCAATTTTTTACCTGGCATCTCTTAATATAGCCGGTAAGCCTCCTATGTGAAATAAAACTTATATGAGCCGATTTATAAACTGAGTGAAACAGTACATTTTTCCATTATGGTAACCACAGTGTTTATTTGCTGTCCTATAATAGTTAAAATTGAAGGGGGGCTATTCTGAACATTCTTTATGATTCTCTGGCTTAGTAATGTCCATCCTAACCTTTCATATGAGATCTACAGTATATTATAGACATCAATTTCCCTTACATTTTTGTTCTTTGGAGAACACATCAGTGTTTTTATTTCAGAAAAGTTTCAAATATGTTTGTTCAGCTTATGATGAAACAGTTCTTGCTCTTCATACAACTTATCTTTCTTTTGATGTTATTCCAAGAAAATTAAATTGCCTTTGGCAATAGCCAAGCAAACTGACTTTGTATTACTCCAGTGCAGACATGTACATCTCTCTACTTTGTTACCAATGACCAAACACACATTTATAGTCATAGTTCAGGTCTTTTTTTACCCAAGTATTTGTGATTTTTTATTTTTTTTTGTATTGTAATATGAATGAATCAGGAACTGCATTTCCCTATATTCACAACTGCATTTTATAAATATAGGAATATAAAATACGTTTTGTAAAATAACTGATATAGAGGCTGCTTCAGAGACGGACTTTATATTAATTTCTCTTACATCCTAGAGGATGCTGGGGACTCCGTAAGGACCATGGGGTATAGACGGGCTCCGCAGGAGACATGGGCACTATAAAGAACTTTTAGTATGGGTGTGCACTAGCTCCTCCCTCTATGCCCCTCCTCCAGACCTCAGTTAGATTTTGTGCCCAGAGGAGATAGGGTGCATTACAGAGGAGCTCTCCAGATTTTCTCTGAAAAAGAATTTTGTTAGGTTTTTTATTTTCAGGGAGCAACAGGCTCCCTGCATCGTGGGACTGAGGAGAGAGAAGCAGACCTACTTAAATGATAGGCTTTGCTTCTTAGGCTACTGGACACCATTAGCTCCAGAGGGAGTTGGAACGCAGGTCTCACCACTCCTTTCGTCCCAGAGCCGCGCCGCCGTCCTTCTCGCAGAGCCGGAAGATAGAAGCCAGGTGAGTATAAGAAGAAAAGAAGACTTCAAGGCGGCAGAAGACTTCAGATCTTCACTGAGGTAAGCGCGCAGCGGTAACGCTGCGCGCCATTGGTCCCACACGCTACACACACAGAACGGGCACTGATGGGTGCAGGGCGCAGGGGGTCACCCTGGGCAGCAATAAACCTCTGGTCTGGCATACAAGGGTACATTAGGCTGCGGAGACAGTAAATGAAGAGATCCCCCGCCATTCTTTGAATATTGAAGCGGGACCGAAGCCCGCCGCTGGAGGGGGCGGAGCTTGATCCCTCAGCACTAACAGCTCCATTTTCTCCACAAAACGCTGCAGAGAAGCTGGCTCCCCGGACTCTCCCCTGCTGAACTCGGTGACAGAGGGCTGGAAAGGGGGGGGGGGGGGGGGCATGTTTAAGGCGCAATGAGTGTGAGTGTATAACATTGATTATATATATATATATAAAAAGCGCTGTCTGGGTTTTATTCCAGTGTCAGTTTGGCGCTGGGTGTGTGCTGGCATACTCTCTCTCTGTCTCCCCAAAGGGCCTTGTTGGGGAATCGTCCCCTTACAGATATATCCCTGTGTGTGTGGGGGTGTCGGTACATGCGTGTCGGCATGTCTGAATCGGAAGGCTCGTCCAAGGAGGAGGTGGAGCAAATGTGTGGTGTCTCAGTCGGCAACGCCGACTCATGATTGGATGGACATGTGGCATATGTTAAATGCGAGTGTGGCCTCATTACATAAGAGACTGGACAAAGCAGAGTCCAGGGAGAAAGCAGGGAGTCAATACACGTATTGGACTGGGTCACAGGGCCCTTCTGGGTCTCAAAAACGTCCCCTATCCCAAATAGTGGACACTGGTACCGACACGGATTCTGACACCAGTGTCGACTACGGTGATGCAAAATTACACCCAAGGGTGGCAAAGAGTATTCAGTGTATGATTAATTATTGCAATAAAAGATGTTTTGCATTTCACTGGTGACCCCTCTGACCCTGATACGAGGGTGCGCATGTATAAGGAAAAGAAACCTGAGGTTACCTTTCCCCCATCTCATGAGCTTAACGAGTTATTTGAAAAAGCTCGGGAAACTCCAGATAAAAAACTGCAGATTCCCAAAAGGGTTATTATGGCGTATCCTTTCCCTGCACGGGACAGGGTACGTTGGGAATCCTCTCCCAGGGTGGACAAGGCTTTAATGCGCCTGTCCAAGAAGGTGGCGCTGCCGTCTCCGGACACGGCAGCCCTCAAGGATCCTGCTGATCGCAGACAGGAGACTACTTTAAAGTCTATTTATGCGCATATGGCTGCTTTGCTCAGACCGGCAATAGCATCGGCATGGGTATGTAGCGCAGTTGCAGCTTGGACAGATACCTTGTCAGCTGACATGGATACCCTAGACAGGGATATCATTATATTAACCTTAGCCCACATTAAAGACGCAGTCTTATATATGAGGGACGCACAAAGAGACGTTGGGCTGCTGGGTTCCAGAGCCAATGCCATGGATATTTCTGCGAGACGAGCTCTATGGACTCGCCAATGGACGGGTGATGCAGACTCAAAGAAGCATATGGAGGTTTTACCTTACAAGGGTGAAGTGTTGTTTGGGGAGGGGCTCGCGGACCTGGTTGCCACAGCTACTGCGGGTAAATCTACCTTTTTACCTTTTGTTCCCCAACAGCAAAAGAAAACTCCACAGTATCAGATGCAGTCCTTTCGGTCCCATAAGTCCAGAAGAGGTCGGGGCTCCTCCTTCCTTGCCAGAGGTTAGGGTAGAGGGAAGAGTACACCTGCTTCGGCTAGTTCCGGAGAGGGAAGTAGTGTTAGCTGCAATTCAAAAGCTGTGTCAACAGCAAGTGGTGGTCAAGGTTCCCCTGGACCAACAGGGAAAAGCGTATTATTCAACCCTGTTTGTGGTCCCGAAGCCGGATGGTTCGTTCAGACCCATTTTAAATCTAAAATCCCTAAACCTGTACTTGAAAAAGTTCAAATTCAAGATGGAATCGCTCCGAGCTGTAATATCCAGCCTGAAAGGGGGGGATTTGATGGTGTCACTGGACATAAAGGATGCATACCTTCATGTCCCCATATACCCCCCTCATCAGGAGTACCTGAGATTCGCTGTACAGGACTGTCATTACTGGTTTCAGACGTTGCTGTTTGGGCTGTCCACGGCCCGAGGATTTTCACCAAGGTATTGGCGGAGATGATGGTGCTCCTGCGCAGGCAGGGAGTCACAATTATCCCATACTTGGACGATCTCCTGATAAAGGCGAGATCGAGAGACCAATTGCTGAAGTGCGTGTCGCTCTCCCTGAAAGTGCTGCAACAGCACGGTTGGATTCTCAATCTGCCAAAGTCACAATTGGTTCCTACGACTCGGCTATCATTCCTAGGCATGATTCTGGACACAGAACAAAAGAGGGTTTTTCTCCCATTGGAAAAAGCCCAGGATCTCCAGAACTTGGGGGGTGATTCCGAGTTGTTCGCTCGCTAGCTGCTTTTAGCAGCATTGCACATGCTAAGCCGCCGCCCTCTGGGAGTGTATCTTAGCTTGGCAGAATTGCGAACGAAAGATTAGCAGAATTGCGAATAGAAATTTCTTAGCAGTTTCTGAGTAGCTCCAGACTTAGCCATTGCGACCAACTCAGTCCTTTTCGTTCCTGGTTTGACGTCACAAACACACCCAGCGTTTGCCCAACCACTCCCCCGTTTCTCCAGCCACTCCTGCGTTTTGCAACTCGAACGCCTGCGTTTTTCCGCACACTCCCATAAAACGTCCAGTTTCCGCCCAGAAACACCCACTTCCTGTCAATCACACTACGATCAGCACAGCGATGAAAAAACTTTGTTATGCCGTGAGTAAAATACCTAACTTGTGTGTAAAATAACTAAGTGCATGCGCTCTGCGAACCTTGCGCATGCGCAGTAAGCGACTAATCGCAGTATAGCAAAAATCGGCAACGAGCGAACAACTCGGAATGACCTCCTTGGTCAGAGACCTGCTAAAACCAAAAAGAGTGTCTGTTCATCAATGCACTCGAGTTCTAGGGAAAATGGTGGCAGCCTACGAGGCCATCCCCTTCGGCAGGTTTCATGCGGGGGCTTTTCAGTGGGACCTTCTGGACAAGTGGTCCGGGTCCCATCTACAAATACATCAGAAAATAACCCTGTCCCCCAGGGCCAGGGTGTCTCTCCTGTGGTAGCTGCAGAGTGCTCACCTTCTAGAGGGTCGCAGGTTTGGCATTCAAGACTGGGTTCTGGTGACCACGGACGCGAGCCTCCGAGGATGGGGAGCAGTCACACAAGGAAGACATTTTCAGGGACTATGGTCAAGCCAGGAGGCTTGTCTACACATCAACATACTGGAATTGAGGGCCATATACAACGGCCTACGACTAGCGGAGAATCTTCTTCGCGGCCTACCGGTTCTGATTCAATCAGACAACGTCACAGCCGTGGCTCATGTAAACCGCCAAGGCGGGACAAGGAGCAGAGTGGCGATGGCGGAAGCCGCCAGGATTCTTCGCTGGGCGGAAAATCACGTAAGCGCTCTATCAGCTGTCTTCATTCCGGGAGTGGACAACTGGGAAGCAAACTTCCTCAGCAGACACGATCTCCATCCGGGAGAGTGGTGACTTAATCAAGAAGTTTTTGCAGAGATAACAAGTCTTTGGGGAATTCCTCAAATAGACATGATGGCGTCAAGCCTCAACAAAAAGCTTCGGAGGTATTGTGCCAGGTCTCGGGACCCTCAGGCAGTAGCAGTAGACGCCCTAGTGACACCATGGGTGTTTCAGTCGGTCTATGTATTTCCTCCTCTTCCTCTCATCTCAAAAATATTGAGAATCATAAGACAAAGAAGAGTGCAGACAATACTCATTGTACCAGATTGGCCTCGAAGGGCCTGGTACTCAGATCTTCAGGAAATGCTCACAGAAGATCCGTGGCCTCTTCCTCTCAGGGAGGACCTGGTACAGCAGGGGCCATGTGTGTTCCAAGACTTACCGCGGTTACGTTTGACGGCATGGCGGTTGAACGCCGAATCCTAGCTGGGAAAGGTATTCCGGAGGAAGTTATCCCTACTCTGATAAAGGCTAGGAAGGAGGTGACGGCGAAGCATTATCACCGTATCTGGAGGAAGTATGTATCTTGGTGTGAAGCCAATAATGCTCCTACGGAAGATTTCCATCTGGGCCAGTTTCTCCACTTTCTACAGACAGGAGGGCCTGAAGTTAGGCTCCATTAAGGTACAGATTTTGGCCCTATCTATATTCTTTCAGAGGGAATTGGCTTCTCTCCCAGAAGTCCAGATGTTTGTGAAGGGAGTGCTGCACATCCAGCCCCCCTTTGTGCCCCCAGTGTTAAGGTTCCTGAAATCTCACTGGTTTGAACCTCTTCAAACAGTGGAATTAAAATTTCTCACGTGGAAGGTGGTCATGTTATTGGCCTTGGCATCTGCAAGGCGGGTGTCCGAATTGGCGGCCTTGTCCCACAAGAGCCCCTATTTGATTTTCAATGTGGATAGAGCAAAGTTGAGGACACGTCCTAAATTTTTGCCTAAGGTGGTTTCTTCATTTCATATGAACCAATCTATTGTGGTACCTGTGGCTACGGGGGACTGGGAGGACTCCAAGTCCCTGGATGTAGTCAGGGCCTTAAAGACTATTGCTCGCTGGAGCTGTAACACGATTCAGCAGGCTCATTTGACGGCTGGATTGCCGTTACCAATTTCGGTAAAGGCTCATTCCACTAGGAAGGTGAGCTCTTCTTGGGCGGCTGCCCGAGGCGTCTCGGCATTACAGCTTTGCCGAGCAGCTACTTGGTCGGGTTCAAACACTTTTGCAAAATTCTACAAGTTTGATACCCTGGCTGATGAGGACCTTGCGTTTGCTCAGTTGGTGCTGCAGAGTCATCTGCACTCTCCCGCCCGGTTGGGAGCTTTGGTATAATCCCCATGGTCCTTACGGAGTCCCCAGCATCCTCTAGGACGTAAGAGAAAATACGATTTTAAACCTACCTGTAAATCTTTTTCTCCTAGTCCGTAGAGGATGCTGGGCGCCCGTCCCAGTGCGGACTACATCTGCAAGACTTGTATATAGTTGTTGCTTTCATAAGGGTTATGTTACAGTTGGAATGGGTCTTTCACTGATACTGTTTTTTGTTCATACTGTTAACTGGTTGCGTATATTCCACGTTATATGGTATGATTGGTGTGGGCTGGTATGAATCTTGCCCTTAGATTGACAAAATCCTTTCCTCATATTGTCCATCTACTCTGGGCACAGTTCTCTAACTGAGGTCTGGAGGAGGGGCATAGAGGGAGGAGTCAGTGCACACCCATACTAAAAGTTCTTTATAGTGCCCATGCCTCCTGCGGAGCCCGTCTATACCCCATGGTCCTTACGGAGTCCCCAGCATCCTCTACGGACTTGGAGAAAAGATTTACCGGTAGGTTTAAAATCTTATTTTTTATCCACAATTTGTTTTGGATTTGCGCATGCACAGGAGCAGTTCTGGGATGCGATGATGGTTACAGTGCGTCAAACATCGAAACATGATTAACAAGCTGGTAGCATTTGGGAGCAGTGACAGGAAGCATCCCAGAGAACAAGGGCTTGCCTGCCCCATTCTCTGAGCGTGCTTCTGTGGCCCCAGCAGCGTGACTTGACCAGACATCCTGAGTTACCACAGGGTTCCTCAGATGTGCGATGGTCACACAGGTGATGTTGCATTCGGACACAGCAGCGGATCACAGTAGCCGCAATGGGCACCATTTTACTTAAGATTCCTCCTGCGGCTTTAGTATAATTTTGAAACAGTCACTGCGTACAAAGACACAATAGAGCCCACCTCCGAAATAGCCCCATAGTAGCCAAAAAGAGAAAGCTAAAGGCGGCAAGAGGACTTGTAGGCCAGCATCTATCCCACCCACTATCAGGTAGCTATAAATAGCAGTATATAAGTCCTGGAGTACTGTATATAACCCCTCATATAACTTGCAGCAGCTGTTTGTCCGAAGTTACCACTTTGCAGTGGGTTCCCTCATCTGAGCAGCGCCCCCACCCCCCTTTTCAGGGCTGAATGGTGGGGTGGGGAGGCTGCTCAGATGAGGGAATCCACTGCCACTTCAGTCAAACAAATGCCGCTAGCAGAGGGGGACGGAAAGCGGGTCTGTGGCACCATCCCAGTGATATTCGGGAAAATGGCACATGTGCACAAGAGAGCAAAAGCTCTGGCACTGCACACCCTGCATTCATTATATATACACCTATGGGCAATACCCATATCTCTGACAAAAACAGTTCAGCTAGAGCTTATCTTATTATAGTAAATACTGTATACCCTAAAGGCCTGTTTCATGCAACTCTGTCTGCTTATGGATCTTGACATTTTTAGCAAACCACACATGTGCTGGAGTCTACATACGCAACTTACTGGTCCTAAGGTTGTTACAGTTTCTTATGGTACCAACATCAATGCACTGTATGTTGTTTCAGTACTATACCTCCCAATTTTCAGACCCTGAGGCTCAGGAAGCTTGCTCAAATTCAGCTCGCCGACCCATTAGGTGGGAGGGGGTGTGGTCTTTGGTTGGTGGGCGTGGCATCAGGACACTGACCTGTTTTCTGTATTTTGGGGGCAGCCCCCGGCTCACCTGCCGGCACTGTATAGATGCCGTGCTTGTGCGCACACGGCATCTATTCAGAGATCACTCGCTGAATCAAATGCTCCCCCAACCTGCCCCCCACCCATAGGACACTGAGATCCGTGGGTGGGACAGTGGAACAGTGTCCGTATAGCGGGACTGTCCCGCTGGATTCAGTATAACTGTTATGAGCTTCTCGGTAAGCCACAACCATAGATATCTACCGGCACTTATATCCACTTATTGGGCTACAGTTTAAGTAAAAAGTATGGTTACATAAAATAAAATGTCCATTACACTAAAGAGGTGCTAATTGCTGTTTGATCAATTTGCCACAATCAACATTTGTTGATTATCCTCAGAAAAGCTTCATATATTTTCTCTACATTATACATCTGTCTGTTAGATGCTGCCAATCCCATCAGATACAGACAAAGGGCTGATTCAGACCTGATTGCAGTAGCAAAGTTGTTCTCTAATGGGAAAAACCATGTTGCACTGCAGGTGGGGCAGATATAATTTGGTCAGAGAGAGTTAGATTTGGGTGAGTTATTTTGTTTCTGTGCAGGGTAAATACTGGCTGCTTTATTTTTACAATGCAATTTAGATTTCGAACACACCTCACCCAAATCTAATCTCTTTGCACATGTTATATTTTCCCCACCTGCAGTGCACATGGGTGGTCATTCCGAGTTGATCGCAGCCAGCAAACTTTAGCTGCTGCTGCGATCAACAGTCCACGCCTATGGGGGAGTGTATTTTAGCTTAGCAGGACTGCGATCGCTTGTGCAGCCCTGCTAAGCTTAAAAAATGTCAAGCAGTTTCAGAGTAGCCCTGGACATACTTACCCTGTGCGATCATCCCTGCTATGCTGAAGCTGCTTCTGACGTCAGACATCCGCCCTCCGTTGGTCTGGACACGCCTGCATTTCTCAATCCACTCCCCGAAAACGGCCGCTAAAGCTGTGGAGACGCCCAGGACCGCCTTCTTCCTGTCAATCTTCTTAGCGGTCCGCTCTGCGACCGCTTTGTTCGCTGGACGCGTCGTAACCCGGCGACCCCTGTCGCCGGGCAACGTCGCGCATGAGCAGTGCGGGCGCCGCGCTTGCGCATTCTGCACCCGTTCACACCGCAGCGAGAAACCGCTGTGTGCGAACGGGTGAGAATGACCCCCATGGGCCCTCATTCTGAGTTGATTGCACCAAGCAACTTTTTGCTGCTGGTGCGATCAACTAATCTCCGCTTATGGGGAAGTGTATTTTAGCATAGCAGGGCTGCGATCGCTTGTGCAGCCCTGCTATGCTAAAAAAAATTCCTGCAAAACAAGACCAGCCCTGGACATACTTACCCTGTGCGACGGATCCAGCGATGAAGGTCCCGGCTGTGACGTCAGACATCCGCCCTCCGTTCGCCTGGACACACCTGCGTTTTTCTACCCACTCCCCAAAATCGGTCTCCAATGGTCAGTTGATGCCCCGGAACACCTTCCTGTAGTCAATCTTCTTGCGATCACTGCAGCGACTGCTTTTTCCGCTATCAGCGTCGTTGCCCGGCGACGGCTGTCACCGGCAATGATGCACATTACGGCCCCGCCCGTGCGCAGTAGGGACCCAGTCGTAGCTGTGCGAACGAAAGCACGCTGCGATCAGGTCGGAATGACCCCCATGGTTTTGACCATTAGAGAACAATTTTGCTGCTGCAATCATGTCTGAATTAGGCCCTAAGGACATTCACATTACTAACATCCAATCTATGGTACCTTTCACCTATTGCCATTCAGTTGTGTTCTGTATGTATAGGGATTGATCTTTCCTTTTACATAATTCTATAGACCTGTGGTATTTATAGTAACTAGTTTCTGTTGTCACTTGAATTTTAGTCACATTGCTCATTTTGGGAGATGGCAATACCATGGGCCTAATTCAGAGTTGATCGCAGCAGCAAAATTGTTCTCTAATAGGCAAAACCATGTGAAGTGCAGGTGGGGCAGATATAACGTGTGCAGAGAGAGTTAGATTTGGGTGGGTTATTTTGTTTCTGTGCAGCGTAAATACTGGCTGCTTTATTTTTACATTGCAATTTAGATTTCAGTTTGAACACACCCCACCCAAATCTAACGCTCTCTGCACACGTTATATCTGCCACACCTGCAGTGCACATGCAATCACCAGCTGGCCACACGGTTGGCCATAACTCATAGGTATTAAAATTGCATTTCTATTTTCCACGTAGAATTATGCAATTATATTTGTACTTTTACATATTTAGGGAAACATTGGGACATAGTGTACGGGTATACATGCCTACATGCACTGGCCCATACCTCCCAACTGTCCAGATTTTCACGGGACAGTCCCATTTTTTTGTGACTGTCCCACCCGCGGGCCACATTATCCTGGGGTGGGGGTGGGGGGCAGTTGAGACACTGCTGTAACTCGCTGCTCTGCTTAGCAGAGCAGTGGTGAATAGACGCTGTGTGCATGCGCACAGTGTCTATTCAGTGGAGACAGTGGGACTCAGAGCATGCCAGCAGCTCACACAGCACTGGTCATGCCCTCTTCAGTGACGGTAAACTGGGGCGTGACTTGCGGTCGTGGCACGCCCCCTTTCATATAGGCCATGCACCCTTTTTTGGTATGCACGGTGGTGCTGCTTTTAAAATGTTGGGAGGTTGATTGGCCTCACCTCCTCCGCTTTTCATAATAGGCCCTTAAATATTTTCAGCCCCAGGCCCATGAGGCCCTTAATCCGACTCTGCTACTAGGAAACGGATTGCATAAGTATAAAACTGCTATCCAGATAGAAAATGTTTCTACGTGACTTAGCAATCATAGCTTAAGCTAGCATCTATCCTTAGATAATATTTTGTCCTAGGTGGTACTGCCGACTGCTTTAAGGTTATATGTTTGTGTATCACCCAGGGGACTACAAATTGATAATTAACTTGCTTAGGGTGAATCACTACACATAAAGTCAGACATAATGTATTTGCAGAGCAGCGCATGGGTTATACCACAGTGGACATAGCTAGTACTGTAGCACATTGTGAATGCGTTTAAGATCCCGACAGTCAGAATACTGATGCCGGAATCCCGACACCGTCAGAATGACGACACCGCAATCCTGACAAGGTTGGGAGACCGACGCCAAATCCCGACAGCCGGCATCCCAACCATAAGTATAGCAGGCAGGTTAGGGTCAGGCCCGGGGGGGTTAAGGTGCCACCCGGGGGGAGTTAGGCTGCCTGGGGTGTGGGGGGGCATTAGGGTTAGGCTGTGGGGAGGGGGTTTAGAGTTAGGCACCACCAGGGAGAGGTTGAGGTTAGGCACTGAGGTGAAAGTTTAGGGTTAGACTGCAGAAAGGGAGGGTTAGGGGGTAGGGGATGGAATACTTAACTTGCCCCTGGCGGAATTTTAAAGATCGGGATGCTGGCGTCTGTATTGTGACTGCTGGCATCCTGTCCGCCGATTACACACACCTAACTCAATAAGTAAAACAGTGAAGCCACCATTGGTATCTGAAATCTCTTGGTTTATTAAAATGACAACCTGATACAGTCGTAATAGTACAACACTTGGCAACTTGACAACCTGGCAACAGTAGCACTTGGTAACACATTAGGAAATGGGTTTAGATTTCTGAAGTGATACTTGTTCTGTAGGCGTGCAAGTCAGTGTGCATGCTAAGCAGCCATGGATTCTAATACGCCATAATTTGCCAGATTCCTGCATTGGCTTCTTTCTGTCTAAAAGTTTTGGTAATGCCAGTATTTTGCCATCCAACCAGTGGGTATGTAGTTACGGTATCAGCGTTTGATATGGTTAAATTGTCCAAAATCATTAAATCATTAATGTCTACAATGCAAAATGTTGACATTGACAGAATGGGTAGCATAGGGTTAGCACCAGGGTTACCGCTGCCATTAGGGATGGGGACAAAATCAGAAGGCAACCATAATGTTGACATGTTAACAATGTCGATATAACACCTGCACCAACATTCTGAAAGTCGACACTGTCGGTTTTGATATTATGAACATGTTGACATGTTCAGTATCAACATTATGACCATGTAGCCTTAATAAGTGTTGACATTTCCACTGTTGAACATTTACCGACCCAACCAGTGTTAGCATTACAGTTGGGTACATGGCCTACAACACTCATGAGGAACATTCAATGCACATGGATCTCTGCTGTATAAATTTAAAACCACAAGCCCTAATCATTTTGGATTCAAGACAAAGAAGCTGCTCTACAAAGCATTACTTCTGAAGTCTCTACATCATGCTATATAAATGGCAGCACAGTTCATTATATAGTGAAGACTATCGGAGTAGACGTAATAGGGTGATTGGTTTATGGTTTCTTTTAAATATTTAATTAGTTGCAATAGCTGAATATGAACACTCCTTTTGGCCCATGTTGGTTGCAGGGAAATGTGTCCTTTAACCTATGGGAATGTAATGTTTCTTTATTGTTATGTTATGCAGAAAATGTTTTCCTCTTATATCTCTTTGGTGCTCATTGTTCACTGTGACATTTGGTGTTACTAGCCCTGTTCAGTCGACCCTTACCCTGACCATCTGCAGTGAGAGTTTGTGGTCCTGGGCATCTGGAAGATTGGCAGGTGAACTAAAATACAAGCCAGGTTGCAACAGGATCAGGTAGAGCTGCCGAGACAGTGGTGCTTAGGTCGGCTGAGCATCTGGTTGTAAAACATTGCCAAGATGGCTATTTTGATTGAAAAGGTGTAGAACATGCCTGGGAGTTTTTAAGCCCCATTGTTACAGTACTTTCCCTACATACAATGCGCACAATAAAATCTGTAGCCTTGTTTTCAGAGCTCATTCTCTTTTTTTTTATGCAGCCTATAATCCTCAGTGGCAGGGCTCCCGCCGCTTCATTTGTCTATACTCGTTTTCTAACCCTCAAACTTTTTCCCACTCATTTCCCATTTTTTTTTCCGTGCCAGTCTCATTTGCTTCAATCACCTCTAACTAATACTCTGTTTTGCATGAAAGGGAATCCCTGCCATGTAGCTCTAGCAATCTGTCGGCTTGTTTTCCACTATGAATAGAGTCAGCAAATTTAGCCGCCACACTGCTGTAAATCCTTGAACAGTTTCCAGGATTTACAGCTACTCACCAAATATATTTTGTATCACTGAACATTTCTTACTTTGTGTTAGAGAGTTACAAAAAAACATTGCTTTTTGGAAGCGTGGTAAACAAATGATATGCTAAATATAAATTCTTCATATTTGCTGTATTTAACCGGTTGATATAATAGGTGGAATTTAAGTGTACTAATGATTGACATAAAATTGATGTTGTTTGCTCCAGCCACTCAGTGCTTTGCATTCAGCAAATCACTTACCAAATACCTGTTATAGGCAACCTTATTGGACAGCAGGTGCACTGGGAATAACCATAGGGCACTCGTGCTTTGAATCACTACGTCTCTAATGTCAGTGATTATGTTCTGTGTCTTTACAAACTATAGTGTTTGTTTCCAGAGCTGTGACATCCTCTCTGATTTTCTGGTGGTACTGTATATATGATGGTGGAACTGCAAATCTCCAATGTACACTACATTGTGTTATTGTGTATTTAGATATTTCAAGTTTATAATAAGAGACATCAGACGATAGAGATGTTCTTCAGTTGCAACTATAAAATCAGTAATTTTTTATAATAATAATAAATAATAATAAATAATGTGGTCAGTCAATTTATAAGCACAGGAGTATGCACGGTTGGACTGGCCCACAAAGGTACAGGGGAAACCACTGGTGGGCCCCACTGCCTGAGGCACCACTCCCTCCTCTAGGGATCAGGTTCCAGACTGTGCACTTGAATTATACATTATACATATGTTACATTATGCTGTATAAGACTAAGGTGACTTTTCTACCGTGCATTCCTGTTATTAATCTGCTACCGTAGCAGTGTTTACTAAATATATTTTTGATGTGGCCCAGACCATGCACCCCTCTGGTCATTAGCCACACCCTTACACATGGGCCCCTACCAGTGTTAACCCCTGGTGGGCCCTTTATGCTCCAGTCCGACACAGGGAGCATTCTGAGGACAAATGCAAATAGTGCAGCTTTCTGGGGACCTGCAGTATACGCCTGGCTTTAGGGAGATGAACTATAGTGGGGTGTTGACTGCGGGAAAAGCAAATTTGTGGGGTTTTAAGATTGATGGTGCTGACCAGATATAGAAAGACATAGGGATGGATGTATTAGCGCCCGAGGTCGGCTGCGGTGCAGGATGCCAGCCTAACTGAGATGTTTTTTTAAAGGGGCAATCATGTACAAGGCATGGTTTTGGTTTAGCCCCTTTAAAAAAAAAAGTCCCAGTTCAGCCGGCATGCCGCAAGGTCACCAAACTCGGACATTATTACATCTGGCCCCTATTGTTTGCATACAGGCTATACATTATCCCCAATAATAGCCTCTCATTCTGTATTTATGAGCAAAATAGAGATTTTATTTTCTAAGACCAGATATTCTAATGAATACATAATCAAAGGAAGAGTTATTTGATAAATAGCTTCCTCAGGTCAAAAGCTTTGCCCAGTATTCACTATCAATTGCAGATGATATGCAGTGTTGTCATAGTTACAGACTATTGCCTTCATTATAGGGAGGTAGAAAAAAGCATCAACAGGGTTTTCATATTAGATAATTTGGCATCTAAGTCTGAACAAATAAATTATTGGGCAGCTTGTCCCTCATCTATTATAAATTATATCCATTAAGAATTATAATTGTAAATTTCTAATCGCATATATATATATATATATATATATATATATATATATATATATAATACTGGATTTCCACCATGGTGGAAGGGGCACTCACAATAATAGGAAACAGACAAAAAATTCATATCTCTTAAATTATCACATAGTTTAATTGTTGGATCATCTGTTGCACCAACTCGCCCTTAATCGACGTTTCGACCCTATATCTGGGTCTTTTTCAAGATAGGCAGATTCGGTGAAGGTTCAGAAAATTCACAGAGGTAAATGTTACAACATCAATAGAGATATAAACCAATCTCTCTGGGAGATGTCCAAATAACACCTGTCAAATCAACAGGTGGGCGACCCATGTGCACTCTAGTGGCCGTGCCTCCACAATTATCAACTTGTTACTTCTTAATGTGATCAGCTCTCCCTATAAACAAACTGAAGGTAAATTAGATCCAGGTAGTCTTTCCAGTATATATCTATGTCCAAATAGTCCATTAAATGGTTTCCAATAGGTCAAACAGATCCATGGCTGGTATCCTGCTGTCACACTGCACATGGCTCTACCTGCACATTGCTCTATAGGGAGAGCTGATCACATTAAGAAGTAACAAGTTGATAATTGTGGAGGCACGGTCACTAGAGTGCACATGGGTCGCCCACCTGTTGATTTGACAGGTGTTATTTGGACATCTCCCAGAGAGATTGGTTTATATCTCTATTGATGTTGTAACATTTACCTCTGTGAATTTTCTGAACCTTCACCGAATCTGCCTATCTTGAAAAAGACCCAGATATAGGGTCGAAACGTCGATTAAGGGCGAGTTGGTGCAACAGATGATCCAACAATTAAACTATGTGATAATTTAAGAGATATGAATTTTTTGTCTGTTTCCTATTATTGTGAGTGCCCCTTCCACCATGGTGGAAATCCAGTATTGTATTTGTGGCTGACTTCGTCAGTATCACTGGGTGCACCCAAATATGTGTTTATGTGTTTTGATGTGAGTGCGGATCTCCAATGATATATATATATATATATATATATATACTGCTCAAAAAAATAAAGGGAACACTAAAATAACACATCCTAGATCTGAATGAATGAAATATTCTAATTAAATACTTTGTTCTTTACATAGTTGAATATGCTGACAACAAAACCACACAAAAAATATCAATGGAAATCAAATTTATTAACCCATAGAGGTCTGGATTTGGAGTCACCCTCAAAATTAAAGTGGAAAAACACACTACAGGCTGATCCAACTTTGATGTAATGTCCATAAAACAAGTCAAAATGAGGCTCAGTAGTGTCTGTGGCCTCCACGTGCCTGTATGACCTACCTACAACCCACACAAGTGGCTCAGGTAGTGCAGCTCATCCAGGATGGCACATCAATGCGAGCTGTGGCAAGAAGGTTTGCTATGTCTGTCAGCGTAGTGTCCAGAGCATGGAGGCGCTACCAGGAGATAGGCCAGTACATCAGGAGACGTGGAGGAGGCCGTAGGAGGGCAACAACACAGCAGCAGGACCGCTACCTCCGTCTTTGTGCAAGGACGAACAGGAGGAGCACTGCCAGAGCCCTGCAAAATGACCTCCAGCAAGCTACAAATGTGCATGTGTCTACTCAAACGATCTGAAACAGACTCCATGAGGGTGGTATGAGGGCCCGACGCCCACAGGTGGGGGTTGTGCTTACAGCCCAACACCGTGCAGGACGTTTGTCATTTGACAGAGAACACCAAGATTGGCAAATTCGCCACTGGCGCCCTGTGCTCTTCATAGATGAAAGCAGGTTCTCACTGAGCACATGTGACAGATGTGACAGAGTCTGGAGACGCCAAGGAGAACGTTCTGTTGCCTGCAACATCCTCCAGCATGACCGGTTTGGCAGTGGGTCAGTAATGGTGTGGGGTGGCATTTCTTTGGGGGGCTGCACAGCTCTCCATGTGCTCACCAGAGGTAGCCTGACTGCCATTAGGTACCGAGATGAGATCCTCAGACCCCTTGTGAGACCATATGCTGGTGCGGTTGGTCCTGGGTTCCTCCTAATGCAAGACAATGCTAGACCTCATGTGGCTGGAGTGTGTCAGCAGTTCCTGCAATACGAAGGCATTGATGCTATGGACTGACCAGCCCATTCCCCAGACCTGAGTCCAATTGAGCACATCTAGGACATCATGTCTCGCGCCATCCACTAATGCCACGTTGCACCACAGAATGTCCAGGAGTTGGCGGATGCTTTAGTCCAGGTCTGGGAGGAGTTCCCTCAGGAGACCATCCGCCACCTCATCAGGAGCATGCCCAGGCATTGTAGGGAGGTCATACAGGCACGAGGAGGCCACAGACACTACTGAGCCTCATTTTGACTTGTTTTAAGGACATTACATCAAAGTTGGGAACAGCCTGTAGTGTGTTTTTCCACTTTAATTTTGAGGGTGACTCCAAATCCAGACCTCCATGGGTTAATAAATTTGATTTTCATTGATAATTTTTGTGTGATTTTGTTGTCAGCACATTCAACTATGTAAAGAACAAAGTATTTAATAAGAATATTTCATTCATTCAGATCTAGGATGAGTTATTTTTGTGTTCCCTTTATTTATTTGAGCAGTGTATATATATATATATATATATATATATATATAATTAATTTTCATATTAGGTGAAAATGTAAAAGTCGTCAGGATATCATCGGTAATGCAAAGAGTTAATAACACATTTTAGCCACTTGTAGGACAGTATTTTAATGCATGCTGTCTCTATAAAATGTGTCTTTATTTACTCTCATTAGTACTGACTCAGATCTGTTGATAAGAAATGACAGACTGTAATGTATCTGCTTAAATAGACCATCTGCGTCTGCTGAAGTGTCTTACTTTTTTTGTGTGTGTGACAAATGAGGAATTGCAGAGCATCCATTCTAGGCTAATGTAACAGATTCTTCAAAATTTAGTGATGGCCAAATTGCAGCTGGCTTGCCCACCTTCTCCTGGAATAGACATTCTGCATGTGAATTGTATGAATATGCATCATCTGTATTTACAGTATATCACAGACAGACAGTGATGCTGTATTTACAAGATGCAGAAGCATTTAACGGTACAGTCCCTTTGAACTGCCATGGGTACTTGGGTTGTAGCAATTACAGAGCCCAGAGTAAAGGTGGCACAGCAGGGCTGGGTTAGCCCTATCTTACCACGGGCCCTGCACACACTGGGCCCTCTGACAATTATTGGCAAATGCCTGCAAGTTGGCAGGTGTGTAGCGAATGTGAGCAAGGAGGTTATCCTCACGTTGACTCCAAACTAGAGTAGGTTAGGTTTTATTAAAGATACAGGTATCAATCTCTCCATGCTGTACATAACTGTGACGCTCCAATAACACAGTGGTAGGCTTAGTCATATACCTACCCTTTTATAGAGCCAATTAAACAAAATGCACTTGCAGTCTTACCAGCCTGACTCTTAAGTCTGGTGACTCATCAGACATGTGCTGTTATTGTATCTGAGAAGTCATGCACAATAACAGGCAATCAAGAGACAGCTTGTAGCGTTTAACCATTTAACTACATGTCAACAAAATATGTGCGTTTTTCGTAGCCGAGGAGGTGTGCCGCTATAGCAGCATTGCTGGCCCATACCCAAATGATGCTGTGACAACTATGATGTACCATTCCACCCCTTTTATTTTTACTAAATGTCCTTTCATTTACTCCAGGAAATAAAACAGTGAACTGAACTAGCTGAATGGAGCACTCTGGACAATGCTTATTGGTAGAAAGAAGAATAACCCATTATTAAAATATAAAACAGGCTACTCTTCCATTCAAATGTTAGGATTTTTATCAAAAATATGTTTTACTGCCAGTATGGGTTACATGACTTTTCTATTTTTGGAATCTAAAATATCCCTGTTTTATTGTTTTCAATCTGCAACTCCATGGAATTCTTCTCTTTCATGTTGAGGAAAGGAAATGCTTACAACTCATGTCAAATCATAGGGGGTAATTCCAAGTTGATCGCAGCAGGATTTTTGATAGCAACTGGGCAAAACCATGTGCACTGCAGGGGAGGCAGATATAACATTTGCAGAGAGAGTTAGATTTGGATGGGTGATTTTGTTTCTGTGCAGGGTAAATACTGGCTGCTTTATTTTTACACTGCAATTTAGATTGCAGATTGAACACACCACACCCAAATCTAACTCTCTCTGCACATGTTATATCTGCCTCCCCTGCAGTGCACATGGTTTTGCCCAGTTGCTATCAAAAATCCTGCTGCGATCAACTTGGAATTACCCCCATAGTTTTAAAAACCTCATCACATTCCCCAGCCTGATTTCAAAATTTAGGGAGAACATGGAAAGACAGTAAGAAGACTCAAACTTCCCAGTTAATAAAAAAGTATCTCAAGAAGGTTCATTAGTCTGTGAGCGTGACTGGGATATAAAATCAGTCCTTGAGGTTTATTTGTGATGAAGTTGTGTGGATACAAGTATCACATGTAGGTACATGTATCCTTATTTTCCCATCTGATAAGAAGATCACAGAGCAATGTTGTCAGCCTGATACAATAGTAACATACGGTTCTATTATCTTTGAGCTACATATTAAAAGTGGGGAAATTGTGTAAAGTATATACTGTAGCATATGTGATACAAATGTCTACTGTTCATAATAAATATAACTTAAATATGTTATCCTAAAGGTCTAATAGAGACATTGGACTTTTCATTACTATAACAAAATCCAGGAACAAGTGTATCTTCTTCTTAAGCCAGGTGTGGAGCTGTCAGTTCCAACATACATTGGGGGTCATTCCGACCCGTTCGCTCGCTCGCTGCGTTTTAACGCAGCAGAGCGAACGGGTCCCTGCTGCGCATGCGCCGGCACCGTAGTGCGCATGCGGGATGACCGAAGGCTGTAGTAGAACAGCGATCGCCTCTGCCTGATTGACAGGCAGAGGCGATCGATGGGCGGGAGGGGGCGAAACGGCGGCGTTTGGCCGCCGTTTCATAGGCGCGGTCCGGCCAATGCAGGCGTGGCCGGAACGAACGGGGGTGGGCTGCAGCGGCTGCGTGATGTCATACGCAGCCGCTGCGGGCCGGGGAGTAGCTCCCGGCCAGCACGCTAAAGCTGCGCTGGCCGGGAGCTACTCCTGAAGTGCAAAGGCATCGCTGCTGTGCGGTGCCTTTGCACTTCTGCAAGGGGGGGCCGGACTGACATGCAGGGCGGACTGACCCGTGCTGGGCGTCCCCCCGCATGTCAGGAAAGATGATCGTAGCTGTGCTAAATTTAGCACAGCTACGATCAACTCGGAATGACCCCCATTGTCTCCAAAGTTTGTTTGTGATGTGAACATAGGTGCTGGAACAGTCAGTCTAGTGGGTCACAGGGCACAGTGCGGCCACCATCTAGGCTTACCACGGACAGTGTCAGGATGGCAATAATCCCCTTTCTGGCTGCACCACCTCTTCCCTCCACAAAGCCCTTCTCTGCCTGGGAAATGTGAACATGGACGCAGTCAACATATTAAATATTGCTATTGTCAGCAAGTTAACATTAGGGCTAGACTTAGGTGTAGGATTTAGCGTTAATGATAGACTTACCTGACCATGCCGACATTTCATCAGTGTCAACATGCTGAATATTGACATGATCAAATATACCGACTTTTATCAAAAATCCCATTCTGAACGTTGGCTTTTTATAACATACCTCCATGAACACCCCCAGATAGATTTTTGATGCATTTGCTGCATTCTGAATAACAGCTTTTATTTATTTATTTGGGCATTACGGAATAATTGTCTGTATATATTTTGTGATTCAGGAAACTACATTGGATCAGTTAGGCCTGAATTGTGCTTGACAGCTTCAACTAGAAATATTCTCATTGATTTGCCCATTGCCTGAATGTAGCCACCCATAGCTGTCACTGACAACACCACACAGGCAGTAAATGTGTGTACAGTAGGACCTGATACATATATGGAATTGGAAAGGACTAAAGGAATATACCAGACAATCACGGTGATGCTAGCAGTGCTTGACTGGCTGGAAAGTAAAGAGGAGGCACACTAGCAATGACCAGCATGAGGTCCTCCTGTGTTTTCTTAACTCATCCCTTTCATCCACAATAAATTTGAACTGCAACTAGATGACATGGCCTGAATCCGGGTGCACTTGCCGGAAAAGGATAAGTCAACTACTTCTCTTTTAACTATCCACATCATATGTGTTATTTTCTAATGTCATAAAAGGCCATTTGTTAGCACAAAGTCTTTTTTTTTTTCCTCCTTGCATTTTTGCCATGACACAGTGTTAACCATTCGCTCACTGTAGTCTGAATAAAGACACAATAGTCTATGACACACCATAATGATTTTATGATTGTTATATAAAGTATATGCTGCCAAAACATCATAGAGCACGGAACTCCATAGGAACTAGCAGTACTGTTCACTCGCTATCAGGGGCGTCAGAACGTTTTTTGGTTGGGGGGGCCAAGATAAAATCTCTATTTGGCGCCCCTAGCTTCTGGCCACCATAGATTGGTCACTTGCACCTGTACAGAACTCTATGGAGCAGCTGTGAGTGAGTGGCCCCTTGCCCCCAGCAGTGCCAGATACACATGATTTGCCCCCCAGCAGTGCCAGATACACATGATATGCCCCCCAGCAGTACCAGATACAGATATGCCCCACAGTGCCAGATACAGATGTGCCCCACAGTGGCAGATACAGATATATTCTCAGTGCCAGATACATACTCTATATACCCCCAGAGCCAGATAAATATATATCCCCAGTGCCAGATCCCGATATGCCCCACAGTGCCAGATCCCGATATGCCCCACAGTGCCAGATCCCATTATGCCCCACAGTGCCAGATCCCAATATGCCCCACAGTGCCAGACCCCAATATGCCCCACAGTGCCAGATCCCGATATGCCCCACAGTGCCAGATCCCGATATGCCCCACAGTGCCAGTGCCAGATCCCGATATGCCCCACAGTGCCAGTGCCAGATCCCGATATGCCCCACAGTGCCAGATCCCGATATGCCCCACAGTGCCAGATCCCGATATGCCCCACAGTGCCAGATCCCGATATGCCCCACAGTGCCAGATCCCGATATGCCCCACAGTGCCAGTGCCAGATCCCGATATGCCCCACAGTGCCAGATCCTGATATGCCCCACAGTGCCAGATCCCGATATGCCCCACTGTGCCAGATCCCGATATGCCCCACAGTGCCAGTGCCAGATCCCAATATGCCCCACAGTGCCAGATCCCAATATGCCCCACTGTGCCAGATCCCGATATGCCCCACAGTGCCAGATCCCAATATGCTCCACAGTGCCAGATCCCAATATGCCCCACAGTGCCAGATCCCGATATGCCCCACAGTGCCAGATCCCAATATGCCCCACAGTGCCAGATCCCAATATGCCCCACAGTGCCAGATCCCAATATGCTCCACAGTGCCAGATCCCGATATGCCCCACAGTGCCAGTGCCAGATCCCGATATGCCCCACAGTGCCAGATCCCGATATGCCCCACAGTGCCAGATCCCGATATGCCCCACAGTGCCAGATCCCAATATGCCCACAGTATTGCTGCTCACCACTGCCGGCTCCTCCGCTGCTGGACTCCCCATCTTCTAGCACCGCCATTGGGCTCCACGAACAGGGCATGCTGCTGGTGTCCGAGGGGAGGGGAGGAGAGCGCAGCACATGCCTCTCCTTCCCCTCAGTAAATACGATCTCCCCATCTCCTGTGGCAGTTACACCTGGCTGGAGCCAGCGGGCAGACAGGCAGGCGGGCGGGAGGACAGGGCCGGATAGAGAAGGACCGTGGAGCCGCTGGGATCTGGCGGCCGCGCGGCAGCAGTGAGTGAAGGTGAATCACCCACTAGCAGCAGGGGTGCACTCCACTGACCGGCGCTCTACGCGACTGTGTAGTCCACGTATGCGTCGGGCCAGCGCTGGGCGGAGCACATGGGAAAGGCAGCTTCAGCGCTGCCCGCTCTGTAAAGTAATGTAGTAGCAGTGCCGGACGCACTGCTGCTAATACAGCGCGGGTAGTGCTGAAGCTGCTGGTGGCGGCTACACTGGCGTGCGGGTCCGGCTGGATGGCGCCTTTCTCCTGTTATGGCGGGAGCGAGCTGCCCCCTTGCCCCCCCTATTCCGACGCCCCTGCTCTCTATGCCAAAATTTCTCCAGTTTGTCATGTTAGTTGTTTTAGGAAACCGATAAGGAGAAACTGTGGGAAGTAAACTGGAGTGCCCAGTGGAAACCCACGCAAGCATGGGGAGATTATACAAACTCCACACAGTTAGGTGCATGGTGGGAATTAAACCCATGAACTCAGTGCTGTGAGGCAGTAATGCTAACCATTATACCAGTCGTAGCGCCCACAAAATGTGCATTGGCATTTTTTTTTACACTGTAACAGAAAACACCATTACCAGATCTAACCAAGAAAACCAGGTTACATTTCACTATGTTAAAATTAGAAGTTAAATAGATTTCCTCAATGAGCCGCAAAATTGGGACAGTATACTACAATATATGATTATTTTCATAGTTCTTTTTTAAACAGTTTCCCAAAATCCATCCTTACAGTCCAGGTTTTAATGCTATCCATGACTGAGTCCAGATGCTTAAATCAAAATGGATGAGGTACTTAAATCACCTGTGCACAAGCATGGATATCCTGAAAACCTGGACTGTATAGGTGGAGTTTGGTAAATGAATCCCAGTCACACAGGTATGTAATACCCCTTTCACACCGCCTGAGGCGGGTCCTACCCGGAAGCCTGACACGGGATCTTCCAGGGTGCATCCCGCCTCAGGCGCCTTTCACACCACAGTCAGCAGCCCGGCATATTGCCTGGTTGTTGACGTCAGCGGTGACGGCGCTTGGAGATCACATGATCTCCAAGCCCCGCCCATACATAGAGAGTGTCTCATCGACCCGGCTCTCGTTCACACCGCACAGTGAGCCGGGTTGAACATGTGTTCAACTCTGCTCAAGAGCACGGTTAAATACCGGGTCACTCGACCTGGTATTTCAACCACGGCACCCTTTCACACCGCACATGAACACGGGTTATGCGCGTTCATGTGCCAAAAACCCGTGTTCAGAGGTGCTGGTGTGAAAGAGGTATAAGACTGGAGATTTATGGCACGTGCACTTTTCTGCTGCTATGGCCACAAGTTATTGTAGTACAACGTATTGTAGTAGTCTAAATGTATACAAATGTTTACCTAATATGATTTGTTTACCTCCTACAATAATAAGGGTTCTGTATCACATCACTAACTGTAGTCTTGCTTTTTGCTTTGTCTTATGTGTGTCAATATGTGAATATCAATTAGGGTTTATAATGAAGACTTCTTTTTCTTTCCCCTTAGAATGAAAGTAACGATTTAATTTCCATGACGGTGTAAAACATCCCTGGTAACAGCCTGCATCAAAGGTAAGAGTTCTCCCAGTGTAACAGCCGTGCATGCATGGTTTACAGTACAGTATATACAGTTCTGTAAAAAAAAAAAAAATGTAAGCAGGGAACTGGATATGTAGATTTTGGATTGCTGAAACAGTATACATATTATGGTAAGCATTAGGAACAATACAAGCTTGCACATTGGGAAATTGTACCATACAGTACTATACTCTAGGCAATAAAATAAAACTATAGATATATAATAGGATATTCATTATTCCAACTTATCCAGTACAATAAACTGAAATTCATAAGGCGATATTTGGAAACAGCCATTTCGCTTCTTCCTAGATAACGATAGGGCTTGGGGAGTAAACCAAATAAATAAGGGGAAGATGTACTAAACAGTGAAAAGAGTGGAGAAGTGAGTAAGTGGAGAAGTTGCCCATAGCAAGCAATCAGGTGCTCTGTATAATTTTATAGTATGCAAATTATAAATGTTACTTCAATGCTGATTGGTTGCCATGGGCAACTCCTCCACTGGCTCACTTCTCCACTCTTCACTGCTTAGTACATTTCCCCCAGTCTTTTATGTCAGCACAGGCAGATGACAACACAGAGATAAACCATACACCTAATGCTGGGCATACATTGTCAGACCAACAGGCATTATGGGGTCTATTCATGAAGCAGTAAAAAGTGTGGAGAAGTGAGCCAGTGGAGAAGTTGCCTATGGCAACCAATCAGCATTGAAGTAACATTTAGAATTTGCATACTATACAAATGTACGGAGCAGCTCATTGGTTGCTATGGGTAACTTCTCCACAGGCTCACTTCTCCTCCACTGTTTTCACTGCTTCATGAATAGACTCCTTTATCTGATAGCCTGGAACCCATCACATACTGTGGCCGTACACCAAAATATGTCACCGTGAATGGCCATGATATCTGGGAAAATTTCTCCACTCCTCCTCTATGAAGGAACAGGGACATGTTGGACATACACTGCCAGATGCAGGTGATTGATTATCGAAGCCGTTGGGCATATTAAAAGATTTCTCATACCTGACTGGCCGATCTTCACTGATGAAAAGATTATTCTTAAAATTCTTAAGATATAAATATGACAGTATTTAAGTACAGTAGCACCAATGTTCGGTACTTTGCGCATGTGCAGAACCCATTCTGCGCGTGCATGAATGGGTCCTGCAATAGGACGCAGGGGTGGCATCAGTCTGTCATTGATTGACAGTCTGATGCCGTTTGGGGGCGGGGAGGGGGTGGTGACCGCCTCCATTTGCAAAAATGGAGGTGTGTAGCCACCGTTTAGGGGAAGGCACAAGCCACGCAATGGAGTGCGAGTGATATAATTCCTGCGTCCTAGGTCTGATCACTACAGCAGCAGGAGGCGTCAGTGGCGTCACTGATTCCAGTGACACCTGGTGCGGGGGAGCACAGTAAATGCGCAGTGAAAAAAGGGCGTGGTCCCACTGGAAAGGGACGCGGTCCTGACTCCCATTTCGTCACTCCGGGGGCTGCCAGAGATGTGGGCTGCCCCTGGGGACCAGCACAAGTGCAGTGGCAGCTCCTGCACAGTGACACCCAGTTGCGGGCCGCACCCCAGTTGTGATGCCACTGGGAGGCGTCTATTGTAATAGATGCCTCCTGCTCCATTATCATACAGAGCTATCGCTGCTGCTTCGTCCACATCTGAATGACCCTCACTGTATACTCAAACTTGTATGCTGCAGTCACACTTGTTTAATCTCCTGCAATGTCCGGGCAACTACTGAATTTCTAAGAGTTCTCTTGGACTCCCTAGAGATCAGGTCACCCTCCTGTGAAGTGGATGGGGCCTGATGGCGTGATTTGCATCGTGGGGCCCTGCCAGCACTGCAAGCAGGTGCAATTCACAGAAGTCCGGAAAGTATACATTAACAGTACAGTACATCACAGCAAAATACACTCCTTTTTTTTTTTTAAATAGTAATATCCTACAAAGTGGACCATGGCCCTCATTCCGAGTTGTTCGCTCGCTAGCAGATTTTAGCAGCATTGCACACGCTAGGCCGCCGCCCTCTGGGAGTGTATCTTAGCTTAGCAGAATTGCGAACGAAAGATTAGCAGAATTGCGAATAGAAATTTTTTAGCAGTTTCTGAGTAGCTCGAGACTTACTCCTACACTGCGATCAGCTCAACCTGTTTCGTTCCTGGTTTGACGTCACAAACACGCCCTGCGTTCGGCCAGCCACTCCCCCGTTTCTCCAGACACTCCCGCGTTTTATCCTGGCACGCCTGCATTTTTCCGCACACTCCCAGAAAACGTCCAGTTTCCGCCCAGAAACACCCACTTCCTGTCAATCACACTCCGATCACATCAACTATGAAATTTCTTCGTTCGGACGTGAGTAAATCTACTAAGTTTTGTGCTAAAATACTTAGCGCATGCGCACTGCGTACCATGCATGCGCATTTTTGCCTTAATCGCTCCGTTGCGAAAATCGGAAACGAGCGAACAACTCGGAATGACCCGCCCATGTGCTTAGTTTGTTGCACAGACAGAAAACCCATTCCATTCATATAACATAAGCTATTTAATCATCATGTAACTTTTTTTAGATTTAGTATTTTAAGTGCATAATGTTATTCATGAAAATAAGCAAGTGACTCTATTCACTCCTAAAGCTAATACACTTTCTTGAACATTGACAAATTCTGTTGATGCATAGGCCCCAGAGATCATAAAGTGCAGCCAGGATTGCTGTTCCCAGTATTTACGCTTTACGTCTGGCAATCTGTCCTAATGTATGCCTTCCTATTCCTTGACGTCTTGCATTACTGCAGCATAAATAAGTGTACACAGTTTCCTATGAAGTTTAATAACATAATGAAGTAAGTGACAGGCAGATATTTTGTGCAATCCCCAAAAGTCCAAATTAGAACAAAAGATATATCTGAGGTGTAACATAATATAAAACAAAGGTGTAAATCACCTCACAAAACATAAAGAAGACTTGTTAAAGAGAGTTCATTAACACAAAAGTGTGAATTTTGAAATTAAATTGGAAGGATTGATACTGTAATAAAGCCCAGACAGAGGATATGCTTCACAATTAACTAAATCATAAAGGTTTTATATTAAAAGAAAAAAACTGTCTCCATGAAATACAGTCTAACATGTTTTTACTTATTTGTGTATGCTACTGTGTGTCTAGGCTAATGAACTCCAGTAATCATAGGATAAGAGAAATGCAGGGGCAGAATCAAGGCCTTGTAGTAGTGGGCCTGCTTCGTGTTTGTAAGCAAAGCAAAAGAGCAAGCAACTGGGCAAAACCATGCTGCACTGCAGGTGGAGCAGATGTAACATGTGCAGAGTGATTTAGATTTGGGTGGTGTGTATTCAATATGAAATCTAAATTGCAGTGTAAAAATAAAGTTGTTTAACGTATGTGAGTTACATGCAAAAGCAGGCCGTATTTACCCTGCACAGAAAAATATAAATGTATCTGCTCCCCTTATACATGGCAACCTAGTTTGTTCCAGACACAAAGTCACTTGTTATTTTGCTTTACTTACAAACATGAATCAGGCCCAGTGCCTGGAGCTATTCAGTTGCAGGCAGCTGTAAGCCAGCAAACTGCACTTACGGCTAACAGAAACCCGCAGTAAGTAGGCCATGTTAAACCATATTTTAGGGCACTCATGGCCTTAAGAGTTGAACGCAGCTGCTGCGTTCACTTTCACGGCTGTGTCCAGAGGCTACAATGCATGTGAACAACTCTTTACTATGCCGGAGAGAAGGCAATCGCATAGTGATTGACGGGCGTCCAGTGGCGGCGAAGCAGCGTTGGGGGTTAGGAGAGTAGGAAATGCAGGCATGTCATGGCCATTTTCAGGACAGCCTGATGCGATAGGAATTTTCCTATTGCGTTCTCTGCGATAGGAAACATGGTGCCAGACCTCCTCATGGCTGCATAGGCAGGGGTCATCCTCCTTTTGAGGTTTTTGCAGTATGATCGCAAATGAATTGTGATCGCATTGCGGGGCGGCGCCATACATGCTGGGCGGCCTTGCCCTGTCCTGAGAGGCCCCCCAGCATGTGATTTTAGATTGCAAAATCTGCACCCAACTCTGAATAACCCTCTTAGGGGTATATTTAATTCCTGTCGGACATGTGAGTATTCAATGCCGTGGCCAAATCCGACAGGATTTGACCGTTACTGACATGCCGACCCGACTTTTTTTAAAGTCGGATTGACATTGTCAGAAACGGGGCTAAAACCTGTTGGATTTAGCCGCGTTTCCGACAACACACGTGGATCAGCAGCTGAAGCTGTCGATCCGCGTGCTTTCCGCGAAGTCGGGAAATCGAGTCTAGTCGTAAAAAATGTGCCGCCATTGAAGAGGTCGGAACCCCTTCCAACCTGAAACAGTCGGAAATTTCCATCTTTCCGACAACATGGCAGTTTCCGACAGAAATTTAATATACCCCTTAATCTGGAATCTATTGGTTAAACCTCATAAATTGCAGGTTTACCGCGCAAGGAAATGAGCTTATAATTGAACAGCTCTGGGCATTAAAGCTCGAGGCTACATTATGAGCCAGCGGCAAGTACTGCAGCTAATTAAATGTGCCCCACCGTATACAAACAGAAGAAAAGAGCATAGCATCAGAAAAGTTTGTTTTAGAGTAGAAGCACTAGATCAGAGTTGAACTACAAGCACTCCAGTCCAACCTGTCACATGCCCCCCCCCCCCCCTCCAGCTCCTTCTTTCTTTACTATACTGTCACATGTGTTTGTCAAATGCCTGCTAATACTTATTATACGTATGCGTCGCTTTGTTGGCATACTGGGATTAAGGGTATTATATGGCCCTTATGAAGGTTAGACGCTGCCCTTGCCTATCGCTGTACTGTACTACCATATAACATACATTGAAAGCTGATGGATAAAATCAAGCGTCTTTTTGACTCAGAACTCAAAAGAACAATTACAGTAGGGTTAACTAACATGGAGACATAGAATAGGAAGCCTCACCCTAATACCTACCTTAGCAGACAGGAGAGAGGGCTTCATGATCTACTCCTTGGGGTGTAAGCACCACACTCCCAGCCCATCATAGACAGGATGTAGCAGCACCTTCACGTCTAAGAAACTCCTGACTGCTTCATCTCTCCTTAAGCATCTAGTTTCCAGTATGGGGGCAATAAAAACATCAGATAAATGACCATCTGTGCCCTAGGCAACCATATAGGATAATTTATCAGTAGCACAAGCCCAGCTGCTTGTTGTCTTGTTCACTATCCTATTATATCCATTGGTCTGTAATGCCAACCCCCAATAAAAATAAATGAATTGCAGTACATACAGTTTTGTTAGTTTTACCATTCAAAAGATAAACCTTATAAAATACACAGGTTTCCCCCATACCCAAATGACCAGTGTAGCAGATTTGTAGCACCGTTGTGCATTCCTAGCTTCCATCACTGAGCTTTGTACATGACTGGCCTGTTGTATTTGGATGCTGCACAGAAAATACTGATGCACATGACTGGTTAATCGGTCTACTGTAAAATTCTAGCTAAACTGCGGAATTTACCAGTTGCCGTCAGATTGTGTCCTAATCTGATAAAAAAGAGGATTAGAAGGAATTTAAAATAAATAGACTAGGACTGAGTCATGTGTCGGATTGAACATATCTTAAAATGTTTCAATTTCAGCAATAATTACAAAATGCCATTGAATGCCAGTGTCAGAAATTCTGTGATACTAATTTCTAGATGCCTTCTTTAGTTCAGTCCACTATTCTCACCCATTTACATTTGCACTAGTATTAAAGAAACATTTGCCCCACACACAGTGTGCTTGCAGCTCTTCCTCTTTGCAATGTACATTCTCTTCATTCAGTGGAACAGATCATTTGACATGATGGTAAGAGTGAAAGATGAGCTCTAATTTCATATAACGATAACAGTGTCAAGAGATATTGCTTATGCCAGGTAGAGGTTGCTCCAAATTGCAGATTGTCTACACAGCACAATGACCTGGTTCAAGTCTTATTGATACGTTATCAGCATCTGGAAAATAACACAGCTCGAGTTAAAATCTAAATGTACTTTATATATGAAGGTGTCTGTATAGTCAAAGCAATGACAAGTACTTAAATGCTGGCACATGCAACTTTCCCATGCAATAATATTCTTATATTGATAATAATATTATACTGTATAAAGGCCCGCCATCAGGGGTGTAATGTGGGCACAACTGTCCCGGGGCCAAGCCTCTCTAACAGAGAAGGGAGGCACGTGCCGCTCATGCCGCCGCCCCCTGCTGCCATCCGTGTCCTTGTCCATCCATCCACCACCGCTGTGCACCCGGCGCCGCAAGCTCTATTGAAAATGTCCCTCTTAAGATGGCCATCGCCTTACAGGAGACAGTGGAGGCTCTAGTATCTTTAATAACTGTCTCATCTGAGGTGGCAGCCATTTTGTGAGGGACTTTTTCAATCGTTTTTACTTGAAGCAGGCTGCCGAACAGTCTGCAGAAGGCAGAAGGAGGGGGGGACGAGCAGAACCACTGACAACGAGCAGAACCCCTGATAAGGAGCAGATACTGAGGTATTACTGTGTGGGGCATGGTATGGGGATAGGGGCATATCTGTGGGGGCATAGGAATTATATATATATATATATATATAAAAAGAAAATTTTTTACCTGTATTTATTTTTTATATATTATATATATATATTATTATTTTTTTGGGGTGGTGGTGGAGTGGCTGCCTATTTTGCCAGTCCTGGGCCCCAGAGCAGTCCTGTATATTCAGTCAGCAGCATGAACCTGGTGTCATTTTCTTGTTTTAGAAAAACAAAGTGGCACACTGAAGATCCTATGTTCAGTAGGGAATGCTGTCTCGCTGTCAGAAAGTAGCACTCCAAATCGCTGCAGAAAAAATACTTTCAACCAAAGATCGAGAAGCACAGCGTGATAACTTACGTCTGCTTTCTGGATTTTATTTACTTTTTAGCATGCATCAAAATATACTGAGCAAATCTGTTGTTCTGTTAAGCATGATTACGCTTTCATTATACCGTTAGTTATAAGATGAGTCTCCTTCTGACATTATAACCAAGCCTTATTCTGTATCAGCTGGTATCATGCCCTTTTAGACATGTGTTCTCTATCATTTATGTGGCTTTCAGCATTTAATCCGACTCACCAGAATGGGTTTGTAATGTTGCATAACTCTGATTACCGTACTTCCAGGGTTAATGAAACATATGCGTGAAACAGGCAACGCTTGTCAAGTCAGCGTAACTTCCGTACATATATCTACACGCACATCACCCTGTGAAATCATTTCTAGAGTATTATTGTTGTCTTAAGTAACTTCGTCCACCTCAAGTCACACAAATGTGCTTTTCTTTTTTTTTACTTGGAAAAAATATCCTTCCTAAAATACCTCCACAAGATCTAACTTGGCAGCTTAAAAGCCAGAACTGTCTCTGTGGTTTCTAGTTTTATGATTGTCAATTTTATTTCTAACCAAACAAAAAAATAATAATAGCAGATTGTTTATGACCCATTTTTTCTGAATGTATAGAGAAATATCGTGAAGCTAAGTATGCTTCTTCTTTTTGCTATGTGTTTTGCCAACCCTGATTTTGTTGCACATTCTGCAATAAAGGAGGTCATTCCGAGTTGTTCGCTCGCAAGGCGATTTTAGCAGTATTGCCCACGCTAAGCCGCCGCCTACTGGGAGTGAATCTTAGCATCTTAAAATTGCGAACGAAGTAATCGCAATATTGCGATTACACACCTCATAGCAGTTTCTGAGTAGCTTCAGACTTACTCGGCATCTGCGATCAGTTCAGTGCTTGTCGTTCCTGGTTTGACGTCACAAACACACCCAGCGTTCGCCCAGACACTCCTCCGTTTCTCCGGCCACTCCTGCGTTTTTTCCGGAAACGGTAGCGTTTTTTCCCACACGCCCATAAAACGGCCTGTTTCCGCCCAGTAACACCCATTTCCTGTCAATCACATTACGATCGCCAGACCGATGAAAAAGCCGTGAGTAAAATTACTAAGTGCATAGCAAATTTACTTGGCGCAGTCGCAGTGCGGACATTGCGCATGCGCATTAAGCGGAAAATCGCTGCGATGCGAAGATTTTTACCGAGCGACCAACTCGGAATGAGGGCCAAAGTACAATTCAATCAGAGTGAATGGGGTGAACTTTTAACTTTTCCAAGTAACATTATTTAACCTCTCCACCCTATTTTTCTGAACCGTGGCTCTAATCATTCTGGATAACTGAAAGGTGTGAGGTGCTGCTAAACCCAAATTCTGAACCTCACAAGTTTTACCTTTTATCATTCTGCAGCGCTTTACAGTTGGGAACAAATACATTAATAAAGCAAGACTGAGTTTTAATAAACGGACAGAAAGGGGAAAGGGCCCTGCTCACCAACTTACATTCTGATGGAAAATATTAGTTTGATACATCTGGCTACTTATTGGATATCAGTCCAGCTACTGTAGATATTCAATGTAAAAAACCATGCTTAGTGGGGCTATACAATCAGTAAGACTGCAAAGTTGGTTTGAGGATCAGAGGATTAATTGACAATAAAGGGAAATACATGTAACTGGTTAGAGAGATGGCAATCTCGTAGAATAGTCTAGCGAGTTTAAGTCGGTGAATTGGAAGTTGCTAAGATTGCCTGAAGAGGTAAGTTTTATGGGCATAGACGAAATGCGCCAGCTGAAAAGATCACAGATGGGGACTTCAGAATAGAGTTTAAGGTTTATATTGAATGGCACAAATTCAAATTATTTCCACATGAAGCAGGAGGAGCAGCTAGAAACGCCCCTGAAATTGGAGTAAATAAGTAAGTATTGAGAGAGGCTTTTGGGAGAAGCGCATTGATAGATAGTTTGAGATAAGTTTATCGTCTTTGATAAATAGTAAAAAGCAGATGTCTTTCCATAGTTCTGACCTTTCAGAACTCTATAGGTAATGTGCTGCCCTATTTTAGGGTAAGAGGTTCGGCAATGCACAACCATAGTATATGAAATAGTTCTGAAACAGACAAGATATATAAAATGTGTGTGTGTTGGCTTTTCATATATCTGACTCATTTGCAAATAACAGTAAAACAAACAATTCACTACACACAAGGGAATAGCAACTGAGAGAGAAGTTTATCGTGCCCAGCGTACTAAATGATTTTAATGTTACTTGGGGAAACCTGTTACTTATTTTTGTAGAAAACTAGGATTACTGGGAACACTTAGGACCAGTTTTATTTCTTATCTATACTTGGAGATATTATGATTTATACTCCATCC
Organism: Pseudophryne corroboree; assembly: GCF_028390025.1. NCBI lineage: Eukaryota > Metazoa > Chordata > Amphibia > Anura > Myobatrachidae > Pseudophryne > Pseudophryne corroboree. The sequence continues at coordinate 1,022,899,469 of NC_086444.1, forward strand.
TATATTAGCATGGGTCATATTACCTTAACTACTGTAGACTATCAATATTTAATGACAATACCAAGAACGACTACTAGTATATACCAGTGCATACCAACTGTGTTTCACTGTGGCATATCAAGTCAAACACAGCCTTACAAATGTATGCGGCCCTTGGAACCCATTACAGGTTGAGTATCCCTTATCCAAAATGCTTGGGACCAGAGGTATTTTGGATATGGGATTTTTCCGTATTTTGGAATAATTGCATACAATAATGAGATATCATGGTGATGGGACCTAAGTCTAAGCACAGAATGCATTTATGTTACATATACACCTTATACACACAGCCTGAAGGTAATTGTAGCTAATATTTTTTATAACTTTGTGCATTAAACAAAGTGTGTGTACATTCACACAATTCATTTATGTTCCATATACACCTTATACACACAGCCTGAAGGTCATTTAATACAATATTTTTAATAACTTTGTGTATTAAACATAGTTTGTGTACATTGAGCCATCAAAAAACAAAGGTTTCACTATCTCACTCTCACACAAAAAAGTCCGTAATTCGTAATATTCCGTATTTCGGAATATTTGGATATGGGATACTCAACCTGTACTATTATGCTAGTTTGACTAGTGAGACTCTGCTCTCCTTCAGCATCCATGATAAATAGGCCCCAGCAAGATTGGTGAAGAGTCTCCGTTTGTTCCAGAACATAGCTATATGTCTATTGTTATAATCCTTTTGCCAAAGGGAAGCAGAATGTTTAAACCATGTAACAATATAATTCAGACTACCATTGTAAGGAGATCAAGGATCTTTTTTTTATTTTATCTATTGTGTTACATTTGACAGATGCATGTAATGAACAGCTCTGCCGGAATACTATATCCACCATTATTGATATACTGTATTCAGGGGCAATCATAGGAATTCTATAGAGGGGTTTCCGAGTACTTGATTCAGACATATAACATTCACCAGAATGTGTGAAATATATGCATCATACACAGGGAGGCGTCAAACTACTGTATGCAGAATCACTGAAACTCACACAAGACAGACAATCTTTCTGCACTGTGTATAAACATAACATTATATCGAAAAATCTCTGTAAAAACTGAAATTATATATCAGTTTATTCAAGTGAAAAAAAAGTAAAAGTAAAATGCCAATGAAGTGGTACAGTATCTGTAGCCTTTATTTCCTGCAAAGACAACCATAGACAAGCTAAAAGTACATACACACATACTGTAGATATGAGCAACCTATTCTTCCATACACACAAAACTATAAACAATCTATTACTATAGACAAACACAGATACACTCAGCCATGCACAAATGGAATACATATGTTTTGTCTACGAGAGGATGCCGCACAGTTGTAATGTTAAAGCATTTTAACAGTAACTGTAAACATAATGACTTTTTTTTCGCCCAACATATTCTTATACCAGACTATTTGTATACACACAGTACCATGCACAAACTATTCTTCTGTACAGACAAAACCATGGACAACCTGTTTTTATACACATGCAGGGCTGGTTCTAGACCATGAGGTGCCAGGACGAATGTTTTCTTTGCCCCCCCATCAAAAACAGGGACAGTGAACGCTGATGGCGCGCATAAAAAATATAGGGGTGTGATAATGCGGCGGGCATAGCGCGCTTCACCACTGAGGGAGTATGTCATGCTCCGCCTAAACAGCATGTCTAGCTCCACCTATGGGCATGCCTATTGCCGTTCACGGTTGTATCCTGCAGTGGCAGGTGGAAATTAAATTAGTAAATGCAGCATGCTGCCAGAACGGGGTTTCTGGATGGGTGGCATGTGCAATCACAAAAAGATGCCAATTTACATTAGCCTACACACACGGCTCAGTGCAGCCTATGCGCACACACACTCACCTAGGGGTCACACACACACACACACACACACACACACACAGTGGTCGGTGCTGCCCTGCTAGCCCACACCAAGAACCGCCACTGTACACATACACACATAACCATAGGCAACCTATACTTATACACCCACTGTAAGGAGCAGATTGGAAAGGTAATGTCTGCCCATGTTGTGCAGATGTATGGCGTGTAGTGGGATAAACACATGCCTGCGGCAGGCCGCTGGGCAGGGTTTTCCAACACAGGGTGGCGTTTGCAGTAACAGTGTAAAGAATTGAGTATCCAGTGTTTGTCCACCAGATGTCGCTTCTGAAAACCGCCATTGCGCATGCGTGAAGTCCCCGATGTAACGTCAAATGTTGCTCGTAGTTTAAGAAGTATTTTTTTCTTTTAGATATTTTAATATTTCCATCGCATGCCTTACAAATGTGCCGTGCTCATAAACTTCGCAATTTCGGCAGTGATGTGCGGTAAAGATGCTGTGATACTTTAGCATGCCTTACATGACATAACATGACATTTTATGTCATAACATAAATAGGACTCCTTATATGACGAACTGAGTGTGCGTCTATTGAAGCAGAAAACAAGCAGGTACTACTACTAATACAGTATATGGCTGGTGTGCTCGCATTGGGGGTCATTCCGAGTTGATCGCTCGCTAGCAGTTTTTAGCAGCCATGCAAACGCTATGCCGCCACCCGCTGGGAGTGTATTTTAGCTTTGCAGAAGTGCGAACGGTTGTATCGCAGAGCGCCTACAAAAAAAATGGTGTCGTTTCAGAGTAGCTCAAAACCTACTCAGCGCTTGCGGTCACTTCAGACTATTCAGTTCCGGATTTGACGTCACAAACCCGGCCAGCGTTCGTCCACCTGCATTTTTCCTGGCACGCCTGTGTTTTTCCGAACACTCCCTGAAAACGGTCATTTGCCACCCAGAAACGCCCACTTCATGTCAATCACTCTGCGGCAAGCAGTGCGACTGAAATGCATCGCTAGACCCTGTGCAAAACTACATCATTCGTTGTGCCTGTACGTCGCGCGTGCGCATTGCACCGCATGCGCAGAAGTGCCATTTTTTAGCCTGATCGCTGCGCTGCGAACAAATTCCACTAGCGATCAACTCGGAATGACCCCCTTTGTGTGTTGCATTCTGTTGAACCTCTTGCGCTTAGTATGCCTTACCATGCCAACATGCGCTATATTTATGCTGCGAATAAGATGCATGTATGGCAAAACTACAGGAACGATGAGCGTGGTTGCATCTGTAGGTGCAATCAGATTATTAGGTCAGCCAAACTGCCGGGATGTAGGGCAGTGCTTGAGTCAACACTATGGGACAGCGCGTTTCATGTGTGGATATTGCTGCACCATCATGGCTATCAAGATGGACAGTGCATAATACACTCTGAGCAGGGACAGTGTGAGGCTGAAATTGTTATGCCGACTGTTTATTTAATGCAACAGTGTTGGCTTTACAGCTTACAAACATGATACTTTACCTCAGTCACTGCACTTACTTATGGGAATGACCTTCATTTGGTCTGTCTGCCACTCTGCTGTACACTTTCCACTTAGGTGGAAGCTAAGCATCACAGTTCCCTTCTGAGCAAGTTCCATGTAGCTTTTGGCAATCACACAGCGGGCAGTTTAAGCCACCTAATAATGACTTCTGTGTGATGCAGTATACTTACTGCTGGCCTGATAGGGAAGGGAGGAGGCAAGGGGCACATGAAGAGTGGAGGAAGGAAGATGTGAAATGGACCAGGGTTGATCAGCATGACAAATACTATTTGGTACCTGGTCCCAGGAAAGTGACAGTCACTAGGAAGAACACAAATTCTGGGTCCAGACCACTGTAGAATAGGACTGGACCACCCAGATCATATCACTAGATTAAGACTGGGATGAAGAACCAGCCTGTTAAATTTCTGAAGCTTTCCTAAATGGAGTGGGAGTGGGAAATAGTGTGAAGGCATATATATAAGGCATGGTTGCCTACATTAAAAATCTCTTCTTCAGGAAGCCCGGAGAGGAGACGCATCTAGCCACTGCAGGAGGATGGGACTGATTTGCAAATGTTGTGATTTGCCGGTCCACAAATGTGTGTATTTTAGCCCCACCCCCTACTCCCAGGTGCAGGAATTCCCCTGTTAATCTCAGTAACCTGCCCGCTTCTCTAGGAAGCGGGGGGGGATGTGGCCACTCTACTGTGGGTACAGAGGACTGCCTAAAGATCGTGAATCACCCGCAACTTGCAGGGTAATAGACAAGTATGATATAAGAGCATATGAAGGGGACTAATGGCACCTGGATGGGTCTCAAGACATATAAGAAGAAACATGTTAATAAGAGAGGCAGGGGGTGGTAATGCCAAGCTGAGTCTTTGACCTGGGTAACAGAAGCATAGCTTTACCCCTGGGTTCAAAGCCACTAATTACAAACTAATACTAAGGGGCAAGAGATGATGTGGAGGTAAGCAAAGAAAGAGTACACGAGCTTACAATCTATAGGGAAGGGGTTCTCCAACAGAGCTGACACAGAGCGGTGAGTTAATGTGCTGGGGCAAAAATGTTGTGTTAATCAATTATTATTCATCACTAATAAAGCCAGCCAGTGTTACATTCCTCTATGCCTATATCACAAACAGATGACACTTGCATATAATTTCTGTCACGAGTACACATAACAGTATCTTTACATTTTCTAGTCACAGAGACGTGGATCCTAATGAAGTTTTCCAAACAAATTTAATAGCAATAAAAAAGTTCCACATAAAATCACAAACAGAGGAGCAGAGAGTGTCAGTACGTGCCAGATGCCGGCTGCAGACTCGGATTCATGGTATGGATGGTTGAAAAGGCCCAAACTTCCTGGGTAATTGTCTTGAAGTTTGGGACTTTTTAACCATCCATACTACTAATCCGAGTCTGCAGCCGGGACGTATGTGTGAGTCCTTTACAGATCTAACACGCTCCAAGGGTATCTCGCACGTACTGACAAGAAGATGTAAAGATACTGTTACATGTACTCGTGACAGAAATTATATGTAAGTGTCATCTGCTTGTGATTTCCCTGTCGTTTTTCAAGTATAGAAGATGTGACAAAGTGAAAGATACCTTTATGTGCATTCGTGGAAGGAACGTAATGTAAGTTCCGTTCCAATAAGAAAATAATACGGTTCTTCCAGCTAATGAGGAAATTTGAGTTCACTTTTCCATCTCAGTGTGACTCATTCTTTCCACATTGTATCGAAGGTTTCATATAGATTATTAGCTTTATCACAGCGCTAGTTTCAAACTCCTGTTTTCTAATTCGTTCCTAGAGTTTTGGGTGTATTCTTTTTTGTTTGAAATTTGCTGCTATTGTATGCTCTTTATGCGCAAGGCTGCTTCCATTGTTTTGTGATATACTTGAGGTTTTGGGTTAGGTCGCAGATAGGGTTATGCTGCAGTTACAGTAGGGTTAGGACTCGTGCTAAAATTGCTATGTCAACATAACGGACTGTCGGCATTGACACTCAGACCTTATTGACATGGTGTTGACATTTTTGAATGTCGCCTTATTGTCTCCCCCCCCCTCCCCTCCCCTCCTCGCACACACACACACACACACACACGCTCAACACACAGGTAGCATACTTTCCAATAGAGACCAAAAACATGGTTTGAATGTTGACATTCAGATTGTTGCAGTAATAAATTGAGCAATTTGCCATTTTTCTCCTACTCTTTCTTGATTATCAATACAATTAGTCATTTTTGCCTAATCATTATAGCTCATATAATAGGCTTGCACCCAGTATTTAACACTTCAGGGGTATTCAATTACCCGCAAAAAAGCATTGGGAATGAAAAACTGACATTTTCCTCAAATTTTCCCGCTATTTCTTCAATATTGTTTTGTTTTTTTCAGCGTATCTAGGGGCTAACTCAGACATGATCATAGATGTGCTAAATTTAGCACATCTACGATCAGCTTCCCTGACATGCGGGGGGACGACCAGCACAGGGCTTGTTCGCCCCACGTCAGTCCCTGCCCCGTCGCACAAGTACAAAAGCATAGCGCAGCGCCGATACTTTTGCACTTGAAGAGCAGCTCCCCACCAGCACAGCTCCTGCTCGCTGGCAGGGAGCTACCCATCGCTGTGAGGGTCGCAACGGCTGCGTGTAATGTCACGCAGCCGCCGCGGCCCATCCCCCCAACAGTCTGGGCATATCTGCGTTGCCCGGACCGCGCCCCCTAAACGGCGGCCAAACGCCGCCGGCCCGCCCCCTCCTGCCCAGTGACCGCCTCTGCCTGTCAATCAGGCAGAGGCGATCGCAGGGCTGAGACAGCCGTCTGCTGTGTGGCATGCGCCGGCACACTGCGGTGTCGGCGCATGCGCTGTTCAGACCTGATCGCTGCTGTGCAAAAACACACAGCAGTGAAACAAAATCCCAGATAAGCAGCGTCTTGCTCCAGTTTATCAGGGCTAATTAAATAGCCCCCTGGCAAGACAATTACCCGCAATTGAATTCTCCCTTTAACTTTATCAATCTACCAGCAGAAGACTCTTCCATCAAAAACTGTTTTACAATTGGAGTTATGGCAATAAAATAATTTGCTCCTTTTAAGTAGGATGTTTTCTTTTCTAATACAACAATGTACTGACAAGAACAAGTATTTCTTTTTATATGTAAACCTTGAAGTTTACAAATGTCACAGAGATTGATTTGAGAATCCAAGCTGTGGCCTTTAGGAATCACAACATTGCATTATCACTTGATCCACTTTCTGAAGGAAAACTGCCAAGTATGCCGGCCTACCACCTGTTATTATCTTGAAATCAATACATCCTTTGAAAAATACTATACTTCCTGGCAGTCAAAGCACACAAAGATGGATAATGGGTAGCTGTATTTTTAAAGCAATTAGGCGGTATACCTGATAATATAATGACTACATGGGCCACTGTTAACATTAGATGACACAGTTACAAAGTTTTAATTGCCAATATTTATTCCAATATTTCTTATCAACTTAGAGGTCTCCAGAGTCTGCAGTCATGTCCACTGGCTTAAATATCTATCATTTTTTATTAAAGCGTTGTTACTGCAACAATGTTTTATGATTCCTGTTGTGTGTTCATTTCTACTTGAGAATAATTATATTGCCTCACTAACAACAACAAAATAAACATTTTACTGCTTAAGGGGCACAGATAGGACAATGGGGGTCATTCCGACCCGTTCGCACGCAGCGGTTCTTCGCTGCAGTGCGAAAGGGTCGGAACTGCTCATGCGCGTCGTTGCGCCGGGCAACGGCGCGCACAGCGAAAAAAGAAGATGCAGCTCTGATCACAAGAAGATTGACAGCGGAGAGGCATTCCAGGTGGATACTCACCGTTGGATACAGTTTTCGAGGAGTGGTCGTCCGAACGCAGGCATGTCCAGGCAAATGGAGGGCGGATGTCTGACGTCAAAGCCGGGAGGAACGTCGCTGGATCCGTCGCACAAGGTGAGTAGATCCAGCCTCACTCTTCAACAGCACAAAACTTTTTGGGGTAAGCAGGGCTGCACAAGCGAACGCAGCCCTGCTAAGCTAAATACACTCCCCCATAGGCGGGGATTATTTGATCGCAACAGAAGCAAAAAGTTGCTGGCTGTGATCAACTCGGAATGACCACCTATATGTAATCTGACCACTATGGCTGATATTGATAAACATGATATTCTCTCATATTTTCTTGATATGCAGAAGTATAGTACATTTAATGTCATGTTATAAAAAAATAATTTGGATACTGTAAGTGTTTAAAGTTTAAGAGGAGCGATGCCACTGCTGAAGTGTAACAAGGATACATGGCTGCAGGGGTAAACAGTCAAGACTAGCATGTTAAGAGACTTTGTAGTGTAACGTCATTTAATGTTATATGTTCAGGGGCAAATTGGGATGGAAAACCAGCCTGGGAAATTTATGGAAACACCCTAATGGTGGAGTGGTCTGATGAGGCAGTGGGATCTGTTGAGAGGGGCGGAGAAGGCCTGATTGTACAAAACTGCGGGCTTCCTTGCAGCTTTTGCTGCAGACCAGGGGTGGATTGGGAACTAAAATTTGCAATGTAAAATTATGTAGAAGTGGCCCGACATGGACAGCACAAGAGCTATAACATATGAAGGAATGAATGGGGACAATGCAATGTACAGGGTGCAGTGGGGTGCCTGTCATGTGTGTGGGGGTTGACACATGACAACACACAATACAGGCCCCACAGACATGTTGGCCTACCAGGACTCTTCCTGGTGAGCCCTATGGCCAATCCGCTCCTGTATACGTTGCTATACAAGTCCTACATGTCAGTCACACAGATATAAGAAACATTGACCAGAGAAAGACAGCAAGCATTAGTGGCCTTTTAAGAGCACGAGGCTCCCCTCCATTGCTACCACCCGACCCCAAACCCCCCCCCCCCCCAACTGAATTCAGCTCTATCAGCTTCAGGATCAATGCATCACCATTGGTCAGTGCACAGCGTACCCCTAGAGACAGGTACTGCATAAGCCCCTGGCTACCACATTGCTATGCCTCTGTTCTTTGGACTTCCAGTACAGTGTAACATTCACTCCCTCCATACTGCAGTGGGTAACGCAGGATTTCTAGAGGGGTATTTCCAAATGCAGTCAACAATCTCCCCCTCTGCAGAACATTGGAGCAAGCACGAGAGTCTGGGGGAGCAGTAGAAGAACCTAATATCTACCCTGGACATTACTGTCAATATTGGTCTTTTTATACACTGGATATTGTATGCAATACAGTATTATCTTTAACATTATAGTATAGGCTGTATTAAACATTTAAATAATATAAATAAGTGGTCAGGAAAAGGTTATACATACCATAATAAATAAATACACAAACATAACAGAACCAGTACTGCACTTTCTAAGCACACATTCTCCCACCCCATGGTAAGGCTCCTGTCTCTTTTTCCTGGTAGCTACTCTCTAGTCCAGTGCAGGGTAAGGGCTCAGATCCACACACACAGCTAACTTGGTAGAAAAAACTGCTACCACTTGACATGTGCAGTAGCTCTACTCTGTCCCTTACACTGCATGATGTGGCGGCAGTTCTAGCAATCATATTACATACCATTCTTGTCATAATTTGAGCCACTTACCATGAAGAGGGGTCCTCCCCTTCCTGCATTTGCCTATGTACTGTGCAAAGAGAACATAATACTTGGGCTAAAATTCTCTACATGCTATTAAACAGCGTGATCCGTTGACTCAGTTTGAATACACTACATTAATTACTTAGCCTTAATAAATCTCATCCCTTGCTTTAATATACAATTGGAGTATAATACTGTATCATAAAGGGATTGTTTCGTCTTATGGATGTAATTTATGTCACCTATGTGTACAATGTTTTGGAGAGTGGCAATTGATAGAAGCTGCAATGTTGATTGTTTTGCATAATTCAGACTCTTGATTGCTTCACTATGGAATCGCTGTACAGGTTTCTTATTATCTCTATATACACGCATACCTATATAATGCCTGCTCTACATTATGTACCTATGCTTGATGTTAAATTTCTTCTGGAATGAAAATACCCACTTCTGATAATACAAGTATATAAAGTCAAATTCCTAACATGCCGAATGGTTATGCACATATATTTGAATAATATTTGTTAAACATGGAATATGTGATTACATACGTTTTAGATTTCCAATCCAGTATTTTGTGCATGTTTATTAGATGCTGTATGTTTTATTTTACTTACATTTAAACTCCAATCCCATTTTGAGCTGTATAATAAATTGAAAATAAAATAATGTTTCTATAATCTCTCTATAAATTGTAGATATAAATGCTAACACATTGGACCTCGTTCAGGTCTGGTTGTTACTGTGCCCTGATGCACAAAGTACCGATGTTTGGTACTTTGCGTTTGTGCAGGACCCGTTCTGCGTGTGTGCGAACGGGTCCTGCGACACAGGATGAAGTCCGGCATCAGACTGTCACTGATTGACAGTCTGATGCCATTTGGGGGTGTGGAGGGTATTGTGATTGCCTCCGTTTGCGAAAATAGAGGCGTGTCGCTGCCATTTAGGGGGAAGGAAGAGGCCAGCAGATTAGACCATAGCTCTATCTCTGCTGCTTCTACAGTATGTAAGCAGCAGCAATAGTAACTCCAACCACATCTGAATCATGCCCATTGTCGCTTTATAATTCATCATAGGTATTGTCATATCCTGAATCAATTATATAAGTGGTTGTCAGGACCTACTACTGCTTAGCTCTGGTTCACAGGAGGGCCATTTCACAAAAAAATTTAGTACAAAATGTAATTTCTTCAATATTAATTTTCTGTGTTCATCAAATTAGGTCATAGATGGAGCAACAGTAATCATAAATATAATGTTGGTATCTACATTATTAAGTAGAGAGAACATTATGTAAAGTTAACATTCTAAAGAAGAAAATGTTGGTTGATATGGGATGCAATTTAATGTTTGATTTTCCCACATTGCAAACGGGAGTTCCACAATTTATCATTAGGTGGTGTTACTATTAGTATATGGTGGTTGACCACACATGACCACATGCTAGAGCAATCCATGTTTAAAGCTGAATATTGAAGGTGAACTCACTATAACTAACTTGTAACGTTAGTTACAAAACATGAATACATTTCCTTGAGCTTTGCAAGATGTGTCATTTTTAGATACTATAAGGTTTATGAGGATTCTGGACATCTAACCAATACTTCAATGTCCATTGATGGCCATTAAATAAAATATAGAACATAGAAACATAGAATATGACAGCAGATAAGAACAACTTGGCCCATCTAGTCTGACCCTTTTTTACCATATTTTTACCTCAAACCTTATTTGATCCTTATTTCTTTGTAAGGGTATCCTTATGTCTATTCCATGCATGCTTAAATTACTCTACTGTCTTAGCCTCTACCACCTCTGATGGGAGGCTATTCCACTTGTCCACTGCTCTTTCTGTGAAGTAATTTTTCCTCAAAAATAACTTATCTTATAGTTGGTAGCTAACGTTATGAGTATATTTAAGTCAATATCATATGCTAAATAAATGTTATTATCTAATACTTTGTAATCTTTTAGAAACCTACCAGGGTAAAGCAAATCGAGTGTGAAAATACAACAGGCTCTAGAAAATTGTAGCTAATTTTATTTTTTCAAATGAAATTCTGAAATTTAAAAATATACAAAAGGTAGAAGAATTGGTAGGATGATGATCATTTGAGGCAAGGGAAGTGGACCCCTTTGGACATTTTATTGTGCTTTCATATTTTTTTTGTTTGCAAAGACAGACCAAGTACGAGTAGCTGGAGGACCTCATTCATGAATCATGTGCTCTTGTTGCATGTAACAGATATACCCCATGCTGTATGTATAAGGTATTGGTGCTGTGGTGTGAGCTGCCTGATTTTCCCACTAACTGGCTCCCAGGATGACTCTGCTCTGCGGCAGACTGTGTTCTGGGGGTCATGCTGCAGCGTCAGTGACCATTAGTGGAGGAGGAAGGGGCTTATAAGGAGTTAGTCCATCACCCAGTACATCTTGACAGTTATATAGTAGGATAATATTTTGGGTTCAAGTTCAGAACATGGGACCCCCTGGTTTAAAGTAACTAAACTGCTTCAGATCATTACATTTGTTCAGAACATTAAAGGTCGACAGGGTGAAAAGGTTTATGTGACAATGGCCGACACAAAATTGGTTGACAGAAAAATAGTAGAATGAAGGTTTTTTGGGGTGCCAAGTATTGTATAATGCATGGTATGTGACCAACATCAGTACAAACGCACCCAATACCCAAGGAGTTGAATCTAAGAGCCTTATTCAGTAACTGTTGCTACTGCGATGCAATCACATCTGGCCAAATTTCGGGCCAGTGTACACGCGCAGGGCCCTTTCTGAGCATGTGCAGTCCAGGAGATGTGATTACATGGCATTGATGTGAACACCTCTGCCTGACTGATAGAGACATTCGCGGGGCAGTCAGGGGCAGCAGCGCAACGTTGTGGGGGCATGGTGATGGAAATTTGGGTGGGTCCAGGCTTTTTTTTGGGGATGACGTCACACTCGAGAGCCCACGTGGCTGATGCGAAACAAAACATGGCCGCACTGCACCTGCCTTTGCAGCCTGCTGCACAGGCAGGGGGCTACACTTGTTTTGTGGGGTTTGCGATGTGGTCGCAATTGAAATGAATTAGCAAAACTGCAACTGATACTGAATAAGGTCCTAAGGTGAACTATTTTGTAGTAGTGAAGTACCCCACAGTTAAAGGGCATCACAAACACTACATTGGACACATTATAAGTAGAGATGAGCGGGTTCGGTACGCCGAGAACCGAACACCCCCGAACTCCACTTGTCAAACACGGGTCCGTGGCCGGCTCGGTTGTTCCTGCCTGACTCGGAAAACGTCATCATCCCGCTGTTGGATTCTCGTGAGATTCGGATTCCATATAAAGAGCCGCACGTCGCCGCCATTTTCACTCGGGCATTGTAGAGAGTACAGAGAGGACATGGCTACATTCTCTCAGTGTCAGTTCCTAGTATCAGTGCTTATTGCTGCTCAGTAATACTTGTACAGTGTCTCTCTTGTGCTGCATCTTGCTGCTGTAGGGTGCTGTGGTAGTAGTGTCCTGTGACTGTGCATCGGTCATCATCATTCCAGTCACAGTGGTATCTGAGGCGGTGACAATTCTAGAGTGCTTTTGTGCTGCTCACTAATACTAGTACAGTGTCTTCTGCTGCTTCGTGTTGCTCAGTGTCAGTTCTCTCAGTAGTATCATCAGTGCTCAGTAGTATCATCAATGCTCAGTATCAGTGCTCATTGTCTTGTGGTGCTCAGTAACACTACATTACTAATACTAGTACAGTTTCTTGTGTTAATCGTGCTGCTCAGTATCAGTGCTCAGTAGTATCATCAGTGCTCAGTATCAGTGCTCATTGTCTTGTGGTGCTCAGTAATACTACATTACTAATACTAGTACAGTGTCTTGTGCTGCATCGTGCTGCCAAGTGTCAGTTCTCAGTAGTATCATCAGTGCTCAGTATCACTGCTCATTGTCTTGTGCTGCATCGTGGTGCTCAGTAATACTACATTACTAATACTAGTACAGTGTCTTGTGCTGCATCGTGCTGCTCAGTATCAGTGCTCAGTAGTATCATCAGTGCTCAGTATAACTGCTCATTGTCTTGTGGTGCTCAGTAACACTACATTACTAATACTAGTACAGTGTCTTGTGCTGCATCGTGCTGCTCAGTATCAGTGCTCAGTAGTATCATCAGTGCTCAGTATCACTGCTCATTGTCTTGGCTGCTCAGTAATACTACATTACTAATACTAGTACAGTGTCTTGTGCTAATCGTGCTGCTCAGTGTCAGTTCTCAGTAGTATCATCAGTGCTCAGTATCAGTGCTCAGTTCCAGTGCTCAGTATCACTGCTCATTGTCTTGTGGTGCTCAGTAATACTACATTACTAATACTAGTACAGTGTCTTGTGCTAATCGTGCTGCTCAGTGTCAATTTTCATTAGTATCATCAGTGCTTAGTATCAGTGCTCAGTAATATCATCAGTGCTCAGTATCACTGCTCATTGTCTTGTGGTGCTCAGTAATACTACATTACTAATACTAGTACAGTGTCTTGTGCTGCATTGTGCTGCTCAATGTCAGTTCTCAGTAGTATCATCAGTGCTCAGTATCAGTGCTCAGTAGTATCATCAGTGCTCAGTATCACTGGTCAGTGCTCAGTGTCTTGTGCTGCATCGTGCTGCTCAGTGTCTGCCATTTGATATAATTCCCGTGATACTGGCTTTTAATTCTAGTGATTTTGACATTTTCTTCCAGTGATTTGGACCAATAATACCATTGATTAGAACAAATAATTCCTGTGATACTGGCTTTTAATTCTAGTGATTTTGTCATTTTCTTCCAGTGATTTGGATCAATAATACCATTGATTAGAACAAATAATTCCTGTGATACCGGCTTTTAATTCTAGTGATTTTGTCATTTTCTTCCAGTGATTTGGACCAATAATACCATTGATTAGAACGAATAATTCCTGTGATACTGGCTTTTAATTCTAGTGATTTTGTCATTTTCTTCCAGTGATTTGGACCAATAATACCATTGATTAGAACGAATAATTCCTGTGATATTGCCTTATAATTCACATGATACTGGAGTTTAATTCTAGATGGGCCAGGTGTTTGTGTCGCTTAGCTTAGCCATCCACCGACAGCCATACAGCGACCTTGGTGCACCTCTTTTTTTCTTTGCATTATGTGCTGTTTGGGGACTAAGTGCTATCCTGTCTGACACTGCAGTACCACTCCTAGATGGGCCAGGTGTTTGTGCCGCCCACTTGGGTCGCTTAGCTTAGTCATCCAGCGACCTCGGTGCAAATTTTAGGACTAAAAATAATATTGTGAGGTGTTCAGAATAGACTGGAAATGAGTGGAAATTATTGTTATTGAGGTTAATAATACTATAGGATCAAAATTACCCCCAAATTCTATGATTTTAGCAGTTTTTGAGTTTTTAAAAAAAATCACCCGAATCCAAAACGCATCCGAATCCAAAACCCGAAAGGGTGGTTTTGCCAAAACGCGTCCGAATCCAAAACACAACCGCGGATCCGAATCCAAAACCAAAACACAAAACACGAAAAATGCCCGCTGCACATTTCTAATTATAAGTATCAGTAATGTCAAATTTCTTACTGCACAATACTTGAAAAGAAAAGGTGGTCTGGTCTTACAGGAGTATTTTGATTTTCCTGAGAAAGATGACATTGACATCGTAAGCACAGATTTAGTGCTGTGTACTTTGACAGAGCCGCGTAAATGCGTGGCAAATATTATTTCTCTGATTTGCAATGTAATATTAAGTTTTGTTGTATTTTCTTTGTGTAACAGTTATATTATGTGATGTTAGTTATAAAAACATACCTATTTTGATAAATAATAAGCATAAACATAACTGGAAATTTATGGTACATCATTTAACTATTTATACAAACATAATCTTATGTAGGACTATTGCTACTGTAAAGGGAAAAGTTGCCATTTACCTCATTTAACAAATTTATATTAAAAAAAGTTTAATACTGAGGTTTATTAATCATTCTTGGCATGTAGTCCTAACATTTAAAAAAAAATGTGTGAGCAACATTATTTCGGTAATTTACCAAGTAGAATTGAGTTTATTCTTATTATACTATAAAGAGAACAATTTTTCCTGTGTTATATTTTCTCTATGTAACATTAGTTACAAGAACATCTATTTAATAAATATTAAACACAGTTGAAACTCATGGTATTTAATTTAAATAAATATACCAACATAATCTTATTTAGTGCTTGTCACTAGAGATGAGCGGGTTCGGTTTCTCTGAATCCGAACCCGCCAGAACTTCATGTTTTTTTTCACGAGTCCGAGCGACTCGGATCTTCCCGCCTTGCTCGGTTAACCCGAGCGCGCCCGAACGTCATCATGACGCTGTCGGATTCTCGCGAGGCTCGGATTCTATCGCGAGACTCGGATTCTATATAAGGAGCCGCGCGTCGCCGCCATTTTCACACGTGCATTGAGATTGATAGGGAGAGGACGTGGCTGGCGTCCTCTCCGTTTAGACACTTGATTTACTAATTTTGGGGAGCATTAGGAGTACTCAGTAGTGTACAGTGCAGAGTTTTGCTGATAGTGACCAGTGACCACCACTTTTATTTATAATCCGTTCTCTGCCTGAAAAAAGCGATACACAGCACACAGTGACTCAGTCACATACATACCATATCTGTGTGCACTGCTCAGGCTCAGGCCAGTGTGCTGCATCATCTATATATATTATATATCTGTCTGACTGCTCAGCTCACACAGCTTATAATTGTGGGGGAGACTGGGGAGCACTACTGCAGTGCCAGTTATAGGTTATAGCAGGAGCCAGGAGTACATAATATTATATTAAAATTAAACACCAGTGCACACTTTTGCTGCAGGAGTGCCACTGCCAGTGTGACTAGTGACCAGTGACCTGACCACCAGTATATAATATTAGTAGTATACTATCTCTTTATCAACCAGTCTATATTAGCAGCAGACACAGTACAGTGCGGTAGTTCACGGCTGTGGCTACCTCTGTGTCGGCACTCCGCAGCCCGTCCATAATTGTATATACCAGTGACCTAACCGTGGTTTTTTTTTCTTTCTTTATACATACATACTAGTTACGAGTATACTATCTCTTTATCAACCAGTCTATATATTAGCAACAGACACAGTACAGTGCGGTAGTTCACGGCTGTGGCTACCTCTGTGTCGGCACTCGGCAGCCCGTCCATAATTGTATATACCAGTGACCTAACCGTGGTTTTTTTTTCTTTCTTTATACATACATACTAGTTACGAGTATACTATCTCTTTATCAACCAGTCTATATATTAGCAGCAGACACAGTACAGTGCGGTAGTTCACGGCTGTGGCTACCTCTGTGTCGGCACTCGGCAGCCCGTCCATAATTGTATATACCAGTGACCTAACCGTGGTTTTTTTTTCTTTCTTTATACATACATACTAGTTACGAGTATACTATCTCTTTATCAACCAGTCTATATATTAGCAGCAGACACAGTACAGTGCGGTAGTTCACGGCTGTGGCTACCTCTGTGTCGGCACTCGGCAGCCCGTCCATAATTGTATATACCAGTGACCTAACCGTGGTTTTTTTTTCTTTCTTTATACATACATACTAGTTACGAGTATACTATCTCTTTATCAACCAGTCTATATATTAGCAGCAGACACAGTACAGTGCGGTAGTTCACGGCTGTGGCTACCTCTGTGTCGGCACTCGGCAGCCCGTCCATAATTGTATATACCAGTGACCTAACCGTGTTTTTTTTTTCTTTCTTTATACATACATACTAGTTACGAGTATACTATCTCTTTATCAACCAGTCTATATATTAGCAGCAGACACAGTACAGTGCGGTAGTTCACGGCTGTGGCTACCTCTGTGTCGGCACTCGGCAGCCCGTCCATAATTGTATATACCAGTGACCTAACCGTGGTTTTTTTTTCGTTCTTTATACATACATACTAGTTACGAGTATACTATCTCTTTATCAACCAGTCTATATATTAGCAGCAGACACAGTACAGTGCGGTAGTTCACGGCTGTGGCTACCTCTGTGTCGGCACTCCGCAGCCCGTCCATAATTGTATATACCAGTGACCTAACCGTGGTTTTTTTTTCTTTCTTTATACATACATACTAGTTACGAGTATACTATCTCTTTATCAACCAGTCTATATATTAGCAGCAGACACAGTACAGTGCGGTAGTTCACGGCTGTGGCTACCTCTGTGTCGGCACTCGGCAGCCCGTCCATAATTGTATATACCAGTGACCTAACCGTGTTTTTTTTTTCTTTCTTTATACATACATACTAGTTACGAGTATACTATCTCTTTATCAACCAGTCTATATATTAGCAGCAGACACAGTACAGTGCGGTAGTTCACGGCTGTGGCTACCTCTGTGTCGGCACTCGGCAGCCCGTCCATAATTGTATATACCAGTGACCTAACCGTGGTTTTTTTTTCTTTCTTTATACATACATACTAGTTACGAGTATACTATCTCTTTATCAACCAGTCTATATATTAGCAGCAGACACAGTACAGTGCGGTAGTTCACGGCTGTGGCTACCTCTGTGTCGGCACTCGGCAGCCCGTCCATAATTGTATACTAGTATCCAATCCATCCATCTCCATTGTTTACCTGAGGTGCCTTTTAGTTGTGCCTATTAAAATATGGAGAACAAAAATGTTGAGGTTCCAAAATTAGGGAAAGATCAAGATCCACTTCCACCTCGTGCTGAAGCTGCTGCCACTAGTCATGGCCGAGACGATGAAATGCCAGCAACGTCGTCTGCCAAGGCCGATGCCCAATGGCATAGTACAGAGCATGTCAAAACCAAAACACCAAATATCAGTAAAAAAAGGACTCCAAAACCTAAAATAAAATTGTCGGAGGAGAAGCGTAAACTTGCCAATATGCCATTTACCACACGGAGTGGCAAGGAACGGCTGAGGCCCTGGCCTATGTTCATGGCTAGTGGTTCAGCTTCACATGAGGATGGAAGCACTCAGCCTCTCGCTAGAAAACTGAAAAGACTCAAGCTGGCAAAAGCACCGCAAAGAACTGTGCGTTCTTTAAAATCCCAAATCCACAAGGAGAGTCCAATTGTGTCGGTTGCGATGCCTGACCTTCCCAACACTGGACGTGAAGAGCATGCGCCTTCCACCATTTGCACGCCCCCTGCAAGTGCTGGAAGGAGCACCCGCAGTCCAGTTCCTGATAGTCAGATTGAAGATGTCAGTGTTGAAGTACACCAGGATGAGGAGGATATGGGTGTTGCTGGCGCTGGGGAGGAAATTGACCAGGAGGATTCTGATGGTGAGGTGGTTTGTTTAAGTCAGGCACCCGGGGAGACACCTGTTGTCCGTGGGAGGAATATGGCCGTTGACATGCCAGGTGAAAATACCAAAAAAATCAGCTCTTCGGTGTGGAGGTATTTCACCAGAAATGCGGACAACAGGTGTCAAGCCGTGTGTTCCCTTTGTCAAGCTGTAATAAGTAGGGGTAAGGACGTTAACCACCTCGGAACATCCTCCCTTATACGTCACCTGCAGCGCATTCATAATAAGTCAGTGACAAGTTCAAAAACTTTGGGTGACAGCGGAAGCAGTCCACTGACCAGTAAATCCCTTCCTCTTGTAACCAAGCTCACGCAAACCACCCCACCAACTCCCTCAGTGTCAATTTCCTCCTTCCCCAGGAATGCCAATAGTCCTGCAGGCCATGTCACTGGCAAGTCTGACGAGTCCTCTCCTGCCTGGGATTCCTCCGATGCATCCTTGCGTGTAACGCCTACTGCTGCTGGCGCTGCTGTTGTTGCCGCTGGGAGTCGATGGTCATCCCAGAGGGGAAGTCGTAAGCCCACTTGTACTACTTCCAGTAAGCAATTGACTGTTCAACAGTCCTTTGCGAGGAAGATGAAATATCACAGCAGTCATCCTACTGCAAAGCGGATAACTGAGTCCTTGACAACTATGTTGGTGTTAGACGTGCGTCCGGTATCCGCCGTTAGTTCACAGGGAACTAGACAATTTATTGAGGCAGTGTGCCCCCGTTACCAAATACCATCTAGGTTCCACTTCTCTAGGCAGGCGATACCGAGAATGTACACGGACGTCAGAAAAAGACTCACCAGTCTCCTAAAAAATGCAGTTGTACCCAATGTCCACTTAACCACGGACATGTGGACAAGTGGAGCAGGGCAGGGTCAGGACTATATGACTGTGACAGCCCACTGGGTAGATGTATGGACTCCCGCCGCAAGAACAGCAGCGGCGGCACCAGTAGCAGCATCTCGCAAACGCCAACTCTTTCCTAGGCAGGCTACGCTTTGTATCACCGCTTTCCAGAATACGCACACAGCTGAAAACCTCTTACGGCAACTGAGGAAGATCATCGCGGAATGGCTTACCCCAATTGGACTCTCCTGTGGATTTGTGGCATCGGACAACGCCAGCAATATTGTGTGTGCATTAAATATGGGCAAATTCCAGCACGTCCCATGTTTTGCACATACCTTGAATTTGGTGGTGCAGAATTTTTTTAAAAACGACAGGGGCGTGCAAGAGATGCTGTCGGTGGCCAGAAAAATTGCGGGACACTTTCGGCGTACAGGCACCACGTACAGAAGACTGGAGCACCACCAAAAACTACTGAACCTGCCCTGCCATCATCTGAAGCAAGAAGTGGTAACGAGGTGGAATTCAACCCTCTATATGCTTCAGAGGTTGGAGGAGCAGCAAAAGGCCATTCAAGCCTATACAATTGAGCACGATATAGGAGATGGAATGCACCTGTCTCAAGTGCAGTGGAGAATGATTTCAACGTTGTGCAAGGTTCTGATGCCCTTTGAACTTGCCACACGTGAAGTCAGTTCAGACACTGCCAGCCTGAGTCAGGTCATTCCCCTCATCAGGCTTTTGCAGAAGAAGCTGGAGGCATTGAAGAAGGAGCTAAAAGGGAGCGATTCCGCTAGGCATGTGGGACTTGTGGATGCAGCCCTTAATTCGCTTAACAAGGATTCACGGGTGGTCAATCTGTTGAAATCAGAGCACTACATTTTGGCCACCGTGCTCGATCCTAGATTTAAAGCCTACCTTGGATCTCTCTTTCCGGCAGACACAGGTCTGCTGGGGTTGAAAGACCTGCTGGTGACAAAATTGTCAAGTCAAGCGGAACGCGACCTGTCAACATCTCCTCCTTCACATTCTCCCGCAACTGGGGGTGCGAGGAAAAGGCTCAGAATTCCGAGCCCACCCGCTGGCGGTGATGCAGGGCAGTCTGGAGCGACTGCTGATGCTGACATCTGGTCCGGACTGAAGGACCTGACAACGATTACGGACATGTCGTCTACTGTCACTGCATATGATTCTCTCAACATTGATAGAATGGTGGAGGATTATATGAGTGACCGCATCCAAGTAGGCACGTCACACAGTCCGTACTTATACTGGCAGGAAAAAGAGGCAATTTGGAGGCCCTTGCACAAACTGGCTTTATTCTACCTAAGTTGCCCTCCCACAAGTGTGTACTCCGAAAGAGTGTTTAGTGCCGCCGCTCACCTTGTCAGCAATCGGCGTACGAGGTTACATCCAGAAAATGTGGAGAAGATGATGTTCATTAAAATGAATTATAATCAATTCCTCCGCGGAGACATTGACCAGCAGCAATTGCCTCCACAAAGTACACAGGGAGCTGAGATGGTGGATTCCAGTGGGGACGAATTGATAATCTGTGAGGAGGGGGATGTACACGGTGATATATCGGAGGGTGAAGATGAGGTGGACATCTTGCCTCTGTAGAGCCAGTTTGTGCAAGGAGAGATTAATTGCTTCTTTTTTGGGGGGGGTCCAAACCAACCCGTCATATCAGTCACAGTCGTGTGGCAGACCCTGTCACTGAAATGATGGGTTGGTTAAAGTGTGCATGTCCTGTTTTGTTTATACAACATAAGGGTGGGTGGGAGGGCCCAAGGATAATTCCATCTTGCACCTCTTTTTTCTTTTCTTTTTCTTTGCATCATGTGCTGATTGGGGAGGGTTTTTTGGAAGGGACATCCTGCGTGACACTGCAGTGCCACTCCTAGATGGGCCCGGTGTTTGTGTCGGCCACTAGGGTCGCTAATCTTACTCACACAGCTACCTCATTGCGCCTCTTTTTTTCTTTGCGTCATGTGCTGTTTGGGGAGGGTTTTTTGGAAGGGACATCCTGCGTGACACTGCAGTGCCACTCCTAGATGTGCCCGGTGTTTGTGTCGGCCACTAGGGTCGCTAATCTTACTCACACAGCTACCTCATTGCGCCTCTTTTTTTCTTTGCGTCATGTGCTGTTTGGGGAGGGTTTTTTGGAAGGGACATCCTGCGTGACACTGCAGTGCCACTCCTAGATGGGCCCGGTGTTTGTGTCGGCCACTAGGGTCGCTAATCTTACTCACACAGTCAGCTACCTCATTGCGCCTCTTTTTTTCTTTGCGTCATGTGCTGTTTGGGGAGGGTTTTTTGGAAGGGCCATCCTGCGTGACACTGCAGTGCCACTCCTAGATGGGCCCGGTGTTTGTGTCGGCCACTAGGGTCGCTAATCTTACTCACACAGTCAGCTACCTCATTGCGCCTCTTTTTTTCTTTGCGTCATGTGCTGTTTGGGGAGGGTTTTTTGGAAGGGCCATCCTGCGTGACACTGCAGTGCCACTCCTAGATGGGCCCGGTGTTTGTGTCGGCCACTAGGGTCGCTAATCTTACTCACACAGCTACCTCATTGCGCCTCTTTTTTTCTTTGCGTCATGTGCTGTTTGGGGAGGGTTTTTTGGAAGGGACATCCTGCGTGACACTGCAGTGCCACTCCTAGATGGGCCCGGTGTTTGTGTCGGCCACTAGGGTCGCTTATCTTACTCACACAGCGACCTCGGTGCAAATTTTAGGACTAAAAATAATATTGTGAGGTGTGAGGTATTCAGAATAGACTGAAAATGAGTGTAAATTATGGTTTTTGAGGTTAATAATACTTTGGGATCAAAATGACCCCCAAATTCTATGATTTAAGCTGTTTTTTAGTGTTTTTGGAAAAAAACACCCGAATCCAAAACACACCCGAATCCGACAAAAATAATTCGGTGAGGTTTTGCCAAAACGCGTTCGAACCCAAAACACGGCCGCGGAACCGAACCCAAAACCAAAACACAAAACCCGAAAAATTTCAGGCGCTCATCTCTACGTTGTCACACCTGAGGGCTGAGGCTGACCTGGGGAGGCCTCAGGCGTAGGGGCTGACGTGTATGTGAACCTGGGTGGCAGTATGGGATTCTGAAACATGCAGGGTACCCTTAGCATAGACGCCCGAAGGCGTGACCAAGACGACAGCATAGTAAAAGTTAAGTTCTTTATTTTGCACACAGTTCACTTAATCACAATGGCAGTTAGATGTAAGAATCAATGCTCAGCAATTGGTATTCACAGTATAAGTCTAGCAGCATAGTTCCTCAGATGCGGTGGTAATAAGTATGCTGTTTGTTATGGAAAGAAGTCGATATGGCACTGTCTTGGAAGACACTTAGGTGGTAAGTCAGTCCATAGAGAGAATAGCTAACCACTGTACTGACGAGATGACCTGATACTGACCAGAAGATGACTCACTGGAAGATGGAGTCGGTGACGGGGCACCGAGGTAGGCTGAGAGCTGGAGGACTGCCGAGGATGCTCGGTAGAACTGGCACAGATGGTGAGGATGCAGTAGAACTCACCGATGGTGACAAAGTTTAATGTTGGAGCACCGATGGTGAACTGGAATTCGATGTGAGAACAAAGCTGAAGAATGGAAGCGATGTACAGATGGGTCCACGGTTATCTTGACTAGTTTTCTGCACCTAGGCACAACATTGTTTATTAACATAAACCCTTCATCTATTGTTCTCAGCTGCAATACAATACAGTGAACAATACAGCAGGGGATTAAGTCCGACTGGCCAGTCTCAGTTAATCCTATTAAAGGTCAAGATAAACGTGGACCCATCTGTAGGAACACCGCAGGCAAATGGAAACGATATAGGAACACCGCTGACGACTGGAGAAACACTGCTGGTAACCGAAGGCAATGTGGAAGCACCGATGATAGCTGGAAACGATGTGAGCACACCGCTGAGAGCTGGAGATGGTGATGGAACACTGCTGGTAAACGAAGGCACTGTGGAAGCACCAATGATAGCTGGAAACGATGTGAGCACACAGCTGAGAGCTGGAGACGGTGATGGAACACTGCTGGTAACAGAAGGCAATGTGGAAACACTGCTGGAGTCATGCAGCACCGCAGGATGGAAATAGGTGCAGGTTTCTTTAAGTGGAGCAAGCTCACAGGAGCTGGAATACCTGGAGAAAACAAGATGGAACAACCACAGAATGCAGAGACATCCAACACTGGATTAGACAACCATAGCACTGACAACAGGGAGTCTTGGTTCAGGATACTTATACCTGCTGGGAAGCAGGTATTGGCTGGGCAATCAGAGAGGATTCTGTGTACAATGGATTGGCTGTAGAGAATCATGTGACTAGACCATACATGGCTGCTCCCATGTTTGGTTCTGGAAGGAAAAGTTAGTTTGTACATAGCATGTGAAAACTTGTAATGATGGCGGCAGAAGCCGCGGAGAACAGGAGACGCCATCCGCTGGAACAGGAGGGACATGCTGAATAGCTGTCATGGCAGCGCTGCCGGGATCACTGAGGAGAGACTGTGGAGATGCCAAGCAGCATGTCGCACGCAGACAGCGCAGATGGAATCCAGGCTTGGAGCGCAGGGACAGTCTCAGAAGGCACTTGGATGGTAGGTAAGCCTGTTAAGTTACGCGGATTGTGACAGTGCTAAAAGAAAAAAATGCCATTTATATAAACTGTATAGAGAAGCAGAAAATGTAATTGTAACAAGGGCTGTTACTTTTAACCACTCATTACATGAAACCTTAGTTACAGCAAGTTGGACCAGAATTTTTAATTAAATGTCAACCTAAGTTTTTTTAGCAAAGAAAGTAAATTACATTTATAAAATTACATTAAATTCCTCTTATCTTTTAATGGTATATTTTATACATCTTCCATCTATTTGGAAGCTATGCAGTATTGTTCATGTAACAAACATAAGATATGTAATGTTAGTTACTGTGAAATGGCCACGAAGGAACCTTTCCATGGTTAATGATCACTTGCCCTTGCATTTGGGGATATCAGTGGGGGACAGTCTGTCAATCTGAAAGTCTTCCACTTACATTGAATACAGAAGATGGAACAGATAGCATCCAAAACTCCACAACGCAATGTAACACTCTATACTGCAAGTGCGAACACAAATGCATTACTGTTTATGAATGTGCATTGTACTACCTATCAAAAAATAGTAACTAATAGTATTTTCATGCCAGTGGGTATTAGACCTTACTTTGCTGACTGATACTGGGTGGGAGTTTGAAACGTCTAATAATGGGAGAAGCATACTGAATGGATATCGGGTACAACAAACAAGATACAAGCACTATCCTAGTATCTTTAATACAAAAAGTCATGCAATGCTAAAACAATTTCTTTTGCGCTTCATACAGTGTCGAGGATTTGCAGCATTAGGGGTTGGCTTATCAGTTCACGTGCCTGAAATGCAGATAGGATATGATAAAATCACCTAAATGTTTTACACAAATTTAGTAAGAAATTAGTAAGCCCTACCGGGTTCGGACCATGATCACGTGCTCCTACTGCGCATGAGCCACCTTTGGCATGCGCGTGTATTATCCGGATCTCTCTCTCTGACAGAATAATGGGGGTCATTCCGAGTTGTTTGCTCGCAAGCTGCTTTTAGCAGCTTTGCACACGCTAAGCCGCCGCCTACTGGGAGTGAATCTTAGCTTATCAAAATTGCGAACGAAAGATTAGCAGAATTGCGAATAGACACTTCAAAGCAGTTTCTGAGTAGCTCCAGACTTACTCGGCATCTGCGATCAGTTCAGTCAGTTTCGTTCTTGGTTTGACGTCACAAACACACCCAGCGTTCGCCCAGACACTCCTCCGTTTCTCCAGCCACTACCGCGTTTTTCCCTGAAATGGCAGCATTTTTTCGCACACACCCATAAAACGTCCAGTTTCCGCCCAGAAACACCCACTTCCTGTCAATCACATTACGATCACCAGAACGAAGAAAAAACCTCGTAATGCCGTGAGTAAAATACCTAACTGCATAGCAAATTTACTTGGCGCAGTCGCACTGCGGACATTGCGCATGCGCATTAGTGACTAATCGCTCCGTTGCGAGAAAAAAATAACGAGCGAATAACTCGGAATGACCCCCATAGTCTACTATAGGCTATCAGTATCTTCAGTTGACGTTAGCAGACGGTGCCAAGCACTAGAATGCTATGCAGCATAGATATGGTGGCTGCTTTGTAGTATGAATTGGAGAGACAACAGAAGATATTAAAAGATATCTGCGGCGATCCCTCTATATTACATACTGGGAATACATAATATATTTGTGGGTACCCCCACCGAAAATGGGTGTTTATGGTGTATAGTCCGCAAATATACTTTTATAAATATGCCCCTTAATGAACAGATTAGCTAGATATGGATGGATTACACCTTAAAAATACATTTTATTATATCCCCCCCCCCCTCCAAGAATCGTACTTTGGTGAGGGTTCCTCGCTGGAACCCCAACTATGCATAATGTGTGCAAGGTTCTTACTCTGTGTCACACATGGCCAGAACCCCTACTGATCACAATACCAACGCTTTTTACGTAGAGGCTTTGAGTATGAGCTGCTGTAATGCTAGCCATACATCAGGACGATATCTTTCCAACCAGCCAACTAGTTGGCTGGTTGTAAAGATAATCAGGCAGTGTGTGGGAGCAAACGATTATCAGCCGTTTGCTCCCACACGCTAAAAAACGTCCAGAAACGGTCTGTCCAACTAGTTGGGAAAATCAAACCTGTTTGATTTTCCCAACTCATCGTTCAGGTGTAGGGGGAACTGAACGATAAGTAGGCGGACACCTACTTCTTCATCGGAATCCCTGTCAGACGCAGCGGCTGAGCGGGAGGAGAGAATTCAGTGCCCCTGCTGCACTGGCGCACCTCAACAGTGTTCACCGCCTGCAGCAGCTGTGTCCCTCTGCCTGCACCCTTGTCAGAGGTCACCCGGCACCTACCCTACAAACCCCCGCATTACCAAACCCAGCAGTGGTGTTCCCCTACCCGGACCCCATCAGCAGCGGACACCCGGCGCCTGTCACCCCGCCCGCGATCACCATCCGCAGCAGTGATCCCCTGTCCGCGCCCCATCAGCAGCGGACACCCGGCGGCTGTCACCCCGCCCGCGATCACCATCCGCAGCAGTGATCCCCTGTCCGCGCCCCATCAGCAGCGGACACCCGGCGGCTGTCACCCCGCCCGCGATCACCATCCGCAGCAGTGATCCCCTGTCCGCGCCCCATCAGCAGCGGACACCCGGCGCTGCTGCATGTCTGCCTTCCCACCAGGCTGCAGCATATACCCCATTAGAGGTCACAAGCAAACAAACAAGCTGCCCCTGTCAACCCGGCAGCGGCAGCTGTATATACACATGGTATTAGACACACACTGGCATGCACGCACAGACACACTGTGACACGCACGCACACTCACTGTGACACGCACACACTGACACGCACGTGCACACACTGACACGCATGCACACACACTGTGACACGCACGCACACACACTGTGACACGCACGCACACTGACACGCACGCACACTGACACGCACACACTGACACGCACGCACACACACTGACATGCACGCACACTGTGACACGCACACACTGACACGCACGTGCACACACATACTGTGACACGCACGCACACATACTATGACACGCACGCACACACACTGTGACACGCACGCACGGGGTCACGGGGGTGTCTCTGCATTCGTGGAAAGGGGTCCCATGTGTAAACATGGGACCCCTTTCAGTCCGTTTGGTCCGGGTGTTCGGTTTGTTGTTTTGCCAAGTACGTGGATTATACTCTGGACCCTGGATCAGGTGAGTATAATTATCTTTTATTTTCAGGTACCCGTGGATTCTACTTGGAGAAGAGGACCGACTGCTTCGTGTCAACATAGGTAAGTATGTGTGTGTCAACATGTGTGAAATAAAGTTTTACTGTCACGGTGTGTGTTTCCTGTTTTTATTTGGGTATTTTTTTGCCATTAGAACTACAGGTACCAGCGGGCCCGTTTTTCTCCCACATACTGGTACTTGTGGTTCTCCAAGTACCAGCTTGCGGGGGAGGCTTGCTGGGACTTGTAGTACTACTGGAAAAAACAATATTCTTTCAATTTTCTCAAGGCTATCAGCCTTCCATCCGCAGCCTTTGGATGGGGGGGACAGCCTCGGGCTTCACCCCTGGCCCTTGGGTGGCTGGGGGGGACCCCTTGATTGAAGGGGTCCCCACTCCCCCAGGGTATCCCGTCCAGGGGTGACTAGTTGGATATTTAATGCCACGGCCGCATGGCACTGTATAAAAGTGACCCCCGGCTGTGGCATTATCTGTCCAGCTAGTGGAGCCCGATGCTGGTGTAAAAAATATGGGGGACCCCTACTCTTTTTGTCCCCCGTATTTTTTGCACCAGCACCAGGCGCAGAACCCGGTGCTGGTATTAAAAATACGGGGGATCCCCTATCCGTTTTTCCCCCGGATTTTTAGAACCAGGATCGGCTCGAAGAGCCCCAGGCTGGTTATGCTTTGGAGGGGGGACCCCACGCAATTTTTTTTCGGGTTTTTCCCATTCCATTTAAAAAAAAAAAAAAATAATATAATAATAATCTTTTTAAAAATATATAAATAATACTTGTGCCTCCAAAAAAGACAAACCAACTACCTAATCCCTTCTAATATAAATAGATAGGCTATTATCAAAAAAAAAAAAAAAAAAAAAAAAAACATGTTTTTAAAATTTTTTATTAGATTCCGCCACCAAAGTGTGGCGGATTGAAAATGACGAATTTACTGTCTAAAAGCACTGTTGTCGAATTTACAAACTTCAATTGAATATACTTTTGTCGAATTGCCGCATTTGTACCATTGCAGAAAATCCAGAGTAGCTGATTCTGCTACATATATGTTGCAACTCAGTCTGTGCATGTATCCATTTTCCTCATTCAAATGCAGTCCAGATAAGCAGCTGAAGGAATATAAATTATTATCTAATATTTAGCAGAGCTGTTTAACTGCTGAAGTCCATATAAGCCACTATAATTATTGGGATATATGTATGTATGTATGTTTGTATGTATGTGTGTATATATATGTGTGTATATATATATATATATATCTCACAAACGATAGGCGGCACTCTAGGACTTTTCAAAAATTAAGAACAGACGTGACCCTGTTTTGACAGCTTAACATTTCGGTTTAATGTAACCGTCTGACGACGGTTACATTAAACCGAAACGTTAAGCTGTCAGAACAGGGTCACGTATGTTCTTGATTTTTGAAAAGTCCTAGAGTGCCGCCTATCGTTTGTGATATGTTTGCTTTTTGAAGCTCAGGAGGGCACCAGGCAAGCTGTACATTTTACTACATTGGGAGTGCCGAATATCTACATCTGGTATATATATATATATATATATATATATATTTGCCTTGGCAGCCCAACCATGCTGGTATCCATAGTTCAGTATAAAAATAAGTAAATCTAATAAATGTATGGTGGTGAAAGAAAAGCCCAGTTTCACTGAAAAAAAGACACTTCTGCATGTTTTGAAATGAAAAAAACAAAACAAAACTGAAGAACTGTAGGCAGGCACTGTCCGCCTACTTCGGTGACATCACAAGTTGGACAGAAGTTGGAAGGTTGGTTGGTCTGATGAAAAGTTGGTTAGATGTGTGGAGCACTGGTAAAAAGTTGGTGAGATGTGTGGGGCACTGTTTTAGTTGAACAGACAAGTTGGATGGTTGGAAGTTTGGAGTGTTGGAGAAAAGTTGGTCTGATGTATGGCTAGCATAGTGCAAATAACAAAGTTCTGTATTTGGGAAGGGAGCAGATGTAGGAATTTTTTTATTTTACAGTATTTTGTTAAGTGGAAAACTTTTTTATAGTGATTAAAAACTCTGTAATTGCCATATCTTCTGTCACTAACGCACATGACCTAAGTACATCCAAGATGGCTGGCTTGGTATTCTCGTGGGTAGGATGAACAATACATGGCTCTGATGATTTTGTAAGGATTGTATATCTCATGTCACCTATTCCGCCCTGTGTAACCTATGTAGTGCGCCCAAGATGGCTGCCTCACCGTTACTTCCGTGGCTAGGATGAATAATCCTTGGAAGTGATAAACCAAAATGGCTCAGCTCTGTGTTATGTTCATGGTCTCTTTATTTTATGCAAATCAAAACCTCTGTTTATTTTCATCATTTATATAAAATGCCTTGAGTCCATCTGGAGACAAACTCTGTATAATAAAATTATTATGATTAAATTTTAGGTAGTTGCAAACATCCAGAAACGGCTTCTTTTCTGGCATTAAAGGCTAGTCCTTAACACTAGCCAACAGATATCAGCAACGAAGTACATACTGGTATCTGGGGTTATAATTACTATTTGCCTTTACTTCTCTGATACAGTAAATGGCATTGGTGTGTACTGTAGTTCATGCTTTCTCTCCGAGTAATTTGAAAAATGTCAACCACAACATATGTCATGTCTGAGTAAAGTGACTTTAAAAATCCATAAAGGATTTATGAATTTGTATCACGGAAAATTGATTTGAAAAGTATGATGCATTGATCAGCCATTTCATGCGCTGATTTATATATAGTAATTTACTGCAGACTTACTTCAGGCGCACAGGGCTATTCTGCCCTGAGCTGAGGTAGCCTGCCTTATACACAGATACCTTTTGTCACAATAAGGAGTTTGTGCACTGTGCAAACTAACAATTAGGGCTTGGATATTTGTTAGTTATTTATGTTAGCGTTTTTATGGCAGAACAGAATATACAGTTGATTCAAAATGCGGTAAGCAATGTTTCACTTAATCTGGCCATCCAATCATCATTATTTAATTGTACATTTTAGCACAATCACATAAATCTACAATTCAGGCACACACATTACAATCTAATAATTTGAATACATTTTTAGATTGAACCCATTTCAGTTTTGGCTGCAGACAGAAGATAGAATTATACACACGTACGTATAGCACACTTGACACCTAGGTTCAAAAAGTGTAGTTACTGTTGGAATAGTCTGCAGCAGGGAACTGCTATTAAGCCCTAGGCCAGGTGAGGACAACCTGAGGCTGAACAGAGTTGTGACAAAGGCTGCCATTAGGAATGGGCCAGTACAGTCTGTCTATCAGTAACTGCATGCCGCCATATCGCCGGACAAACTTAACCTACAATTATGGATGTTATATTAAGCGTTAGATGATAAATATTGAAATATCTTACCCATATTTGTCCCATGTGTATATATATATTTCACTGGCTGATTTTAGATATTTCACTGATAGCATGTCTGCCCCCTCCCCACCCCATCCCATCCCTCCTTGCTGTATTACTTGTTCCAGCCAGGGGCATTTTAACAGAGGAGGGGAGCCCTGTGCAGACTCCAAGTGGGCACCCTCCTCTGTATGGCACATATAAGAGATATCATGTCTAAATAGATTATAGTATACAATAACCATATTGAAACTTTATTCATGAATTAGCATTATGTTAAGTAATACAATTCATTGAGGTATTAAAACAGGTTTATAAACCAAAACACTAATACCCCTTTTTCACCAAAACCCCAGGTCAGACCCAATTCACACTGAACGTTCCACCTAAGTTATTCACGGGTTGGTCCCATTTACACTGCACCCATGTGCAGTGTTTTTGTTCTGCCAGCGCTTGGAGATGACATTATCTCCACCCTTGTGTTTCAGCTCTCCTTAGGCTTTAAACGGAACCCGGTTCCTCACCCGTTTACACTGCGACTGAGCCATTACTCGGGTTGGACTCCCGGGTAACTTGACCGGGGTTATTTTTTTGGCCCACTTTTCAACTGAGATGCGACCTGTGTTGACCCAGCAATAACCTGGGTTATTGTGGCACTGGAAAAGTGGTATTAGTGAACACCATACTCCCAAAAACCACTTTGTTTTATGATTTTTACATCTTAATGGTGTTAAGTATAGTGATGCTTCTGTGCCAGTTTTGTTGTACTTTTGGCAATGGCCGTTGTTCCTATTTTCATAATGTTCCATCCAGAGAGACCAATACTCCTTTTCCACCAAAAACCAGGATCCAACCTCGATAACTGAACACAGGTTCTAGCCATGTCATAGTGACTTGAAACCCCGTTCACACCATAGGCAGGACATAGGTCTTGCCTCTGCCGATGCTTTAAGATTACATCATCTCCAAGCGCCGGTGATCTGGCTTTCCCTATGCTTGACTAGGGACACACCGTTCACACCGCACTGTTACCCAAGTCGGTGCCAGGTTCGAACCTGGTAGCTACCAGGGTTTAATTCCCGGGCTATTTTGATCAAACCCTTTCCCACCAAACCTCGAACTGAGTTGCAGCTGCAATAACCCGGGTTAAAGGTTTGGTGGAAAAGAGGTACAAGTTAAGTAAAAAACTCCTCTTGAGGAGGAATTCAGCAAACAAGCCACATCAGCTAAATTAGTCAATACAATATAGCAGCCAGTGTTTTCTCAAACGTCTTTTAGGATGTGATGCCTACAGAAATCAAACCTGCTGCCACCGGCAAGGGTAGATAGCTCCTGAACCATGGTATGTTTTACAGGGTTGTAAAGAGAGGTGTTCGAGTGGTGCCACTGGCCAGGGTGCAGGGCCTTGGAAGTGGTACCATAGCAGACCCATGGCCCCTGCATCTGTCTAGCTGCGGTGTGTAGGGCTTGGAGCCTCTAAAGGATGCTCTACTATTTGTCCTGCCGGCAACCCGTGGGACATCACGAGTTTGGAGACAGGGTCGTCAATGGGCGCCGGTGTGCCCTCCTTTGCACTGATGTTTTACATTTTTTAAATGTTGCTAACATATATTAAACACATGCAAACTATTGTTATTTACTAGATGTCTCTGGGTCTAAAATAATTTATAATAAAATGCTAACAGTGCTCCTCACCTCTTTGGGGGGAATTCAAGTGTTTTGCAGATGAAGTATTTATGCTGCAAGAAGATCTGCTATGTATGAGTTTAGCAAAATATTGCACAGTGAAATGCATCAGGGTTTATGTAATGTGAATCTCTTTCCCTCTAGTGCTGTCTTTTAGTGGAGACCAACATCCATTGCACATGTACAGTAACATTCCACGTTACCACCATCCATTATTGTTTCAGCAGCTGTGTACCATATACATTGTAGGACACAAGTAAACTAATGGGCCCTACACACTGCCCGATTGGCTGCCGAGGTGCCCGATGGCCAATACAGCCGATGGATGACCTGGGGGGGTGTTTGACGGGAGTGTGAAGTTTCTTTACTCCCCCCGTCACCCGGCCCCATCGCCCTGCATGCTAATATGGATGGTATTGTCCATGTTGGCTTGCAGGCATATGCGAGCCGACACCAATGATGAACGAGCGCGGGGTCGCACATTGTTCATTGTTGGTGCATACAGACGGAAATATATGAACGTTAGCTCGTTTGTTAATGAACGAGATTGTTCATATCTTTAATATCTTTCATATTGGCCAGAGTGTAGGGCGCATTTCTCTTGTATTTGTTTTTGGTAGGCTTGCCACCTGTTACGCACACCAGTGCTAACAGGAGTATACCGGTGTATGAACAGAGAGGGAAGCGAAGCAAACGAACTCACAGACAGTATAACATAACATACACAGGAGGTGATGGAATAACTAATAAACACAAAGTGAACGGAGAAGCCCAAAGGCTCAGGAATTGGGTGTCTCCCTAGTGTCAGGAATGCTCAGATGGAATAGAGCGGACAATGAAGCGATGTGTAGTGATTTCACATGTGGAGCACCTGAAATGATGTTGCTAAGAGCAACAGAAAAAACCCCAAAGGGTTACCAACGGGTGTGGGAATAAACTCCTTGGTCAGAGATAGAAATATAGACACAAGGAGAGTATCCACAATCCTAACCCCCACTTGCAGGGCACAGGTTCAGCTTACTGCCACTAAACTGACACCTGGACGCCCTGCACAGTGAGGGAGGATTAAGCAAGCAGGTCTGAGAGTACAGTCGCAAACCTGCTGGGTTCACAGAATAGCAAAAGAACCCCAGCAGGTCAAACAACTGACTCCAGTCTTACTGCTAGGTCCGGATTGGCAGAATGAAGTACCGAATCCCAAGGCCTATTCGCAGTAAGCAACAAGTAATAACAAAGTCACACAGTACTAGCTAACCTTTCTGGAACTGACTAACAAACAAAGATTCAGCAGCATTTGCCTAGCCTGAGAGGTTGGTTTATATAGCAGGTGCAGTCCACGCCCCATTCAGACCTCACAGACTGTGAGCACAAAACCAGCGCCGGATTCCCTGCCGTGCACAGAGCCTGTAACCACTACACAGTAAAAACCCGGACCGGAGTATCAGCTGCGCTCAGGTTACTTCGCTAACACTTGCCTCCCGGTTGCCATGGCGACGTGGCAGCACAGAGCAGGAGATCCTAACACCACCCAGCAACAGCTGGTGGGTGGTGAGCAAGTTTCCCAATTACTGCTGGAACAAGGTAAAGTGAAAAACATTCACTTATACCCTCTTCACACAGAGCAGAGAACCTGGGTTATGGCCAGGGAAAGTCGGTGAAACCCGGATCCTGACTCACTGTGGAAGGGTCAACCCAGGTCGAGCATCATGGATCCGTCTTGATTGGCTGGCTCAGGATTGCATGGAGATGATGTAATCTTGACCTGTGTGAACAGCGACGACCCGGGAATAATCCAGGTCCCGGCGGCGGTCTTAATGGGTAAGTACATCCGAAGCCTCGGTTCCATCCCGTGTTCAGTGTCCTGGGTTGGAGCTGAGGTGTCTGTCAGAATGCTGTATTAGCTTGGGGTATTAGCTGTATTAGCTACAAGGAAAGGTGGGGCCAAAAATCTGTTTTTTTGTACTCAAACGCAGTTATGATTTTATAGGCTACAGATCTGCTAATGTTAGGTGAAGCGGCCACCCAGGAATGAAAAGATACACCTAACGGAGCAATCGCAAACTCTTTAGCTATTGTGTACACATTCACTGCCTACACGAAAAACGAGAAACATCGAGGCTAAGGGTTGTCCTTTGGCCACGTAGACTGGCTATAGCAGTAACCACGCTGCTGCCATGTTTCTCTGGGTACACGATCACAGCTGAATGCTAATACACGACCCAAAAATGGCTATGACACGTCTGCGTTTTGCCACCACTCTCTGATAATGCCCTATTAACACCTCCAAATGGTCATATCCTGCCAATAATTTTTCAGTTAAATCCTAATTGCGAGCGAGATTGCAATGGTATTTTTGGCGCATGTGCATTGCGAATACAGCACATTCACAGTCTGCCGATAATCGCTCAATTGCGTGATAATCGGCCTTTGCGTACAAACATGAATTAGGTCCTTAGGGGGACATTTACTAAGCAGTGATAAGAGCAGAGAAGTAAGCCAGTAGAGAAGTTGCCCCATCAACCAATCAGCAGCTCTGTATAATTTTATAGTATGCAAATTATAGATGTTACTTCAGTGCTGATTGGTTGCCATGAGCAACTTCTCCACTGGCTCACTTCTCCTTAGTTCTCATCACTGCTTAGTAAATGTCCCCCTAAGTGCGGCTGTGCCCTTCCAGGCTTCATCGCTCTGGGTGACAGCCGTCTTAGCACACCCCTAAAGCTGCACCTGCTTGTATTTGAAGTGATGTCACTTCCTTCGTTATCCATTTCTAGGCCATCAGAAGGCTATCAAAAAATCTGCCTGAGCGTTGGGCTCAATGTCTGGGCCTATTGAATTTGTAATCTGTTAATGTCAGAGACTAGAACAGCAGCAGGTTGTTGAAGTGGTGGCTGCTGTTTTACATACTGTAATTATATAGCAATCTAAATTTAGGG
The DNA here is from genome assembly GCF_028390025.1 of Pseudophryne corroboree. Taxonomy (NCBI): domain Eukaryota; kingdom Metazoa; phylum Chordata; class Amphibia; order Anura; family Myobatrachidae; genus Pseudophryne; species Pseudophryne corroboree. The sequence goes on from NC_086444.1 coordinate 1,022,934,651, forward strand.
ACATTCCTTATTGCATAGAAGAAATGTACCAATAATTTGTGATTGTAAATTAGTGAGTACAGATATACTGTGCTGGCATTTTCTATGTAGTACATTATTCCTAATTAAACATTAGTCCAGTATGTTAAATTGCACGGTGACATTCAAAGCTGCTGAAAAGCAGATACTATTTTTTATGGCCTCATATTTGCAAGGGCACTTTAATAATCTTGTGGTTTTATCTAGGAAGCTCATAATAGTTAAATCCAATATTTTAGACATTGTTCATCAACATATATTGAGCCATTTCAGTGCTGAATGCACACTGTGGATCTGAATTAATTCTAGTTATACTGTTAGGTTATGACCTGAAAACAATTGTAGATTATGAAGCATGTATTAGATATGTCTGTGTTATGTCATTTATTGCTGTATAGTCTAGAAGTAGCACAGGTGTTCTGCCACCCATACTTTTTTAACCGTTAGAGGGACAAACCCATTGCATTCACACGCTAAAAAGACCTACAGTAAGCAGCAAGCAGCCAAACACACACAGTGCGGGGGGAGGGGGGGGGGGGCTTAGCACATATAAACATTCATGATATGCTGTATATAATATATGTGCTGGCTGGATATTACGGGATTGCTGCTATGTATGAAACAAACACACACACACACACACACACACACACACACACACACACACACACACACACACACACACAGTTTTACCTTTTATGTTCTGCTACTCCAATGCATTGGAACAAGCTGATGATACCAATCAGTTTTCCCCTCTGCATTATAAAATGTTCCTCTCTCCCCAGTAATTTCTGGTGATCCAAATATCCTCACTGTCCCAATGTGCTCCTTCCTGCTTTCATCATTGCTGGGATATCAGTTTCTGGGTGCTGTAATTTAATAGATTTTATTAGAATACTTTTTGTTTATCTTCATACTACTTTCATTTAATAAATTCTTTATTTATGCTACTTTATTTTGGAATTTGAATCCATAATCCTACTCTCCAAATACTACATCTTCTCTCTTACTTTACTTGTAGACAGTCAGTGTTATTTGTTTGCAGTGTTTGAAACCTGACATACGGTGTGTATCCACCAGGGCGTGCGTTCACACATAATGACCACAGTGGGCCATTGTTTAGTTATATAGCCCTTGCTTATGTTGCATTGAGATTTGCTATGTCACTATCAATCTACAGAAGCAGACTTTATTGTCACAGAGATGTATCACTGCACAGTCCAAGTGGTACAGGGAACATTACATTGTTATGTTACTGTCAAGCCAGGCATTAGCCTACTGTATCAATATGTGACAAGCAAAGCTTGATTTCTTTCTAGCCCAAGAGCAGATATGTACTACACGGTGAGTTGGGGAGTGCAATGTGTGTAGTGAGTTTGGGGGTTACAATGGAGATCAGTATGATATCCCAGCTGTTGGGATCCCGGGGAATCCCCACAGCTGGAATACCGGTGGCGAGCACAGCATGTTCCCTCGGGGGCTCACTGCGCTCGCCATGCATCAGGCCCGGTGACGACTCTTCTAACCCCCCCCTTCCCCAGAGTGAGGATTCCGGGCAGCGGCTGGGATTTTGACCGCCAGCATTTCACTGGGTGTCTGGATTATGGTGTCAGTATCCCGACAGCCAGCAAATTGACTGCATACATTAAAATGTACATGTGTCTAATTCAAGGAAAGGGTCCTTGTAGATGGAGAAGAAAGTATATCTCAATATATATGTGTAATAAATCCACTATGTACTATAGTATAATCACTTAGACCTCACCAGTGGAGGTGCACCGCTGAGAGTTGGTGTATGGAGTCACAAAACGAGGGAGAAAAAGACTCTTTTCTGGGGGCACTCTTATAAATTGTCTAAAACTTAACTTTTACTAATTGTAATTAAACATCTCTAAGGGATTTTATGATGAACAACATAAACTGAGTATAGAGAACGGAATATACCAACCATGGCAGGTGAAAATATAAATCATTACTTGTATTATAAAGGTGACGGTCACCAAATCCAAGTGGGAATTTCACCCTTAGTACAGAGCAGCAATAACCAGTAAAATATTCATATCATGAGCAGCAGTTATTCAATTTATTATGGCAAATTAATACAGTTAGAGAATAAATTATCAAGTGCTTATAAGTTATAGTTGTCTACTGTATATCACCCACAATAAATACATGATAATCGTGTTGGGCAGCACAAATAATTATTTTATTATTTTATATCTTGAGACACCCAAATAAAAAATAAATAAAAAGCACTTTTCAAGTAGCAGTATATACAGTAGTATAAAAAAAATATAAGCAAGATATGACAAGAGCACATGAGCAACCAACATATGGTATAGAAAATTGAAATATCATCAGATATGGCAAGATCAAGTAAGCAACCAAATTAATTTCTAAGTATCAAACACGTGTAATAGTGATATAATAATATATATACAGCACTGTTGTAGAGTCTCGCTATGTGAGCAGTCATCAGAGAAGCAACAGGTCATTCTCAAGAAGTATTTCTACATGTACATTCAAATTTTGTGTGCTGGTTGATAAATTTGATCTGCAGTCTGCAGTATCTTTTCATATATACAGTATGATCATTTGCATATAACATCACAGTACTAGCTCTCAATAGTTGTGGTAAGTGGTAGCAGTTTGTGATAAATCTGGATAATGGCCCTCATTCCGAGTTGATCGCTCGGTATTTTTCATCGCATCGCAATGAAAATCCGCTTAGTACGCATGCGCAATGTTCGCACTGCGACTGCGCCAAGTAACTTTGCTATGTAGAAAGTAATTTTACTCACGGCTTTTTCATCGCTCCGGCGCTCGTAATGTGATTGACAGGAAATGGGTGTTACTGGGCGGAAACACGGCGTTTCAGGGGCGTGTGGCTGAAAACGCTACCGTTTCCGGAAAAAACGCAGGAGTGGCCGGAGAAACGGTGGGAGTGCCTGGGCGAACGCTGGGTGTGTTTGTGACGTCAACCAGGAACGACAAGCACTGAACTGATCGCACAGGCAGAGTAAGTCTGAAGCTACTCTGAAACTGCTAAGAAGTTAGTAATCGCAATATTGCGAATACATCGGTCGCAATTTTAAGAAGCTAAGATTCACTCCCAGTAGGCGGCGGCTTAGCGTGTGTAACTCTGCTAAATTCGCCTTGCGACCGATCAACTCGGAATGAGGGCCCATATTTCTATTATTAGCAGGTGTAGCGTAAAAAGTTAGTAATTTCCTTTTCTCTATCGTCCTAGTGGATGCTGGGGTTCCTGAAAGGACCATGGGGAATAGCGGCTCCGCAGGAGACAGGGCACAAAAGTAAAGCTTTCCGATCAGGTGGTGTGCACTGGCTCCTCCCCCTATGACCCTCCTCCAAGCCAGTTAGATTTTTGTGCCCGGCCGAGAAGGGTGCAATTCTAGGTGGCTCTCCTAAAGAGCTGCTTAGAGAAAGTTTAGCTTAGGTTTTTTATTTTACAGTGAGTCCTGCTGGCAACAGGATCACTGCAACGAGGGACAGAGGGGAGAAGAAGTGAACTCACCTGCGTGCAGGATGGATTGGCTTCTTGGCTACTGGACATCAGCTCCAGAGGGACGATCACAGGTACAGCCTGGATGGTCACCGGAGCCGCGCCGCCGGCCCCCTTGCAGATGCTGAAGTAAGAAGAGGTCCAGAATCGGCGGCTGAAGACCCTTGCAGTCTTCTAAAGGTAGCGCACAGCACTGCAGCTGTGCGCCATTTTCCTCTCAGCACACCTCACACGCAGTCACTGAGGGTGCAGGGCGCTGGGGGGGGGCGCCCTGGGAGGCAAATGTAAACCTATATACTGGCTAAAAATACCTCACATATAGCCCCCAGAGGCTATATGGAGATATTTAACCCCTGCCAAACTTCACTAAAGAGCGGGAGACGAGGCCGCCGGAAAAGGGGCGGGGCCTATCTCCTCAGCACACAGCGCCATTTTCTCTCACAGAAAGGCTGGAGAGAAGGCTCCCAGGCTCTCCCCTGCACTGCACTACAGAAACAGGGTTTAAACAGAGAGGGGGGGCACTAATTGGCGATATAAATATCTATATAAAGATGCTATTAGGGAGAAACACTTATATAAGGTTGTCCCTATATAAAATTATAGCGTTTTTGGTGTGTGCTGGCAAACTCTCCCTCTGTCTCTCCAAAGGGCTAGTGGGTCCTGTCCTCTATCAGAGCATTCCCTGTGTGTGTGCTGTGTGTCGGTACGTGTGTGTCGACATGTAGGAGGACGATGTTGGTGAGGAGGCGGAGCAATTGCCTGTAATGGTGATGTCACTCTCTAGGGAGTCGACACCGGAATGGATGGCTTATTTAGGGAATTACGTGATAATGTCAACACGCTGCAAGGTCGGTTGACGACATGAGACGGCCGACAAACAATTAGTACCGGTCCAGACGTCTCAAAAACACCGTCAGGGGTTTTAAAACGCCCGTTTACTTTAGTCGGTCGACACAGACACAGACAGGGACACTGAATCCAGTGTCGACGGTGAATAAACAAACGTATTCCTTATTAGGGCCACACGTTAAAGGCAATGAAGGAGGTGTTACATATTTCTGATACTACAAGTACCACAAAAGAGGGTATTATGTGGGATGTGAAAAATCTACCATAGTTTTTCCTGAATCAGATAAATTAAATAAAGTGTGTGATGATGCGTGGGTTCCCCCCGATAGAAAATTATGGGCGGTATACCCTTTCCCGCCAGAAGTTAGGGCGCGTTGGGAAACACCCCTTAGGGTGGATAAGGCGCTCACACGCTTATCAAAACAAGTGGCGGTACCGTCTATAGATAGGGCCGTCCTCAAGGACCAGCTGACGGGAGGCTGGAAAATATCATAAAAAGTATATACACACATACTGGTGTTATACTGCGACCAGCGATCGCCTCAGCCTGGATGTGCAGAGCTGGGGTGGCTTGGTCGGATTCCCTGACTAAAAATATTGATACCCTTGACAGGGACAGTATTTTATTGACTATAGAGCATTTAAAGGATGCATTTCTATATATGCGAGATGCACAGAGGGATATTTGCACTCTGGCATCAAGAGTAAGTGCGATGTCCATATCTGCCAGAAGATGTTTATGGACACGACAGTGGTCAGGTGATGCAGATTCCAAACGGCACAAAGGTGTATTGCCGTATAAAGGAAGAGGAGTTATTTGGGGTCGGTCCATCGGACCTGGTGGCCACGGCAACTGCTGGAAAATCCACCGTTTTTACCCTAAGTCACATCTCTGCAGAAAAAGACACCGTCTTTTCAGCCTCAATCCTTTCGTCCCTATAAGATCATATCTGCCCAGGGATAGAGGAAAGGGAAGAAGACTGCAGCAGGCAGCCCATTCCCAGGAACAGAAGCGTTCCACCGCTTCTGACAAGTTCTCAGCATGGCGCTGAGACCGTACAGGACCCCTGGATCCTACAAGTGGTATCCCAGGGGTACAGATTGGAATGTCGAGACGTTTCCCCTTCGCAGGCTCCTGAAGTCTGCTTTACCAAGGTCTCCCTCCGACAAGGAGGCAGTATGGGAAAAAATTCACAAGCTGTATTCCCAGCAGGTGATAATTAAATTACCCCTCCTACTACAAGAAAGGGGTATTATTCCACACTATATTGTGGTACTGAAGCCAGAAGGCTAGGTGAGACTTATTCTAAAAAAATTTTTTTGAACACTTACAAAGGTTCAAATCAAGATGGAGTCACTCAGAGCAGTGATAACGAACCAGGAAGAAGGGGACTATATAGTGTCCCGGGACATCAGGGATGCTTACCTCTATGTCCCAAATTTGCCCTTCTCACTAAGGGTACCTCAGGTTCGTGGTGCAGAACTGTCACTATCAGTTTCAGACGCTGCCGTTTGGATTGTCCACGGCACCCCGGGTCTTTACCAAGGTAATGGCCGAAATGATGATTCTTCTTCGAAGAAAAGGCGTCTTAATTATCCCTTACTTGGACGATCTCCTGATAAGGGCATAGTCCAGGGAACAGTTGGAGGTCGGAGTAGCACTATCTCGGATACTGCTACAACAGCACGGGTGGATTCTAAATATTCCAAAATCGCAGCTGATCCCGACGACACGTCTGCTGTGCCTAGGGATGATTCTGGACACAGTCCAGAAAAAGGTGTTTCTCCCGGAAGAGAAAGCCAGGGAGTTATCCGAGCTAGTCAGGAACCTCCTAAAAACAGTGCATCATTGCACAAGGGTCCTGGTAAAAATGGTGGCTTCCTACGAAGCAATTCCATTCGACAGATTTCACGCAAGAACTTTTCAGTGGGATCTGCTGGACAAATGGTCCGGATCGCATCTTCAGATGCATCAGCGGATAACCCTATATCCAAGGACAAGGGTGTCTCTCCTGTGGTGGTTATAGAGTGCTCATCTTCTAGAGGGCCGCAGATTCGGCATTCAGGATTGGATGCTGGTGACCACGGAGCCCAGCCCGAGAGGCTGGGGAGCAGTCACACAAGGAAAAAATTTCCAGGGAGTGTGATCAAGTCTGGAGACTTTTCTCCACATAAATATACTGGAGCTAAGGGTAAATTTATAATGCTCTAAGCTTAGCAAGACCTCTGCTTCAAGGTCAGCCGGTATTGATCCAGTGGGAAAAACATCACGGCAGTCGCCCACGTAAACAGACAGGGCGACACAAGAAGCAGGAGGGCAATGGCAAAAACTGCAAGGACTTTTCGCTGGGCGGAAAATCATGTGATAGCACTGTCAGCAGTGTTTCATCCCGGGAATGGAAACTGGGAAGCAGACTTCCTCAGCAGGCACGACCTCCACCCGGGAGAGTGGAAACTTCATCGGGAAGTTTTTTCCACATGATTGTAAACCGTTGGGAAATACCAAAGGTGGACATGATGGCGTCCCGTCTGAACAAAAAACGGGACAGGTATTGCGCCAGGTCAAGAGACCCTCAGGCAATAGCTGTGGACGTTCTGGTAACACCGTGGGTGTACCAGTCGGTGTATGTGTTCCCTCCTCTGCTTCTCATACCTAAGGTGCTGAGAATTATAAGACGTAGAGGAGTAAGAACTATACTCATGGCTCCGGATTGGCCAAGAAGGACTTGGTACCCGGACCTTCAAGAGATGCTTACAGAGGTCTTATGGCCTCTGCCGCTAAGAAGGGACTTGCTTCAGCAAGTACCATGTCTGTTCCAAGACTTACCGCAGCTGCGTTTGTCGGCATGGCGGTGGAAAGCCGGATCCTAAGGGAAAAAGGCATTCCGGAAGAGGTCATTCCTACCCTGGTCAAAGCCAGAAAGGAGGTGACCGCACAACATTATCACCACATGTGGCGAAAATATGGCGTGGTGTGAGGCCAGGAAGGCCCCACAAAGAAATTTCAACTCGGTCGTTTCCTGCATTTCCTGCAAACAGGAGTGTCTATGGGCCTCAAATTGGGGTCCATTAAGGTTCAAATTTCGGCCCTGTCGATTTTCTTCCAGAAAGAATTGGCTTCAGTTCCTGAAGTCCAGAAGTTTGTCAAGGGAGTATTGCATATACAACCCCCTTTTGTGCCTCCAGTGGCACTGAGGGATCTCAACGTAGTTCTGGGATTCCTCAAATCACATTGGTTTAAAACCAGTCAAATCTGTGGATTTGAAGCATCTCACATGAAAAGTGACCATGCTCTTGGCCCTGGCCTGGACCAGGCGAGTGTCAAATTGGTGGTTCTTTCTCAAAAAAGCCCATATCTGTTTGTCCATTCGGACAGGGCAGAGCTGCGGACTCGTCCCCAGTTCTCTCCCTAAGGTGGTGTCAGTGTTTCACCTGAACCAGCTTATTGTGGTGCCTTGCACCTACTAGGGACTTGGAGGACTCCAAGTTGCTGGATGTTGTCAGGGCCCTGAAAATGTGTTCCAGGACGGCTGGAGTCAGGAAAACTGACTTGCTGTTATCCTGTATGCACCCAACAAACTGGGTGCTCTTGCTTCTAAGCAGACTATTGCTAGTTGGATGTGTAATACAATTCAGCTTGCACATTCTGTGGCAGGCCTGCCACAGCCAAAATATGTAAATGCCCATTCCACAAGGAAGGTGGGCTCATCTTGGGCGGCTGCCCGAGGGGTCTCGGCTTTACAACTTTGCCGAGCAGCTACTTGGTCAGGGGCAAACACGTTTGCTAAATTCTACAAATTTGATACCCTGGCTAAGGAGGACCTGGAGTTCTCTCATTCGGTGCTGCAGAGTCATCCGCACTCTCCCGCCCGTTTGGGAGCTTTGGTATAATCCCCATGGTCCTTTCAGGAACCCCAGCATCCACTAGGACGATAGAGAAAATAAGAATTTACTTACCGATAATTCTATTTCTCGGAGTCCGTAGTGGATGCTGGGCGCCCATCCCAAGTGCGGATTATCTGCAATACTTGTACATAGTTACAAAAATCGGGTTATTATTGTTGTGAGCCATCTTTTCAGAGGCTCCGCTGTTATCATACTGTTAACTGGGTTTAGATCACAAGTTGTACGGTGTGCTTGGTGTGGCTGGTATGAGTCTTACCCGGGATTCAAAATTCCTCCCTTATTGTGTACGCTCGTCCGGGCACAGTACCTAACTGGCTTGGAGGAGGGTCATAGGGGGAGGAGCCAGTGCACACCACCTGATCGGAAAGCTTTACTTTTGTGCCCTGTCTCCTGCGGAGCCGCTATTCCCCATGGTCCTTTCAGGAACCCCAGCATCCACTACGGACTCCGAGAAATAGAATTATCGGTAAGTAAATTCTTATTATAATTTGTACAGTATTCTGGGACTTGCAGAGTGGCCCTGGGTGTCTCAGTACAAATCAAGATTTGCACAATTTTGCTCATTTTCAGCTGGGGTGGCATTAGCGTACAGCTCTGCGTTAGGACCCTGGTACCTGCTGTGTGGCAGTATGCCATTTATGTATACAAAACAGAAAGACTTTTGTTATTGTCGCTAATAGTACTACACTACAAATCTGGGCGTATCTAGCAGATCACAGCATGGGGATTTTGTTCATATTTTGTTCCAAATATTTAAGCTTGCAGTCCATCTTCAAGGGACTCCATGAAGAGCGTCTACACCTGTGTCATTGAGTAATGACTACACCTGTGTGCCTGCAAGGTGACACAGAACACGTGAGCTATTTGGGATCCTTGAGGACCGAGTTTGGGATCCACTGCTCTAAAGCGTCTCCATCCTGGATCTCAGCAATCTCCCATGGAAGTGGCAGCCTCAATTTATATCAAAGCTGGGCAGTGTCCCGGTGATGGGTGATGGTGTGTGTGTGTGTGTGTGTGTGTGTGTGTGTGTGTGTGTGTGTGTGTGTGTTGAGGATGAGCAGTCTTTGTTCCACCAGAGGTAAGAGGCAGTGATGGTTGTCTATGTACCCCTATGATAAGAATGCATCTGAGGCAGATGTACCTCTATTTGCAAAATCACATAGAACAATACCTTAATGGCAATTAACTAAAATTGACTAAAAGTGTGACTTTGGGGCAGATGTATAATGCGGCACGCATTGTGCCACTTTAGGGCTTCCTGCTTCGCTTCTTTACCAAGGTGAAGCATGAAGGACTAGTGATGATCATCTCATTTTCCAGAGCGAGGGAGTGAAAACTCCCCGCTACAGTGATCCCTGTCAGATTCCCACAGTGCATCAGTCTAGTGCAGATGTGCTATGTCTTCCTGCCTGGCCAGCTCCAGTGGACATGCGGAAGATATCGCTACTATCAGATCTCCCATGTGCAGCCGGCAACCGCCACTACAGTGTCATAGCGTCCCTGTCACCTTGTACACACCGCCGCAGTCATACTTGGGGGGGAAGTGGTATCAATGCACACAACGTGTTTTGATACCACTTCCCCCTATATTGACGCTTCATACATTTGCCCCTTAGAGAGTGTCTTAAAGGAGGAGCTGCTGTTAATGGGCATATGCAGCAGCTCTGCTTCTTCCATTCTGACATGTAGTGTAGAGAGAAGTACTGTGCGCACTCTGCAAAAGAAACAATGGCCAGGAACTGCCCCCCCCCCCCCCTCCCCCAGTGCATCTGCTATGCTTCTCTCTATGGGGTATACAGATGTGGAGGTTCTGCACATAGCAGCCAATCACATTCTGCTCATCATATACATATGTGTCCACTTGCATCTTTGCCGCCACTGTGCATGCATGCTGTGAGAGATTGCCCACCTGCATGCGCTGTGCTCACATCCACAATCCCACAGAATCACATGGTGCGAACTGGGCCGTAGCATGGTGTGCTGGGCCGTAGCATGGTGTGCATGTGCATGGCAGTTCACCCACCGAGATGCGCTGGCACATTTGTCACACTGCCGGCAAAGATCTGGAAGTAGCGCGTTTGTAGATGTTTCTCCTTCAGAACTTATCAAAATGTTTTACACTAAATTTTTCAAAGTACTCTAACTAATTAAACACTCGGGTCAGACTGCTTTTATTAGCATCAAATGAATCATTTGACTAAAATATGGATTTTTAAGATAAGTATTTTTATAACAGTCGTTATTGAGTCCAGAAGGCCATGTCTGCTATGTGTATTATACACGGTAATTATATATGCACAAGAACAATGATAGATATTTTCACGATTCCACTGAAAATATAAAAACACGTTAATGTTTTGATAATTGAAACCAAGACTGGTTTCTATTCTGCTTTTCAGTGTTAAAAATGTATAACAATGTCGCTAGTTACATACTGTATATATTGCTGTAATGCAGAAACCATGTTTATGTCACATATTTTTCTGTTCTATTACACAATGTTACTGTAAATCATTGCTAGCTCTCTTCTGTTGCCTGCAGCCAGTGCCTACAACATACACAGCTCATACTGTACGTCAACACTTAGATCCAATTGAACGGTCACCACTTTTTTTTTTAATAAATATTAACAATTGTTATTTATGCATGTATTTCTGCTATTCTCAAATTAATGTGTACATTGTAAAGACCAGAAATTAGGTTCACCTTGCCCCAAATCACCTGATATAGTAAAAGGCTAAGGAGGGTCACAGTAAATTAGTGTAATTCTTCACATTGGGGGTGATTCAGGTACAGCTGTAGTCACGCATACCACACCCGTATTAAGCATAGGCAGCAGCTTTGCTTACCTATGGTAATGAAGCAGGAGGCGTCTGATATAAGTAGACGACTCGTGCATGGATGTGTGATCCTCCTATGCATCCGAGGATGTAGCATCTGACCACTATGCGGTACAATCAGCCCACATTAGCCACCACAGCTCCATCACGAAATCTCCATCTGGTGACCCTGGCCTCGGCACTCCCACAAAATGGAAGCCGGCGGCTCCGTTTTGGGAAATGGAGCACTTTGCTGCCACCTACATGCCCCCAAATAACCGCAGACTGTCAGCCTATGGAAATCTGCAGCCTTACTGCATCTGGCACATGCAGAATGTACTGAACATTGGTATATCGCATGTCTAACAATACTGCGCTGAACAACTTCCATGTTGTTTTATTGGATGTGAGTTGGAGGGGGTTGATGTATACTCTGCTTGTTCTGTCACAGGATCCATAGATTCCATTGGGACTATACTAGCTCCTTGTATTCCTTTTCAGTTTTAAAATAGTGGTTCATTGCACATGATAAATGTGCTGTAACCTGTAGGAAACCAATGAGACGTTTGCGTTTGTTTACTAAGCAGAATAGGAAGACTACACAATCTGTTTGGTTTCTTTAGTAATGATACATTTTACCAGAGAATCAATCTCCATTAGTTGTCATGTTACTGTATGAGTCCATGGTTCATATTTCCAGTCATTAAGCCTCCCTAACAGTGTAGGTTTTAAGTATGTCCATGCTTGAGCACAAGTGGCTAAATCAAAACAATAAAAGTTCAGCCTTATCACTGTGATTTCGGTAGGAGTATAGTTTTATAACATAATCACTTTATGGGGTATATTCAATTAAAGTCGGATCCATTCCGATATGCATGTGTCGGAATGGATTCGACAAGCCCTATTCAATGAGCGGGCAAATCCGACTGTCGGATTTTGCCGTTCACGGTGTCCCGTCCTGCTGCTACTAGCGGCTGCTGAGTGTAGCTTTCAGCGGCGGCCGGGGGAGCTATCAGCGGCGGCCGGGGCGACCTGTCAGGTGGCTGGGGGGGACCTGTCAGCCAATGCCGGGGGAGCTATCAGCGGCTGGGGGGACCTGTCAGCAGTGGCCGGGGTGCGCTGCCGGGAGTGAGGAGCCTGGCCAGGGGGATGCCCTGCTCAAGCCGACTTTTTTTAAAGTCGGATTGAGATTGTCGGAAACGAGACCAAAACCTGTCGAATTTGGTCACATTTCCGACTGAAGCACATGGATTGGCAGCTATTCCGCTGATCCACGTGCTTTCCGACAAGTTTAATTCCATGACTTGTCAGAACGAAAAGCCAGGGAATTGAATAGGTCGGAACCCGTTATTACCTGAAAAAGTCAATAACTGTCGTGTTTATGAAAAGACGGCAGTGTCAACAGCAATTGAATATACCCCTATGACTGTAGGTCACCTATTATGTTATTGTGAGGATCCTGGGGTATTTATCTTTATGCCTGCCAGCCAACTGGACTGTCCATACATCAGCCTTATTTGTTGCTCCTGGCCATCCTAAACATGGGTTAAATAAATCAACTAGGCTGTGGGTGAAAGACACAATCGTTTATTATGCAGTAGTACAGTATATAAACACACAGCACACAATAATAGCAGAAATTCAATGATAACAGCATATTGCAAATTACACATTTCAATACTTCACCAGCTTCTTAGTCCCGGTCACTTTGATGTTATCACTAATAATAAATGTACTTTTAAATCAGCAATAACATGAAACAAAGACTATTAGAAGAATGCTATTTACCATTTTTCCTGGTCTCTTCTATATACTCGGGTACGTCCCCAGGTCTACTAAAGCCCAGCAACAAAGTAGAGCCCCAGACCACAGTAGTGCTCCTGTCCATAATATACCTCCACTATAGTGCCCTATATGCCCCCACGTTAATGTTCCATGGCAGTAATATAAAATGGTGGCTGCTCAATCAAATTAATGGTTCTTCACAGGGGCATGACAGGGAGTTACTCTAGACAAGAAAAAAAGGAAAAATATTTCCCCAGCACACTGAGAAGGATCAGCAATGATAATAGAAATATAGAGATCTCAGTTTGCATATATTTGCAAACATATAATTAAGCACTAGGCCGTGCCAAGGTGTCTCTGTTCTGGGGGTCCCTAACATTACGTAATAATAGCACCCATTCTGGGTCACATAGTTGCATATTGTTATGCCAAATGATAATCGCAAATGAATATATCTAAACTGAGAGTTAACTCAACTGGGGGCACCCCAAGATCCTCCAAATGGCACTGCAAGGACTAGCAGGGAAAATACCGGCTGAGTGAATACACCAGCCATCCTGCGTAACCTGAGGATTACACAGATGACCAATGTTTTTGTAGATGACCTGGCTCAGCATCCTGGGACACCGCAGCTGATCACATATGCCCCCAAGTAGTGCTCCATATGCCCCCTAGTAGTGTTCCATATTCCTCACACAGTAATGCTCCATATGCCCCCACAGTAATGCTATATAAGCCTCCACATTAATGCTCCATATGGTTCCATAATAGTGCACCATATGCCCCCAAGTAGTGTTCCACATGTGCCCGCACACTGTAGTTCTTCATATTGGCCCACTGTAATACTCCTTAAGGCCCCTGTAGTATGGCAATATATGCTGCCAATTGTGCCCCTGCCCCATTTACCCCCACTGTGTCTCTCGAAACCGTCTCCGATCCATAAGTTTCGCTTACTTTCATTATGATTTGTGGTCCTCCTGTGTTGGCTATTTATCTTGGTGGTGACAGCATGCTCGTGTCTTAAGTTCAGTTGCTGCTTAGCTAGATCCATAAATGTTGGGGCTCTGTTTGGAAATAATATAGATACTATTCACCAGTCATTGTAAAATAATACAAACTGGATACGTTAGGTGTATCCTATAGTGCAGGGGTGGTAAACCAGTCAGAATCTAAGAGCCCCCCAAGAAATCTATAGATACTGCAAAGAGCAATGACCCTCAGACCACTCTACATGCCATGAAACATCTGCACATGCCATCAGACCTTCCCACAAGTCTCTTTTGGTGCAACACAGATCTCTCCACACCTTCTCACATGCCATCAGACTTCCCCAAATAACCAATATACATCCTCACATGCCCATCAGATCCCCACACACATCAAAATTTGTGATGTGCACCGGAAATTTTTCGGGTTTTGTGTTTTGGTTTTGGATTCGGTTCCGCGGCCGTGTTTTGGATTCGGACGCGTTTTGGCAAAACCTCCCTGAAATTTTTTTGTCGGATTCGGGTGTGTTTTGGATTCGGGTGTTTTTTTACAAGAAAACCTCAAAAACAGCTTAAATCATAGAATTTGGGGGTAATTTTGATCCCATAGTATTATTAACCTCAATAACCATAATTTCCACTCATTTCCAGTCTATTCTGTACACCTCACACCTCACAATATTATTTTTAGTCCTAAAATTTGCACTGAGGTCGCTGGATGACTAAGCTAAGCGACCCAAGTGGCCGACACAAACACCTGGCCCATCTAGGAGTGGCACTGCAGTGTCAGACAGGATGGCCGATTTAAAAAATAGTCCCCAAACAGCACATGATGCAAAAAAAAAAGAGGTGCACCAAGGTCGCTGGATGGCTAAGCTAAGCGACCCAAGTGGCCGACACAAATACCTGCCCCATCTAGGAGTGGCACTGCAGTGTTAGACAGGATGGCACTTCAAAAAATAGTCCCCAAACAGCACATGATGCAAAGATAAATGAAAGAAAAAAGAGGTGCAAGATGGAATTGTCCTTGGGCCCTCCCACCCACCCTTATGTTGTATAAACAGGACATGCACACTTTAACAAACCCATCATTTCAGCAAGAGGGTCTGCCACATGACTGTGACTGAAATGACTGGTTGGATTGGGCCCCCACCAAAAAAGAAGCAATCAGTCTCTCCTTGCACAAACTGGCTCTACAGGGGCAAGATGTCCACCTCCTCATCATCCTCCGATTCCTCACCCCTTTCACTGTGTACATCCCCCTCCTCACAGATTATTAATTCGTCCCCACTGGAATCCACCATCTCAGGTCCCTGTGTACTTTCTGGAGGCAATTGCTGGTGAATGTCTCGACGGAGGAATTGATTATAATTAATTTTGATGAACATCATCTTCTCCACATTTTCTGGAAGTAACCTCGTACGCCGATTGCTGACAAGGTGAGCGGCTGCACTAAACACTCTTTCGGAGTAGACACTGGAGGGGGGGGGGCAACTTAGGTAAAATAAAGCCAGTTTGTGCAAGGGCCTCCAAATTGCCTCTTTTTCCTGCCAGTATACGTACGGACTGTCTGACGTGCCTACTTGGATGCGGTCACTCATATAATCCTCCACCATTCTTTCAATGGTGACAGAATCATATGCAGTGAC
Source organism: Pseudophryne corroboree (assembly GCF_028390025.1). Taxonomy (NCBI): domain Eukaryota; kingdom Metazoa; phylum Chordata; class Amphibia; order Anura; family Myobatrachidae; genus Pseudophryne; species Pseudophryne corroboree. The sequence goes on from NC_086444.1 coordinate 1,022,950,186, forward strand.
AGTAGACGACATGTCAGTAATCGTTGGCAGTCCTTCAGTCTGGACCAGATGTCAGCACTCGCTCCAGACTGCCCTGCATCACCGCCAGCGGGTGGGCTCGGAATTCTTAGCCTTTTCCTCGCAGCCCCAGTTGCGGGAGAATGTGAAGGAGGAGCTGTTGACGGGTCACGTTCCGCTTGACTTGACAATTTTCTCACCAGCAGGTCTTTGAACCTCTGCAGACCTGTGTCTGCCAGAAAGAGAGATACAACGTAGGTTTTAAATCTAGGATCGAGCACGTTGGCCAAAATGTAGTGCTCTGATTTCAACAGATTGACCACCCGTGAATCCTGGTTAAGCGAATTAAGGGCTCCATCCACAAGTCCCACATGCCTAGCGGAATCGCTCTGTTTTAGCTCCTCCTTCAATCTCTCCAGCTTCTTCTGCAAAAGCCTGATGAGGGGAATGACCTGAGTCAGGCTGGCAGCGTTGAAATCATTCTCCACTGCGCTTGAGTCAGGTGCATTCCCCCTCTTTTGCCTATATCGTAGGTAGCTGTATAGGCTTGAATGGCCTTTTGCTGCTCCTCCATCCTCTGAAGCATATAGAGGGTTGAATTCCACCTCGTTACCACCTCTTGCTTCAGATGATGGTGGGGCAGGTTCAGGAGTGTTTGCTGGTGCTCCAGTCTTCGGCACGCGGTGGCTGAATGCCGAAAGTGGCCCGCAATTATTCGGGCCACCAACAGCATCTCTTGCACGCCCCTGTCGTTTTTTAAATAATTCTGCACCACCAAATTCAATGTATGTGCAAAACATGGGACGTGCTGGAATTCTCCCACATGTAATGCACGCACAATATTGGTGGCGTTGTCCGATGTCACAAATCCCTAGGAGAGTCCAATTGGGGAAAGCCATTCTGCAATGATGTTCCTCAGTTTCGTAAGAGGTTGTCAGCTGTGTGCCTCTTATGGAAACCGGTGATACAAAGCGTAGCCTGCCTAGGAACGAGTTGGCGTTTGCGAGATGCTGCTACTGGTCCCGCCGCTGCTGTTCTTGCGGCGGGAGGCAATACATCTACCTAGTGGGCTGTCACAGTCATATAGTCCTGAGTCTGCCCTGCTCCACTTGTCCACATGTCCGTGGTTAAGTGGACATTGGGTACAACTGCATTTTTTAGAACACTGGTGACTCTTTTTCTGAGGTCTGTGTACATTCTCGGTATCGCCTGCCTAGAGAAGTGGAACCTAGATGGTATTTGTGTTATGCACACCAGTGCCTGCAGGAAAGTACTAGTGTCAGAACTGTTATGCACTCCAGTGTCTGCAGGAATGTACTGGTGTTTGAACTGTTATGCAAAACAAATGGACTCACAGACAAACTGGGGAATATGACATAACGTACACAGAAGGTGATAGGGTAACAAAATACACACACAGTGAACAGAGAAGCCCAGAGGCTAAGGAACTGGGTATCTCCCTTGTATTAGAACTGCTCAGATGTAAAAAGCAAGATGTTGTGTTTTAATACGTAGAGAACCCGAAATGCTGTTGCTAAGGGCAACAGCAAAACCCTAAAGGGTTACCAACGGGTGTGGCAGTAAACTCCTTGGTCAGAGATGGAATGATAGACACAAGGAGAGCCTCCACAATCCTGATTCTCACTTGCAGTGCACAGGTTTAAGCTTACTGCCACTAAACTGACCCCTGACACCTAGCACAGTGAGACAGGATTAGACAGGCAAGTGTTAGAATACAGCCGCAAACTTGCTAAGTTCACAGAGTAATAACAGAACCCCAGCAAGCTAAACGACTGACTCCAGTCTTACTGCTAGGTCTGGATTGGCAGAGTGTAATACCAAATCCCCAGGCCTATTTGCAGTAAGCAACAAACAAATACAAAGCTACACAGTACTGGCTAACTTTCATGAACTGACTAACCAACAGAGATTCAGCAGCATCTGCTTACCCTGAAAAGAGGCCTTATAAAGCAGGTGCTGTCCACGCCCCACTCAGACCTCACAGACTGTGAGCACAAAAACCAGCACCGGATCCCCTGCCGTGCACAGAGCCTATAACCACTGCACAGCAAAAGACCCGAACCGGAGTATCAGCTGCGCTCAGGTTACTCCACTAGCACTTGTCTCCCGGTTGCCATGACGACGTGGCAGCACAGGGCAGGAGACCCTAACAGTACCCCCCCTCTGACGAGGGGTCAAAGAACCCCTACCACCGGGTTTATCGGGGAACTGCGAGAAGAAAGAGCGTATCAGTCTGGGGGCATGAAGATCACAACTGCGCACCCACGACCGCTCCTCCGGGCCATACCCCTTCCAGTGCACCAAAAATGACAGCCGACCCCGAACCACCTTGGAGTCAAGAATCCTTTCAACAACAAACTCCCTCTGGCCACGTATCAGAAGAGGGGAAGGTCTTCCACTGGAAGAAGGATTACTAATCGCCCGTTTTAAAAGGGAACAATGAAATGTTTTATTGATACCCAAAGAACGGGGCAGATCTAACTGAAATGCCACCGGATTGATAACCCTGGTGATCTTATAAGGGCCGATGAACCGGGGCCCTAACTTATGAGATGGCTGTCTCAACTTCAAATTCTTGGTAGACAACCAGACGAAGTCTCCTAATTTGAAGCTGCAGGGTCTTTTCCGCTTATCAAAAACCCTTTTGGTCACTAATGACACAGACACAAGGGCTTTCTTCACTTTCCGCCAAATACCTCTAAGGACCGAAACCACAGAGGAACCACCAGGCGTGGAGTCCAGGGGGTCAAAAGAATTGGCCTTAGGATGATGCCCATACACACAAGGGAAGGGAGAGATCCCTGTAGCAGAGTGAGCCGCGTTGTTATAGGCAAACTCCGCCATGGACAGATGAGCAACCCAGTCAGTCTGACACTTGGAGACATAACACCTGAGGAACTGCTCCAAGGACTGGTTCACCCTTTCAGTCTGCCCATTAGACTGCGGATGGTAGCCTGACGACAAGCTGACAGAAATCTGGAGATCGGAACAAAATGCCCTCCAGAATTTGGCCAGAAACTGGGTTCCGCGGTCAGAGACCACATCAAGTGGCAACCCGTGGAGACGCACAACATGCAGCATAAATAATTCAGACAGGCGTCTGGCTGATGGCAGCCCAACCAGTGGAACGAAGTGCGCCATCTTCGAAAACCTGTCAACGACAACCCAGATGGCTGTCATCCCCGAGGATTTGGGCAAGTCCACCACAAAATCCATTGAAATGTGGGTCCATGGCTTAGATGGGATAGAGAGTGGATGTAATGGGCCAACAGGAACCCCTCTAGGAGTCTTATTTCGGGCACAGATGTCACATGCCCGAACCCACTGATCCACATCCTTAGCCACCGAGGGCCACCACACCGCCCTAGATAGCAACTCCCGAGTTCTGGCAATACCCGGGTGACCTGCCGACTTCTTGGCATGGAATTCCAGGAACACTCGCTGTCTTAACCTAGGAGGCACAAACAAAAGACCTACCGGAAGGTCTGGAGGAGCCTGCTCCTGTGCTCTAAGGACTAATGATAAGAGGTCCTGGGTAATGCCCACTTTAATACATGATGGGGAAACAATGGGCAACGGCTCCTCGGTGGTCTCCTGGATTGGAGCAAAACTCTGCGAGAGCGCATCAGCCTTGATGTTTTTTGACCCAGGGCGATATGTTATCAAAAAATTAAAGCGAGCAAAAAACAAAGCCCATCGTGCCTGCCTGGCATTGAGACGCTTCGCTGACTCTAAATATGCCAGATTCTTATGGTCAGTGAGAATTGAGACCACAAACTTAGCCCCCTCAAGCCAGTGTCTCCACTCCTCGAGTGCATCCTTAATAGCCAACAATTCCCGGTTACCCACGTCATAATTCATCTCGGCAGGCGAAAATTTACGGGAAAAGTAAGCACAGGGATGAAGGCGATTATCAGACACTCCCATCTGAGAAAGCACTGCCCCAATACCCATCTCAGAGGCATCCACCTCTACCACAAAAGGACGCTCTGGATCTGGGTGTCGCAGCACCTTGGCCGAAACAAATGCCCTTTTAATACGGGCAAAAGCCGCTTTAGCCTCACAAGACCAGTGAGCAACATCCGCCCCTTTCTTAGTGAGTGCCACCAAGGGCGCCACTATAGACGAAAATCCAGCGATAAATCGTCTATAAAAATTTGCAAAGCCCAGGAAACGCTGAAGCGCCTTCAAACTAGTGGGCTGCACCCAATCCAGGACTGCCTGTACCTTGGAACCCTCCATTTGGAAACCTTCTGGGGAGATAATATATCCTAGAAATGCGATTTGCTGAACTTCAAATTCGCACTTCTCCAGCTTCGCCCCAAGCCGGTGGTCTCTGAGTTTCTGGAGGACTAAGCGTACATGCTTCCGATGTTCCTCCAGGGAATGGGAGAAGATTAGGATGTCATCTAAGTATACAACTAAGAATCTATCCAAATATTCCCTGAGCACATCATTCATGAAATCCTGGAAGACTGCCGGGGCATTACAGAGCCCAAAAGGCATCACCAAATATTCATAATGCCCTGAGTGGGTATTAAAGGCAGTCTTCCATTCATCCCCCTCTCTTATTCGGATTAGATTGTACGCACCGCGTAGGTCAATCTTAGAAAAAATGGTGGCAGTACGAAGCTGGTCAAACAAGACCGAAATGAGAGGCAGTGGGTATGAGTTTTTAATCGTGATACGGTTCAATTCCCTGAAGTCGATGCAGGGTCGCAACGAACCGTCCTTTTTACCCACGAAGAAGAACCCCGACCCAACTGGAGACTGTGAAGGTCTGATAAATCCCTTAGCCAAGTTCTCCTGAATGTACTCTGCCATAGCCTGAGTCTCAGGACGTGACAGGGAGTACAACCTGCTCTTGGGAAGCTTAGCATTTGGCAACAAATCAATGGCACAGTCATAGGGGCGATGGGGAGGTAGTACCTCTGCAACTTTTTTGGAGAACACGTCCGCAAAATCTGCATAACACCCTGGCAATCCTGGCAAACTTAGCTGCGAGAGCCTGACTGGAAGGCTCAAGCAACTCCTGAAACAATCAGTACCCCAACTAAGAATCTCCCCAGAGACCCAGTCAAATTGAGGATTGTGGGCCCTTAACCAGGGTAACCCCAACACCAATGGGGCAAAAGTACAGACAGTCACATAAAAGGACAATTTTTCAGAGTGTGTGGCTCCAATAAACAAAGAAATCTGGCTAGTGCAAGAGGTAATTTTACCTTGGGATAATGGTTCCCCGTTTAACCCACAAATCTCAATTTCCGATGCCAAGGGTACTAAGGGAACAGAGTGTTTTAGGGCGAATTGGCGGTCCATAAAAACCCCGTCGGCCCCACTGTCCACAAAGGCCTCAGTCTTGACAGTTTGACCGAGGATCTTCAAGGTCACCGGAATGATAAAAGTCTTCTTGGGAAATTCTGACTTCTGGCCTGACAGGATATTTCCCATCACCCTCAGGCCCTGAAGTTTTCCGGCTTTTCTGGGCATGATACTACCACATGACCTTTATTCCCACAGTACAAACACAACCCCTGCTGTCTCCTCCGCGTCTTCTCACGCGAGGAGAGGCGGGTAGCCCCAATCTGCATAGGCTCCTCAGAAAATTCCTCAGAGTCTGAGGTTCCCTTGGGAAGGAAGGAAATCTCAGTCTCCCTTTCAAGCCTACGCTCTCTCAGCCGTCTATCCACCCGGATGGATAACTGCATGAGCTGATCCAAGCTATCAGGCAAGGGATATTGTACCAGTTGGTCCTTTATCTGGTTAGAAAGACCTCTTCGGTACTGGTGTCTCAGGGCTGGGTCATTCCACTGGGTATCATGGGCCAACCTCCGAAACTCCGTACAGTAAACCTCAACTGGCCTTCGCCCTTGCTTAAGGATCGAAATCTGAGCCTCGGCTGAGGCCGTCTTGTCAGGGTCATCATACAACATGCCCAGTGCCGTAAAAAAAGCATCAACACTTTTAAGCGACGGACAGTCAGGCTGCAACCCATATGCCCAGACCTGTGGGTCTCCTTGTAGCAAGGAAATCACTATGCCCACCCGCTGAATCTCCGACCCAGAAGACTGAGGCCTAAGACGGAAGTATAGCTTGCAGCTCTCCTTGAAACAAAAGAACTGCGAGCGATCTCCAGAAAAACGATCCGGGAGATTTACTTTCGGCTCCTTAACCCCTGCAGGTGCTGCTGCTGCGGGAGCTCCGCCAGCAGCCTGGGAGGTGTGCATTTTAATGGACAAATCATTAAATTGCCGAGTCAGGACCTGCACCTGATCGACCACCTGTTGCAACGTATTTTGAGGGGTATGCTCCATATTCCCACAAAATTTCAACAGGAGTATTAGGCTGCTGAATATGTTATGCACACCAGTGCCTGCAGGAAAGTACTAGTGTCAGAACTGTTATGCACTCCAGTGTCTGCAGGAATGTACTGGTGTTTGAACTGTTATGCAAAACAAATGGACTCACAGACAAACTGGGGAATATGACATAACGTACACAGAAGGTGATAGGGTAACAAAATACACACACAGTGAACAGAGAAGCCCAGAGGCTAAGGAACTGGGTATCTCCCTTGTATTAGAACTGCTCAGATGTAAAAAGCAAGATGTTGTGTTTTAATACGTAGAGAACCCGAAATGCTGTTGCTAAGGGCAACAGCAAAACCCTAAAGGGTTACCAACGGGTGTGGCAGTAAACTCCTTGGTCAGAGATGGAATGATAGACACAAGGAGAGCCTCCACAATCCTGATTCTCACTTGCAGTGCACAGGTTTAAGCTTACTGCCACTAAACTGACCCCTGACACCTAGCACAGTGAGACAGGATTAGACAGGCAAGTGTTAGAATACAGCCGCAAACTTGCTAAGTTCACAGAGTAATAACAGAACCCCAGCAAGCTAAACGACTGACTCCAGTCTTACTGCTAGGTCTGGATTGGCAGAGTGTAATACCAAATCCCCAGGCCTATTTGCAGTAAGCAACAAACAAATACAAAGCTACACAGTACTGGCTAACTTTCATGAACTGACTAACCAACAGAGATTCAGCAGCATCTGCTTACCCTGAAAAGAGGCCTTATAAAGCAGGTGCTGTCCACGCCCCACTCAGACCTCACAGACTGTGAGCACAAAAACCAGCACCGGATCCCCTGCCGTGCACAGAGCCTATAACCACTGCACAGCAAAAGACCCGAACCGGAGTATCAGCTGCGCTCAGGTTACTCCACTAGCACTTGTCTCCCGGTTGCCATGACGACGTGGCAGCACAGGGCAGGAGACCCTAACAATTTGGTACCGGGGACACACTAACTCAATAAATTCTCTAATTCCCTGTGAATTAACGGTGGATACCGGACACACGTTTAACACCACCCAGGCTGCCAAGGCCTGAGTTATCTGCTTTGCAGCAGGATGACTGCTGTGATATTTAATCTTCCTCGCAAAGGACTGTTGGACAGTCAATTGCTTACTGGAAGTAGTACAAGTGGTCTTCCGACTTCCCCTCTGGGATGACGATCGACTCCCAGCAGCAACAACAGCAGCGCCAGCAGCAGTAGGCGTTACACTCAAGGATGCATCGGAGGAATCCCAGGCAGGAGAGGACTCGTCAGACTTGACAGTGACATGGCCTGCAGAACTATTGGCTTTCCTGTCTAAGGAGGAAATTGACACTGAGGGAGTTGGTGGTGTGGTTTGCAGGAGCTTGGTTACAAGAGGAAGGGATTTAGTTGTCAGTGGACTGCTTCCGCTGTCACCCAAAGTTTTTGAACTTGTCAATGACTTCTGATGAATGCGCTCCAGGTGACGTATAAGGGAGGATGTTCCTAGGTGGTTAATGTACTTACCCCTACTTATTACAGCTTGACAAAGGCAACACACGGCTTGACAAATGTTGTCCGCATTTCTGTTAAAATAATTCCACACCGACGAGGTGATTTTTTTTGTAATTTGCCCAGGCATGTCAATGGCCATATTCGTCCCACGGACATCAGGTGTCTCCCCGGGTGCCTGACTTAATCAAACCACCTCATCATCAGAATCCTCCTTGTCAATTTCCTCCTCAGCGCTAGCAACACCCATATCCTCATCCTGGTGTACTTCAACAGTGACATCTTCAATTTGACTATTAGGAACTGGACTGCGGGTGCTCCTTCCAGCACTTGCAGGGGGCGTGCAAATGGTGGAAGGCGCCACCTCTTCCCGTCCAGTGTTGGGAAGGTCAGGCATCGCAACCGACACAATTGGACTCTCCTTGGGGATTTGTGATTTAGAAGAACGCACAGTTCTTTGCTGTGCTTTTGCCAGCTTAAGTCTTTTCATTTTTCTAGCGAGAGGATAAGTGCTTACATCCTCATGTGAATCTGAACCACTAGCCATGAACATAGGCCAGGGCCTCAGCCGTTCCTTGCCACTCCGTGTCGTAAATGGCATATTGGCAAGTTTACGCTTCTCATCAGACGCTTTTAATTTAGATTTTTGGGTCATTTTACTGAACTTTTGTTTTTTGGATTTTACATGCTCTGTACTATGACATTGGGCGTCGGCCTTGGCAGAAGACGTTGATGGCATTTCATCGTCTCGGCCATGACTAGTGGCAGCAACTTCAGCACGAGGTGGAAGTGGATCTTGATCTTTCCCTATTTTACCCTCCACATTTTTGTTCTCCATTTTAAAATGTGTGGAATTATATGCCAGTAATATATCAATAGCAATGGCCTACTGTACCGTACTGCTATATATTATATACTGGTGGTCAGCAAAATTCTGCACTGTCCTCCTACTATATATACTGCGCACAACTAAAATGCACCACAGGTATGGATGGATAGTATACTTGACGACACAGAGGTAGGTAGAGCAGTGGCCTACTGTACCGTATTGCTATATATTATATACTGGTGGTCAGCAAAATTCTGCACTGTCCTCCTACTATATATACTGCGCACAACTAAAATGCACCACAGGTATGGATGGATAGTATACTTGACGACACAGAGGTAGGTAGAGCAGTGGCCTACTGTACCGTACTGCTATATATTATATACTGGTGGTCAGCAAAATTCTGCACTGTCCTCCTACTATATATACTGCGCACATCTAAAATGCACCACAGGTATGGATGGATAGTATACTTGACGACACGGAGGTAGGTAGAGCAGTGGCCTACTGTACCGTACTGCTATATATTATATACTGGTGGTCAGCAAAATTCTGCACTGTCCTCTTACTATATATACTGCGCACAACTAAAATGCACCACAGGTATGGATGGATAGTATACTTGACGACACGGAGGTAGGTAGAGCAGTGGCCTACTGTACCGTACTGCTATATATTATATACTGGTGGTCAGCAAAATTCTGCACTGTCCTCCTACTATATATACTGCGCACAACTAAAATGCACCACAGGTATGGATGGATAGTATACTTGACGACAGAGGTAGGTAGAGCAGTGGCCTACTGTACCGTACTGCTATATATTATATACTGGTGGTCAGCAAAATTCTGCACTGTCCTCCTACTATATATACTGCGCACATCTAAAATGCACCACAGGTATGGATGGATAGTATACTTGACGACATGGAGGTAGGTAGAGCAGTGGCCTACTGTACCGTACTGCTATATATTATATACTGGTGGTCAGCAAAATTCTGCACTGTCCTCCTACTATATATACTGCGCACAACTAAAATGCACCACAAGTATGGATGGATAGTACACTTGATGACACAGAGGTAGGTAGAGCAGTGGTCTAGTGTACCGTACTGCTATATATTATATACTGGTGGTCAGCAAAATTCTGCACTGTCCTCCTATTATATATACTGCGCACAACTAAAATGCACCACAGGTATGGATGGATAGTATACTTGACGACACAGAGGTAGGTAGAGCAGTGGACTACTGTACCGTACTGCATACTGGCGGTCAGCAAAATTCTGCACTGTCCTTCTACTATATATACTGCGCACAACTAAAATGCACCACATGTATGGATGGATAGAATACTTGACGACACCGAGGTAGGTAGTGCAGCGGCCTACTGTACCGTACTGCTATATATTATATACTGGTGGTCAGCAAAAATCTGCACTGTCATCCTACTATATATACTGCGCACAACTAAAATGCACCACAGGTATGGATGGATAGTATACTTGATGACACAGAGGTAGGTAGAGCAGTGGCCTACTGTACCGTACTGCTATATATTATATACTGGTGGTCAGCAAAATTCTGCACTGTCCTCCTACTATATATACTGCGCACATCTAAAATGCACCACAGGTATGGATGGATAGTATACTTGACGACACGGAGGTAGGTAGAGCAGTGGCCTACTGTACCGTACTGCTATATATTATATACTGGTGGTCAGCAAAATTCTGCACTGTCCTCCTACTATATATACTGCGCACAACTAAAATGCACCACAGGTGTGGATGGATAGTACACTTGATGACACAGAGGTAGGTAGAGCAGTGGTCTAGTGTACCGTACTGCTATATATTATATACTGGTGGTCAGCAAAATTCTGCACTGTCCTCCTATTATATATACTGCGCACAACTAAAATGCACCACAGGTATGGATGGATAGTATACTTGACGACACAGAGGTAGGTAGAGCAGTGGACTACTGTACCGTACTGCATACTGGCGGTCAGCAAAATTCTGCACTGTCCTCCTACTATATATACTGCGCACAACTAAAATGCACCACGTTTGGATGGATAGTATACTTGACGACACGGAGGTAGGTAGAGCAGCGGCCTACTGTACCGTACTGCTATATATTATATACTGGTGGTCAGCAAAATTCTGCACTGTCCTCCTACTATATATACTGCGCACAACTAGAATGCACCACAGGTATGGATGGATAGTGTACTTGACGACACAGAGGTAGGTAGAGCAGTGGCCTACTGTACCGTACTGCTATATATTATATACTGGTGGTCAGCAAAATTCTGCACTGTCATCCTACTATATATACTGCGCACAACTAAAATGCACCACAGGTATGGATGGATAGTGTACTTGACGACACGGAGGTATGTAGAACAGTGGCCTACTGTACCGTACTGCTATATATTATTTACTGGTGGTCAGCAAAATTCTGCACTGTCCTCCTACTACATAAACTGCGCACAACTAAAATGCACCACAGGTATGGATGGATAGTACACTTGACGACACAGAGGTAGGTAGAGCAGTGGCCTACTTTACCGTACTGCTATATATTATATACTGGTGGTCAGCAAAAATCTGCACTGTCATCCTACTATATATACTGCGCACAACTAAAATGCACCACAGGTCTGGATGGATAGTATACTTGACGACACAGAGGTAGGTAGAGCAGTGGCCTACTGTATCGTACTGCTATATTTTATATACTGGTGGTCAGCAAAATTCTGCACTGTCCTCCTACTATATATACTGCGCACAACTAAAATGCACCACAGGTATGGATGGATAGTATACTTGACGACACAAAGGTAGGTAGAGCAGTGGCCTACTGTACCGTATTGCTATATATTATATACTGGTGGTCAGCAAAATTCTGCACTGTCCTCTTACTATATATACTGCGCACAACTAAAATGCACCACAGGTATGGATGGATAGTAAACTTGACGACACAGAGGTAGATAGAGCAGTGGACTACTGTACCGTACTGCTATATAATACTGGTGGTCAGCAAAATTCTGCACTGTCCTCCTACTATATTCTACAATGCAGCACAGATATGGAGCGTTTTTCAAGCAGAGAACGTAGATATTTTCAGCACACTGTGCACAGATATTTGCAAGCACACTGAGCACAGATATTTGCAGCACATTGAGCACAGATATTTGCAGCACACTGAACACAGAAACTGAGAGAACGCTGCACGTCCTCTCCCTATCATCTCCAATGCACAAGTGAAAATGGCGGCGACGCGCTGCTCCTTATATAGAATACGAATCTCGCGAGAATCTGACAGCGGGATGATGACGTTCGGGCGCGCTCGGGTTAACCGAGCAAGGCGGGAGTATCCGAGTCTGCCTCGGAACCGTGTAAAACGGGGGGTTCGGATCCCGAGGAACCGAACCCCCTCATCACTAATCAGAATATTTAAAAAAGCTCATGAAATTTGCAGATGTTTAGCCTCACTGCTTCTACTGCATGCATTGTAAAGTGAATGGTGGCCTTGGGAGAAAAAAGTTGTAAATGGCTAGTAAATCTCTTAGACCGCCTCAGACCACCCTACATGCCCCTTACATCTATTCACATCATCATTGGACCCCTCACATGCCATCAGATATCCTCAAACTGTATGCCCAATAGACTTTCCATATGCCCTTTACATGCCATCAGATCAGTTCCCATTTACACTTTATAAGCCCATCAAACACCGAACACACCATAAGACCTCCTCAACATGCCATCAGTATCTACCTCCATGAACATGGCATCAGTACCTCCCCTCACATGCCATAGAAACTACCCCAACATATGCCATTAGACTCTCCCACACACGCATGCCATTGGACTTCCCACACAGCCATGCCGTCAGACCATCCCCCCCAAACACACACGCACAGATGCCCCTAATATGTCTATCTACATGTGCCACTTATGTACATAGCACCTCCATAGCAGTCCTCTCCCTTTTCCTCCACTTACTGTGTAATGCAAAGTGCCTACTTTGCCAAGTGAATGAGCTATGTGTGATGCTGGGGCATATTGAGAGAGGAGGAGGACTGAGTGTAACCACCTCCATCCGGGCCCCGTCCTCTGCAGCCAGTGCCTGGCAGCAAAATAGAGTCTGAGTACTAGAGGGGCACAGACTCTATTGCACATGCACAAATCTCCGGGAAATGGCACGGTGGCTGCCATTTACCCTGAGATTTGTGGAGGGCTGCTGCTATCGGCGGGGGCTCTGGAGATGTGAGTATTGAAAAATGGGTGCTGGGTGTGCGGTGTGGTCCCCCATGGACCCTGGCAATCCGTGTGCACAGCACACACTGCACCCATTATAGGGGTAAATTTACTAAGGTGAGAGTTTTTTTAGAACTGGTGATGTTGCTCATAGCAACCAGTCAGATTCTATGCAACATTTATCTAGCTGCCTCTAGAAGATAAGAGATAGAATCTGATTGGTTGCTATGGGCAACATCAACAGTTCTAAAAAAAAAAACCTCTCACCTCAGTAAATTTACCCCATAGATTCACCATTGGTGTGTGCCTCTCTGCAATTGATTGATCTGTGTCACCAGTATCACTTATGGGACATTCCCTGCCACTATGCATTAATCTTTGAGGTACAGATAGCCAGGTCTTATTCAGCTACTTGAATCATCCATGCTTTGCTGTCCACTTGCTCCATTGCTTGAGTCAAAAACTAGAAAGTGGATAATTTGTCCATTATTGAATTGTCACATGGTATGCACCGTATGTCTTGACACCCTACGTGGCTGCACTTTTTTAACCGGTCTTGAACCAACCCTGAGGATGCTACTAATGATTTATAATTCTCTACAGTATCAGGGACTATTATACCAACCTCAGTCACAGGGCATAAGATGTAATGGGAAGAACAGTTTTGGAATACACTTACAAACTCTGCTTTTCATACTGTAAAATAATCCCCTTTCTTCTCTCTGCTTTCTTCTCTTCGCCTTCACATAGCATGCTGAGAGCGATGAGCCTATGTCTGTGTAAATTGCAGCCATTTTTTTTCTGCATTTTTGAGAAAGATCTTAAAAAGAAGATAATTATTTGTAGAAAAATAGCGGAGAAAAATTACTTAAAGGAAACTTCACTTGTGCTTTAAAAAAAAAAGTAAATCACCTATGCAGTATACATTTAACCATTTGCCTGATGGAGTTGCATGAGATGCAATCACGCTAGTCTTGGCTTTCCCTGACACAGTCGTATCTGATGCAAGAGAAACTGCCAGCGGCTGCTGGAAGCTGATCTTATTGCAGTTCCTGGGCTCAGTCCCCAGGGCCAGCACCTCAACATCCTGGCTAACCACAGCTGTAGGAAGAGGTTTTTTTTTTTTTTTACTGTATAAAACTTTATTTTCCCCAAAAAATTCCCAAAACGGTAGATTTTTTTCGTTATTTTAGCAAATTGAATAAACATTGGATATTTAACTAATCAGCAGATTTGTCAAAAAATATACTGAATTATGATTGATTGATTGATTGATTGATTAATTATTTATTTATTAACAGTTTCTTATATAGTGCAGCATATTCTGCAATTTACAACTGGAACAACAGTTTACAATTGGAAGAACAGTAATAGAACAAAACCGGGTAATAAGCAGACAGACATAGAGGTAGGAAGACCTTGCTCGAAAATTTACAATATATAGGGAAATAGACATTGATACACAAGGCTAGATGCTATCTATTGCATAATGGTCTGGCCAGATTGCAAAGACTCTTAATAGGCTGTATTATAGGGTCACACAGGAATGTTGGCTAAGAGTCAGGAGGATGTTAAAGTGAAGAAAGACAATATGTGAGGTTATGTGTGGACTGTACAGCCGGGATGTAATTAGATAGAGAGGCATTGAAGTTTATGTGGATGGGTCTGGAATTTACTAAGCTTGTCTGAAGAGTTTTCAGGGAACGCTTGAAGGTTTGGAGACTAGAGGTGAGTCTTATTGTGCAAGGGAGGGCATTCCACAGTCCTGTCATTTTGAGTGAGAGTGAGCAATGCGTGTGGATGTTTGATGATGAAAAAAATATTGACAATTGTGGAGACATTTAAAAAAAATATTGGGTTGTTAACAATGGGAACTGCGAATCAACAAGTTGTGTCCCCACACAGGAGCCGGATACAAAACAGAGAGAACTATTTATCAAATATCTTTCCAATACGTTTTTCTACATTTACTGTTTTCTCTGTTTGCCTGAGTTTGTAGTGGCCTTTCATGCTACTGTCCTCCATTGTTCTGACCTGAACTAATTACCACATTACTAGACAACTGATAAATCTGTTTTCAATCTGTATTTTCATCTTGTTCATTTATAATGCATAATAATGACTGAGAATTATTGATCCACTTATTAGTATTTCCTGATTGCAGTAAACCATATTTTATTATGTAAACTACTGGTTGCACTTCACTTTAACATTTTATTTCTGTTAGTTATTATTTTTGTTTACTTTGAACATGTTTTTATTTTTTACTGTTGCGCGCCATGCTATCTATTCTCCCTTCAGGGGGGTCGTGGACCTCCAAGAGGGATAAAAGATGTCGGTATGCCGGCGCCGGTATGGTGGTCGCCAGGAGCCCGGCCGCCGGCAACCTGAAGACCACCTTCTCATAGAACCCCTCCACCTAACATACTGGTAGGTTAATTGGCTGCGGACTGTAATGTACCATTGTGTGAGTGAGCTTGTATAGATGTGTGCTTTCTTACTGTTGCTTCACTGGTGCCAAATAGCTTATCTTGGCTCTCCAGTGCCTGTGTCTGCTCAGCCACAAAAAGCGTCTTTCTCACTCAGAATGTACGTCTTATTTGTATAAATAAAATCCTGGGAGTGCCATGGCTGCATTGCTGGCTTGCTTTGATCAAGTTAGTGTGCGACATTTGTACATCTGTGTGCAACGGAGTCTGAATCTGTGTAAACAGGTTCCAATACGAGCGGTCATTGCTTTTCCTCTCACCGTGTGCCATTGTGCGCCATCTGCGACTGTACGTTTGTAAAATCAATTCTTGTGCAGATAAAGTCGCAGCCTGACGTCTCTAGTACACTAGTGTGAGTGGCTTTTTTCGTTGTGTCTGCATTGTGACCAAGATGCAAAGTGTAAAGACAAATATGGTATGTTACTCCTCTTTGTGCATCTCAGTCACACAGGGCCTCTCATGCCACAAGGCGTGCTGACAGCCA
Organism: Pseudophryne corroboree; assembly: GCF_028390025.1. NCBI lineage: Eukaryota > Metazoa > Chordata > Amphibia > Anura > Myobatrachidae > Pseudophryne > Pseudophryne corroboree. The sequence goes on from NC_086444.1 coordinate 1,022,966,109, forward strand.
GTAAGGGAGGACACATCTGTAGTATCGGGATTCAGACTGTAAGTTCCGGTGGGGCAGGGACTACTAGTATGAATGACAAATTAGCTCTGTAAAGTGTCTAATTAGTAGCTCTATGCAAGTACACAGTGATGACAACAATAACAATATCTTATCCTCTTCTTGAAATCATTGTTACCTGCAGACACCTATAAACAACCAGCTCTATACCGTAGAGCTAGCTCCCTCCATTCCTGACCATGTCATATTTGATGCCAGGGAATTCAAGCTGCAGTGTAAATGTTATTTGTGCTGCCTGTGGAGACACCCTTCTTTGTCATTCACATAACATTGGGGAATTCAACCTGCAAGCATGAATACCCTGACAGTTCGGCTTCCCTGGCACCGTGTAAGATACCTGTGGGAGAGGTGGTGGCGGCCTTTGAATACTGCTCCAGCACACATATACGTCAGGGTACACTGGTGCTTCCTAATCTACAGATTTTCCAGTTACATTTGCATAATGCTTTTACAATCATTTACAGCTCACATGTGATACAGAGCACTTAAAACGCGCATGGGTTCTGCTACATTTAATGGCAAGTGTTACTATTGAGTGCTTTGGTCCAAAATACTTTTCATGGTGGTTTACAAACTGCTCGAGCAATGAAAGTGGCTGTGTGACATGGTACATTTTGAAATGAACGACTTAACTATTATTACTATTATCTGTTTATATAGTTTGGTATAGTGAGTATACTAGGGTCCAATATGTTAGAAGCCAACTAGTGTTTGATATGCTCTCTGTATGGTACAATTACATAATGTGCTCTAAACTTGGAGTTTGATGATGGGGATTCATTGAAATAAAAGATCATGGGTAATACTATTTTAAATGTAAGCAAATAGAGAAGTTACACATAATCAGTCTGAAATGAAAATGTGATAGGAATGTGTACGACTCTGCATCTGCAGTGTAAGAACAGGAATATGGTCGTTAGGTCGACCACTGAAGGTCGACATACATTAGTTCGACATGGTCAATAGGTTGACATGGTCATTAGGTCAACATGTACTAGGTCGACAGGTCAAAAGGTCGACATGAATTTTTCACTTTCTTCTTCTTCATTTTTTGGACTGTTTTATTCTTGATGATCCACGTGGACTACAACTGGGAACGGTAACCTTGCCTGAGGAGAAATGGTGCACTAATTGGGGTTCTCCGTCACTTTACGTAGAAAACGACACCAGAAAAAGTCCAAAAGCCCATGTCGACCTTTTGACCTGTCGACCTAGTACATGTTGACCTAATGACCATGTTGACCTATTGTCCCTGTCAACCTAATGCATGTCGACCTAATGACTGTCGATCTAAGTTGAGTCGACCCAACGACCCATACCCGTAAAAACATGCACTGTACCGCGATGGGCATACACTCCACTCTATATTGTCCTCTGCTTAGTTTAGGGCTAGCTTGCACTACCAGGCAACGTGTTGCCATTAACATTTTCCTAACGCCAGTGGGTCCCATTTGCCTACTATTCAGAGATCCTAGAGGGGATGTCTAGTTGGGTGGAGCTGTGAAACACGTCACCACATTCCCGCACGCTACAGTACTGTGCTGAGATTTATGGCATAGTTCAGCTGCGGCAGACACAAAATTATGTTTTGAAACTGAATGACTGTATCAGGGAAGTGGCGGGAAGTGGGAGGCTGCTCTGTTCTCCCAGGAGTCCAGAAAAGACAGGAGCGTTCTGGACATTGCGGGAGAGACTTAGAAACAATAACTTTTGTTTTCATAGGATTATTTGAGCAAACAAAATAAAACTGTAGTAAAAGTGCAATGTTTAAATCCAGTGGTTAACGGTCCCAGCGCTAAGCAGCAATTCTGGGGCTTGGTAAAGTCAGAAACTTATGAGTTCAAAGCTCATTCAATACCACGAGTGTAGTTCAGCAACATACTGTTTATGCATTAAACAAACAGTAGAATTAATAGCTCACCCTAATACCCCTTTTACACCACCTGAAATATCCCGGGATTTTGCACGGGAGCGCGCAAAATCCCGGAACTGCAGGTGGTGTAAAAGGGTCACCCCGGGTCCACTTTCCCGGGAATCCAACACGGCAAATACGCAGGGTTGGACACGGGAAAGACCCGGAAAGGAGGCGGTGTAAATGGGTAAGTCGGGTCAGCCAACCCGGCACCCATTTACAGCATGACAAACCTCCCGTACCGCAGTGTCCTGTGGGCGGGCGGGAGGCTGGGGGTCACGGCGCACGCTGTCTATGCAGACAGCGTGCGCCGTGCTGGTTGCCATGCTGCGGCTGGAGACATGGCACATGCTGTCTATGCAGACATCAGCGCCATGTCTGGTGCCCGGAAGCGCCGGAGGCTGGGGGCAGCACAGCAGCTTCCAGATTGCTGTGCTTGCCCCCGGCGAGACGCTCCGGAGTCCCGATCTGCAGTGTGGGCCGGCGCTTGGAGATGACATCATCTCTAAGCGCCGGCCCACAAGACACTGCATCCGGGTGCAGTATAAACTGTGCCGATCCGGGAATATCCCGGATTGGCACTGCAGTGAAATGGGGGTAGTCCCGGGTCTGACCCGGCTTGGAACCGTGTTCCAAATCCTGGGTCAGACCCAGGATTTTGGTGTAAAAGGGGTATAAGAATAATAGATTTTGTCGCTTTGATATTCATTCAGTTTAGTCAACAACAGTTAGTAAAATAATGGAGAAACCGTTCAGACGTGCAGGAATCTATGGAGAATAATAACTTTTGTCACAAACGGTCACCTGTACTCGCCATCTGTGATCATAGTCATTATCTGCCATGGGCTTACTCTATTGTCTCCATTTACACAACAGTGTTACATTGTTGCAGTTTATAAATATGGATTTCTATTTCTATTTTACTGACTTTTATCTTTCCAATTAAATAAACTATTGTAAACAACATCTACTTTGTCATTTTTATTACAACCTTTAGCGCTACAATCTTATATTTAAATATTATCTGTTTGGGGTTTACAAATCCCCTATTTTCTTGGTGAGCAGCTGTCTATATTAATGCACTAGGAACACCCTTAATTAGCAACTGAGATGTATGTATTAGAAATGGGGATGATAATGATGACATTGGTCAGTGGCTCTAGCGGACCATTTAAGATCGGCGGTTGGCAAATGCTTACCTTAAACTTATTGGTGCTTTCTATTTTGCCTGTTTATAGATTTTGCTGTTTGTTTCTGCTGTATTATAGAGATTTATGTAGTTTAATGATGCCTAATATCATATGCATCATATGCATTTGTTGCTCAGAAAATAAATGGTTTACAACATGGGCGCAAATGGAATCTCAGCTCCTGTGTCATGTGACTGATATAAACCAGAAATATATGTGACTGCTGTAGACCATAATGTACCTTGAAATGGAAATACATCATTTTTGTGTGTCACTTTTTGGTAGAGTAATTTGTGCCCATTTTGTAACCAAATTTTCATCGGCCACATACTGTAACTGTAACTGCCTGTTTTGACGAGTTTAAGTATCTGTTTGCAAACACTTGCCTTATTGTAGCTCTTAAAGTTCCACACCGTCATTGTTATTATTGTTATTCTTTATTAATATGGCGCCAGAAGGTGTCCACACCGCCTTACAGAGTGTACATACACAGAACACATGCAAACAAAAGACAAGCTTTATTTTATAGTCATTGTTGCATATGCCTTATACAACATTATGATGTGCAAAACAAACAATATAATTTGCATACATTTATCACATGGAACAACGTTTTGATTTTCTGTTTGTCTTTTTAATTTAAGCATTTGATGTATATTTTTAATTTAGCTATACTCAGAACTTGTACGATTACAATGCAACCAGTCTGAAAACTATGAAATATAAGCACTGGAAGTGTCAGAATGTAATAATAGACTGCTTAATTATGGTACGTATAAATACACATAACAAACAACATTCAGACATGGAAGTTGCTCAAAATAGTATTTGTCACCACAAGTGTGTTCTTATTATTTGTCTTGCCTAAGCAAACAGACTAATGGCTGCCTTAGAAGTGTCTGGGGATGCATGTCAAACACTAGGTGTATCATACATTCAGACTGGTGTTGGGGTGGAAAAGTCACTGGTTAGGGGGATGGGTGCAGTGACCTTGTTCTCTCAACATTCTGTCTTTACACTGAAAGGAACAGATGAGTTCCTGAATTATTCACAACACTGAAAGCTTATAATTGTTAACAGGGGTGGCGGTAGCAGCATATAGAGGCAATGTTGTTGAGGGTTTTTTTCATGAAAATGTCTGATCTCGTAAATCATCAAAGAGTACACTTTACAGGGCTGTCTTTCAACATTTGGATGGTTTTATTCATTTTTATATTTGAAATACTGTTATTCCTCTACACTACACGTTATTTTTATTACATTTTTTTATGTTATTAAATTACTTAATTACTCTTTAATTACCCTTTCAATTACTCAATTACAGGTCAATTGAAGACATTTTAAATCTATGTCAGAACTTGACTCCTTCAGAATGTAGTCATTGATTAATTACTGTATTGTATTTTAATAATACCATCCATGATTTGGCCATTATACAGAAAGGCCAGAAGAATGCAGTAAGCCAGTGTTTCCCAACCTTGGTCCTGAAGGCACACTAACAGGCCAGGTTTTAGTGATATCCATGCTTGAGCACAATGATTAACTCAAAATAACTGAGATACAGTACTAATGAAGTCACCTGTGTTCAAGTATAGCTATCCTTAAATCCTGCACTGTTAGTGTGCCTTGAAAACCATGGTTGGGAAACACTGCAGTACTGTGACTCTCATGTCTGCAAGTCATTCACCAACAGCGGCGGCCCCTACCTGTGGTCTTCACAGAAGCTACCGCCTACCACTGCCCTGCCAGCTTTAGCAGCACTTGAATGATAGAGGAATAAAATAAAAATAAAAAACAAGTAGAAGTGTAGGGAGGAAAAAACCCAGAGACTCATGCAAGCACACAAACCCCTGGCTTCTAGGGACTGCTTGGCTGCAGGATATAGAAGCACATTACGGCTGGTATGGGCACCCCCCCACCTCCTTCCATCCCACGGCTTCTAGGGACTGCTTGGCTGCAGCCTATAGAAGCACATTACGGCTGGTATGGGCACACCCCCACCTCCTTCCTTCCCACGGCTTCTAGGGACTGCTTGGCTGCAGCCTATAGAAGCACATTACGGCTGGTATGGGCACACCCCCACCTCCTTCCTTCCCACGGCTTCTAGGAACTGCATCAGCTGCAGCCCTAGAACCACAGTGAGCTGGCAGAAAGGTAGAGGAGTTGCTTCCTACTGGAAGCTCTATCTGCCGATCCCAGTCCACACTTCCTATCCAGCATATCATTAGCAGATATTGCTTCCAATGGGAAGTGACTGCAATCACTGGGGGCTCACTGTTGGTGGTGGATTTTGCAGCCCCTAGGTAAAATCCACCACTGTGCTCCAACCATCTATGCAGTGTCTGACTGGGGCATGAAGGGCCCACCGGGGAATGCAGTGGTAGGGGCCCATGTTTAGGGGTGTTGCTAGTCTCCAGAGGGGGTGTGGCCAGCCATTACATTGGATTGCCTAACCATTAATGAGTGCATGGGCTGGGCCCCTTGACAAATATATAAATACTCCCAGTGTGTGCATGATAATGTACCAGATAAATATTGGCAATGCACAGTAGAGAATACATTATAGTCCTGTGCAGTATAAGGTAACATATGTATAATGTATAATTCATGTGCACAGTCTGGAACCTGATCACTAGAGGAGGAGGAGGAGGAGGGCCCCAAGGCAGTGGGGCCCACCGGTGGTTTCCCCTGTACCCCTGTGGGCCAGTCCAACCCTGCATCTATGTACATGTTCTGTTCCCACGTGTGAATTTTTTAATTTTGTATGACATATCATTCATACTGTGCAGCAGACATATTTGGTGCCTTATAATACAGCGGTGGGGTTGATGATTAGAGGGTGTGTGGAGCACCTTTAAAAAATAATCAAAAATGTCCATACTCATGTATGGTATATCATTCACAGTACACTATAATAGGACATTCTTATCCTTCGCATACTGTGTGTTGAGAAAGCGACTTGGATGTATTCCTTCAGCACAATGTCCCATTACAAAACAGCTGTTGAACCATTTTGATATGTGGTTTATTTTTACTAGGGTGTAAAAGAGGAAACAGCTCCCAGACTCTGCTATGATTTGGCCCAAGATGTACACGGCTGCAACATTTCAGCCTCATTCTTTTTACTGGTGTGTGTGCTGCTGGCCAAAGCCCTGTTATTATATCTCAAATTATAGGTTTTACCCCAGCACTCTGCTTATTGTTTTAAACATTAGGGTTTAGGCTCGCCAGAAAAGTCCACATCGCTGTTTACTGTACTGACCTTGGGTTTGATGTGTGGTGAGAAACGCATATACTGTACTCCTCACTAGAAAGGTTATATTGTGTCAAAATCTTAGAACACTTCAGTTTCTAATTGGTGGAGCAAGTTACTCCACCCACCCCCACCACTAAATAACGCAGCTGTCATTGTATACTATTTAACAGGTGCTTGCTATCTGCATAACATGTCAGTTTTTAATGAGGTTCCTAATGGAACATATTAATCTAGGTATAATAATTCAGGCCTTGTTGAGAAAATCTAATCAAACTATTATATTAGTTGTATTTCTGAATAGATAAGCTTCCTTCCCGAGCACTGATTCGTAGAAAACACTAATCTGGAAACCCAGGCATTATTGGGTTGTAATAGTCTAAGGGGTGATTATTTTTCATGTTTAATTCAACGTTTATTTTAAAGTGCCTGCTTTTTCATAACTCAAATTGTGAAGCGGCACTAAAATAAGGCTGGCTATTAACATGCAAACTGAGAGGTAGAAGGGTGTTGCTCACAAGCTTACAATCTGTAGGGTAATAGGCGTTTAACATATGAAGATAAGTGCTACGGGACCATACGCACATTACATATTGGTCCAGCCAGATTGCAAAGTTAAAAAGTTCTTGGTGGACTTATGACCCAGTCACTCAGTAATATTGGTCTGGGGTAAGAGGGTTTTTTGTGACTATAGAAAGAGAACACATGTAAGTTTTGTGTGATCTGTGTAGAGGGGTGTTAATCAGGTTAAAAAAAAAAGCTTAGGGAGGTTAGAGGTAAGGTGGGTTGTTCTGGACTTGAAGGTTTGGAGGCTAGAGGAAAGTAATACATAAAACATCTGATGACATGTAAGTGTCAAAGTATTTATATAAATCTGCCCTAGTGTGCAGTAAGATTTTCTTTTGGAGTGGTATTTGTACAACTTGTGTTTATTAAAATATGTTTGGTCTCTCATTTACTGAGTTAATACACTGATCAAATTAATGCAATTTCAGCAATATAAATTTATTTGATACTTTTTTTCTCACTACTTGTGTAGCTGTCCATAATTAAATTTATGTTAAAGAGTTGTTTAAGCTATCACATTAAATATAGTTTTGCTGTATATACGTATGGCAAGTAAGCTCATTTTAAGGTAATTAGTCAAATTAATGTGTCAAAATAAGAAAAAATACATATAAACAAGTTAATATTTTACATGCTGATTGTCTTAGAACAAAGGAACTTCTGTTCAGTACATTCCTTTCTTTAACCAGTAGTCTTTGGTAGAGTCAGTTACAATTTACCTAAGTCCACAGCCTTTCAAATTGTGATAGTATCCCCTCTATCAAGCTTGTTTCAGCTTTCCTACAAGACTTTTGTGATGAACTCTTTCAAGATAACTTGTTACAGAATCCTGAGTGACATAAATCCTTGTAGTGTAAGGTTATCATGTTGGAAAATATCATCATGCAGCCCAAAATGTCTGTCTTACAGTAACCCTTCCAATGCCTACAACTAATGATGCCACATATTTCAAGCTAGATTAAGCTCTAGTAAATTCATATACTTAAAAAAACAGTAAGTCTTCTGTTATTGGCATAGTAATCATTCCTATTATAACTCTGCCTGAAATGCAACACACTTGAGGATACCATAGCTAGTTCCAAGACAGTGATAATCCCTACAGTGTAACGATAGTACAAAGCATGGGATATTGTATGGTGTTTCACTTTCAAAAAGTTTTATTGCATTGTTCATTTGTGACTACGCCCCAGGTAGGCATGTTCATGCAGTACACCCTGGAGACATCTGCATCTATAGCGTGCAGCATCTCAAGATCCCCCACAAATCCCCCCCACCCCAATTCTACCTTACTGTAAGAAGTCATGACTGTCCTGCCAAAAACTGTATGGTTGGGAGGTATGCCTTTTTCATAACCAATGTACCCACTGACTCCCCTCCACGGGGCTATAGGTACTGCTCCTTGCAAGGACTCACTGGTTTATCTCTAATCCCTAGCCTGAAAGTCAGGGCTGTTTGACTTTTCAAAGTGGGACTATGATAATCAACGTGGTTTCTGCTTCTGATAGACTACCAGCTCGCACACCTTTCCACAGCCACTTTAAAGTGACAAACATAAAAGTTTTGCTAGTTGTACATAACAGAAATTAAGGATCCCTGGGAAAAATGGCCGCATAGAGACTCCAGGGAAGGGAAGGAGCAGGTAAGACTGACGTAATTACACCATTTTAAACTACAATACAATTTTATTATGTATCCAGTAGTCCATGATCTTCAACAGAAATGAAGGACATTTTTTAATAGTTTCCTTTTCTTCTGAAATAGAAGTAGATTAAATTATATGTACATGATTAAGTACAGTGTCAGAACATTGTCTCTTGGTCTGTGATGGTGTGCTTGGAGATAGAGTATTAGCCATGTCATATGGGATAGTAAACACATTACCGATTGCACTTCTGACACCCATGATAAGGTTCAGTTCTCCCTATATGATAAATGAGGTGAACATGAGTGAAAGCTTCTGCATTCCATCAAACCACTAATCTAAAATGCGCTTTTCACAAATGTATAACCTGTATAACCTGGCAAGATACTCCCGCTGAAGGTTATTATTCAAAGCAGCTAGCGCCAATCAGAAACCAGGATGAGGACATCTGAGGATGAGCACAGATCATATATAGGACATGTGACCACAAGACTCTAGGATGCATAGCAAAATTAAATAGAACTGCTAGGGGTGAAAGGCAACCACAGAGATTCTGAATTGTCCACAAAACACATGCAGTTACCTGCTGCTCATAACATCATGTTTCTTATTTTGAACTGTTCAGTAAGCCAGCAGCTAGAATACACTGAACCCTTCATAGTATCCGTATATAAAGCTGTATCTGCTTACATTTCTGGTTAATCATTAGTAACTTGACTACTCTTACCATTAACTTTAACCACTTAATTGGCTAAACGTTTTTAAAAAAAACGCTGAGGTATTGTCTAGGTTTTTTATGATTGAATTAGGTTAGAACATCTATTTAAAAACATATCAAACATTATTTTAAATAAAAAAAAACAAAACAAAAGCCCACTTTTTTAAAATATCGTCTTTGAACATCTGTAACCGATATATCAGACTACCGATAATTGGACCATTGCAGTTTTAAATTTTCCAGGTGGCTGCTCCTCTCTGCACATGCCAGGTGTACACAGAGTAGGAGAGGCTGCTACTTTTCCATTTTCCTGGCGCCTGCTAATCTCTGCAGCCACGGAGTGGGTGTGCCACCAGGCTGCCCACATTGATCGGCTGCACGGCAGGCACTGGGGGAGGAAACAAGGAAGAAGCGGGGACAGGAGGCCCCTCGGAGAGTGGCAGTGGAAGCAGTGGTCTTTCTGACTGGTCACATCAGATGCAACTGTGTCAGGAAAGCCCTGTCTGGCTTGGTCACATCCCATGCAACCTAGCCAGGCAAGTGGTTAAGATGACATTACCTTTCTTACAATTTCTCCCCTCTCTGATATAGAATAAAATCAGCTGAGGAGAATTGCATGAAGGTCTACACTGTCTGGTAGAGCAGCGTACATTTTGGCTAATTTTAGACCAAACTGTCCTGAAATTAAATGTATATAGATGTAAATAAAGTCATATTTGAAAACATGCAGGTTGTTGCGTTCTGCAGTGGACCATAAACTCATCGGACAATGTCTGTTGTCTCATTGGTGAATCACCTCAATGTACTACAAAGATCTCCTGAGATTTAGTCAGTCAGTGGAAATTTGGGCTGCTAAACATCCGTGTCAGTGTGTAGACCAATTCGCCAAATATACAGTCATTTATACAATACAGTATGTGTTCAAAATTATTATGAATAATTCTTAATTTAGTTAAAGAAGTGTCTTTCATCAAATCTCATAGAAGGTCCATGTGTGCTGATAACCATGTTATGAAAAGTTTTATGCTGATAAACATGCTCCAGTCTCATATGCCAAAGTTGTATTGTATAATAATATTCACCAAGCATTGAGCTCATCGCTGTAGGGCATAGGTCTTCAAACTCGGTCAGGGACCTGGGCCGTGAAGCAGCACTGACACGTCACTGTGAGTGCGCGCGAAAAGGGGGTGCGGCTACATCTTAAGGGGCTGTGCATGAGTCAGTGGGGCCAGGCCTCATAGCACTCTCCCATCTATCTGTATGCTACAGGTGGGAGGGAGGGGTGCGTAGCAAAGAGCCGGAAGGCTGTACTGCTCAGCCAGCAATGCTCTCTGTGTGGCTGGACCGGACAATCCGTCCATCAGTCCCCTCTGACATTTTCCAGAAGTGCAAAATGGCCAGTCCTGCCCTGAACTTAGTCCTCAGGACTCCAAACAGTTTATGTTTTCCAGGTCTCCTCACAAAATCACAACTGAAATAATTAGTTCCACTTGTGGATCTTTTCAAATGTGTCAGTGAGTAATGAATACACCTGTGCACCTGCTGGGTGACCTGGAAAACGTGAGCTGTTTGCGGTCATGAGGACTGAGTTTCAGAACCATTGCAATATAGGGTGCAATGTTCTTGATGTCCATTTTTATTCAGATCATATATCCAGAGGCGTCACCAGGTGTGGTGACACCCAGTGCGCACTCTGCATTACTACTTACCCTGCTGGAAGCCGCGGGCGTCCGAAAAGGCCTTGCAGATCTCATCTTCTTCACTCCTGGGGCGTGTCCAGTTTCCCTGGAGATGCTGGCTGCCCCCGGAGACTGTGCAGCGTGCAGTGCCGGCTCCTTATCTGTCACAGGTGCCAAGTGCTGCAGAGGATTATCACACTGCAGCACTCGGCTCCTGTCACTGCAGAAGAGTCGGCACTTTGGTGTCACCCCTTCCGAGGGTGACACCTAGGTGCGGGCTGCACCCCCCACAGCCAGCTTCTGATGCCACTGCATATATCCACTGATTAAATGTAGACACCTTTGGATTGTAGTAACTCGCTCATCTGATTTAAACCAGCCTTGTCTGGTTAGGAAGATATTCCCCATGTTTGCATATTGTGCATCAATGTTGCTCAACAATAAATAACAATGGGGCAGATGTATTAACCTGGAGAAGGCATAAGGAAGTGATAAACCAGTGAAATATGCAAGGTGATAAAGGCACCAGCCAATCAGCTCCAATATGTAAATTAACAGTTAGGATCTGATTGGCTGGTGCCTTTATCACCTTACACATATCACTGGTTTATCACTTCCTTATGCCTTCTCCAGGTTAATACATCTGCCCCAATGTTGTCAATAGGGTAGTGTTAATATTCATCACTGTACCATATGAATTAAAGGGGGTGACCTCTAAATCGTGCTTTCAAATGTTTGTTAATATAAGCCAAGTTTTAGGCAGCTGTTTCTCCTGCTGAGAAGCATTTAGCAATGAAATAGGGCTCAAGGCTGAGATAAGTGCTTTTTAAGCAAGTTTTAGAGTGATTTATTTTCTGTTAATTGGACGTGATTGTTATCACAGCTATCATCAGTCAAATTATATCACAAGAACATTTAGCTGTTGCCATCAAAAGTATAGAAGCTGTGAAATGAATATCCTCCGGTCAGGACCACTTACAGATACATCAATTTCTTCAGTGTAGACATAAATAAGTTTCTCAGCAAACAATCACAAATCAATTAAAGTATCTTTCTTGAGACTTTGTTTCCAGCAGTTTACTCTTCGCAGTCCATTGTTTTTCTTCCCCGTTTGCATAATGAGAGTGCGGTAAAATGTGAGGATGTTAGATTAATACCAAGATTTATATTTGAGAAACCTTTTGCATTTCATTGAATTGCTCAGTCGCCAGTAAATTTAGATTTCTTGGGCATGTTTATGTTTTAGGAAGTTTACTGCTATGGGAATCTGCTAGATTTGATCTGGCCAGGGAAATGAATGCAGCTTTATGTAAATTATATAGAAGAACTATGCTGACATGTTCACTTGGAGAAAAAACAGTTTGTTGGGCTTGCTCCCAAAAAAAAGGTGTAGGAGTCCAGAAATGTGCAGCCAAAGATCAGTGGAGCCTCAGATGAGCGCCTTCAGATGGTGTGTGGGAAGGATGTTTTGAGCTGGTGCAATTCTGGGCGCTCAAACATATATTCTCTGGTGGTCGTCTCTCTGGCGATCTCTCCGGGTGGGTAGCAAAAATTTAAAGGAGTGGGTACATAGTGTACACCAGACTTCAGAAGCAATTACAGTAGACTCATAGGGGTACCTGTAATAGGGTCCAAGTTTGCCGGAGGTGCAGGATGTCGGCTGAAAATGGCGCAAATATTTACAAGGCAAAACCAGGTTGGATTACCGATAAAATAGGACAATTTCTGCTCATACAGATATGTCTTCATACATCTAGCTTCAATAGCAGAGCGATATGCCTGTTGTGAGTGAGCTGCCAGGTCAAATGCAACTCAACGTCAGGCATCTGTTATTGCAAAAAATGTGTCTTAGTTGCAACGTGATGCTACGAAGATGCCCTGGGAGAATGTGCTGCTTAATTTGATATGTGACACTTGTTTATCTGTATGCTACTGAGTCTGCACACAAAGTAAATCAAGGAGAAGGGGGTGGCATGATAAGTTCAATTGACCCTCCTTTCCTCCTGACGCAGGTCACTCCAACAAGCCCAGAGCGTCTGTTTTGCCCTAATTCATCACCGATTTACTCATTGGCCAGGGTTCATTAGTTCAGAAACACATTAACATTTTGTGTGTGACAAAACGCTTCACAAAAGGCACTTTACAGATCCGGTGTACTGGTTTCCTTCCAGCTAAGACCATGTCCTCCCCCTTTGTAAATTCCACTGAGTTGATCAGCCCCATACAGTGATGTGCTCTCTGGTACTGTAGGTGATTTGAACATGCTCAGTTGACAGTACAGGGTCAGATCTTTGTCTTACCTGCCTGGGCTCCTGACTCTCTGACTGAATTTGATACTTCAGACCTCTGTGTGCTGTGCTACAGTGTTCTGAATCTCTTCAAGTGCTTTGCTACAGAGTTCTCACACTGTGTGTCTGTTCCAGCATTCCTAGAGTGTTTCCGTGTATTGCTTGATAGCATTCCGTGCTATGCTTCTGAGTCCTAATCATACACCTGTGTGTTTCAGTATTCCTGCAGTGTCTCTGGGTATTCTAAGCAATACAAGTGCACCATTGTTCAGTTCTCCAATATCCTCTGCTGACTGCTCAGTCCATCCTACTGTTCCCTAGTGCCTCTTACCTCTCCAGTGTCACGTCTGATGCTCATCTGTGAGTCCAAACCAGCAGGGTGTCTGCAGCAGAGTCCAAACCTCCTTGTGGTGGCCTCTGGCAAAGACCAATGTCCCGGTAAATTCAGCGCCTCTGGGAAAGCTGTGTCAAACCAGAGCTGACAGATCGAGTCCGCAACATTCCAGTTGCTTTTTGGTACAAAATGAATTGGTAATTGCGGAGGCCATGAAATGTCAATTACTTTGAGGTAATATGGGACCTATTGTCTAAGAACATGGAAACTTTAGAAGACATTCTCTTTGTATTCTCTTACCCTAATTCTACCATGCAAAGTAATTATCGGGCACCACATTTTACTTTCAATACCTTATTCATTTCTTCCATTGCTTAGAAGTCCATGTTCCTTATTTTGCAGTTAATGTATTTGAAGTATGTTCATAAATGGTATCCGATGTGTACAATGTGCAGCTTTTCTTGAGACCGCTTGCAGATATCATTCCTGTGTTTATTTTGTAGGTCATTGTTTTATGTCTTTTGGCAGATATACTGGTATGTATCCGTCTATCCTTGTCAGGGAATTTTGACTGTGAATCCCTGCAGCCAAGTACAAGAGCTTCCTGATGTGTCATATGGGGCCTTAGGGCTATAGCCCTGATGTGAGGGTTAAGGTGACAAGTCTTCTTAAAAGGGAATCTCTTGAGTCCTTTTAAGTTGAAGGATAGCCCCATTTGAAATGACAAGATGCTAGTGGGTGGCAAAATCGTATATGTCAAGATGGTACTGTATATCATTTGACTACAGCCACTTCACTGCTTTCTCACAGTCTTTTTATACTTCATATTTGTGAGGGACAGGTATTGGGTATCAGGAGCACAGATTACCTCAGCAGAGGTCGTCTCTTTGCTTGGTGGGGAGTTACACAAAGCTAATTTATACTAAACTAAGCTGTCCCATAAAAAGTTATACTGGAAAATCCTAAATGCAAGTCAGCTGCAATTGTAGCTGCACTGAGTGCACATAACTGTGGGCCTGATTCAGATGAGGTTGGAGTTGCTATTGCTGCTACTTACATGGAAGCACTAATATGGTAATGCAGCAGGATGGCGTCACGCCTCCTACATGAGCTGCGTCGGATCATCTTGCAACACCATCGGCTGTCTGCATAACCAATAGGCTCGCATAAGTCATCCACCGCAAATACAAGAAATAAGGGCAATAAATCTTCATCCTCAGCGTAAATCTCTCCCCCACGTCAGGCCTTTCTCTCCCCCACATCAGCGTTGACATGTCCCCACTCAAAACGGCTGCAGACTGTCAATCACTGACACTCTGCTATGTCACAGGCACTCTATGCGTATATGTATGCATGCATGCAGAGTTGTACGCATCTATACAGCCCTACATACACTTGCTTTCTAGCTGTAACAGTAACATTCCAGTGCGCACTTGCAGCAGCCGTATCCTTGGTATAAAATACATATCTGAAAACCAGCATATTTAAACATATGCACAACTCTACATAGCCCATAATACCGTCGAAACAACCTTACTGATCTTAGCCTATATGAGAATGCCCCATTACCACCCACTTACAGTACGCCCTTTCAGCTACAAGTGGAGATGCGTCTGGGAAGCATACAGCTCGCCATTTCTCACGTTAGCACTCGGCTCTAGAGTATGAGCAGAGCTAAAACAAGCTCCATCATCCCCAAAGTGAGGCTGACTGCAACCATGTTCTTGTAGTGCATATATAATATAATTTTACAGATGCAAACTGAAAGTAATGAGACCCAGGTGCCATTAGCACACCCCTGTCTACAGACCTCCGTTAACTAAATGAAGGAAAGAAGCCCCTGATCTAGCTCTGGTTCTTACCAGGGACAGACTTTATCCTCGTGCACCTTCTGATGGCTGTCATGTTGCACAGAAAGGTTTGTAATGAATAAAGGAAGAATGAAATCAATATGACACACATAGGGCGTGATATATTATAATAGGGTACAAGTTGATAAAACTGCAGATAAAGCAGACATTTGGCAGAAAGATTTGCAGCACAATCTGCAGAAAATGTGCACTTTTACAATATTGCACCTGATTACATTCCGTACAGTTTAATGACAGTTGTGGCCATTCGAAATACTGTACAATCCTTTTTCCCCACAGGATTTTGTAATTCATCTTGATGATGATGATGATGATGATCATCATCATCATCAGAGTTCATTTGTAAGACGCCACAATTTATATCTCACAATGATGTCTTTACATCTTGTTTGCTGCTAAGTACAAGTAGCTAATAAACATAACTGCAAATGTACTCAGGACAGACTGCAGACTGACATTAAGTCACAGTCCTTATAATGGGTTTACTACAGTGTTTAATCATGTTTTGTATTGTTCTCTGACTTGTCATGTTGTTTTCTGTAAGAAAGCATAGGTACGACAACACATTTGTCAGCCTCAAATGGCTCCGTTCAGTAGACTTCTCTTTGCAGAGTATATGAAAGCCATTTGTTGACTTCCTTGTTGATGTACTCTTCTGTTTGTGGCATGTTTCTTTCTCTCTTATCCTGTCTTCAGGCAAGACCTTTCTGCCCCTCTCGCAGCACAGAACACATCTCATCTGTATGATGCAAGTCCCTTGCCTACAGCGTTTAAGGCAAGACAGCTGGCATTTCATATGCTGCGCTCTACTGACCCTGACAAGCCACCAAGGCTCCCCGAGGACACTGATGTGCTATATCTCGCACATGGGGAAGTGTTCCCTTGATTTCAGGTGTCCAATAAGCAAGTCATGAATTTTCCATACAAGATATAGACATTACCTGTGGGTTTTTTTTTTTGTAATTATCATTACAGGTTGAGTATCCCTTATCCAAAATGCTTGGGACCAGAGGTATTTTGGATATTGGATTTTTCCGTATTTTGGAATAATTGCATACCATAATGAGATATCATGGCGATGGGACCTAAGTCTAGGCAAAGAATGCATTTATGTTACATATACCCCTTATACACACAGCCTGAAGGTAATTTTAGCCAATATGTTTTATAACTTTGTGCATTAAACAAAGTGTGTCTACATTCACACAATTCATTTATGTTTCATATACACCTTATACACACAGCCTGAAGGTCATTTAATACAATATTTTTAATAACTTTGTGTATTAAACAAAGTTTGTGTAAATTGAGCCATCAGAAAACAAAGGTTTCACTCTCTCACTCTCACTCAAAAAAGACCGTATTTCGGAATATTCCGTATTTCGGAATATTTGGATATGGGATACTCAACCTGTATTATACAGTTTACGATTTAGTTGATTTTTAAACCTTTTTATTCTTGGTGTACTTTTAGTAATATTAGTATTCGTGTTGCAATTTATAGATCATGGGCAAAGATTATTGCTGAAATTTATAATCTAATGTGCTGTTAAGTTCAGCCTAATGTTCCAAATGTCCATCTGTAGTGTAATGGTGGGTACACACTACCCGATTGTGGAATGCCGGCAACAGACAACTATATCGTTGAATGATATAGTGTTGAATGATATAGTGTGTACACACTGAACATTATCATTCAACGATAACTTTCAGTGTTGAACGATAACGTTCATTGACTTCACCACCGGCATTCCCGAACATGCAGCTCAGTCGGACATTGACGGGTTGAGCTGCATGTCAGCTCAATATTGGTGATCGCTGAACGGTGTGCGGGAGTGTTCATTGTTCATCACTCACCAATACTAACCCCATACACACTGGGTGATTTCAGCCTAAAAATAAACGATAATGACATTTATGTTGTTATAATTTATTTGGTAGGCTGAAATCGCCTAGTGTGTACCCGCCTGTAGATCCTTTGCTAGATCCTGATAATCCCAGTACTGTAGGTCATATGGGTTGAAAACATCCAGGTAAAAACTGCCAACAATCATTTGAAAGACCTAATTATCATTCAATATTTGTGACATTTCACCCCAAAATTCCCATTTTCTGAGGATACACAAAGATATTAAGCATCACCCCAATGTATAAAGGGTATCTCCGATACCTGCTGCAGTCCCTCCATTTCCGACAGTAGCTGCCAAAATGGGGCTGCACAGCTGTCAGAGTTACCAAACTCCAAGCCTATGGTCTACATTTCACAAAAGTTCACAGTCGAGGGTTCCCTCTGACACCCTCCCGGCAATGGCCACCTCACGTGTGTGGTCAGTAGACAGCACATCTGTAGGAGTCCTGAGAGGAGTGAAGAAACTGCTGATGTGGTCATTTCACTCTGGACACATCACAGGGACTTTTGGAGACCTCTGCTTGTGTTATTTGATACATTTAGGTGCTATATAAGTTATTATTGTTGCGAACATCAGCAATATGAAATTACAGTTATTAGTTCTGAAACCCAGTTGATATAAATACAAAATAATCCTGATGTAAGAACAAAAATGGGTTTTGTAAAAATGTGATTGTATCTGTACAATGCCTTAACAGTTGCTGTGTATGAGCTGGGACCATGGTTTGAAGGCAGCTACCTATTTTTAGCATTCCATCCATCTTCCATCATCGCCCCAGCTCAATACAGCTCACAATCGAAAAAGAAATACAGCTAACAGAGACGCATGGCTGGTTAACTCATATGAGGAACTCCAGAATATTCATTAGAGAAGGCCTCTTGCAGGTCTTGTAGTTGGATATTAGTGGAAAACATTATATTTATACTTTATTTAACATAATAGTTTATTATTTGCAAAATGTTGTTTCAGCAAGGAATTATTGGAGTTTATATAGTTTTGGATATTGTTGGTGTTTTTGTGACAGACTACAGTCAGTGGCGCTATGCAGCAACTGGGAGACGCCATAGCCTGGGGTGGGTTATAACCTTTAGATCCCTGCCCCTCTTTGCCACCCCTTTTTCCCTCTTTCCTATAATCCAGTCTACATGGAACCATGCATGGACCGAGGTGAATAGAGCCTTGGGCATTCACCCTGTCTGCCACAGTCTGATCACATGCCCCCTCTTGGTGCCCTTGGTTGTTTAACACTACTCTTAGTATTTATCAGGGTGGACAAGGTTTTACATTGGAGGCGTGGTCGGTTAGTTACACAGTGATAGGAATGACATTTCCTAGACTTTCTGTGTAATATTTGCTTCATTGGCTGACAGAAACTGAATGCAGGAGTAATCTTGTATTAAATGGTGCCCACTGCCAGCTTCTGGGATGTACTGCCGCTTCCAACTCTGTGACCATGGGACATATGAGTAAAGGGGCATATATACTAGGCAATTTTGTAGATGATATCGCTCATTTTTACCCTCCTGAGCGATATTGTTTACTATATCGCCCAGTGTGTATGCTGCAAGCGATGCCCGATGTATGCAGCTCAATCTGACGATATCATCAGACGTTACATGTTCAAGCCGGCCGTGACATGACGTCACTCTGCGATATCACACATTGTGTATGCACTATGGTGGTAATTCCAAGTTGATTGCAGCAGGATTTTTGATCGCAATTGGGCAAAACCATGTGCACTGCAGGGGAGGCAGATATAACGTGTAGAGAGAGTAAGATTTGGGTGGGTTATTATGTTTCTGTGCAGGGTAAATACTGGCTGCTTTATTTTTACACTGCAAATTAGATTGCAGATTGAACACACCCCACCCAAATCTAACTCTCTCTGCACATGTTATATCTGCCTCCCCTGCAGTGCACATGGTTTTGCCCAATTGCTATCAAAAATCCTGCTGCGATCAACTTGGAATTACCCCCTATGTCTGTGGCCCGGCCCAGGAGGGAAAACACTATGCTATATTACTCCTGGAGCCATTCGCACAGTGGGCCTAATTCAGACCTGATTGCATCAGCAAAATTGTTCTTTAATGGGCAAAACCATGTGCACTGCAGGTGGGGCAGATATAACATGTGCAGAGAGACTTAGATTTGGGTGGGGTGTGTTTAAACTGAAATCTACATTGCAGTGTAAAAATAAAGCAGCGAGTATTTACCCTGCACAGAAACAATATAACCTGCCCAAATCTAACTCTCTCTGCACATGTTATATCAGTTTCCCCCTGCAGTGCACATGGTTTTGCTCATTAGAGTAAGATTTTGCTGCTGCGATCAGCTCTGAATTAGGGGGGTAATTCCAAGTTGATCGCAGCAGGAAATTTTTTAGCAGTTGGACAAAACCATGTGCACTGCAGGGGTGGCAGATATAACATGTGCAGAGAGAGTTAGATTTGGGTGGGTTATTTTGTTTCTGTGCAGGGTAAATACTGGCTGCTTTATTTTTACACTGCAATTTAGATTGCAGATTGAACACACAACACCCAAATCTATCTCTCTCTGCACATGTTATATCTGCCTCCCAGGGCCGGCGCCACCACTAGGCAGCTTTAGGCAGCTGCCTATGAGCGCTGGCCACTGGAGGGCGGCGATGCTTCGTTTATTTCCTGCCTTAGCTCTGCTGAGCTTCACAGCTGAGCAGGGATGCTGCACCGCCCAACTGTAATCAGCCGGCACTGACAGTGAGTAAAAGGTGTGTGTAACGCATCAGGCAATAAGCAGGGTGGCTTTTACATTAAATGTTATTAGCACTGGCACTGTCTGCTCACTGCTTCTTTCACAATAGTCCCCCCCTCCGTGATAATACCCTACATATACTCGCCCAGCACCATGACAGCCCTCTCCCGCATGTTGCTCTCTCCTGCGATTGCATCCCACCCGCCCCCTTCCCGCGATTACATGCCGCCCGCCCGCGATTACATCCCGCCTGCGATTACCCCCCCTTCCCGCATGTTACCCCATGCTGGTAGCGACGGGAGTGAGCCCGCAGCGGAGGGTGGAAATGTTCACGGTGGAGGCGTGGAGCACATCAAGGAGGTGTTGCAGAGCCGACGGTGTGAGGCCAGCAGCCGCGATCCGCACGTCTGCCTCCGCTGCTGCTTGCCTCCCCGGCGCTCCCAGGTCCCTGCAGCCTTTTCCTGGTTGTAAATTGACAGCCTTCGCTTCCTGCCTGTAAGGAGCGGAGGTGGAGCCTTACCACTGCCAGTGCTCTGGCGGTGCCCGCTCCCCCTTATGGTCACATGCAGCAGCTTACCACGGGGGCCGGGCAAGGAGTTAAGACAGCTCTGCGGCTGCTGTACGCTGTGCTGCGGGCTTGAGTTTAACGCTGGTGGTAAGTGCTGTGGGGAAAGGTGAGCAGTCTAGGAGCGGGTGGCTGAACTTGGGTGGTTGCTTTCCTTGTGTGTTTTCTGGGAGTGTCATGGGCTTGTAGCCCGACCTCAGTGGTTGTTTCAGTAGTGGATGGCTGAAACAACCACTGAGGTCGGGCCTCAAGCAGAAGTAGCTGGCACACCACAGGTAGCAGCAGTGCCTGCACAATAGCTTCATGTTGTATTTTCATAGATCCTTAGCTTAGTCTAGTTGTGAGTGGCGCTGCCCTGATATTCCCAGCGCCACTTACAACTAGACCAAGCTAAGGATCTATGAGAATACAACATGAAGCTATTGTGCAGGCACTGCTGCTACCTGTGGTGCACCCGTTATTTCTGGGCTCATCATGTCAAGCTGCCTAAAACATCTGCTTTGGTCAAAAGCACTTAT
The DNA here is from genome assembly GCF_028390025.1 of Pseudophryne corroboree. Taxonomy (NCBI): domain Eukaryota; kingdom Metazoa; phylum Chordata; class Amphibia; order Anura; family Myobatrachidae; genus Pseudophryne; species Pseudophryne corroboree. The sequence goes on from NC_086444.1 coordinate 1,022,987,343, forward strand.
ACAAGTGAGCTGAGCCAGGGCTACGTGATATAAGGCTAGAAATGAGAAAACACACCGGCATCCCAATCTCAGCACTGCTGACAAGGGTGTAGACAGTACCCTAACCTCTTTCCCCCTACCCCTAACCCTCCCACTCACAGCCTAACCCTAACCTCCCTCCAGTAGTTCTTAAACCTAATCCCCCCTAACCCACAGCCTAGACCTAACCCGCCCCCTTTGTGCCTAACCCTACCCCCCTCTCTGCAGCCTAACCCTAACCTCCCAAAGCCTAACCCCCCCCCCCCCCCCCCCCGAGTGTGCTTAAACCTAACCCCCCCCCTCCCGCACGCTAAACCTGTGGTGGCAGTGCATACTTAATTACGTAGTCGGAATCCCGATCTCCTTGTGATGCCGGCATCGGTATTCTGGTGGCTGTTGGGATTCCGGCGTCAGTATTACGGCTGCCGGGATCCTGAACGCATACCTCTGGTATGATAACAGCCCAGCAGCATTGTCACCCTCTCGTCCTCCTCCCGCAACACTTTTGTAGTGTCTAAATCCAGTCTATGGCTCCTATCATAGCAGCAGCATAAACCCATTACATATATAAAATATATTATTTAATAATGTGTTTAGAATAATTTATTGTCCTGTTTTTTAATCATAATTGCCAAGTGCTCTACCTGGTGCAATGTGTATAATGGCATGCTCTACCTGGTGCATTGTGTATAACGGCGTGCTCTACCTGGTGCATTGTGTATAACGGCGTGCTCTACCTGGTGCAATGTGTATAACGGCGTGCTCTACCTGGTGCAATGTGTATAACGGCGTGCTCTACCTGGTGCAATGTGTATAACGTGCTCTACCTGCTTTCATTGTGTATGATGGGCAGGAGAATGGGTACTGGTGTGTGCTTTTGGTTAGGGGGGGGAGGGGTTTACGAGCAGGCTGCAGTTTTGCCTAGGGTGACGAGAAACCTTGCACCGGCCCTGCTGCCTCCCCTGCAGTGCACATGGTTTTGCCCAACTGCTAACAAAATTCCTGCTGCGATCAACTCAGAATTACCCCCTAGGTGCAGTATGTATGCACCTTAACTCTCAGTAATGCTCTGAATGTCTGGGAAAATTACGCCGCTGGGGCCAGTGAAGCTCATCCAAGGACACAGCCATCGGTTTCACCATGCCCAGAAAACAGGGCCGATGCCCCTGTTTTCTGGAACGATCGCCGGTTCATGATAAATTTTGCCAGAATTTCCCTTATCTTTAATAGTCATTGCCCTGTAACATATACACCTCTGCGGCTTATTGTGTTGAAAGACTGCATTATGTAGAGGCAGATACACATAGGTTACCTGTGAGTATACAATCTTTAACTATACCTGAATATAAAGTTTAGAATATCTGGTATGTAAACCATAGCTAGAGCCCACTACAATAGCCGCCAGCTGTGGCAAATCCTGACATTTCAGCGATTTAGCCACAAGGTTTAAATAGTTTGGTTTTGCCTTTAAATATTGCACTTAACTGACCAAATCTCAGCACCTGCCACACTCTCAGGCCATTACATTTGGGCTCTAGCTAGCCTACAGATATTGAGGAACTACTACTCAAATCATGCCCTGTGCATAAGACTTTGTGGCCATGTGCTTGAGCTTAAAACAATAGAGAAGCAGCTAAAAGCCGTTTTATGTTGTAGTTTTTTTTTTTGTTGCCAACAACTAGAGTTCATGCACTCTGTCCAGATTTACATTACATATTTAATGCGACGCTGTCGTGTCTTCATTTCCTAGTGGATCAGGTCAAAAGTTTAAATCAACATCATAGAAAATATATTAGGTTTTCTGAAATCCTTTCACAGGTAGGTAAGGCAAGACCACATTTTTAAAAAGGCATATGGTAAACATGTACATGTCCATGTGTGTATTGCATACCCATATACAGTCCCAGAAATCTACTGTATGTTGACACTGATCAGTTATTACTGTTACTGAGGTGAATCATATGAAGGATTATCATGTTGGGACATTACATGTAATTGTTGTGGGATGTTAAGGCTGACTGGAAGTTTTGTTAAGGAACTTCATACTTATTTTTATATTTATTAGCGTGTTTACACATTTTTGGAAAAAATGTTACTGCAAAATAAATAATTTCAGTATTGTCTTTAATTGATGCTTGCTTATTTTTATCTATTCCTCTCTGGGAGAAGTCCGGAGAGAAAAAGCAGATATTCACTCCGCGGTGTGGGTTCTTCACATCATTAGGTCCCGCCCATATCGCAGCGTAATGCCGCGAGTTGGAGGTCAGTGAGAAGGGAGTGGGGCTGAAATGACATGATTCTTCTAAAACATTGGCCCATCCTATTCCCTATGGGCCTGCGATTCCCGGTATTATTCTTCCCATCCTGCCTACTTCACTAGGAAGTTGACGGGATGCAAGCGGCCCACCCATGTCTGTGGTCCAGGGGACTACATGAGTAGGTAAGTATGCTGTAAATTGCTACATCAAAGCTAGGCCCATTGTAATTTCAAATCAGATGGAAACCAACACCTGTTTCTGCGCACATCTATGCGGATCTGGCCAACTGTTTCTCCAGCACCGCTAATTGAATTGCCCCCAAAGAGCCCTAAGTAATGTAAGAACATAGCAATAATAATAATAATAATAATTATTATTATTATTACTCTTTAAAAAATGCTTTATTTTTTATTAATCTTTTACTTTTATATAGTAGCAACTTATTTCTCAGTGCTGCACAGTCAGAAATACAGAGCTCATGGTTACACAGATAGACATACGAGTTCCCCGAAAATAGCGGCTGGGTCAGAAATCAAACAAGACCCTTATCTATAGTACAGGTTGAGTATCCCATATCCAAATATTCCGAAATACGGACTTTTTTGAGTGAGAGTGAGATAGTGAAACTTTGTTTTCTGATGGCTCAATGTACTCAAACCTTGTTTAATACACAAAATAATTAAAAATATTGTATTACATGACCTTCAGGCTGTGTGTATAAGGTGTATATGAAACATAAATGAATTGTGTGAATGTAGATACACTTTGTTTAATGCACAAAGTTATTAAAAATATTGGCTAAAATGACCTTCAGGCTGTGTGTATAAGGTGTATATGAAACATAAATGCATTCTGTGCTTATATTTAGGTCCCATCACCATAATATCTCATTATGGTATGCAATTATTCCAAAATACGGAAAAATCCCATATCCAAAATACCTCTGGTCCCAAGCATTTTGGATATGGGATACTCAACCTGTATTAACATTACTATTGTTTTTTCTCTAAATATATTGATAGTGTACACAGAGTCCCTTAGCTGCTGCAGTGCTGTATGATATTTCTTTCTGCAGAATGGTGCTATATGTTATACCCCTTTCAGACATGCTCTAAATTCCTGGGATTTTGCACATGAACGCACATCAGCCAGGGAATTTGGTATGTCTGAAAGGCACCAACCCGGGAACGTGATCCGGGTCACCAACCCTGCAATTGACTTGAGTCCCGGGAAGACAACCTGGCTTAGGTCTGAAAGGTGCGACCCGGGAATTTGCTCCGAAGTTGCATCTGATTGGTGGGGCTGCCTGGAGGAGGCCGGAGTGAAGAGGGGGCGTGCGTCGGCTGCTGTAGTTCGTGCTGCTGTGAGTAGTTGAAGCAGCCGGGCCTGTTGGAGTGAGTGAGAGAGTGTGTGTGAGTGTGAGTCTGTGTGTATATATGAATTTGGCATGTGTGTCTATATATTACATGAATGTGTGTGTTTGAGTGTGACATGTATGTGTAAGACGTGTGTGTAAATGTACGAGTGTGACGTCTGTGTGTGTGTGTATATATATAAGACATGTGACATTAGAGTAGCCTGGTCTGAACTGGCTGCCAGGGCAGACCAGGCTTATGTCTGAAAGGGGTCGACCCGGGAATTTCCCAGGTCTCAGGTTTAGTGTGAAAGGGGGTCCCAGCAAAAACCCAGGATTTTTCAGAGGTGAAAATCCCGGGTCTGAAGCAGGGAAATTTCCGGGTCCTATGTCTGAAAGGGGTATAAGAAATGTTTGTAACGTTTTTGTTGCACAGGAGATGGGAGAGAGGCGTGCCCACCGCATGGTAATGAACAAATCTCTTTACCACACACACGTGCTCTAGAATCCTGCACAAGGTGACAGAGGGGATTGTAATACGGAGGAAAGATTAGAAATGCAACAAGGTTATTCTGCATTTTCCCAAAAAAAGGTGGCACAGTGGTTAGCATTACAGCATTTAGGTCAGGAGTTCAGTTCTTGATAAGAGCCAATTCTGTGCAGAGTTTGTATGTTTTTTAAGCATTTGCATTGGTTGCCCCCCACCCGAACACGGACCCACATTCTCTGGAAACATACTGGTAGGTAATTGGATGCTAAAAAAAATGGGATCGGGACCAAAGTGAATGACGCATATCCCCTCTGTACAGTGTTGCATAAAAATGCAGGCACTATATAAATAAACAACAACAACAATAATAATAATAATAATAATAATAATAATACTACAGTGCACTATCCACAGTGAACAGTTATCTGTTTTCTTTTTTTAATTAGTTGAAAGTTGTAAGGTGATATGTGTAAACAAAGCTTGAAAAGGTTTGATTTCAGTTTTATTTTCCAGGGAGTAATGTGTCAAAAGGTAAGGGTTCTGACAGGGTTTAATGAGTTTCTATAGGCACTGTACCTGTGTACTGACCCTAGAGAAACATAAATACATACTGCACCTACATACATACAAGTACAGTATATCTATACAGATGCTCTGTCATGCTTGCCAGCTTTGGAAAGCATCCAGAGATTTAGAGGACAAACATAACTAAGTCATTTTGACCTGATTATCTTCTTCATGACCTGACCACCTCCCACCGCTGTACGTGATCACAGATCGCCCCCCGATTCATGATGATGTGAATTGCATCATTACATGTCAGGGAACAGGGCTCTGCATTATGACACATTTTGCATTATCACGCTGCGGTGCTGCATCTCTCCATTTGCCTGAGATAGACACACTCCACCTGCTAAGGCTGCATATTGTAAGGCATTTGTCAGTTATAATCAGTTCCAAATATGTCTGAAAAGCTGAATGTGTGTGTAAGTACAGCACAAACAGATATTTATTCCAGTTTAGACTTTTTTGGCTAGATGCATTATCGCTTGGAAAGTGATAAAATGGAGAGTGAAAAAGTACCAGCCAATCAGCTCCTAACTGACATTTTTCAAACACAGCCTGTGACATGGCAGTTAGGAGCTGATTGGCAGGTACTTTTTCACTCTCCATTTTATCACCTTCCAAGTGATGATGCATCTAGCCCTAAAAATTTTTAAATGTGACTTAGATTTATGGGACGACGTTTAATTTGTCACCTTTGGCCCCTAAAAATCCTGAGGCCACCAAAAGGTAGGCAACAATTCATTCATGGCTACAGAGTTTAAGGAACTGATCTGCATGGTTTAAAGTGGTGCTTTAAAAAATAAACCATAATAAACTACCGTATATATTGAAATATATGTTATCCTATCCATAAAAGCAAGACCTGCAAAATGAATTACAAATATATTATACAGGTTGAGTATCCCTTATCCAAAATGCTTGGGACCAGAGGTATTTTGGATATCAGATTTTTCCGTATTTTGGAATAATTGCATACCATAATGAGATATCATGGTGATGGGACCTAAATCTAAGCACAGAATGCACTTATGTCACATATACATCTTATACACACAGCCTGAAGGTCATTTTAGCCAATATTTTTTATAACTTTGTGCATTAAACAAAGTGTGTGTACATTCACACAATTCATTTATGTTTCATATACACACTATACACACAGCCTGAAGGTCATTTAATACAATATTTTTAATTATTTTGTGTATTAAACAAGGGTTGAGTACATTGAGCCATCAGAAAACAAAGGTTTCACTATCTCACTCAAAAAAGTCCGTATTTCGGAATATTCCGTATTTCGGAATAGTTGGATATGGGATACTCAACCTGTACTATAGATAAGGGTCTTGTTTGATTTCTGACCCCGCCGCTATTTGCGGGGAACTCGTATGTCTATCTGTGTAACCATGAGCTCTGTATTTCTGATACACACAGCCTGAAGGTCATTTAATACAATATTTTTAATAACTTTGTGTATTAAACAAAGTCTGTGTACATTGAGCCATCAGAAAACAAACGTTTCACTATCTCACTCTCTCTCAAAAAAGTCCGTATTTTGGAATATTCTGTATTTTGGAATATTTGGATATGGGATACTCAACCTGAACCAGTATTTGTTTAACACACTGGGGTATATTTACTAAGGCAGGCATTCCCAACCGCGGTCCTCAAGGCACACCAACAGTCCAGGTTTTAGTGATATCCAGGCTTCAGCACAGATGATTAAATCAGAATAACTGAGCTACTAATTAAGTCACCTGTGCTGAAGCCTGGATATCACTAAAACCAGGACTGTTAGTGTGCCTTGAGGACCGAGGTTGGGAAACACTGTACTAAGGTGTGAGATTTTTAGAAGTGGAGATGTTGCCCACAGCAACCAATCAGATTCTAACTATTATCTTCTAGTAGCAGCTAGATCATACTTGCCTACTGTCCCGGAATGGCCGGGAGGCTCCCGAAAATCGGGTGATCCTCCCGGCCCCACGGAAGAGCAAGCACGTCTCCCGATTCGCGGGGTCCCCCCTGCCCGTCCGCCCACTTAGTGTGTAAAGTGGGCGGTCCGGGCAGTCAATGACGCGATTCTTGCAAAATCGCGTCATCATAGCCACGCCCCCTGCATTGTAATGCCGGTGATTGCGGCATTACAGAGCGGGGGGCGTGGCTTAAAGGAGGCATCATCGTGACCCCACCCTTGCTCCGTCCCGCCTGCCCTTGCTCCGCCCCCATCCCGCCTCCGGCCCACCCCCTCCTCTTCATCACAGCCTCCCCTGCCCGCCCTCTGTGCCGACCTGGCTGCTCTCTCCCGCAGAGAGCAGCCAGAATGTCGGTAACTATGAGCTAGATAAATGTTAAGTGAAATCTGATTGGTTGCTGTGGGCAACATCTGCACTTCTAAAAAAATTCCCACAGGGGCAAACGCAGGATTTGCTGAGGGGGGGGGGTTCCGTTTTGCACACATATACTGTACATAGCACACCACACCACACACACACATTCGCACTGCATACACATGCATACTGTAGCACACGGCACACACACACATACATAATGTGTACATAGCACACCACACATACATACTGTAGCTCACCACACACATTGCATACATACACATACATGGAACACACACACATACATTATATGGCACACCACACACACACATTGCAAGCAAATACACATGCGTATACATAACACACCACACACATATTATACACACACACATACTGTATCCATAGGACACCACACATAGCACACATTGCACACACATACATAGTACAACACACACACACACACACACACACACACATATCATACTACACATCGTACACCACACACATAATACACATTGCAAAATTATACATAGAATACCACACACGCACACATAATGTACACACACACACACACACACACACACACACACACACACACACACACACACATATACAAAGCTCACCACACACACATTGCACACACATACATAATACACCACATACATAATACCCATTGCAAACTCATACATAGTATACCAGACACACATACTGTACATACACATACAAAAACATAATTACTTGGCGGCCCCTGCATTTCAGATTGTGCAGACAAAGGAGCAGCTGTGGGATGAGCATACATAGCAACTCCCCAGCTCTCCCGTCCGTGACATTTTGTTCTGCTGGTCAAAGCTCTCTGCCGCGGTCGCGATTGCGGATGCGATCGCAGTCACAGTTTATTTAGAGATGGTGACACAGCTGTCTCCATCTCTGGAAAAAAGAATCTGATCCGTCAGCTGGGAACCCCCCCCTGTGTGCGCCACTGTCCCACCTTACTAAATATACCCCATTATCGGTGTGTCTGCTTGAGAAAACCCAAACTGAATAAGGCCAGTAAAAGTTCCTTTTCTTTTATTATTTTCCTCAGTGCCATCTTGCGCGGTATTGTAATGGTTTCGCGTAGAGGCATGTGACACTGAAGAGGTTAATGTGCTTAGGGTGCAGTCACATGATGAACATAGGAAGTATGGAAACATTTGAACTGCTGTGGTTTGTGAATAGAGAGATTATCTTAAGGATAATTATTCCGTCAAGGCACTAATAATGCCTCTGCTGTAAAATGCATGATGTGCGGTCATTTTTGGAGCAGACTCCTGCTTAGCACTGCAACTTTTAAAATGACTTCCCACGTCCGTTATGTTGGAAATGCACTTTTTTTATTCCCCATTAGTTTCACGTAGTGTAAGTTTTCACCGCAATATAGTTCTACAGTCTGTATTTTCTCTGTACTAGTATATTCTGATAACGTTTCATTTCACTGCACAATTATCCAGACTCAGGAAACTTACATTTAATCAGTGCTTAGTGGTCCTAGAGACCCCCCCCATGCTTGTGAAATAAAGGGATTGCGCACACCGCAAAAGAGGTGTGGCCTCAAAAAGGGGCGTGGTCACCCAATAGTATCCCCAATCAAATGACGCTGCACAATCTTATTCACAGTACACCACATAGTAGTGTCCCTTATTCATGTTATGACACACATTAGTGTCCCTTATACACAAAGCCCACAGTAGTAGCACCCCTAATACACATAGGGGATCATTCTGACCTGATCGCACGCTGCGGATTTTGCAGCGCAGCAATCAGGTCAAAACTTGGCATGCGTATGCACCGCAATGCGCAGGCATGTCGTATGGGTGTAAAGCGAATCGATGCTGTGCCATGGATTTAACAAAGAATCTATTTGCACGGCCGATCACAAGGAGATTTACAGGAAGAAGGCGTTTGTGGGTGTCAACTGACTGTTTTATGGGAGTGTTTGGAAAAACGCAGGCGTGTCCAAGCGTTTGCAGGGCGGGTGTCTGACGTCAATTCCGGCCACGGACAGGCTGAAGTGATCGCAAGGAAGGACTGAGTAAGTTCAGAGCTACTCAGAAACTGCACAAAATGTTTTTGCACGGCTGCACATGCGATCACACACTTGCACGGCTAATATACACTCCCCGTGTTCCGTCTCCAAATGGAACTGGCGGAAAGCAGTTGCGCCCTGTTCCGGCTCACTTTATCCTCTGCAGTTAATGTTTTTGTGCTTGTGACACTTGAACATGCAGCACTCTTAACACTAAGGGGGATCTAACTGGCCATAGTGGTGCTGTGGCAGTGGAAAATGGGGGGTTAGTGATTGATTTATAACACTTATAACCAGAGCTTAAAGTGGTCCTGGAGAGGTGGTGGTACTCATTTTTAGAGATGAGCGGGTTCGGTTTCTCTGAAACCGAACCCGCACGAACTTCATGTTTTTTTTACGGGTCCGAGCAGACTCGGATCCTCCCGCCTTGCTCGGTTAACCCGAGCGCGCCCGAACGTCATCATGACGCTGTCGGATTCTCGCGAGACTCGGATTCTATATAAGGAGCCGCGCGTCGCCGCCATTTTCACACGTGCATTGAGATTGATAGGGAGAGGACGTGGCTGGCGTCCTCTCCATTAGAAATTAGATTAGAAGAGAGAGAGAGATTGTGCAGAGTCAGACAGAGTTTACCACAGTGACCAGTGCAGTTGTTGTTAGTTAACTTTTATTTATTTTAATATAATATATCCGTTCTCTGCTATATCCGTTCTCTGCCTGAAAAAAAACGATACACAGCAGCAGCCAGTCACACAGTGTGACTCAGTCTGTGTGCACTCAGCTCAGCCCAGTGTGCTGCACATCAATGTATAAAAGGCAAAGCTTATAATAATTGTGGGGGAGACTGGGGAGCACTGCAGGTTGTTATAGCAGGAGCCCCCAGGAGTACATAATATTATATTAATTTAAAATTAAACAGTGCACACTTTTGCTGCAGGAGTGCCACTGCCAGTGTGACTAGTGGTGACCAGTGCCTGACCACCAGTATAGTAGTATATTGTTGTATGTATTGTATACTATCTCTTTATCAACCAGTCTATATTAGCAGCAGACACAGTACAGTGCGGTAGTTCACGGCTGTGGCTACCTCTGTGTCGGCAGTCGGAACTCGGCAGGCAGTCCGTCCATCCATAATTGTATTACAATATATACCACCTAACCGTGGTATTTTTTTTTCTTTCTTTATACCGTCGTCATAGTGTCATACTAGTTGTTACGAGTATACTACTATCTCTTTATCAACCAGTGTACAGTGCGGTAGTTCACGGCTGTGGCTACCTCTGTGTCGGCAGTCGGCAGGCAGTCCGTCCATCCATAATTGTATTATTATTATAATATATACCACCTAACCGTGGTTTTTTTTTCATTCTTTATACCGTCATAGTGTCATACTAGTTGTTACGAGTATACTACTATCTCTTTATCAACCAGTGTACAGTGCGGTAGTTCACGGCTGTGGCTACCTCTGTGTCGGCAGTCGGCAGGCAGTCCGTCCATCCATAATTGTATTATTATTATAATATATACCACCTAACCGTGGTTTTTTTTTCATTCTTTATACCGTCGTCATAGTGTCATACTAGTTGTTACTAGAGATGAGCGCCTGAAATTTTTCGGGTTTTGTGTTTTGGTTTTGGGTTCGGTTCCGCGGCCGTGTTTTGGGTTCGACCGCGTTTTGGCAAAACCTCACCGAATTTTTTTTGTCGGATTCGGGTGTGTTTTGGATTCGGGTGGTTTTTTCAAAAAACCCTAAAAAACATCTTAAAACATTGAATTTGGGGGTCATTTTGATCCCATAGTATTATTAACCTCAATAACCATAATTAACACTCATTTTCAGTCTATTCTGAACACCTTACACCTCACAATATTATTTTTAGTCCTAAAATTTGCACCGAGGTCGCTGGATGACTAAGCTCAGCGACCCTAGTGGCCGACACAAACACCGGGCCCATCTAGGAGTGGCACTGCAGTGTCACGCAGGATGTCCCTTCCAAAAAACCCTCCCCAAACAGCACATGACGCAAAGAAAAAAAGAGGCGCAATGAGGTAGCTGTGTGAGTAAGATTAGCGACCCTAGTGGCCGACACAAACACCGGGCCCATCTAGGAGTGGCACTGCAGTGTCACGCAGGATGTCCCTTCCAAAAAACCCTCCCCAAACAGCACATGACGCAAAGAAAAAAAGAGGCGCAATGAGGTAGCTGTGTGAGTAAGATTAGCGACCCTAGTGGCCGACACAAACACCGGGCCCATCTAGGAGTGGCACTGCAGTGTCACGCAGGATGTCCCTTCCAAAAAACCCTCCCCAAACAGCACATGACGCAAAGAAAAAAAGAGGCGCAATGAGGTAGCTGACTGTGTGAGAAAGATAAGCGACCCTAGTGGCCGACACAAACACCGGGCCCATCTAGGAGTGGCACTGCAGTGTCACGCAGGATGTCCCTTCCAAAAAACCCTCCCCAAACAGCACATGACGCAAAGAAAAAAAGAGGCGCAATGAGGTAGCTGTGTGAGTAAGATTAGCGACCCTAGTGGCCGACACAAACACCGGGCCCATCTAGGAGTGGCACTGCAGTGTCACGCAGGATGTCCCTTCCAAAAAACCCTCCCCAAACAGCACATGACGCAAAGAAAAAAAGAGGCGCAATGAGGTAGCTGTGTGAGTAAGATTAGCGACCCTAGTGGCCGACACAAACACCGGGCCCATCTAGGAGTGGCACTGCAGTGTCACGCAGGATGTCCCTTCCAAAAAACCCTCCCCAAACAGCACATGACGCAAAGAAAAAAAGAGGCGCAATGAGGTAGCTGACTGTGTGAGAAAGATAAGCGACCCTAGTGGCCGACACAAACACCGGGCCCATCTAGGAGTGGCACTGCAGTGTCACGCAGGATGTCCCTTCCAAAAAACCCTCCCCAAACAGCACATGACGCAAAGAAAAAAAGAGGCGCAATGAGGTAGCTGTGTGAGTAAGATTAGCGACCCTAGTGGCCGACACAAACACCTGGCCCATCTAGGAGTGGCACTGCAGTGTCACGCAGGATGTCCCTTCCAAAAAACCCTCCCCAAACAGCACATGACGCAAAGAAAAAAAGAGGCGCAATGAGGTAGCTGACTGTGTGAGAAAGATAAGCGACCCTAGTGGCCGACACAAACACCGGGCCCATCTAGGAGTGGCACTGCAGTGTCACGCAGGATGTCCCTTCCAAAAAACCCTCCCCAAACAGCACATGACGCAAAGAAAAAAAGAGGCGCAATGAGGTAGCTGACTGTGTGAGAAAGATAAGCGACCCTAGTGGCCGACACAAACACCGGGCCCATCTAGGAGTGGCACTGCAGTGTCACGCAGGATGTCCCTTCCAAAAAACCCTCCCCAAACAGCACATGACGCAAAGAAAAATAAAAGAAAAAAGAGGTGCAAGATGGAATTGTCCTTGGGCCCTTCCCACCCACCCTTATGTTGTATAAACAAAACAGGACATGCACACTTTAACCAACCCATCATTTCAGTGACAGGGTCTGCCACACGACTGTGACTGAAATGACGGGTTGGTTTGGACCCCCACCAAAAAAGAAGCAATTAATCTCTCCTTGCACAAACTGGCTCTACAGAGGCAAGATGTCCACCTCATCATCATCGTCCGATATATCACCGTGTACATCCCCCTCCTCACAGATTATCAATTCGTCCCCACTGGAATCCACCATGTCAGCTCCCTGTGTACTTTGTGGAGGCAATTGCTGCTGGTCAATGTCTCCGCGGAGGAATTGATTATAATTCATTTTAATGAACATCATCTTCTCCACATTTTCTGGATGTAACCTCGTACGCCGATTGCTGACAAGGTGAGCGGCGGCACTAAACACTCTTTCGGAGTACACACTTGTGGGAGGGCAACTTAGGTAGAATAAAGCCAGTTTGTGCAAGGGCCTCCAAATTGCCTCTTTTTCCTGCCAGTATAAGTACGGACTGTGTGACGTGCCTACTTGGATGCGGTCACTCATATAATCCTCCACCATTCTATCAATGGTGAGAGAATCATATGCAGTGACAGTAGACGACATGTCCGTAATGGTTGTCAGGTCCTTCAGTCCGGACCAGATGTCAGCATCAGCAGTCGCTCCAGACTGCCCTGCATCACCGCCAGCGGGTGGGCTCGGAATTCGGATTTGGGATTTCGAAGAATGCACAGTTCTTTGCTGTGCTGCTTTTGCCAGCTTGAGTCTTTTCATTTTTCTAGCGAGAGGCTGAGTGCTTCCATCCTCATGTGAAGCTGAACCACTAGCCATGAACATAGGCCAGGGCCTCAGCCGTTCCTTGCCACTCCGTGTGGTAAATGGCATATTGGCAAGTTTACGCTTCTCCTCCGACAATTTTATTTTAGGTTTTGGAGTCCTTTTTTTTCTGATATTTGGTGTTTTGGATTTGACATGCTCTGTACTATGACATTGGGCATCGGCCTTGGCAGACGACGTTGCTGGCATTTCATCGTCTCGGCCATGACTAGTGGCAGCAGCTTCAGCACGAGGTGGAAGTGGATCTTGATCTTTCCCTAATTTTGGAACCTCAACTTTTTTGTTCTCCATATTTTATAGGCAGAACTAAAAGGCACCTCAGGTAAACAATGGAGATGGATGGATTGGATACTAGTATACAATTATGGACGGACTGCCACGGTTAGGTGGTATAAAAAAACCACGGTTAGGTGGTATATAATACAATTATGGATGGACGGACTGCCTGCCGAGTTCCGACACAGAGGTAGCCACAGCCGTGAACTACCGCACTGTACACTGGTTGATAAAGAGATAGTAGTATACTCGTAACAACTAGTATGACACTATGACGACGGTATAAAGAATGAAAAAAAAACCACGGTTAGGTGGTATATATTATAATAATAATACAATTATGGATGGACGGACTGCCTGCCGACTGCCGACACAGAGGTAGCCACAGCCGTGAACTACCGCACTGTACACTGGTTGATAAAGAGATAGTAGTATACTCGTAACAACTAGTATGACACTATGACGACGGTATAAAGAATGAAAAAAAAACCACGGTTAGGTGGTATATATTATAATAATAATACAATTATGGATGGACGGACTGCCTGCCGACTGCCGACACAGAGGTAGCCACAGCCGTGAACTACCGCACTGTACACTGGTTGATAAAGAGATAGTAGTATACTCGTAACAACTAGTATGACACTATGACGACGGTATAAAGAATGAAAAAAAAACCACGGTTAGGTGGTATATATTATAATAATAATACAATTATGGATGGACGGACTGCCTGCCGACTGCCGACACAGAGGTAGCCACAGCCGTGAACTACCGCACTGTACACTGGTTGATAAAGAGATAGTAGTATACTCGTAACAACTAGTATGACACTATGACGACGGTATAAAGAATGAAAAAAAAACCACGGTTAGGTGGTATATATTATAATAATAATACAATTATGGATGGACGGACTGCCTGCCGACTGCCGACACAGAGGTAGCCACAGCCGTGAACTACCGCACTGTACACTGGTTGATAAAGAGATAGTAGTATACTCGTAACAACTAGTATGACACTATGACGACGGTATAAAGAATGAAAAAAAAACCACGGTTAGGTGGTATATATTATAATAATAATACAATTATGGATGGACGGACTGCCTGCCGACTGCCGACACAGAGGTAGCCACAGCCGTGAACTACCGCACTGTACACTGGTTGATAAAGAGATAGTAGTATACTCGTAACAACTAGTATGACACTATGACGACGGTATAAAGAATGAAAAAAAAACCACGGTTAGGTGGTATATATTATAATAATAATACAATTATGGATGGACGGACTGCCTGCCGACTGCCGACACAGAGGTAGCCACAGCCGTGAACTACCGCACTGTACACTGGTTGATAAAGAGATAGTAGTATACTCGTAACAACTAGTATGACACTATGACGACGGTATAAAGAATGAAAAAAAAACCACGGTTAGGTGGTATATATTATAATAATAATACAATTATGGATGGACGGACTGCCTGCCGACTGCCGACACAGAGGTAGCCACAGCCGTGAACTACCGCACTGTACACTGGTTGATAAAGAGATAGTAGTATACTCGTAACAACTAGTATGACACTATGACGACGGTATAAAGAAAGAAAAAAAAATACCACAGTTAGGTGGTATATATTATAATAATAATACAATTATGGATGGACGGACTGCCTGCCGACTGCCGACACAGAGGTAGCCACAGCCGTGAACTACCGCACTGTACACTGGTTGATAAAGAGATAGTAGTATACTCGTAACAACTAGTATGACACTATGACGGTATAAAGAATGAAAAAAAAACCACGGTTAGGTGGTATATATTATAATAATAATACAATTATGGATGGACGGACTGCCTGCCGACTGCCGACACAGAGGTAGCCACAGCCGTGAACTACCGCACTGTACACTGGTTGATAAAGAGATAGTAGTATACTCGTAACAAGTATGACACTATGACGACGGTATAAAGAAAGAAAAAAAAATACCACGGTTAGGTGGTATATATTGTAATACAATTATGGATGGACGGACTGCCTGCCGAGTTCCGACTGCCGACACAGAGGTAGCCACAGCCGTGAACTACCGCACTGTACTGTGTCTGCTGCTAATATAGACTGGTTGATAAAGAGATAGTATACAATACATACAACAATATACTACTATACTGGTGGTCAGGCACTGGTCACCACTAGTCACACTGGCAGTGGCACTCCTGCAGCAAAAGTGTGCACTGTTTAATTTTAAATTAATATAATATTATGTACTCCTGGGGGCTCCTGCTATAACAACCTGCAGTGCTCCCCAGTCTCCCCCACAATTATTATAAGCTTTGCCTTTTATACATTGATGTGCAGCACACTGGGCTGAGCTGAGTGCACACAGACTGAGTCACACTGTGTGACTGGCTGCTGCTGTGTATCGTTTTTTTTCAGGCAGAGAACGGATATAGCAGAGAACGGATATATTATATTAAAATAAATAAAAGTTAACTAACAACAACTGCACTGGTCACTGTGGTAAACTCTGTCTGACTCTGCACAATCTCTCTCTCTCTTCTAATCTAATTTCTAATGGAGAGGACGCCAGCCACGTCCTCTCCCTATCAATCTCAATGCACGTGTGAAAATGGCGGCGACGCGCGGCTCCTTATATAGAATCCGAGTCTCGCGCGAATCCGACAGCGTCATGATGACGTTCGGGCGCGCTCGGGTTAACCGAGCAAGGCGGGAGGATCCGAGTCTGCTCGGACCCGTGAAAAAAACATGAAGTTCGTGCGGGTTCGGTTTCAGAGAAACCGAACCCGCTCATCTCTAGTTGTTACGAGTATACTACTATCTCTTTATCAACCAGTGTACAGTGCGGTAGTTCACGGCTGTGGCTACCTCTGTGTCGGCAGTCGGCAGGCAGTCCGTCCATCCATAATTGTATTATTATTATAATATATACCACCTAACTGTGGTATTTTTTTTTCTTTCTTTATACCGTCGTCATAGTGTCATACTAGTTGTTACGAGTATACTACTATCTCTTTATCAACCAGTGTACAGTGCGGTAGTTCACGGCTGTGGCTACCTCTGTGTCGGCAGTCGGCAGGCAGTCCGTCCATCCATAATTGTATTATTATTATAATATATACCACCTAACTGTGGTATTTTTTTTTCTTTCTTTATACCGTCGTCATAGTGTCATACTAGTTGTTACGAGTATACTACTATCTCTTTATCAACCAGTGTACAGTGCGGTAGTTCACGGCTGTGGCTACCTCTGTGTCGGCAGTCGGCAGGCAGTCCGTCCATCCATAATTGTATTATTATTATAATATATACCACCTAACTGTGGTATTTTTTTTTCTTTCTTTATACCGTCGTCATAGTGTCATACTAGTTGTTACGAGTATACTACTATCTCTTTATCAACCAGTGTACAGTGCGGTAGTTCACGGCTGTGGCTACCTCTGTGTCGGCAGTCGGCAGGCAGTCCGTCCATCCATAATTGTATTATTATTATAATATATACCACCTAACTGTGGTATTTTTTTTTCTTTCTTTATACCGTCGTCATAGTGTCATACTAGTTGTTACGAGTATACTACTATCTCTTTATCAACCAGTGTACAGTGCGGTAGTTCACGGCTGTGGCTACCTCTGTGTCGGCAGTCGGCAGGCAGTCCGTCCATCCATAATTGTATTATTATTATAATATATACCACCTAACCGTGGTTTTTTTATACCACCTAACCGTGGCAGTCCGTCCATAATTGTATACTAGTATCCAATCCATCCATCTCCATTGTTTACCTGAGGTGCCTTTTAGTTCTGCCTATAAAATATGGAGAACAAAAAAGTTGAGGTTCCAAAATTAGGGAAAGATCAAGATCCACTTCCACCTCGTGCTGAAGCTGCTGCCACTAGTCATGGCCGAGACGATGAAATGCCAGCAACGTCGTCTGCCAAGGCCGATGCCCAATGTCATAGTACAGAGCATGTCAAATCCAAAACACCAAATATCAGAAAAAAAAGGACTCCAAAACCTAAAATAAAATTGTCGGAGGAGAAGCGTAAACTTGCCAATATGCCATTTACCACACGGAGTGGCAAGGAACGGCTGAGGCCCTGGCCTATGTTCATGGCTAGTGGTTCAGCTTCACATGAGGATGGAAGCACTCAGCCTCTCGCTAGAAAACTGAAAAGACTCAAGCTGGCAAAAGCACCGCAAAGAACTGTGCGTTCTTTGAAATCCCAAATCCACAAGGAGAGTCCAATTGTGTCGGTTGCGATGCCTGACCTTCCCAACACTGGACGTGAAGAGCATGCGCCTTCCACCATTTGCACGCCCCCTGCAAGTGCTGGAAGGAGCACCCGCAGTCCAGTTCCTGATAGTCAGATTGAAGATGTCAGTGTTGAAGTACACCAGGATGAGGAGGATATGGGTGTTGCTGGCGCTGGGGAGGAAATTGACCAGGAGGATTCTGATGGTGAGGTGGTTTGTTTAAGTCAGGCACCCGGGGAGACACCTGTTGTCCGTGGGAGGAATATGGCCGTTGACATGCCAGGTGAAAATACCAAAAAAATCAGCTCTTCGGTGTGGAGGTATTTCACCAGAAATGCGGACAACAGGTGTCAAGCCGTGTGTTCCCTTTGTCAAGCTGTAATAAGTAGGGGTAAGGACGTTAACCACCTCGGAACATCCTCCCTTATACGTCACCTGCAGCGCATTCATAATAAGTCAGTGACAAGTTCAAAAACTTTGGGTGACAGCGGAAGCAGTCCACTGACCAGTAAATCCCTTCCTCTTGTAACCAAGCTCACGCAAACCACCCCACCAACTCCCTCAGTGTCAATTTCCTCCTTCCCCAGGAATGCCAATAGTCCTGCAGGCCATGTCACTGGCAAGTCTGACGAGTCCTCTCCTGCCTGGGATTCCTCCGATGCATCCTTGCGTGTAACGCCTACTGCTGCTGGCGCTGCTGTTGTTGCCGCTGGGAGTCGATGGTCATCCCAGAGGGGAAGTCGTAAGCCCACTTGTACTACTTCCAGTAAGCAATTGACTGTTCAACAGTCCTTTGCGAGGAAGATGAAATATCACAGCAGTCATCCTACTGCAAAGCGGATAACTGAGTCCTTGACAACTATGTTGGTGTTAGACGTGCGTCCGGTATCCGCCGTTAGTTCACAGGGAACTAGACAATTTATTGAGGCAGTGTGCCCCCGTTACCAAATACCATCTAGGTTCCACTTCTCTAGGCAGGCGATACCGAGAATGTACACGGACGTCAGAAAAAGACTCACCAGTGTCCTAAAAAATGCAGTTGTACCCAATGTCCACTTAACCACGGACATGTGGACAAGTGGAGCAGGGCAGGGTCAGGACTATATGACTGTGACAGCCCACTGGGTAGATGTATGGACTCCCGCCGCAAGAACAGCAGCGGCGGCACCAGTAGCAGCATCTCGCAAACGCCAACTCTTTCCTAGGCAGGCTACGCTTTGTATCACCGCTTTCCAGAATACGCACACAGCTGAAAACCTCTTACGGCAACTGAGGAAGATCATCGCGGAATGGCTTACCCCAATTGGACTCTCCTGTGGATTTGTGGCATCGGACAACGCCAGCAATATTGTGTGTGCATTAAATATGGGCAAATTCCAGCACGTCCCATGTTTTGCACATACCTTGAATTTGGTGGTGCAGAATTTTTTAAAAAACGACAGGGGCGTGCAAGAGATGCTGTCGGTGGCCAGAAAAATTGCGGGACACTTTCGGCGTACAGGCACCACGTACAGAAGACTGGAGCACCACCAAAAACTACTGAACCTGCCCTGCCATCATCTGAAGCAAGAAGTGGTAACGAGGTGGAATTCAACCCTCTATATGCTTCAGAGGTTGGAGGAGCAGCAAAAGGCCATTCAAGCCTATACAATTGAGCACGATATAGGAGATGGAATGCACCTGTCTCAAGTGCAGTGGAGAATGATTTCAACGTTGTGCAAGGTTCTGATGCCCTTTGAACTTGCCACACGTGAAGTCAGTTCAGACACTGCCAGCCTGAGTCAGGTCATTCCCCTCATCAGGCTTTTGCAGAAGAAGCTGGAGGCATTGAAGAAGGAGCTAACACGGAGCGATTCCGCTAGGCATGTGGGACTTGTGGATGCAGCCCTTAATTCGCTTAACAAGGATTCACGGGTGGTCAATCTGTTGAAATCAGAGCACTACATTTTGGCCACCGTGCTCGATCCTAGATTTAAAGCCTACCTTGGATCTCTCTTTCCGGCAGACACAGGTCTGCTGGGGTTGAAAGACCTGCTGGTGACAAAATTGTCAAGTCAAGCGGAACGCGACCTGTCAACATCTCCTCCTTCACATTCTCCCGCAACTGGGGGTGCGAGGAAAAGGCTCAGAATTCCGAGCCCACCCGCTGGCGGTGATGCAGGGCAGTCTGGAGCGACTGCTGATGCTGACATCTGGTCCGGACTGAAGGACCTGACAACGATTACGGACATGTCGTCTACTGTCACTGCATATGATTCTCTCAACATTGATAGAATGGTGGAGGATTATATGAGTGACCGCATCCAAGTAGGCACGTCACACAGTCCGTACTTATACTGGCAGGAAAAAGAGGCAATTTGGAGGCCCTTGCACAAACTGGCTTTATTCTACCTAAGTTGCCCTCCCACAAGTGTGTACTCCGAAAGAGTGTTTAGTGCCGCCGCTCACCTTGTCAGCAATCGGCGTACGAGGTTACATCCAGAAAATGTGGAGAAGATGATGTTCATTAAAATGAATTATAATCAATTCCTCCGCGGAGACATTGACCAGCAGCAATTGCCTCCACAAAGTACACAGGGAGCTGAGATGGTGGATTCCAGTGGGGACGAATTGATAATCTGTGAGGAGGGGGATGTACACGGTGATATATCGGAGGGTGAAGATGAGGTGGACATCTTGCCTCTGTAGAGCCAGTTTGTGCAAGGAGAGATTAATTGCTTCTTTTTTGGGGGGGGTCCAAACCAACCCGTCATATCAGTCACAGTCGTGTGGCAGACCCTGTCACTGAAATGATGGGTTGGTTAAAGTGTGCATGTCCTGTTTTGTTTATACAACATAAGGGTGGGTGGGAGGGCCCAAGGATAATTCCATCTTGCACCTCTTTTTTCTTTTCTTTTTCTTTGCATCATGTGCTGATTGGGGAGGGTTTTTTGGAAGGGACATCCTGCGTGACACTGCAGTGCCACTCCTAGATGGGCCCGGTGTTTGTGTCGGCCACTAGGGTCGCTTATCTTTCTCACACAGTCAGCTACCTCATTGCGCCTCTTTTTTTCTTTGCGTCATGTGCTGTTTGGGGAGGGTTTTTTGGAAGGGACATCCTGCGTGACACTGCAGTGCCACTCCTAGATGTGCCCGGTGTTTGTGTCGGCCACTAGGGTCGCTAATCTTACTCACACAGTCAGCTACCTCATTGCGCCTCTTTTTTTCTTTGCGTCATGTGCTGTTTGGGGAGGGTTTTTTGGAAGGGCCATCCTGCGTGACACTGCAGTGCCACTCCTAGATGGGCCCGGTGTTTGTGTCGGCCACTAGGGTCGCTAATCTTACTCACACAGCTACCTCATTGCGCCTCTTTTTTTCTTTGCGTCATGTGCTGTTTGGGGAGGGTTTTTTGGAAGGGACATCCTGCGTGACACTGCAGTGCCACTCCTAGATGGGCCCGGTGTTTGTGTCGGCAACTAGGGTCGCTTATCTTTCTCACACAGCTACCTCATTGCGCCTCTTTTTTTCTTTGCGTCATGTGCTGTTTGGGGAGGGTTTTTTGGAAGGGACATCCTGCGTGACACTGCAGTGCCACTCCTAGATGGGCCCGGTGTTTGTGTCGGCCACTAGGGTCGCTTATCTTTCTCACACAGTCAGCTACCTCATTGCGCCTCTTTTTTTCTTTGCGTCATGTGCTGTTTGGGGAGGGTTTTTTGGAAGGGACATCCTGCGTGACACTGCAGTGCCACTCCTAGATGGGCCCGGTGTTTGTGTCGGCCACTAGGGTCGCTTATCTTACTCACACAGCGACCTCGGTGCAAATTTTAGGACTAAAAATAATATTGTGAGGTGTGATGTGTTCAGAATAGGCTGAAAATGAGTGTAAATTATGTTTTTTGAGGTTAATAATACTTTGGGATCAAAATTACCCCCAAATTCTATGATTTAAGCAGTTTTTTAGGGTTTTTTGAAAAAAACACCCGAATCCAAAACACACCCGAATCCGACAAAAAAAATTCGGTGAGGTTTTGCCAAAACGCGTTCGAACCCAAAACACGGCCGCGGAACCGAACCCAAAACCAAAACACAAAACCCGAAAAATTTCAGGCGCTCATCTCTACTCATTTTCCCTGCCACCTAACCCACACTCCCAACCCTCACATTAAGAGGAGTCAGGGCCAGTGCTAGTGTTTTCGGCACCTCCCTGCAAACTATAAATTAGTGCCATACTTCCCATACTTTATAAAGGGACATTGATCTCACAAAGAAGCAGCGTGGTCACACAATAGTACCACCAGTTCAAATTACACCACACAGTAGCACAATCTTATTCACATAACACAGCATATAGTGCCCCTGATTTATATTACACCACATAGTAATGCCCCTTATCAGTGCTGAAAGTAGGGTGGTACCATTAAGAAATATGGCCCACCGCTGGGGCATCATTTATAAGAGGCATTTTTGTGTGTGGGCATAAAATGGTGTCAGTGCCATTACTGTGTGTGGCATAATATGTAATAGGCATTACGGTGTGCATTATAATATGTAAGGCATTATGGTGTATGGCATAATGTGGCCATGCCCCTCTTTTCATATAAGCCATGCTCCCGCATAACACATGACTAGAGATGTGCACCGGAAATTTTTCGGGTTTTGTGTTTTGGTTTTGGGTTCGGTTCCGCGGCCGTGTTTTGGGTTCGAACGCGTTTTGGCAAAACCTCACCAAATTTTTTTTGTCGGATTCGGGTGTGTTTTGGATTCGGGTGTTTTTTTCAAAAAACCCTAAAAAACAGCTTAAATCATAGAATTTGGGGGTCATTTTGATCCCAAAGTATTATTAACCTCAATAACCATAATTTCCACTCATTTTCAGTCTATTCTGAACACCTCACACCTCACAATATTATTTTTAGTCCTAAAATTTGCACCGAGGTCGCTGGATGACTAAGCTCAGCGACCCAAGTGGCCGACACAAACACCTGGCCCATCTAGGAGTGGCACTGCAGTGTCACGCAGGATGGCCCTTCCAAAAAACACTCCCCAAACAGCACATGACGCAAAGAAAAAAAGAGGCGCAATGAGGTAGCTGTGTGACTAAGCTCAGCGACCCAAGTGCCCGACACAAACACCTGGCCCATCTAGGAGTGGCACTGCAGTGTCACGCAGGATGGCCCTTCCAAAAAACACTCCCCAAACAGCACATGACGCAAAGAAAAAAAGAGGCGCAATGAGGTAGCAGTGTGACTAAGCTCAGCGACCCTAGTGGTCGACACAAACACCTGGCCCATCTAGGAGTGGCACTGCAGTGTCACGCAGGATGGCCCTTCCAAAAAACACTCCCCAAACAGCACATGACGCAAAGAAAAATTAAAGAAAAAAGAGGTGCAAGATGGAATTGTCCTTGGGCCCTCCCACCCACCCTTATGTTGTATAAACAGGACATGCACACTTTAACCAACCCATCATTTCAGTGACAGGGTCTGCCACACGACTGTGATTGAAATGACGGGTTGGTTTGGACCCCCACCAAAAAAGAAGCAATTAATCTCTCCTTGCACAAACTGGCTCTACAGAGGCAAGATGTCCACCTCATCATCATCCTCCGATTCATCACCGTGTACATCCCCCTCCTCACAGATTATCAATTCGTCCCCACTGGAATCCACCATCACAGCTCCCTGTGTACTTTGTGGAGGCAATTGCTGCTGGTGAATGTCTCCATGGAGGAATTGATTATAATTCATTTTAATGAACATCATCTTCTCCACATTTTCTGGAAGTAACCTCGTACGCCGATTGCTGACAAGGTGAGCGGCGGCACTAAACACTCTTCGGAGTACACACTTGTGGGAGGGCAACTTAGGTAGAATAAAGCCAGTTTCTGCAAGGGCCTCCAAATTGCCTCTTTTTCCTGCCAGTATACGTACGGACTGTCTGACGTGCCTACTTGGATGCGGTCACTCATATAATCCTCCACCATTCTTTCAATGGGGAGAGAATCATATGCAGTGACAGTAGACGACATGTCCGTAATCGTTGGCAGGTCCTTCAGTCCGGACCAGATGTCAGCATCAGCAGTCGCTCCAGACTGCCCTGCATCACCGCCAGCGGGTGGGCTCGGAATTCTGAGCCTTTTCCTCGCACCCCCAGTTGCGGGAGAATGTGAAGGAGGAGATGTTGACAGGTCGCGTTCCGCTTGACTTGACAATTTTCTCACCAGCAGTTCTTTGAACCCCTGCAGACTTGTGTCTGCCGGAAAGAGAGATACAACGTAGGTTTTAAATCTAGGATCGAGCACGGTGGCCAAAATGTAGTGCTCTGATTTCAACAGATTGACCACCCGTGAATCCTTGTTAAGCGAATTAAGGGCTCCATCCACAAGTCCCACATGCCTAGCGGAATCGCTCTGTGTTAGCTCCTCCTTCAATGTCTCCAGCTTCTTCTGCAAAAGCCTGATGAGGGGAATGACCTGACTCAGGCTGGCAGTGTCTGAACTGACTTCACGTGTGGCAAGTTCAAAAGGTTGCAGAACCTTGCACAACGTTGAAATCATTTTCCACTGCGCTTGAGACAGGTGCATTCCACCTCCTATATCGTGCTCAGCTGTATAGGCTTGAATGGCCTTTTGCTGCTCCTCCAACCTCTGAAGCATATAGAGGGTTGAATTCCACCTCGTTACCACTTCTTGCTTCAGATGATGGCAGGGCAGGTTCAGGCGTTTTTGGTGTTGCTCCAGTCTTCTGTACGTGGTGCCTGTACGCCGAAAGTGTCCCGCAATTCTTCTGGCCACCGACAGCATCTCTTGCACACCCCTCTCGTTTTTTAAATAATTCTGCACCACCAAATTCAAGGTATGTGCAAAACATGGGACGTGATGGAATTTGCCCATATTTAATGCACACACAATATTGCTGGCGTTGTCCGATGCCACAAATCCACAGGAGAGTCCAATTGGGGTAAGCCATTCTGCGATGATCTTCCTCAGTTGCCGTAAGAGGTTTTTAGCTGTGTGCGTATTCTGGAAAGCGGTGATACAAAGCGTAGCCTGCCTAGGAAAGAGTTGGCGTTTGCGAGATGCTGCTACTGGTGCCGCCGCTGCTGTTCTTGCGGCGGGAGTCCATACATCTACCCAGTGGGCTGTCACAGTCATATAGTCCTGAGTCTGCCCTGCTCCACTTGTCCACATGTCCGTGGTTAAGTGGACATTGGGTACAACTGCATTTTTTAGGACACTGGTGAGTCTTTTTCTGAGGTCTGTGTACATTTTCGGTATCGCCTGCCTAGAGAAATGGAACCTAGATGGTATTTGGTACCAGGGACACAGTACCTCAAACAAGTCTCTAGTTGGCTCTGCAGTAATGATGGATACCGGAACCACGGTTCTCACCGCCCAGGATGCCAAGGCCTCAGTTATCCGCTTTGCAGCAGGATGACTGCTGTGATATTTCATCTTCCTCGCAAAGGACTGTTGGACAGTCAATTGCTTGGTGGAAGTAGTAAAAGTGGTCTTACGACTTCCCCTCTGGGATGACCATCGACTCCCAGCAGCAACAACAGCAGCGCCAGCAGCAGTAGGCGTTACACGCAAGGATGCATCGGAGGAATCCCAGGCAGGAGAGGACTCGTCAGAATTGCCAGTGACATGGTCTGCAGGACTATTGGCATTCCTGGGGAAGGAGGAAATTGACACTGAGGGAGTTGGTGGGGTGGTTTGCGTGAGCTTGGTTACAAGAGTAAGGGATTTACTGGTCAGTGGACTGCTTCCGCTGTCGCCCAAAGTTTTTGAACTTGTCACTGACTTATGATGAATGCGCTGCAGGTGACGTATAAGGGAGGATGTTCCGAGGTGGTTAACGTCCTTACCCCTACTTATTACAGCTTGACAAAGGCAACACACGGCTTGACAAATGTTGTCCGCATTTCTGTTGAAATACTTCCACACTGAAGAGCTGATTTTTTTGGTATTTTCACCAGGCATGTCAATGGCCATATTCCTCCCACGGACAACAGGTGTCTCCCCGGGTGCCTGACTTAAACAAACCACCTCACCATCAGAATCCTCCTGGTCAATTTCCTCCCCAGCGCCAGCAACACCCATATCCTTCTCATCCTGGTGTACTTCAACACTGACATCTTCAATCTGACTATCAGGAACTGGACTGCGGGTGCTCCTTCCAGCACTTGCAGGGGGCGTGCAAATGGTGGAAGGCGCATGCTCTTCACGTCCAGTGTTGGGAAGGTCAGGCATCGCAACCGACACAATTGGACTCTCCTTGTGGATTTGTGATTTCGAAGAACGCACAGTTCTTTGCTGTGCTTTTGCCAGCTAAAGTCTTTTAAATTTTCTAGCGAGAGGCTGAGTGCTTCCATCCTCATGTGAAGCTGAACCACTAGCCATGAACATAGGCCAGGGCCTCAGCCGTTCCTTGCCACTCCGTGTGGTAAATGGCATATTGGCAAGTTTACGCTTCTCCTCCGACAATTTTATTTTAGATTTTTGAGTCCTTTTTTTACTGATATTTGGTGTTTTGGATTTTACATGCTCTGTACTATGACATTGGGCATCGGCCTTGGCAGACGACGTTGATGGCATTTCATCGTCTCGGCCATGACTAGTGGCAGCAGCTTCAGCACGAGGTGGAAGTGGATCTTGATCTTTCCCTATTTTTGGAACCTCAACATTTTTGTTCTACATATTTTAATAGGCACAACTAAAAGGCACCTCAGGTAAACAATGGAGATGGATGGATACTAGTATACTTATGGATGACGAGCGACTGCCGACACAGAGGTAGCTACAGCCGTGGACTACCGTACTGCGTCTGCTAGTATAGACTGGATGATAATGATATAAAAAATATATATATATATCACTACTGCAGGACAGGTATATATTGTATAATGACGGACCTGCTGGACACTGTCAGCACTGCAGACTCCTAAACTACTAGTATGAAGAAGATAGAAATATAATGAATGACGGACCTGCTGGACACTGTCAGCAGAATGCGTTTATATATAGAATAAAAAAAAAAAACACCACACGAGTGTTTAACTTTTTCAGGCAGACAATATACTGGTGGTCACTGCTGGTCAGTCACACTGGCACTCTGGCAGCAAAAGTGTGCACTGTTAAATATGTACTCCTGCTATAACTGCTCCCCAGTCTCCCCCACAATTAAGCTGTGTGAGCAGTGAGCACTACTCAGCACAGTCAGATATACATAGATGATATTTTCATGCAGCACACTGAGGCTGAGCACAGATATGGTATGTGACTGTGTATCGTTTTTTTTCAGGCAGAGAACGGATTATATTAAATAATAAATAAAACTGGTGGTCACCACTAGTATAACTATCAGCAAAACTCTGCACTCTCTGAGTACTCCTAATGCTCCAGTAAATCAAGTGTCTCACTCTCTATCTAAACGGAGAGGACGCCAGCCACGTCCTCTCCCTATCAATCTCAATGCACGTGTGAAAATGGCGGCGACGCGCGGCTCCTTATATAGAATCCGAGTCTCGCGATAGAATACGAGCCTCGCGAGAATCCGACAGCGGGATGATGACGTTCGGGCGCGCTCGGGTTAGCCGAGCAAGGCGGGAAGATCCGAGTCTGCCTCGGACCCGTGTAAAAAGCGTGAAGTTCGGGGGGGTTCGGATTCCGAGGAACCGAACCCGCTCATCTCTACACATGACCACGCCCATTTTTACTATCAGTACCACTAAGAAAAAAATTCTACTTGCACCACTGCCCCTTATACAGGTTACGTCACTCAGTAGTGCCCTTTATTCACATTGCACTACATAATGGTACTGTTTAAGCACATTATGCCACACAGTAGTACTCCTTACATAAAATGCCCACAGTAGTGTCCCTTATACACAATTCCCACAGCAGTAGTGCCCTTTACACATAATTCACACAATAGCAGTGTCCCTTGCACATAATGACCACAGTAGTGCCACTTATACACGTAATGCCCATAGTAGTGCCCCTAATACACATCTATGCCACTGTCACTCCAGCAGCTCACCACCTTTGTCCCTCCAGCATCTCCATGCCCTATTTGCCTTCAGCAGCTTCCCCACCTCTCTTGTCCCTCCAGCCCCATCTCATCTTGTCTTCAAGATGCACAGTGACTGCTCCTCTTCATGGCTCCTCTTCACTCCAGCAGTGGTGACAGCATAATATCACATACACCATGTCGGAAAAGGAAGCCACTGGGATCTGAAGAGGGGATGAATGCTGTCCAACAGACACAGCGTGTGTGAATACCAGGATGGATGGGTTGTAAATGGAGGAGGACCGTGGATCCACTGAATGGTGTCCAACAGACACAGCTGTGTGAATACCAGGAGGGATGGGTTGTAAATGGAGGAGGACCACCAGGACCTGAGGAAGGGGGAGGTGGCTGCAGCTCATCAGTAACACTAGCGCCTCCTGCATCATCTACGGATGTAGGTTTTTCTGTTGGAATTACTGTGCAGGACAATGGAGGTGGTGGATCTAGTACCCCCTACCATTACAGGTGATGGAACTCAGTTCCACCTCGTTCCTCCTCACTTTAAGCCCTGCCTATTACTATCCCGCATGAAACCCCCTTTTTCTGCTGCCGGGTACACTGGGCTCCACAAGGATTGGACAATGGGGTGTAGAGTAGGATCTTGATCCGAGGCACCAACAGGCTCAAAGCTTTAACTGTTCCCAGAATGCACAGCGCCGCCTCCTCTATAACCCCGCCTCCCTGCACAGGAGCTCAGTTTTGTAAGTTGGTGCTGCAGTAAGCAGGCACTAAACAGAGGGGCTGCTCCAGGCAGCCCTAAGAAATGCTTTTTATGAGGTAAAAAGTGAAGACTTCAAGGGCAGCAGCGGTGGTAAATGTCTTGTGATATTCACTGCTGCAGCTCCAGCTCTCCCCAGCGGCGCTGTACACTCCTGAGCCCTGGTTGCCGGGTACCTACAGCGGAGGCTCCGGTTTTCTTCACGTTAGACACACACGGCTGGGGCTCTCCAGGATCGTGTGGCCGCGCTTCGGGAGGTGGTAAGTGGGTCCCGCTTGCAGGACCCGGTCTTTATCGCGATCCGGCGCGGTCAGTGGGAGGTGGGCCGCGCGCGCTGGCGGTGGACACTGTGGATACAGGCGATCCCACTAGATCAACAGGGCATGGGCGCATGTCAGGTTTCCTCTCTAAACCAATTCTTATATCGCCCACAGTACCCGGTGGTTTTGCCAGCAGAGGGGATAAGGCTTAGACCTGAAGCCCCTCCCCCAGCCCCAGGGCACCATTTCTAGCAAGTGTTCCCGCCCTGGAGCTGCATATCTGTCTTTTCCTCACTCCCAGTCAGTGTCTGCGGCGCCATTATTCCTCAGCTCACTGTTCCTGGGACTGCTTGGGCAAATCCTCCTATGTAAAGCCGCCTGGTTGTCAGTGCTGTGACTTTACATAACACTTAAGTATTCTACCTGCCTTTTTTAGTCAGTGTTAAGGTGGGTACACACTAATAGATATATCTGCAGATCAATTGATCTGCAGATATATCTATGGACGGATCGGGCAGTGTGCTGTGCATACACACTGCCCGATCCGTCGGGGACTGACGTCATGAACTGGGCGGGCGTGTACACACGCCCGCCCAGTTCAGCTGTCAATCACCGCCGGCCGCCGCAGCATGTGTACGGGCGGTCGGCCGACCGCCCCGTACACACACAGCGACGCGCCAATATATCGATAGATATATTGGCCGTCGGCTGTGCTGCGCGGCCGACGCGATACGTCTGTGAACGACGGAGTTCACAGATGTATCGGACGTACACACTGGCCGACGGTCCCGCGATATATCGGCCGTTCAAAAGAACGGCCGATATATCGACCAGTGTGTACGGGCCTTTAGTAAGAAAGAGTGCACTTTGTCAGGGTTTCCTAGTACAATTACCCTGTGATATCTTACTGTGTACTGTTATATCTATTGTTATATAGCTGTGTAAGCTAGTCCAGTGCAGTATTATTGTCAGTAATAACCTCTGCATTGTACAAACTGTGACTATCTGTGTGTGCATTTGATAGCTGAGTGGTGTCCATTTCGTGTCTTTCACTCAACCTGCTATCCCTATATTCTATAACCTGAGAGGGCTTGGTGCATCAGGTTTTATCTAATATAGGATTTTCACAAAGATATACTGTATTACGTATTTTTCTCTGTGATTTAGTCACCATATCTCTCCTTTATCTCTGCTAGTGCTGACTACACTGCGTAGGGGTTTGGGTTTAGAGATATAGGGCTGCTGATAATTGTACTGTGTTATCTCATACTGCAAGTTATATCATGTCTGCTTCTGAGGGTAACGGTTCTGGGGCTGAACACACTGCCGGTGTTGCTGAAGCCACAGACCCATATGAGGAGAATATAGCAACTGTGGGCTCTGGTTCTGGGGGCTCCTTGCCCCCCAGTGGGACTGTGGCAACGGAGGCACATACTGACCCACCGTGGGCCGCTTTTTCCACGCTTCTGCATACGCTAGTTCATAAACTAACACCCCCTATGGGACCCCCAATGCCGGTACAACCGTATGTGGTCCCTGCAGCTAACCCGCCGTGGGCGGACGATTTATCTGCTCAGTTGAAGAAGTTGAACCAGTCCCTGACTACTAAAAAGTTTGACCGTCGCTCGCCTAAGTCCAAGGGGTCCTCTAAGTGAGCGTTTGTCTCCTCACAATCCACTGCTGTCACTGACACCTCGTCTGATGAAGACGGCATGTATACTGACCCCAAAGGTTCTGACTCAGATACGGCTGATGGGGAGGGTAGTTAACATGTGGATGTTCCTGATCTTTTGGAGGCTATTAAGTTAATTCTACAGATTACGGATGATCCCGAGCCATCCGTCCCTCCTAAGAAACCAGATAGGTTCAAGCGTCAGAAGGTGGTTAAACAAGTTTTACCTCACTCTGACCACCTAGTGGATATACATCAGGAACCCTGGGAAAACCCGGGTACGAAGTTTGTGCCTCACAAGAAGATGCTGACTCGCTATCCCCTCGCGCCAGAGCTATCTAAGAATTGGGAAACGCCTCCTCCAGTGGACTCACATGTTGCCAGGATGGTGGTTTCCTCAGCTCGGCCTGTCACTACCGTCACGTCTCTAAAAGAGCCTACGGATAAGCGTGTGGAGGGTTGTCTGAAAGCGATTTACACCCTCACGGGTGCTGCACAAAGGCCCACTATTGCAGCTACATGGGCTGCCGAGGCTATTGAAGCGTGGGCCTTGGAGTTAGATACTGAAATCTCCTCTGACCATGCTAGACAATGCTTGTCATATATTGTCACAGCTTCTTGCTATATTAAAGAGGCGGCTTCGGATGCCGGTATCCTAGCAGCCAAGGCCTCTACTACGTCAGTCCTGGCTCGCCGGATATTGTGGCTGAGATCCTGGTCTGTGGATCTGGACTCTAGAAAAACCCTGGAGGTACTCCCTTTCAAGGGAGATATTCTGTTTGGGGAGGACTTAAATAAGATAGTGGCTGACTTGGCTACTGCCAAAACTGCCTGTCTACCAAATACCACTCCTTCTGTGTCGAAGGCTAAAGGTACGTCCTTTCGCCCCTTTCGCCCTTCAGGTAAAGCAAAAGGTCAGGCGTACCACAAGCAGGCCCGCACTTCCAAACCTGGTAAACCGAAGCCCAAAAGAGCCTGGGCTGCCCGTCAGCCAGCTTCCAAGACCGATAAGCCTGCCGCATGACGGGGCGGGCCTCCCCCTGGGGGATCCCAGGGTGGGGGGCCGGCTTCTAGGGTATACCCAGGAATGGTTGAAGACCACTTCAGATGCCTGGGTACGGAAAGTCGTCACTCGAGGTTACGCCATAGCCTTCAATAACCGACCCCCTCATCGATTTTGCCAGACAGACGTCACGTCGGACCAGATAAAGGCAAACACTCTGCATTCGGTGGTACAGACCCTCCTGGATACAGGAGTTGTAGTACAGGTGCCTCTTGCTCAGAGGGGCCGGGGGGTACTATTCTCCGCTGTTTCTAGTCCCGAAACCGAATGGGTCCTCCTGGCCCATTCTCAACTTCAAGGCATTGAACAAGTTTGTGAAGGTTTCCAAGTTCCGTATGGAAACCCTTCGCTCGAAAGTTCTGGCCTTGGAACCTGGGGACTACATGGTCTCCCTGGATATACAGGATGCTTACCAGCATATTCCTATAGCAGCGTCACATCAGAAATACCTGAGGTTCGCTATTGGCAACCTTCATTACCAGTTTCAGGTGTTACCTTTTGGTTTAACAACGGCTCCGCGAGTTTTCACCAAAGTAATGGCGGTGATGATGGTGGTACTCCGCCGTCAAGGGGTCAGGATACTGCCGTACCTGGACGACTTGTTAATCCTGGCAAATTCCCCAGAACGTCTCCTGTGTCATCTGGATATGATGGTCCGGTTTCTAGAAGCCCCCGGGTGGCTCATCAACTGGAAGAAATCCTCCCTGGTCCCTGCTCAGAGCATGGTGCACCTGGGAGCGCTATTGGACACTCACAACCAGAGGTTGTTCTTGTGTCAGGAGAAAGTCCTGAAGCGTCAGGACAGGATTCTTTGCTTCCTTTCTCGTCCGCAAGTGTCGATACATTCGGCGATGCAGGTGCTGGGCCTCATGGTATCAGCATTCAACATGGTGGAGTATGCTCAATTCCATTCTCGCCCCCTCCAGAGGCTGATTCTAGCCAAGTGGGATAGCCTGCCTCACCGGATCAGGTCTCACATGATCTCATTGACTCCGGAGGTCAGTCTGTCGCTACTTTGGTGGCTCCGGGACTAACAGTTGTGCAGGGGCCGTCCCTTCTGGATATCCAACTGGGTCCTGTTGACGACAGATGCCAGTCTAAGAGGTTGGGGTGCGGTGCTGGAGCAACACTCCCTTCAGGGTCGGTGGACCAAGGAGGAATCTCTCCTCTCGATCAACATTCTGGAATTGCGGGCGGTCTTCAATGGGTTGAACCTGGCCCAGCATTTAATTCAGAACCGTCCTGTTCAAATACAGTCGGACAATGCCACCATAGTGGCTTACATAAATCATCAAGGCGGCACTCGAAGCCGTTTATCAATGAAGGAAGTCTCACGGATTCTACGTTGGGCGGAACGCCATCTACCGGCCATATCGGCAATATTCATTCCGGGAGTCCTGAATTGGGAAGCGGACTTTCTCAGTCATCAGGACGTGCATGCCGGCGAGTGGCGCCTCCATCCAGAAGTGTTTCAACTCCTAGTGGAAAAGTGGGGACTTCCAGATGTAGATCTGATGGCGTCTCGACACAATCACAAGGTTCAGGTCTTCGGAGCAAGGACAAGGTATCCTCAAGCAGCATTCGTGGATGCGCTGGTGGTGCTGTGGAGGTTTCGGCTGCCGTACGTGTTCCCTCCGGTGTCACTCCTGCCCAGGGTAATTCGGAAGTTCAAGCAGGAAAAAGGAAATCTGCTTCTCATAGCTCCGGCGTGGCCCAGATGGCCCTGGTTCTCAGACCTGCAAGGACTATCGTCAGAGCGTCCACTTCTGCTTCCACAACGCCCAGACCTCCTCGTTCAGGGCCCCTGTGTCTACCAGGACCTAGCTCGGCTGTCTTTGACGGCATGGCTCTAGAAGCTTCCGTCTTGAGGGCTAAGGGTTTTTCTGAAGAGGTCATTAAAACTATGTTGCGGGCCCGGAAACCGGCTTCTGCTCGGATTTACTATAGGGTCTGGCATTCCTACTTTGTTTGGTGCGAATCTAATAATTATGACGCTTCCAAGTTTAGTACAGCCAATTTTTTGGCTTTTCTGCAGCAGGGCCTAGATTTAGGCCTGCGTATGGCCTCCCTCAAGGTTCATATTTTGGCCTTGTCGGTGTGGTTTCAGAGAAAAATTGCGACTTTACCTGATGTTCATACTTTCACTCAGGGTGTGTTGCATATCCAACCTCCCTATGTCCTGCCTGTGGCTCCTTGGGGCTTGTCGGTGGTTTTGGAGGCGTTGCAGGAGCCCCTGGGTTCAGCTGACCTTAAGTGGCTTTCCCTTAAGGTGGTGTTCTTGCTGGCTATTGCCTCTGCTAGAAGGAGTGTCGGATCTGGGTGCCTTGTCTTGTAGTTCCCCATATCTGATTTTTCACAGGGAAAGGGCGGTTCTTAGGACTCGTCCCGGATATTTACCTAAGATGGTTTCTTCGTTCCACCTTAATCAGGAGATTGTGGTTCTGGCCTTTGTCTCTCCTGATTTGTCTCCCAACGAGCGGTCTTTGGATGTGGTACGGGCTCTCCGTATCTACGTGAAGAGAACTGCTTCTATTCGAAAATCTGATTCTCTCTTTGTTTTGTTTGGATTTCATAAACGTGGCTGGCCTGCTCACAAGCAGACCCTGGCCAGATGGATTAGAATGGTGATTGCACATGCTTATGTGAAGGCTGGTCTGTCAGCTCCTGCTCACATTACGGCCCATTCTACTCGGTCTGTTGGACCTTCTTGGGCGGCCCAACGTGGTGCGACCCTTGAACAATTGTGCAAGGCGGCTACGTGGTCCTCCGGGAACACGTTCATAAGGTTCTATGCCTTCGATACTGCCGCTTCCCAGGATGCTTCCTTTGGACGCCGGGTTCTTGTGCCCCCTCCCATGAGGAACTGCTTTAGGACATCCCCATTGTCCAATCCTTGTGTAGCCCAGTGTACCCTGCAGCAGAAAACGAGATTTATGGTAAGAACTTACCTTTGTTAAATCTCTTTCTGCGAGGTACACTGGGCTCCACAAGGCGCCCACCTTGACGCACTTAGCTTCTTTGGGTTGGTATGGCATTAGCCGCTGACACTTCTCTTGTCGTGAGAGCGTGGTGTATGTGGCTACTAACCGTTGTCGTCTCTTTTCCCGCTACTGCATTGGGCTGGTTAACTAAAAACTGAGCTCCTGTGCAGGGAGGCGGGGTTATAGAGGAGGCGGCGCTGTGCATTCTGGGAACAGTCAAAGCTTTGAGCCTGTTGGTGCCTCGGATCAAGATCCTACTCTATACCCCATTGTCTAATCCTTGTGGAGCCCAGTGTACCTCGCAGAAAGAGATTTAACAAAGGTAAGTTCTTACCATAAATCTCGTTTTTTGTGCGCTAAAATACATAGGTCTCACGAAAAGCCGCAGATCTATGTTTTTTTTGTGGCACTTTCAAAAGCTGGGAGAAGGGAAGGGACACTGGTGAGCGACGGAGGCATGCGCCCAAAAGTAGGGGGCATGGCCTCAGGGAAGTGATGCAAACGCAGGCCAGGCCTCCATTTACGCCACTTGCGTGGGGCATGCCGAGCTTTCTGTGAGCTGCTCTGGCATGCCCCCAGTCCCTCTCTCCTGATGAATACAGCAGATGCTGTACCAGAATGGGGGGGGGGGCAGGGGGCTTGCTGGGACCTATAGTTTAACAACAAAATACAATATTATCTATCATTTTTACACTTAATGGCTATTAGCCCAGCACCCACTGCCCAGGGGTACTGGGAACAGCCTTGGGCTTCATTCCTGGCCCTTGGGTGCATGGAGGGGAAAGACCCCTTTATTGGAGGAATCCCCACACCACCAGAGAACCCCAGCCAGGATTAACTAGTTGGGGGTTAATGCCACGGCCAGAGTCATAGCATGGAGACATGACACCCGGCGCAGGGTCATGTCACAGCGCCTCCCACCACCACACCACATATATACTGTATATATATATATATATAGAAAGAGAGTATATAGATTAACACACATATGTTCACAGACATTCATAAACACGCACACACACATATACAGATATATACACAGACATATACATAAACACACACAAATACACATATACATGAAGACATACATAAACACACACAGATACACAGACATACACATATACACACAGACATACATAAACACACACATATACACAGACATATACTCACAGACATACATAAACACAGACATATACTCACACATACTGTATACAAAGAAATATACGCAAACACACACATATACACACAGACATACATAAGCAGACTTATACACACACATATATACACAGAGAAAAAACCACAGCACTCACCACACCAGAAGCGGGGCACAGCTATGCACTTACCACTCACAGGGTGGGGTGCATGTAACACAGCACTCTCCACCACAAAAGCGGGGTACACAGCTGTACTTACCACTCACAGGGCGGGGTGCATGTAGCCCATGACCACATCGCTCTAATAAATACAAACAAAGAACCCAGCACTCACCAAAGTAAACTCACTTATCCTCAACAATTCAATAAATAAATGATGGGGGTTTAGTTGGTGGATTGGCCAATGCACGGAAGCCTGCATACCGATTTTCAAGGTACCCCACCTTCATGCAGGTCCTACACTATCACAGAGTCTTAAAACCTGACCACTTCACTGCTGTTACACATATCATCTGCCTGCTAGATTTAATGTGTACCTGCCACAGACTTTATGGCTTTTAAAGGCACACTAGTCACCTATTGCACTGGCTCAAAGATGATTGCTAAGGAACAGCTGAGACAGGTTCAGGATAATAAAGTCCACACAGGGGTGCATGAGAAAGCTAGTGGCCACGGTTAATAAGAGCTAACCATAGATTAACCCCATCGTATACACACAGAGAAAAAACCACAGCACTCACCACACCAGAAGCGGGGCACAGCTATGCACTTACCACTCACAGGGTGGGGTGCATGTAACACAGCACTCTCCACCACAAAAGCGGGGTACACAGCTGTACTTACCACTCACAGGGCGGGGTGCATGTAGCCCATGACCACATCGCTCTAATAAATACAAACAAAGAACCCAGCACTCACCAAAGTAAACTCACTTATCCTCAACAATTCAATAAATAAATGATGGGGGTTTAGTTGGTGGATTGGCCAATGCACGGAAGCCTGCATACCGATTTTCAAGGTACCCCACCTTACCTTCCTTACCCCACGCAATCATCTTTGAGCCAGTGCAATAGGTGACTAGTGTGCCTTTAAAAGCCATAAAGTCTGTGGCAGGTACACATTAAATCTAGCAGGCAGATGATATGTGTAACAGCAGTGAAGTGGTCAGGTTTT
Organism: Pseudophryne corroboree; assembly: GCF_028390025.1. Classification (NCBI taxonomy): domain Eukaryota; kingdom Metazoa; phylum Chordata; class Amphibia; order Anura; family Myobatrachidae; genus Pseudophryne; species Pseudophryne corroboree. The sequence continues at coordinate 1,023,024,337 of NC_086444.1, forward strand.
AAGACTCTGTGATAGTGTAGGACCTGCATGAAGGTGGGGTACCTTGAAAATCGGTATGCAGGCTTCCGTGCATTGGCCAATCCACCAACTAAACCCCCATCATTTATTTATTGAATTGTTGAGGATAAGTGAGTTTACTTTGGTGAGTGCTGGGTTCTTTGTTTGTATTTATTAGAGTGATGTGGTCATGGGCTACATGCACCCCACCCTGTGAGTGGTAAGTACAGCTGTGTACCCCGCTTTTGTGGTGGAGAGTGCTGTGTTACATGCACCCCACCCTGTGAGTGGTAAGTGCATAGCTGTGCCCCGCTTCTGGTGTGGTGAGTGCTGTGGTTTTTTCTCTGTGTGTATACGATGGGGTTAATCTATGGTTAGCTCTTATTAACCGTGGCCACTAGCTTTCTCATGCACCCCTGTGTGGACTTTATTATCCTGAACCTGTCTCAGCTGTTCCTTAGCAATCATCTTTGAGCCAGTGCAATAGGTGACTAGTGTGCCTTTAAAAGCCATAAAGTCTGTGGCAGGTACACATTAAATCTAGCAGGCAGATGATATGTGTAACAGCAGTGAAGTGGTCAGGTTTTAAGAATCTGTGATAGTGTAGGACCTGCATGAAGGTGGGGTACCTTGAAAATCGGTATGCAGGCTTCCGTGCATTGGCCAATCCACCAACTAAACCCCCATCATTTATTTATTAAATTGTTGAGGATAAGTGAGTTTACTTTGGTGAGTGCTGGGTTCTTTGTTTGCACACACATATATATATATATATATATATATATATATATATATATATACAGACATATACACGCATACACATAAACACATACATATAAACACATTTACACACACTCACATTTACACACACACACACACACAAATATACACATACATATACACATACATACATATTGACACACTCAGACATATACACACAAACACACAGTATACACAGACATAAATATATACACATAAACACACACATCAATTCTCACCAAGTAGAGTGCAGCAGCTCCTCGTTCTAGCCTGGAGGGGTGGAGCTTCTATGTTATTGACAGTCTGGGTCTCCATGGGTATGAGGAAAGGGAAGGGGTGGCCACCACACTGCCTGCATGTTCCATATCACTGAATGCAGATACAGTACCTGACAACCAGGAAGGTTCTTCTGACAAGCCTCCAAACATCTCCTCTTCCCTAACAACACACTGCACTGCACTTGATTCCCTGCATTGCAATCAGTGACATGGAACATGCAGGCAGTGTGGTGGCCACCCCTTCCCTCTCTTCCAGTCATCTCCTCCTACCCTGAGTCTCGTCTCTCAGCTCTGTACCCAGTGGAGCCTGGAGCTCAAGCTCCACTCGCTCCACCCTAGCTATGTCCCTGGCCACCGCCGCAGGGACCTATATAAATTTGTCCCCCGGCTGTGGCATTATCTTCTTGATTAGAGGAGCCCGGTGCTGGTTTCAAAGATACGGTCGACCCCTACGTCCTTTTCCCACTATATTTTTGGAACCAAGACTGGTCCAAGAGCCCAGTACTTTTTTTTAAATACTGGGAACCCTTACTTGATTTTTTCCCCCTGGTATTTTAATAACCAGGACCGGCTCAAAGAGCCTGGGGCTGGTTATATTCAGAAGCAGGTTACATTTTTAACTACTGTAGTTAAATACTGTACATAATGAAGCCCTGCACGGATCTCACTGTTCCAGCCGGGTTTCATTGTGTCATGTCTGGCAGTGTTTTACTAAACTCCCCTGACAATACGAATGACATCGACATCAGTAAACACGTATTAAAAAACACTGTAGTAAATTACCGTGGTTTTTTGTAATCTCAGATTACCGATATCAGCCGAGATTGACCTTTGCTGAAATTTGCTCACTCACGAATGTTAGTAAATTTACCCCTATCTGTTTGACTGCTGCATGGGTTTATTTGCCTTCATATATTGGCCCTCATTCCGAGTTGATCGTTCGCAAGGCGATTTTAGCAGAGTTGCTCACGCTAAGCCGCCGCCTACTGGGAGTGTATCTTAGCATCTTAAAATTGCGAACGATGTATTCGCAATATTGCGATTACAAACTACTTAGCAGTTTCAGAGTAGCTCCACACTTACTCGGCATCTGCGATCAGTTCAGTGCTTGTCGTTCCTGGTTTGACGTCACAAACACACCCAGCGTTCGCCCAGACACTCCTCCGTTTCCCCGGCCACTCCTGCGTTTTTTCCGGAAACGGTAGCGTTTTTTTCCGCACGCCCATAAAACGGCCTGTTTCCGCCCAGTAACACCCATTTCCTGTCAATCACACTACGATCGCCGGAGCGATGAAAAAGCAGTGAGTAAAAATACTATCTCCATTGTAAAATTACTTGGCGCAGTCGCAGTGCGAATATTGCGCATCCGTACTAAGCGGAATTTCACTGCGATGCGATGAAAAATACCGAGCGAACGACTCGGAATGAGGGCCATTAATCAATGAGATTAGATTTCAGAGCAAAGGGAACTCAGTATAGCTCATTTAGATATCATTACCTACCAATTTGTACATTTGCATCTATAATCAACTATAACGGCTCTTTAGAAGGTGATATCACCCACACAATGATTTGGATGGGGCATGTGTTACAAATGTTGCAGAATTTATACAAACCCAGATTAATGGATGTACTCTATTAAAATGAGAAACTAGAATAGTAACTTGCTATAATATAAATTGTGTATGCATCACATAGTTTTTCCACTACTTGGCTTTTCTGCCCAGTTTGGCTATGCCCTTACCACATGAATGAAGCAATTGATTTACAATGGGGCATACAGAGAGCGTCTGTATGCACTCTGCAGGCATATAAATATGTATGAACGAGGGGCAAAGCAGTCACACATTTTTGCAATTCTGTAGCCCATTAAAAAAGACCCCCAGAGTGTAGAAAATAAATTGACTTTTCTTAATGGGATTACCCATGTTTTGGAGTCAGGTTCTAATTTCCGCAATGCCAGTTTTTATAGTTAGTATTGGACACATTTGTAAAAAAGATGTCATATACTGTAGTCAAACCTGCATGATTCCCCTGAACACCAGCCCTGCCCAGCTGCAAATGTTAATAGGCATTACCCTCGCTCATGGCTCCCAGCTTTTGACTGTCTGGCGCATCAAAGCGTATTTCATGTCATCTATGAAAGGTGGCACATGTCAAACACCAGCTCTTATTTTGTAGTTAAAAGTGATTAAATATGATATCGATCAGAATGTATGCTCCTTTCAACAAAAAAAAGAGAATCTTCTAATCGCAAAAAAAAGATCAAACTAAAATAAAAATAACCTAACCTTTGCCCTTTTTAATCCATCATATAAATGGTCTGTAATTCTTCTGTTCCATTGTGATTTAATCCTACCATTTGAATTATACATGGACATAGAGAAGATGAAGAACGCATAACAAGAAGAAAAAGCTCTTCATTTCAAGATATGTAGTAATAACTTTTATGCAGCATTTTTAACTGAAAAAAATAAATAAAAATAAAGCAGAAGCTAATACAGAATTAAATCAATTATATACGTGGCAGGATGTGTTCAAATATACGATATGCTATCTGCCCCTACCCCAACATAGCTCTGTGCTGCATTAAATAACACAATTCTCCGCAAGCAATTACATACAACCTATGTAACAAATTATCTGGAGTTGGACTATTAGAACTGGGGAGCTGTAACACCGAACTTGTTGTGTAAATGTTTCAAACTTGATATAAAAGTTTCAAAGGAAATTCTCTAACTTGATTTAAGGACATAAAAGGTCAGATCTTATTTTAGACTAGGTTATTTCCTGAGAGACACAGTGTCTTCAGGTTCAGCCAAACACTAGCGTTAACAATAATACATACAGTGTATACAATTATTCTGTAAACTGGGAAAGGTAAGAGAAAAGCTTTTACGTGGTTATTGATTGGGAAAAGATTTGGAATGTGACTGTTAGGACACTTGAGATCACCACTGTCTGACTTTATTGATTGTGGAAGCACAAAAAATATGTAGTTTTAAATATTACACTAATAAAATGATATCTTGTACAAAAAAAAAGAGTCAAAAAGGTGACACTGAGCCATGGCACCTGCTTTCAATATATGAGGGCTTTTGCCATAAACATGCTTCCCCTGATTCTTAGGAGCAGTGGTGCAAGTATGCAGGTACAGTACGCTCTGGTACGGAGTACCCTTAAGAATTTGGCAGCAGGTACGCAGTACCACCCACTACACACTGCCCCTGTGACTGCCATTACTGCAGTTATAATGCGCTGCTGACCAACAATACCATGGTGTTAGGCAACATGATGGCACCTCCCACTTTGTCATGGCTACAGGGAGCGCGACGGTGACGTCATGAGATCACATCACGTTACCTCTCCTGGCAGCTGTGGCTGGCGCGAAGAGAGGAGCCTGCGGACTGGGCTGGGTGCCTTTTCCCTCAGTGGAAAAAACAAAAAGGTAGCAGCCCTGCGCTTACTAGCTGCTGCTAGTTCCTAGAAAATAGAGGTTACACCCAGAAACCTCTTAAACCATGGATTATACAAAGAAAGAGAACCAGGAACTAGCGCTGCATAGTACACATAAATCTGGAGATGATCCTTTGTAGTTTCTGTATGATCCACTACTTTATCTCTCTGTGGAATTACACTTACAGATAATTTCTGTCACGCGTGCCCATAAAGGTATCTTTATATCTGAAACAATATGCTGTCCCCACACAAACAGAAGCGATACACACTTACAGAATATTTCTATCTCGCGTGTCCGTAAAGGTATCTTTTACTGCATGAGGATATTCAGTAGCGGAAAGACCCCCAAGAAGACTTCACATGATATATAAGCAGGACAAACTTACATTAGCTTCCTTTCCCGCGTGCCCATAAAGGTATCTTTTATCTGGTACGTCGTCTCAAAGGAGGATTCCGTGTCCCAGGATTCCACACTAACGACAGACGGCTTCAACGCGTTTCTGGGAGTTCACTCCCCTTTGTCAAGAAGTGCCGTCCTCCTTACATCACCGAATATTTATACCATCTTTGATTATGCAGCTGACGGTCATTACGATTGTTAATGACACGGTGACTTGGACTTTGTTTCTGCTCGCTTACCTGTCTGCAGCTGGCCGGTGAGAGAACAAGTCTTCGATCAGCAGCCGATACCTGGGTTCCTTTGTTTGGACTCTGTTCATTCTTTTAACTTTGTGTAATAAATACTTTCTTCTGTGGAAATCATCTTGTGGAATCCTCCTTTGAGACGACGTACCAGATAAAAGATACCTTTATGGGCACGCGGGAAAGGAAGCTAATGTAAGTTTGTCCTGCTTATATATCATGTGAAGTCTTCTTGGGGGTCTTTCCGCTACTGAATATCCTCATGCAGTAAAAGATACCTTTACGGACACGCGAGATAGAAATATTCTGTAAGTGTGTATCGCTTCTGTTTGTGTGGGGACAGCATATTGTTTCAGATATAAAGATACCTTTATGGACACGCGTGACAGAAATCATCTGTAAGTGTAATTCCACAGAGAGATAAAGTAGTGGATCATACAGAAACTACAAAGGATCATCTCCAGCCTTTTCCCTCAGTGTCCAGCTGTTTCCCTTTACTCGGATCAAGTGATGCATCGTCACTGAGCGGCTTTTGTTATTCACAGGCTGGGCTGCTGGGCATGTCTCTGGCTTCACTGTGTGGGGTCATTCATTTCTAATATAATGTGGACACTACTATATATTTCTCTTATTACGGGGGCATTACTATATATTTATATTGTAATGTGGGACACTACTATATATTTCTCTTATTACAGGGGCATTACTATATATTTATATTGTAATGTGGGACACTACTATATATGTCTATTATTTATGGGGCATTACTATATATTTATATTGTAATGTGGGACACTACTATATATTTCTATTATTTATGGGGCATTACTATATATTTATATTGTAATGTGGGACACTACTATATATTTCTATTATTTATGGGGCATTACTATATATTTATATTGTAATGTGGGACACTACTATATATTTCTATTATTTATGGGGCATTACTATATATTTATATTGTAATGTGGGACACTACTGTATATGTCTATTATTTATGGGGCATTACTATATATTTATATTGTAATGTGGAACACTACTATATGTTTCTATTATTTCTGGGGCATTACTATATATTTATATTGTAATGTGGGACACTATTATATATGTCTATTATTTATGGGGCATTACTATATATTTATATTGTAATGTGGGACACTACTATATATGTCTATTCTTATGGGGGCATTACTATATATTTATATTGTAATGTGGGACACTACTATATATTTCTATTCTTATGGGGGCATCACTATATATTTATATTGTAATGTGGGACACTACTATATGTTTCTATTATTTCTGGGGCATTACTATATATTTATATTGTAATGTGGGACACTACTATATGTTTATATTATTTCTGGGGCATTACTATATATTTATATTGTAATGTGGGACACTACTATATATTTCTATTATTACGGGGGCATTACTATATATTTATATTGTAATGTGGGACACTACTATATGTTTCTATTATTTCTGGGGCATTACTATATATTTATATTATAATGTGGGACACTACAATATATGTCTATTATTTATGGGGCATTACTATATATTTATATTGTAATGTGGGACACTGCTATATATTTCTATTATTATGGGGGCATTACGATATATTTATATTGTAATGTGGGACACTACTATATATGTCTATTCTTATGGGGGCATTACTATATATTTATATTGTAATGTGGGACACTACTATATATTTCTATTATTTATTGGGCATTACTTTATATTTATATTGTAATGTGGGACACTACTATATATTTCTATTATTACGGGGGCATTACTATATATTTATATTGTAATGTGGGACACTACTATATATGTCTATTCTTATGGGGCATTACTATATATTTATATTGTAATGTGGGACACTACTATATATGTCTATTACTTATGGGGCATTACTATATATTTATATTGTAATGTGGGACACTACTATATATTTCTATTATACCGGGGGCATTACTATATATTTATATTGTAATGTGGGACACTACTATATATTTCTATTATTACGGCGGCATTACTGTATATTTATTTTGTAATGTGGGACACTACTATATATGTCTATTCTTATGGGGCATTACTATATATTTATATTGTAATATGGGACACTACTATATATGTCTATTATTTATGGGGCATTACTATATATTTATATTGTAATGTGGGACACTACTATATATTTCTATTATACCGGGGACATTACTACAGTATTTATTCCTGTTATAATGGGGGCATTACTATGCATTTTTATTAAACTGCGGGCGTTACAATATATTTCTATTATACTGGGGTTATTACTATATATTTCTATTATACTGTAGGCAGTACTGTATATTTCTTGCTTTGCCTCCAGAGTACAAAGAAAAGGGACTATGCTGTGTGGCCACACACCTAGTGTAATGTAGCCACTCCCCCTAGTGTCATGTGGTCATGCCCCATCATGACACGTGACCAAGCCCATTTTTCAGCACACTCAGTACCACTAAGAAATTATTTCTACTTGCACCGCTGCTTAGGATTATATTAACTAAAGTGTGGGTTTATAGAAGGGGAGCTGTTGTCCATAGCAATCAAATGTTAGCTTCTAGAAGGGGCTAGATAAATGATAAGCAGAATCTGATTGGTTTCTATAGGCAACATCTCCACTTCTATAAACTGGCACTTTAGTAAACATACCCCTTAGGCACAATCTCACCACCTTGGCAGCCAAGATTTTTGTACTGATTGGTGGAAATGTTAGAGGTATGTCTACAATGCACTGTGTAAGTATGTGCCCCTTGTCACCTACCAATAAAGTCTGCAGAAGTGCAAATTGTTTTCAGTGGAAGCAGCCTAGCGCATCAGAGGATTAGAACTGGAATGTTGGGTGGTGGTATTATTAAGCTATAATAGATTCACATTGTTATTATTAGTGTATGTTTCTTATTTAAATACATAATGTCAATATTTTATACAGTGCTGTTGTCGGCAGGCACGGCGCTACCCACTCAGTAAAGGGATGCAAAGCAGGGAGGCGCCAGGGTGGAAAGGCTCTCTCCCAGCTTTGCATCCCTGCTGCTCCACCTGTTTCTTCTGTTGCTGCCGGCTGCTGCGCCTGTCACACTGACAGGCAGCGGCGTCGGCAGCTTGAATCCTCCTCTCCCCTTCCCTGTTACAGCGACACGTCAGTGTTCAGCCAGAAAAGGGGTGCAGTTACATGGTGCTGAGGGGGCGGAGCTACACAGGACCTAAGGGGGCAGAGCTACACGGGACCAGTCTGACTCTGCTACAGATCCAGGGTTCCTGCCTGCCAGCCAGCCAGATAGGTAAGTGGATGGCAGGGGACTCCCTAAATCTCCCAGCAGCTACTCAGCTTTCTCTCTTCACTCCTTTATGTGTTGCCCCACCCCCAGGTCTCCTGCAGCTCCTCCGTTCTCCTCCTCCCCCTGCTTCCACTAGCTGGACTAGATATAGGCTCCCAGAGCTTTTCCAGCTGCTCCTACCCACCCCATGTGCCTCTGCGCCTACCCACCCCATGTGTGCCTCTTTCGCATGTGTCTCTGCTCCTACCCACCCCATGTGTGCCTCTTTCCCATGTGCCTCTGCTCCTAACCTCCCTATGTGTGCCTCTCTCCCCGTTCCTATTATGTATGGGAGGCACTGCTATCAGTGCCTCCCAAAGTAATTTCACAAAAAAAAAAATATGGCATTACATCAAGAAGATACTTATGACATAGAATATGTGTCATAAGTATCTTCTATGTATTATTTTACTAATTAATCATGGGAGGCTGTGCCTCCCCTGACTGCACGTCCCTGGTACTAGTCTCACACTACAATCCTGATCCTGATCTTGTTATAATGGTTCAGGCCCTACTACAGTATCATAAATCCTGACACTGCCACATCTTCATAGTTCAGCTACCATGATTTTGCTACCTTTTTGCAATCTTCAACTACAATACCAAGCTACCTCTGTACAAACTGCTGTGACAAGCTGTCTGTGTGCAACCTTCAGCTACTATGATAATTACTTGCATGTGTGTAAAACCTTCATCTACCATGAATTTGCTACGTATGGGCACTCTTTGGCTCCCTTGCTACTTATGAGACCCTTTGCTGTAAGTGTGCAATCACTCAGCTCCTGTGATTCTTTGCTAACTATACCAAATCTTAAGCTCTCTTGCTGTCTTGTGCAATTCTCTGTTCTGTGACTCTCTACCAGTAGTTAATTCTCACCACCTTGACTCTGCTACATTTCCTCAATCTGCAGCACACCTATGACTCTTTGCTGCCAGTGACCAATCCTCACTCCTGTAATTCACGGTTACCTCTGTGCAGATATTAACCCCTGTGAGTCTTTGCAATTTATGTGCAATCCCTAGTTCCTGTGGCTCTTTGTTAACCATGTGCTATCCTCAGCTCTTGTGACTCTTTTCTACTAGTAAACAGACCCAAGACCCAAGCTACAGTACTTTGATACCAGTGTACAGTCCTTAGCGCCTACAACTCTGTAGTAGTGTGGAATACACAGTGCTTGTGACTTTCTGCTACCAGTGAGCAATCTTCAGCTCCTGTGACTCTCATCTACCAATGTACAAACCTCTGCCCCTGTGACTTTGCTACTTCTGCGCAGTCTGGATATACAGTATCTTTTCTATCCTGAAAAACATCTATTCATTGTCTTATCTCGCACGTTTTAAGATTGTCACACTTTCACAGAACTTTGTCTAGTGACAGCCTTCATGATATATGCCTGATAGCTGTAAAGAAGGGATAAAGTAGACTAGTGATATGACATGTTATGCAGACTATATAAAGGTGAATGCCTAGGGGTAGATTTACTAAAGCGTCTAAAAATGGAAAGTGGTGGTGTTACCCAATTAACCAATCAGATTCTGTAATTTACTAGGTTGTAATAGAGAAATGATGGCTAGAATCTGGATACTATGAGCAACACCACCGCTTTAATTTTTTAGAAGCTTTAATAAGTCTACCCCCTAGCCTCAACGTGCCATGTGACAAGACAACTGGAGCAAATAAGCCGCACCTAGTGGTGTAGTGTCTTTTCGCTCAAATGTCAACTCACATACTGTATACTGTATACAAGTACTGCATATCAAATTAATCATTGCAATTAAGATGCTCTTCGAGTGAAACGATGCAAAAAAGATGATCAGCGCAAGCTGAGTTGCACTGGATTTGGCGCACCAGGAAGGACTGTTTGGTGCAATTGGATCCCTCTCAAGAAGAATGCGAAAAAGGAGCTCATAAGCATAGATGGCATTGTCTACTGGGTACATATATACTTTGTATATACGGGATGGGAAATGCGGTTTCTACTCCCTGTTAGCCTTAGCAAATGCAGGGGTGTAGCAAGGGTGGCTCCGATGGAGCTCGAGCACCGAACACCGGAAAAGTTAGAGGGTGCCCCCTCCCTGTACATGTAGCCGCAGCACAGGAGGAGAAGAAGCATAGGGGCGCACACTGACTTGGACTCAGAGACTAGGTAGGGAATAGGGCAGGCCAGAGGTGACAGCCGGAGACACTGACAGCTGGCACATGCCGGAGCTCTGCCGCCCTCTTTATATGTCTGCTTGTAGCTGTGCAGCAGGGTTACTTCTGTCCTGCTACACTACTCTCTGCCCCCGCTGCTGCAGCACCTCTTTCTACCCTGGCTGCTGCAGTACCTCTCTCTGCCCTGCCAGCACCCCTCTCTGCCCCAGCTGCTATAGCACATCTCTCTATACTGACGCTGCAGTACCTCTCTCTGCCCCAGCTGCTGCTGCCGCACCTCCCTCTGCATTACTGCGTTAGAAGCTGCAGAGTAACATGTATAAGCAGAGCTACTTGGCATAACATGTATAAATGGCTCTACTGTGGTGTAACGTGTATAAGAGGCTCTACTACGGTGTAACGTATATAACCGACTCTACTGTGGTGTAATGTGTATAAGCAGCTCTACTGTGGCATAACATGTATAAGCAGCGCTTCTCTGTTGCGTAACGTGTATAAGGGGCTCTACTGTGTGGCGTAACGTGTATAAGGGGCTCTACTGTGTGGTATAGGATTACTACCGCATGGTGTAATGTGGATGTGGATAAAGGGACACTACTGTGTGGTGTAATGTGAATAACGGACAATAATGTGCGATGTAATGTGACTAATGGACAATACTGTGCAGTGAAATCTGAATTGGTACTATTCTGTGGCCATACCCATCCACCATAAAGCCACACCTCTATATTTTTGTTGTGCGCCTTTGGCGCACACTATCCCTATTTTATACATGGAGGGGTGCCCAAAGTAAACTTTCGCACTGAGCTTCACAAGGTGTAGAATCGGCCATGTCACAAATTTAGGATTTTTAACTATTTTTTTCTTTTCAAATGTAACATGTACCCAAATCAGTACAGGGGAGGGGGCGCCAAAACATATCTTTGCTCCAAGCATTATGGCACCTAGCTACACCTCTGAGCACGTGCAGCACTTTGTTAACAAAATCTGTATTTGGCATAAATATGAAAGGGAGTCAATTTATATTTATTGTATAATATAGTTCGCCCCCTATCCCAGTCTCTGTTTTAGATCCTACACACGGTATATACAGGCATTTAAATGTGCAAGAAATAAATTGCTTTATTATTAAATATTGTATGAAGTGGTTCTCATTTTGGTTGAGAGAATCTCTTCTAGTACATGTAAAGTGGCTTCACGTGGCGCTGATAACACAACAGTAGATAATGTGTGCATATGAATGATGATTACATGATTTAGAAGTCCATAAAGGTGATCAGTCTAAGTTACTTCCTCAGAGTCCCGAAGATCCAACATAATTTATATGTAACCAGCATGTGGTTTACCTATAGAAGGAGACTAATTATGGGGTTCCTCATTAGCCCATTACATTGATATACTTGTATCATCTATAACACACATAACAAGGCTGAATGATTAGTCCCGGAACTGCAGGTGGCATGGGTTATATCATCATATTTAGATAAGCGGGCAGTCACTAGACATTTCATTGCAACATTAATTATAAATGATGATATATTCATTAATTTTCTCATTAGAAGATTGCCTACATTTACTAGTACCGAGCATTTTTATTTTAATAAAGTTTGTTTAATTTGTTTATTAGTTTTTAGTCCTGAAGAAGCAGAGCCAAGAAACTGTGGGGGTCATTCCGAGTTGATCGCTAGCTGCATTCGTTCGCTGTGCAGCGATGAGGCAAAAAAATTGCACTTTGTGCATGCGTATGCGGCGCAATGCGCACGCGCGACAAACTATTACACCGGCTGATGTAGTTTCACACAGGGTCTAGCGAAGCTTTTCAGTCCGCAGAGTGATTGACATGAAGTGGGCATTTCTGGGTGGCAACTGACCGTTTTCAGGGAGTGTTCGGAAAAACGCAGGCATGCCAGGAAACACGCAGAAGTGGCTGTGTGAATGCAGGGCGTGTTTGTGACGTCAAAACAGGAACTGAACAGTCTGAAGTGATTGCAAGCGCTGAGTAGGTTTAGAGCTACTCAGAAACTGCACAAAATAACTTTGTAGCCGCTGTGCAATCCTTTCATTCGCACTTCTGCTAAGCTAAAATACACTCCCAGTGGGAGGCGGCATAGCGTTTGTACGGCTGCTAAAAACTGCTAGCGAGCGAACAACTCGGAATGACCACCTGTGTTCATTGCTGGAAGTGTCTTCCTCTATTAAGTCATGTTGAATGTACAGATACAGATGGAGCCTCCGTTGTTGCTCCCTCTGTGACTAGGCATGCCCGCCTGGGCGCACCTAGTCACTGTGAGCGTTTCCGTGTGGACGGGCGCGTGTGCCCGGACAGAGACGCTCCCCATTCACTTGAATGTAGAGCGTCCCCGTCCGGCCGGGCGCGCGCACCCAGACAGAGACGCTTACAATGGGAAGCGTCTCCGTGAACTCCCGGCGTGACTAGGCGGATGGATCGCCTAGTCACGCCGGGAGAGCACGCATGTGCGCTGGATCCATCTGTATGCCCTCTTACACTTACAGTATCCGAAATTTGCACCAAGTGGCCCCATTTGGCGTGCCACAGACTTTGCAACTAAGCCGAACCTTGCACCATACACTTTTTTACAACATGTGCATCTCATTTACATCACTGCCACAAAAGTTCAGTGCTTGGGTAACGCGGATACTGGCACTGTCATTGCATACAGATGGAGCCACGATCATCTTGGCTTCTCTGCTGCGCCTAGGCACAATATGACTTATTAGCATAAACCCTTCATCTATTGTTCTCAGCTGCAATACAATACAGAGAACAATACAGCAGGGGATTAAGTCCGACTGCCCTTGTTCAGTTAATCCTATTAAAGGCCAAGATAAAGATGGCTCCATCTGTAGCTGTGGGGATAAATGGAATAGGGTCCGAGTTGCCAGAGGTGCAGGACTTCAGGCGAGAATGACGTATTTATAAAGCAGCAATCATTTACAAGGCAAAACCAGTTTGCTTGGCTTAATTCATCTAGGACTTTATACCAATGGGGGTAATTCTGACTTGATCGCAGCAAGAATTTTGTTAGCAGTTGGGCAAAACCATGTGCACTGCAGGGGCAGCAGATATAACATGTGCAGAGAGAGTTAGATTTGGGTGGGTTATTTTGTTTCTGTGCAGGGTAAATACTGGCTGCTTTATTTTTACACTGCAATTTAGATTGCAGATTGAACACACCACACCCAAATCTAACTCTCTCTGCACATGTTAAATCTGCCCCCCTGCAGTGCACATGGGGGGTAATTCCAAGTTGATCGTAGCAGGATTTTTATTAGCAATTGGGCAAAACCATGGGGGTCATTCCGAGTTGTTCGCTCGTTGCCGATTTTCGCTATATTGCGATTAGTCGCTTACTGCGCATGCGCAAGGTTCGCAGAGCGCATGCGCTTAGTTATTTCGCACAAAAGTTAGGTATTTTACTCACGGCATAACGAGGATTTTTCATCGTTCTGGTGATCGGAGTGTGATTGACAGGAAGTGGGTGTTTCTGGGTGGAAACTGGCCGTTTTCTGGGCGTGTGCGAAAAAATGCTGGCGTTTCTGGGAAAAACGCGGGAGTGTTTGAAGAAACGGGGGAGTGTCTGGGCGAACGCTGGGTGTGTTTGTGACGTCAAACCAGGAACGAAACTGACTGAACTGATCGCAATGGCTGAGTAAGTCTGGAGCTACTCAGAAACTGCTAAGAAATTTCTATTCGCAATTCTGCTAATCTTTCGTTCGCAATTCTACTAAGCTAAGATACACTCCCAGAGGGCGGTGGCTTAGCGTGTGCAATGCTGCTAAAAGCAGCTAGCGAGCGAACAACTCGGAATGAGGGCCCATGTGCACTGCAGGTGTGGCAGATGTAACATGTGCAGAGAGAGTTATATTTGGGTGGGGTGTGTTCAATCTGCAATCTAATTTGCAGTGTAAAAATAAAGCAGCCAGTATTTACTCTGCACAGAAACAAAATAACCCACCCAAATCTAACTCTTTCTGCACATGTTATATCTGCCTCCCCTGCAGTGCACATGGTTTTACCCAATTGCTAAAAAACATCCTGCTACGATCAACTTGGAATTACCCCCATGGTTTTGCCCAACTGCTAACAAAGTTCCTGCTGCGATCAACTCGGAATTACCCCCAATACCTTGTTCATAGGACACTATAAGCGACTTTGTATGCCACTACGATGTGACTAAGATGATCATTCAGGGAATAATGTGGAAGTCCAGGAATCGCTACCCATGGCGGAGCTGTACCAAGCGTCTCACCAATAGTTTTACCAGTACAAATGACTACACTTGTGCATTGGTAAAACTGAGTCTAGAAACTAAAAGATTTGTTTTATTTGTATGATGTTTAACAACAGGAGACACAAATAGCTGCTATAAACAGTAAGCACTGACATAAAAAATATATAACTTAAGGGTTAATACGTAAGGATTCTGGTTTTAAACACAAAAAGCCTGAAACTCACACCAAATGATTTTCTGGTATTATAGATTAAGGGCCTAATTCAAGGTTAATTGCAAAACAACATTTTCCACTAATAGGCAAAACCATGGTGGTCATTCCGAGTTGTTCGCTCGGTAAATTTCTTCGCATCGCAGCGATTTTCCGCTTATTGCGCATGCGCAATGTTCACACTGCGACTGCGCCAAGTAAATTTGCTATGCAGTTAGGAATTTTACTCACGGCATTACGAGGTTTTTTCTTCGTTCTGGTGATCGTAATGTGATTGACAGGAAGTGGGTGTTTCTGGGCGGAAACTGGCCGTTTTATGGGAGTGTGTGAAGAAACGCTACCGTTTCTGGGAAAAACGCGGGAGTGGCTGGAGAAACGGAGGAGTGTCTGGGCGAACGCTGGGTGTGTTTGTGACGTCAAACCAGGAACGACAAGCACTGAACTGATCGCACTGGCAGAGTAAGTCTCGAGCTACTCAGAAACTGCACAGAGAAGTCTTTTCGCAATATTGCGAATCTTTCGTTCGCAATTTTGATAAGCTAAGATTCACTCCCAGTAGGCGGCGGCTTAGCGTGTGCAGCTTGCGAGCGAACAACTCGGAATGAGGGCCCATGTGCAGTGCAGGGGGTGCAGATGTAACATGTGCAGAGAGAGTTAGATTTGGGTGGGGTGTGTTCAAACTGAAATCTAAATTGCAGAAAAAATAAAGCAGCCAGTATTTACTCTGCACAGAAACAATGTAACCCAATATGGGGAGTCAATCCAAGTTGATCGCATGCTGCAACTTTTTGCTGCTCGTGGATCAACTAGACGCCGCCTATGGGGGAGTGTATTTTAGCATAGCAAGGCTGTGATCGCTTGTGCAGCCCTGCTATGCTAAAAAAGTTTTGTGTGAAAGAAGACTTGCCCTGCAGCTACTTACCCAGTGCGATGGATCCAGGGATGAAGGTGCCGGAATTAATGTCAGACATCCGCCCTCCAAACGCCTGGACACACCTGCGTTCGCTGCTCCACTCCCAGAAAATGTTCAGTTGACGCCCCGGAACGCCTTCTGCCTGTCACTCTTCTTGCAATCGCGACAGCGATCGCTTTCGTCGATATTTCTGTCATTGCCCAGCGACAGCCGTCGCTGGGCAACGACGCAAGTGGGCATTGTGGCCGGCGCACATGCGCAGAACCGACCCGTTCGAACCGCTGCGACAAACAGCAGCGTGGGAACAGGCCGGAATGACCACCATAATCCACCCAAATCTAACTCTCTCTGCACATGTTATATCTGTCTCCCCTACAGTGCACATGGTTTTGCCCATTAGAGGAAAATGTTTTTTTGCAATCAACCTTGAATTAGGCCGTAAGTGCACAACATTTGATTTATTGTCAGTAACCCCCTACTGCTGTTTCACTCTTACATGGAAACTCATGTGTTTCTTCTCCATCATATCATCTACGAACTGTTTTATTAACACTACAAGGGAATCCCAGGGGCAACCTCCACACAGTTTAGAATCCCTTCTAGGCTCTGGTACCACATATAGCTGATGTGCTTTTTGGAATAACAGAGTATAGAATCAAGCAAATGTGGCTTGCAGGAGGGTTTGGAGGGTCCAGTACATAAAAAAGTAAATTTTTAGATAAAATATCTGATTTGCTTTCTGTTCCATCCAGTACCAGAGATCTTCCACTTACTCCACCAATACTTTAGTCATTCCCACTTGTAGCACCACTGCTTTGATTTTGCACACAATACAGGCAGTGGCATAAGAGCCATTAGGGAATGTCTGGTAAATCACAAGGTGATCCCACACAGACAGGTGTCTCCCCTAGGCTTTGATAGAACTGCAGTTAGCAATGTACAGCTCAGATGCTTGTTCAGTTTAGTCCTGGAAAACCTGGTGATGTTACCAACTGTAATGGTTACCAGCATCAGCAGTACTATAACTGGCAGACATAGAAACACCCAGGACAGAAATACTGCAGTGCTCCTTTCTAAACTCTCACGCTCTAATTTCTCTATCGTCCTAGTGGATGCTGGGGTTCCTGAAAGGACCATGGGGAATAGCGGCTCCGCAGGAGACAGGGCACAAAAAGTAAAGCTTTTCCAGATCAGGTGGTGTGCACTGGCTCCTCCCCCCATGACCCTCCTCCAGACTCCAGTTAGATTTTTGTGCCCGGCCGAGAAGGGTGCAATCTAGGTGGCTCTCCTAAAGAGCTGCTTAGAAAAAGTTTAGCTTAGGTTTTTTATTTTACAGTGAGTCCTGCTGGCAACAGGATCACTGCAACGAGGGACTGAGGGGAGAAGAAGTGAACTCACCTGCGTGCAGGATGGATTGGCTTCTTGGCTACTGGACATCAGCTCCAGAGGGACGATCACAGGTACAGCCTGGATGGTCACCGGAGCCGCGCCGCCGGCCCCCTTGCAGATGCTGAAGTCAGAAGAGGTCCAGAATCGGCGGCTGAAGACTCCTGCAGTCTTCTAAAGGTAGCGCACAGCACTGCAGCTGTGCGCCATTTTCCTCTCAGCACACTTCACACGCAGTCACTGAGGGTGCAGGGCGCTGGGGGGGGGCGCCCTGGGAGGCAAATGTAACCTATATAAAGGCTAAAAATACCTCACATATAGCCCCCAGAGGCTATATGGAGATATTTAACCCCTGCCTGGATTCACTAAATACTTGTAGTGATGAGCGGGTTCGGTTTTACTCGGTTTTACTCGGTTTTACTCGGTTCTCAAAACGGCATCTTATTGGCTCACGGATGTCACGTGTTTTGGATAGCCAATAAGATGCCGTTTTGAGAACCGAGTAAAACCGAGTAAAACCGAGTAAAACCGAACCTCGCTCATCTCTACTAAATAGCGGGAGACGAGCCCGCCGGAAAAGGGGCGGGGCCTATCTCCTCAGCACACGGCGCCATTTCCTCTCACAGCTCCGCTGGTCAGGACGGCTCCCAGGTCTCTCCCCTGCACTGCACTACAGAAACAGGGTAAAACAGAGAGGGGGGGCAAATTTATGGCGATATTTTGATATATATAAAGCAGCTATAAGGGAGCACTTATTATAAGGCTATCCCTGTTATATATAGCGCTTTTGGTGTGTGCTGGCAAACTCTCCCTCTGTCTCCCCAAAGGGCTAGTGGGTCCTGTCTTCGTTAGGAGCATTCCCTGTGTGTCTGCTGTGTGTCGGTACGTGTGTGTCGACATGTATGAGGACGATATTGGTGTGGAGGCGGAGCAATTGCCAAATATGAGGATGTCACCCCCTAGGGAGTCGACACCAGAATGGATGCCTTTATTTATGGAACTACGGGATAGTGTCAACACGCTAAAGCAGTCGTTTGATGACATGAGACGGCCGGACAATCAATTAGTGCCTGTCCAGGCGACTCAAACACCGTCAGGGGCTGTGAAACGCCCTTTGCCTCAGTCGGTCGACACAGACCCAGACACAGGCACTGACTCCAGTGGTGACGGTGACGAATCAACCGTATTTTCCAGTAGGGCCACACGTTATATGATTTTGGCAATGAAGGAGGCGTTACATTTAGCTGATACTACAGGTACCACTAAACAGGGTATTATGTGGGGTGTGAAAAAACTACCTATAGTTTTTCCTGAATCAGAAGAATTAAATGACGTGTGTAATGAAGCGTGGGTTGCCCCTGATAAAAAGCTGATAATTTCAAAGAAATTATTGGCATTATACCCTTTCCCGCCAGAGGTTAGGGAGCGCTGGGAAACACCTCCTAGGGTGGACAAGGCGCTAACACGCTTATCTAAACAAGTGGCGTTACCCTCTCCTGAGACGGCCGCACTTAAAGATTCATCAGATAGGAGGATGGAAAATATCCAAAAAAGTATATACACACATGCAGGTGTTATACTACGACCAGCTATAGCGACTGCCTGGATGTGCAGTGCTGGGGTAGTTTGGTCAGAGTCCCTGATTGAAAATATTGATACCCTGGACAGGGACAATATTTTACTGTCGTTAGAACAAATAAAGGATGCATTTCTTTATATGCGTGATGCACAGAGGGATATCTGCACACTGGCATCACGGGTAAGTGCTATGTCCATTTCGGCCAGAAGAGCTTTATGGACGCGACAGTGGACAGGCGATGCGGATTCAAAACGACATATGGAAGTTTTGCCGTATAAAGGGGAGGAGTTATTTGGAGTCGGTCTATCAGATTTGGTGGCCACGGCTACA
Organism: Pseudophryne corroboree; assembly: GCF_028390025.1. Lineage (NCBI taxonomy): Eukaryota > Metazoa > Chordata > Amphibia > Anura > Myobatrachidae > Pseudophryne > Pseudophryne corroboree. The sequence goes on from NC_086444.1 coordinate 1,023,043,667, forward strand.
GCCGGGAAATCCACCTTTCTACCTCAAGTCACTCCCCAACAGAAAAAGGCACCGACTTTTCAACCGCAGCCCTTTCGTTCCTTTAAAAATAAGAGAGCAAAGGGCTATTCATATCTGCCACGAGGCAGAGGTCGAGGGAAGAGACAGCAACAGGCAGCTCCTTCCCAGGAACAGAAGCCTTCCCCGGCTTCTACAAAAGCCTCAGCATGACGCTGGGGCTTCTCAAGCGGACTCGGGGACGGTGGGTGGTCGTCTCAAAAATTACAGCGCGCAGTGGGCTCACTCGCAGGTAGATCCCTGGATCCTGCAGATAATATCTCAGGGGTACAGGTTGGAATTAGAGACAGATCCACCTCGCCGTTTCCTGAAGTCTGCTTTACCAACGTCCCCCTCCGAAAGGGAGACGGTTTTGGAAGCCATTCACAAGCTGTACTCTCAGCAGGTGATAGTCAAGGTACCTCTTCTACAACAAGGGAAGGGGTATTATTCCACTCTTTTTGTGGTACCGAAGCCGGATGGCTCGGTAAGGCCTATTCTAAATCTGAAGTCCTTGAACCTGTACATAAAGAAGTTCAAGTTCAAGATGGAGTCACTCAGAGCAGTGATAGCGAACCTGGAAGAGGGGGACTTTATGGTATCCTTGGACATCAAGGATGCGTATCTCCACGTTCCAATTTACCCCTCACACCAGGGGTACCTCAGGTTCGTTGTACAAAACTGTCACTATCAGTTTCAGACGCTGCCGTTCGGATTGTCCACGGCACCTCGGGTCTTTACAAAGGTAATGGCCGAGATGATGATTCTTCTTCGAAGAAAAGGCATATTAATTATCCCATACTTGGACGATCTCCTAATAAGGGCAAGGTCCAGAGAACAGCTAGAGATGGGATTAGCACTGTCGCAAGAAGTGCTAAAACAGCACGGGTGGATTCTGAATATTCCAAAATCCCAGTTAATGCCGACAACTCGTCTGCTGTTCCTAGGGATGATTCTGGACACGGTTCAGAAAAAGGTTTTTCTCCCGGAGGAAAAAGCCAAGGAGTTATCCGAGCTTGTCAGGAACCTCCTAAAACCAGGAAAGGTGTCTGTACATCAATGCACAAGAGTCCTGGGAAAAATGGTGGCTTCTTACGAAGCAATTCCATTCGGCAGATTCCACGCAAGAATTTTCCAAAGGGATCTGTTGGACAAATGGTCAGGGTCGCATCTTCAGATGCACCTGCGGATAACCCTGTCTCCAAGGACAAGGGTGTCTCTTCTGTGGTGGTTGCAGAGTGCTCATCTATTGGAGGGCCGCAGATTCGGCATACAGGATTGGATCCTGGTGACCACGGACGCCAGCCTGAGAGGCTGGGGAGCAGTCACACAAGGAAGAAACTTCCAGGGAGTATGGACGAGCCTGGAAACGTCTCTTCACATAAACATTCTGGAACTAAGAGCAATATACAATGCTCTAAGCCAGGCAGAACCTCTGCTTCAGGGAAAACCGGTGTTGATCCAGTCGGACAACATCACGGCAGTCGCCCATGTGAACAGACAGGGCGGCACAAGAAGCAGGAGTGCAATGGCAGAAGCTGCAAGGATTCTTCGCTGGGCAGAGAATCATGTGATAGCACTGTCAGCAGTGTTCATCCCGGGAGTGGACAACTGGGAAGCAGACTTCCTCAGCAGACACGATCTTCACCCGGGAGAGTGGGGACTTCATCCAGAAGTCTTCCACTTGCTGGTAACCCGTTGGGAAAGACCAATGGTGGACATGATGGCGTCTCGCCTCAACAAAAAACTGGACAGGTATTGCGCCAGGTCAAGAGATCCGCAGGCAATAGCTGTGGACGCGCTGGTAACGCCTTGGGTGTACCAGTCGGTGTATGTGTTTCCTCCTCTGCCTCTCATACCAAAAGTATTGAGAATTATACGGCAAAGAGGCGTAAGGACGATACTAGTGGTTCCGGATTGGCCAAGAAGGACTTGGTACCCTGAACTTCAACAGATGATCACGGAAGATCCGTGGCCTCTACCTCTAAGGAGGGACTTGCTTCAGCAGGGTCCCTGTCTGTTTCAAGACTTACCGCGGCTGCGTTTGACGGCATGGCGGTTGAACGCCGGATCCTAAAGGAAAAAGGCATGCCGGAAGAAGTCATTCCTACTTTGATTAAAGCAAGGAAGGAAGTAACCGTGCAACATTATCACCGAATTTGGCGAAAATATGTTGCGTGGTGCGAAGATCGGAGTGCTCCGACGGAGGAATTTCAACTGGGTCGATTCCTACATTTCCTGCAATCAGGATTGTCTATGGGTCTCAAATTGGGATCTATTAAGGTTCAAATTTCGGCCCTGTCGATTTTCTTTCAAAAAGAATTGGCTTCAGTTCCTGAAGTCCAGACCTTTGTTACGGGAGTGCTACATATACAGCCTCCTGTGGTGCCTCCAGTGGCACCGTGGGATCTCAATGTGGTTTTGGACTTTCTAAAATCTCATTGGTTTGAACCACTAAAGAAGGTGGATTTGAAATATCTCACATGGAAAGTGACCATGCTTCTAGCCCTGGCTTCGGCCAGGAGAGTGTCAGAACTGGCAGCTTTATCTTACAAAAGCCCATATCTGATTTTCCATTCGGACAGGGCAGAACTGCGGACTCGTCCGCATTTTCTCCCTAAGGTGGTGTCAGCATTTCATCTGAACCAGCCTATTGTAGTGCCTGCGGCTACAAGTGACTTGGAGGACTCCAAGTTACTGGACGTTGTCAGAGCATTAAAAATATATATTGCAAGGACAGCTGGAGTCAGAAAATCTGACTCGTTGTTTATATTGTATGCACCCAACAAGATGGGTGCTCCTGCGTCTAAGCAGACGATTGCTCGTTGGATCTGTAGCACAATCCAACTTGCACATTCTGTGGCAGGCCTGCCACAGCCTAAATCTGTAAAGGCCCACTCCACAAGGAAGGTGGGCTCATCTTGGGCGGCTGCCCGAGGGGTCTCGGCATTACAACTTTGCCGAGCAGCTACGTGGTCAGGGGAGAACACGTTTGTAAAATTTTACAAATGTGATACTCTGGCTAAGGAGGACCTGGAGTTCTCTCATTCGGTGCTGCAGAGTCATCCGCACTCTCCCGCCCGTTTGGGAGCTTTGGTATAATCCCCATGGTCCTTTCAGGAACCCCAGCATCCACTAGGACGATAGAGAAAATAAGATTTTACTTACCGATAAATCTATTTCTCGGAGTCCGTAGTGGATGCTGGGCGCCCATCCCAAGTGCGGATTATCTGCAATAATTGTACATAGTTATTGTTAACTAATTCGGGTTATTGTTGAAGGAAGCCATCTTTCAGAGGCTCCGCTGTTATCATACTGTTAACTGGGTTTAGATCACAAGTTGTACGGTGTGATTGGTGTGGCTGGTATGAGTCTTACCCGGGATTCAAAATCCTCCCTTATTGTGTACGCTCGTCCGGGCACAGTACCTAACTGGAGTCTGGAGGAGGGTCATGGGGGGAGGAGCCAGTGCACACCACCTGATCTGGAAAAGCTTTACTTTTTGTGCCCTGTCTCCTGCGGAGCCGCTATTCCCCATGGTCCTTTCAGGAACCCCAGCATCCACTACGGACTCCGAGAAATAGATTTATCGGTAAGTAAAATCTTATTTTTTATATTTCCTCAACTTCCTTTTCTTTCTTTTTTTGTTATTTGTTATATGCACACCTTCGTTTATTTCAGTTTTCCTCTTTTTCTGGCTCTTTTTTTCCACAGACCGTCAGCTTTTTCTCTATCTCACAGTCTCTGTTCCTCACCGACACCGCAAGCAGTCTTACCAATTCACTCTCCAAAGACTCAAGCCACATATGGCTAGAGCCTTTCTGCAGTGGATGGAAAAGTAATGTGTACAGTAGCTGGAGGCTGTCTCTTGTCATGTGGGCTGATGTCTCTGCTCAGAAGATACAGCTGTCTCTCACACCTCTATTACTAACCAACACACCTCTGATTATGATTACCTGTTACAATATTATGACACAAGTATTTCCACAATTACTTTTTTTATTATAATAAAAAGGTTCGCTCACTTCAAATATCGGGAGTCTGCTTGGACACCCGGTAGAGTAGGCCACCCTCCCGAATGCCATTTCACTTTTAAGTTGGTGAATCATATATGTGAGACCTGGCCCACTGCAGCATAAAGCTTTGTCTACTCTATGTCTATGGTGATAATATGTTTACCAACGCAAAATTCTGCTCTGCACCTGGTGGTACCAGCTTTTACACAAACAGATTCTTCCTCTTCTCCTCTCTACAGCTCTACAAGATTAGCCTGAAGCCTGCTAAATGGGGGGGTCTCATTCACACCTCTCCGATTTTAATGCGTTCGTCACACATTAATAATTGCATTAAAAGTGCAGTAGATACTGGGTTCTAAAATTTTAATGATGGTTTTTTTATGTCTTAGGCATTAATGCATGCCATCAGTACAACATATTGTATTAATAGGAGCCAAACACATGAAAAAGCAGTGAAAACTCATCACTAAACTACAGCAGTGGTGCACATTAGTTTTCATGCATTTTCCTGGACCATATGTCTGAACCTGCCTATAGTCTCTGCTGCCCTTTTTCTAATATTTAACATTTGTGGCAAAAGAAGCCGACTGGTCATTCCATGAGAATCACTTTGCTGGTATGAAATAGAAAAGCCAAACACCTAGACAAGAATTGGCAACTTGTACAGTATCCACAAGATTCCCACTTGCAGGGTTAAAGTACTAAACCGAGAAGTCTGGAGATTAATGGACACTAGGAACAATCATTGTGAATTATAATATATATATATTTATTTTATTTTTTATTTTATTTTTTGGGTATTGTCATGTTAATGTATTCTGTTTCCAGGAACAGAATCTGGTACACTGATTACCTAATTAGTTTCCTTATGATGTACTTTGGGAATTACTCACTAGAGGGAGCTTCATTGCCTGACAGTAGTTTGTCACCAACTAAAACTGGGGATCTTGGTTTAGAACCAGTGGTGATGTTCCCAATATTTTGTTTAGCTCTTTGTTTTTTATTTGTGATATTTCCTATATAATAAGTGCACTGTGCAGCGCCTTATACGGAAATGTATACATAAAACACAAACTAGAACAAGTAATACTGTAGTTCTCAAGCTTGCATACAATCGTGTGGATTTGCATTAATGCATAACCGCACATAAAAAGATTTACATTTAGAAAGAAATTATAGTTTAAGTGTTCATCTGCTGAAGTAGGAATAGGAGGTAGTTCTTTATCCGGATATATTCATTACATAAAAATAGATGATACACAGGAGAAATAAAATAGTTTACTGCATTTTAGCGAAGGTGCACATTAAACATAAGTGGGCATACAAATTGCGTACATTATTTATACATATCATGACATAAGAAATAGAGCCCCTTGAATATATTTTATGCAATGGCATTTACATTTATGTATATTAGTTATTTTATTTTATCTGAAATCCAGTCATTACCCATAACAAACACAACCTTATGAACTACAGAACCAGCGACCTGTCAAAAACATTTTTTTTTTGAATCTATAAAATACATAGATTTGTATTTAATCAAATTGCAGCAAGTGGTTATAAATAAATAGTTACAAGTATCAAAACAGTTACAGAAAATATTGTAGTTAGTTTCACATTGAAACACTTGCTTGTCATCACGGTACAGCCTCGTAATGGGGTGTGGTAAGGTTTGCCGGCGGTCGGGGTCCGGAAGGTGGGCGAGTGCAAATGAGCCCCTTGCGGGCTCGCTGCGCTCACCACGCTGCGGGCACGGTGTCTATTCTCCCTCCAGGGGGGTCGTGGACCCATAAGAGGGAGAACATATGTCGGTATGCCGGCGGTCGGGATTCCGGCGCCGGTATGGTGGGCGCCGGGAGGCCGGCCGCCGGCAACCAGAAGACCACCCTTGTTATGTATTCTTAGCAGAACTGAGAACTGATTTGGTTTGACCTGAGATTAGTGACACCCCTTTCACACTGCCACAAATATCTTGGGTCGTTGCATGTGAGCGCGCAGCAAGTGTGCGGTGTGAAAGCACCCTGTTGAAATTACCCGGGTTGAGCAACCCAGAATTTCAACCCGGGTAGCGAGCAGAGATGAACACAGGTTCAACCCGGCTTGCGGTGCAGTGTGAACAGGTATCCTGGGTCGATGTGACCCGGGACCCATTTACACCATAGGGAGAGCTGGTGCATGGAGATTAAGCAGAGTCGGGCCGCCAGTTTGAAAGACATCACAGTCGGGTCGCACCCAGGAAAGACCTGTGTACAAAATCCTGCGTGCGACCTGGCAATGCAGTGTGAAAGGGGTAGGATATTACCACACTAGCAAGTGGATGTTTGGCAGGGAAGCTGTGGCAATACAAATATAGAGATGCATACAATGTTCAGTGGAATGAACATTTTGGGTTTGGTTTGTGGATCTTGTAGATTGCATCATACTGTGCATATGCTAGCAGCGTCATAATAGGGTGGCAGTGTGCCCTGTGCAAGTCCTGCCCCCTAAACCTGTGATGTCATCTGAGGAATGGAGCTACCGGCTCTGGGAAGAAGAGCTCTGCCTGGGTCATCCTAAGGACGCTGCTGGCATATTCACAGGCTGCAGAATGCCTGCCAGAGGGTTGGGTACGGGATTCTGCCAGTCGGGATCCCATCAGTCGGGATCCCGGTGGTCAGAATATCGACGCCGGGCTCCCAACCACCAGAATGCCGGCAGGGGGAGAGCGCAACAAAGCCACAGGTTCTATTCCCACTCCATGGGTGTCGTGGGCAGCATTCTGGCGGTCATGATCCCGGCTTCAGTATTCTGACTACCGGGATCCTGACTACATCCCCTGCCAGACACATGCAGGTGCATGGGGCAGTAATTGTGCTGACCCCAGGGTCCTGTGCAATGGCACTGCCCACACAACCCTTTTATGGCCCTGTGCTCCATAGAAAGAAATTGGCAACTGCGTATACTCCCGATAAGGCATTCGCACATAGATGGAGAAAGCAAGTGGGGATGGACTACACTTTCTGTTAAATGTCCATTTGTGAGCAACAACAGTGAGACCGCACTGTGAGAGTGGGAATGTTGTGAGCATGTAATCCAACTTTAGTAGTGTGTGGATTGAAGAGGATGACTGTTTCTGACTGATCTGTTGCATCCATCATGGAGTTTGTGCATGTCCAAACACTAGTGATGATGGTTGTGGCTGCAGCAGGAAAAACAGCGGGTGGGGCGGCATTTCTCTTGCAGGTGCATACACACACATTCAGCATAAATGGGTGGATTCTTGCATTAGCATAGTATAGCAAGTGGGCTGGCGTGATTGTGGGAAAAAGCAGTTGCAGATGTCTCCGACTCACAATCAGCCCATTTGTCCATTTATTCTGTCTTGAAAGAAAGTCAGCTGTAATTGCTCCCTCACTGCCTGTAGGCAGAGGTGAGGTGTAGGCAGACGTGAGATGTAGGCAGGGGTGAGGTGTAGGCAGGGGTGAGTTGTATGCAGAGGTGTAGACAGAGGCAAATGCAGAGGTGTATGCAGGGGTGTAGGCAAAGGTGAAGGCAGAGATGTTTGCAAAGGTGTATGCAGGTGTATGCAGAGGTGTATACAGAGGAGAAGGCAGAGGTGAATTCAGATATGTATTCAGAGGTGTAGGTGTAGGCAGAGGTGTATGCAGAGATTAGGTGAATGCAGCATTCTGTGCAGAGGTGTATGCAGAGGAGAATGCAGGGGTGTAGCCAGAGGTGAATGCAGAGGTGTATGCAGCAGTGTAGGCAGAGGTGTATGGAGTGGTGTAGGCAGAGGAGAATGCAGGGGTGAATACAGAGGTGTAGGCAGAGGGGAACAGTACATAGTGGTGAATGCACAGGTGCGGCCAGACCACCCCGTATGATTGGCTTCATAGCCATCATCTTTATCAGTGCACAATTCGTGGTATAAAACATGCATCTGAAGGCAAGCATGTATGCATAACTCTGCATAACCCCCAGTTCTGCTGACACACCCTGACTGATCTCTACCCCCATGAGGTCGCCCATATGCAGACGTAAGTTAACATGAGAGCAGAGGTAGATTTAGGGGTCAGGCCGCCCATAGGCACTACATTACCCGCCCACCCCAAAAGAGAAAAATAAAATAAGTTGTGTTGCATTAACTAATAATTATATAAGATAATTCCAATTAAGTAAAGTATGTGACCAGCTACTTGAATACATACTTTATATATGCAGTATTTCAGTTCCAATAATGGTAAAGTCTAATCAGCGTAGCCAATGCCACCAGACATGGATCCATGCATCATCATCTCTGGTGACCAAAGCCTTCACCTACAACTTCCATGCCAGCTCCATGAGCACTGCAGTTTAGCATAGCTGCAAGGCCATTCAGCAGTGACAGGCTTAGCAAGCAGCATTGCCTCTGCTTGTCACAACTTCATGATTGCGTCAGTGATGGCTCAGGCTCCATACCCTTCATGATGGTGCCGGCCAAATCAGATGCCTCCGGACAGCAATAACATAGCTAGCATCTCCAAACCCTCCCCCCCCCCCCCCCCCTCCCCGCTTCCCGAATCTCTGCAATCCCTTACACTCCTGCAGGAGCTAGCCACACTGATGGGGGGGCAGGCTTCTATGCCGCCCTCAGCAAGTGGCGCCCCCGGGCATGTGCCTAGTGGGTAATCCTCCACTGGATATGAGTGAGGTGCGCCTGACTCTGCTTTGCTCATATTTGCTTACCTTTGTTTCTGATGCATGTGCAGTGTGAAAAGTCATAAAATACGCTCATCAGTGCATCTGCTATCTTACAGCGTTTATAGTCTATACATATGTATACAGTGATTACGATGACAGTCTGTTCCTTCTACTGTATGGTTGGGTTTGAATTCTGGACAAAGAGCATGTGCCAGATTCTGTTGTAGAAACACATGAAAGTCTAATACGAAATGAATGATGCAAATATTTTGCAGAGGACTTCTGCAAATGTTGCTCATTTCATGTGTGGCCCACACTTCTAAACACATGTACAAACTGGTTCTAGTGTATTACTTGCAATCACTGAAGCACAAGTGATGCACTCTGACATCCTATTGTAGACCTCCTTTTGAAAAATTAATTTTGGACCACATAAAGCGGAGGATACACCAGACATATTAAATACTTCCAGTGACATAGTGAATGTTGCACTGTTTAATTATTCAGGGGTAATTAATTATATATGTGCATTGTGCAACCACCTTTGAACTTTTTAACAAGATACTTTTGTATTATAAGCATATATACCCCGTACGCTCTAAAGTCCTGCTACGTGCAGTGTTCAGGGAGAGAGTGGAACCCTTGCTTCTGCTGGCAGTGGTTTATGAGTAAGTGCATTGTCTTGGCCCAGTTTCGTTCTTTTTTCAGATTTGTTTAGTACAGATGTGAATGATAGATGACATGAAAAGCAGCATTTGCTCTTTTCCTGTATAGCCCTCTAGCCCTGCAGTATTCAATAAGAAGCTGTCATTTATTTACTTTTAACTGAGCGGTTTCAAAATAGGTGAATTATTTTTTCCCTAAAACAGATTATGGATTGAATTCTGTGCCTCACGCTTGCTTTGGGCAAGAGCTGTAGACTACCACTTGCTGCTATATATTAATTCCGAGACCTAAAAAGTACAAATTTGGTCTTACTGTAATATAAGTACAACATGCAGCCATGTAAAAATGGGTGCTGTACCTCTTACAGTGAGAATTATAGTGTCTCTGTACCCATTGAGTAACTTCAGTTGGTTAAAAATGGTAGGTTTTTAAATCAAGTAGCTTTTGTGTCAATATAAAATCTATTTTAATATACCAGTGATAAATATATATATAGAGAGAGATAAATAACTATATTTCTCTAACGTCCTAGAGGATGCTGGGACTCCGTAAGGACCATGGGGAATAGATGGGCTCCGCAGGAGACATGGGCACTTTAAGAAAGACTTTAGACTCTGGGTGTGCACTGGCTCCTCTCTCTATGCCCCTCCTCCAGTCCTCAGTTTTTAGACTGTGCCCAGAAGAGATGGGTGCACTGCAGAGAGCTCTCCTGAGTTTCCTGCTAAGAAAGCATATTTGTTAGGTTTTTTCTTATTTTCAGGGAGCACTGCTGGCAACAGACTCCCTGCATCGAGGGACTGAGGAGAGAGGAGCAGACCTACTTAAATGATAGGCTCTGCTTCTCGGCTACTGGACACCATTAGCTCCAGAGGGAGTGGAACACAGGTTCGTCCTGGGCGTTCATCCCAGAGCCGCGCCGCCGTTCTCCTCACAGAGCTGGAAGAAAAGAAGAAAGAAGACTCTGAGGCGGCAGAAGCCTTTCGGGTGCTTCACTGAGGTAACGCACAGCACTGCAGCTGTGCGCCATTGCTCCCATACACCTCACACACTCCGGTCACTGTAAGGGTGCAGGGCAAAGGGGGGGGGGCGCCCTGGGCAGCAATGAATACCTCTCCTATGGCAAAATGACCTATATACATGTACAGGTGGGCACTGTACATGTATATAAAAAAAACCCCGCCATGTTTTACAAAGTTTGAGCGGGACAGAAGCCCGCCGCCGAGGGGACGGGGCTTCTCCCTCAGCACTCACCAGCGCCATTTTCTCTCCACAGCACCGCTGAGAGGAAGCTCCCCGGACTCTCCCCTGCTTGACACACGGTGAAAGAGGGTTTTAAAGTAGAGGGGGGCACATAATTGGCGATTATAAATTACAGCAGCGCTACTGGGTAAACATTCTGTGTTTTTCTCCGGGGTCATATAGCGCTGGGGTGTGTGCTGGCATACTCTCTCTCTCTGTCTCTCCAAAGGGCCTAAAGGGGAACCTGTCTTCAGAAAAGAGTTTCCCTGTGTGTGTGGAGTGTGTTGGTACGTGTGTGTCGACATGTTTGACGATGAAGGCTCGCCTAAGGATGAGGGGGAGTGCATGAATGTCAGGTCGCCGTCGGCAACGCCGACACCGGACTGGATGGATATGTGGAATGTCTTGAAGGCTAATGTAAATTTATTGCATAAGAGATTAGACAAGACTGAGGCTAGGGATCAGTCAGGTAGTCAGACCATGCCTGTCCCAGTGGCATCGGGACCTTCTGGGTCTCAGAAATGCACATTATCCCAGATCACTGACAGATACCGACATGGATTCAGATTCCAGTGTCGACTATGAGGATGCAAAATTACAGCCAAAAGTGGCTAAAGGTATTCGTTACATGATCATTGCTATTAAAGAGGTTTTGCATATTACTGAGGAACGCCCTGTCCCTGACACGAGGGTACACATGTATAAAGAGAAAAAGCCTGAGATCACCTTTCCGTCCTCATTTGAGCTAAGCGAATTGTGCGAAAAGGCTTGGGAATCTCCAGACAGGAGACTACAAGTTCCCAAAAGGATTCTTATGGCGTATCCCTTCCCACAAAAGTACAGGATACGATGGGAATCTTCGCCTAAAGTAGACAAGGCGTTGACACGCTTATCCAAGAAGGTGGCACTGCCTTCCCAGGATACTGCTACCCTCAAGGATCCTGCGGATCGTAAGCAGGAAGTTACCATGAAGTACATTTACACACATTCTGGTACTATTGTTAGGCCGGCTATGGCATCGGCCTGGATTTGTAGTGCTGTCGCAGCATGGACAGATTCCTTGTCTACGGAGATTGAGACCCTAGATAAGGATACCATTCTAATGACCCTAGAGCATATCAAGGATGCTGCGTTGTATATGAGGGATGCTCAAAGAGACATTTGTTTACTAAGCTCCAGAATAAATGCTATGTCTATTTCTGCTAGGCGACTATTGTGGACCCGACAGTGGACGGGGGATGCCGACTCAAATCGGCATATGGAGTCGTTGCCTTACAAGGGAGAGGAGTTGTTTGGAGAAGGCCTCTCGGACCTTGTCTCTACTGCTACGGCTGGTAAATCGAATTTTTTACCTTATGTTCCCCCACAACATACTAAGAAGGCACCTCATTACCAAATGCAGTCCTTTTGTTCAAATAAAGCAAAAAGGTACGGGGATCGTCCTTTCTTGCCAGAGGTAAAGGCAAAGGAAAAAGGCTGCACACAGCTAGCTCCCAGGAGCAGAAGTCCTCCCCTACGTCTGCAAAATCCACCGCATGACGCTGGGGCTTCCCTGGGGGGGGTCAGCTCAAGTGGGGGCACGTCTTCGATTTTTCAGCCATGTCTGGGTTCACTCACAGGTGGATCCCTGGGCAATAGAGATTGTTTCTCAGGGATACAGGCTGGAATTCGAAGAGATGCCACCTCGCCGGTTTTTCAAATCGGCTCTGCCAGCTTCTCCGTCAGAAAGGGAGTTAGTGTTAACTGCAATTCAAAAATTGTATCTGCAACAGGTGATAGTCAAGGTTCCTCTTCTCCAGCAAGGAAAGGGGTATTACTCAACCCTGTTTGTGGTTCCGAAACTGGACGGTTCGGTCTGACCCATTTTGAATCTGAAATCCCTAAACCTGTACTTGAAAAAGTTCAAGTTCAAGATGGAATCGCTCAGAGCGGTCATCGCCAGCCTGGAGGGGGGGGATTGGATGGTTTCCCTGGACATAAAGGATGCTTACCTTCATGTTCCGATTTTTCTTCCTCACCAGGCGTTCCTGAGATTTGCGGTACAGGACTGTCATTACCAATTTCAGACGTTGCCGTTTGGGCTTTCCACAGCCCCGAGATTTTTCACCAAGGTAATGGCGGAAATGATGGTGCTCCTGCGCAAGCAGGGTGTCACAATTATCCCATACTTGGACGATCTCCTCATAAAGGCGAGATCTCGAGAGAAGTTACTGGACAGCGTGTCACTGTCTGTGAAGACGTTGCAACAGCACGGCTGGATTCTCAATATTCCGAAGTCCCAGCTGGTTCCTACAACGCGTCTGACCTTTTTGGGCCTGATTCTGGACACCGAACAGAAAAAGGTTTTTCTTCCGATGGAAAAGGCTCAGGAGCTCATAGCTCTGGTCAGAAACCTATTAAAGCCAAAAAGGTTTCAGTGCTTCACTGCACACGTGTCCTGGGGAAGATGGTGGCATCGTACGAGGCCATCCCCTTCGGCAGGTTCCATGTGAGGACTTTTCAATGGGACCTACTGGACAAATGGTCCGGGTCTCATTTACAAATGCATCAAAGGATCACCCTGTCTCCCAGAGCCAGGATATCTCTCCTGTGGTGGCTGCAGAGTGCTCACCTCCAGGAAGGCCGCAGGTTCGGCATTCAGGACTGGATCCTGGTGACCACGGACGCAAGCTTCCGAGGTTGGGGAGCAGTCACACTGGGAAGAAATTTCCAAGGTCTCTGGTCAACTCTAGAGACTTGTCTCCACATCAACGTCCTGGAGTTGAGGGCCATATACAACGGCCTACGTCAAGCGGAGGCATTACTTCGGGACAAACCGGTTCTGATTCAGTCGGACAATGTCACAGCAGTGGCTCATGTAAACCGCCAAGGCGGCACAAGGAGCAGAGGGGCCATGGCAGAAGCAACCAGTATTCTTCGCTGGGCGGACAATCATGTAAGCGCACTGTCGGCAGTGTTCATCCCGGGGGTGGACAACTGGGAAGCGGACTTCCTCAGCAGACACGACCTGCATCCGGGAGAGTGGGTACTTCATCACGAAGTCTTCGCACAGATCACGGGACGGTTGGGACTGCCTCAGATAGACATGATGGCGTCCCGTCTCAACAAAAAGCTAAAGCGATATTGCGCCAGGTCAAGAGACCCTCAGGCGGTAGCTGTAGACGCTCTGGTGACACCATGGGTGTTCAGATCGTCTATGTGTTCCCTCCTTTGCCTCTCATACCCAAGGTGTTGAGAATAATAAGGCAAAGAAGAGTGAGAACAATCCTCATTGTTCCAGATTGGCCACGAAGGACTTGGTATTTGGATCTGCAAGAGTTGCTCACAGAAGATCCGTGGCCTCTTCCTCTAAGGCAGGACCTACTGCAACAGGGGGCCTGTCTGTTCCCAGACTTACCGCGGCTGCGTTTGATGGCATGGCGGTTGAACGCCGGATCCTAGCGGAAAAAGGTATTCCGGAGGAGGTCATTCCTACCCTGATTAAGGCTAGGAAGGATGTGACATTGAAACATTATCACCGCATATGGCGAAAATATATGTTTCTTGGTGTGAGGCCAGGACTGCTCCTACGGAGGAGTTCCATTTGGGCCGTTTACTTCACTTCCTTCAAACAGGAGTGAATTTGGGCCTAAAATTAGAATCCATAAAGGTTCAAATTTCGGCCTTGTCCATTTTCTTTCAAAAAGAATTGGCTTCTCTTCCTGAAGTACAGACATTTGTGAAGGGAGTGCTGCATATTCAGCCTCCTTTTATACCTCCGGTGGCGCCTTGGGATCTTGACGTGGTATTAAGTTTCCTCAAGTCACCTTGGTTTAAACCACTCAAAACAGTGGAGTTGAAATATCTCACTTGGAAGGTGGTCATGTTGTTGGCCTTAGCTTCTGCAGGGCGTGTTTCGGAATTAGCGGCTTTGTCATATAAAAGTCCCTATCTGGTTTTTCACGTGGATAGGGCAGAATTGAGAACTCGTCCTCAATTCCTGCCTAAAGTGGTCTCATCTTTTCATATGAACCAACCTATTGTCGTGCCTGTGGCTACGCGAGACTTGGAGGATTCCGAGTCACTTGATGTGGTCAGGGCTTTGAAGATTTATGTGGCCAGAACAGCTAGGGTCAGGAAGACAGAGGCGCTGTTTATCCTGTATGCAGCCAGTAAGGTTGGCGCACCTGCTTCAAAGCAGACTATTGCTCGCTGGATCTGTAACACGATTCAGCAAGCACATTCTTCATCAGGATTGCCATTGCCAAAATCGGTTAAGGCCCATTCCACTAAGAAGGTGGGCTCTTCTTGGGCGGCTGTCCGAGGGGTCTCGGCATTACAGTTGTGCCGAGCAGCTACTTGGTCGGGATCAAACACCTTTGCAAGGTTCTATAAGTTTGATACCCTAGCTGAGGAGGACCTCCTGTTTGCTCAAGCGGTGCTGCAGAGTCATCCGCACTCTCCCGCCCGTTTGGGAGCTTTGGTATAATCCCCATGGTCCTTACGGAGTCCCAGCATCCTCTAGGACGTTAGAGAAAATAAGATTTTACACTTACCGGTAAATCTATTTCTCGTAGTCCGTAGAGGATGCTGGGCGCCCGTCCCAAGTGCGGACTTCTTCTGCAAGACTTGTATATAGTTATTGCTTACATAAGGGTTATATTATAGTTCATCGGTTTGGACCGAGACTATGTTGTTTGTTCATACTGTTCACTGGGTAGTTTATCACAGGTTATACGGTGTGATTGGTGTGGCTGGTATGAATCTTGCCCTTGGATTAACAAAAATCCTTTCCTCGTACTGTCCATCTCCTCTGGGCACAGTTTCTCTAACTGAGGTCTGGAGGAGGGGCATAGAGGGAGGAGCCAGTGCACACCCAGAGTCTAAAGTCTTTCTTAAAGTGCCCATGTCTGCTGCGGAGCCCATCTATTCCCCATGGTCCTTACGGAGTCCCAGCATCCTCTACGGACTACGAGAAATAGATTTACCGGTAAGTGTAAAATCTTATTTTATATATATATATATATATATATATATATAGAGAGAGAGAGAGAGAGAGAGAGAGAGATTAATAACTATATATATATATATATATATATATATATATATATACTGGTCAAAAAAATAAAGGGAACACTAAAATAACACATCCTAGATCTGCATGAATGAAATATTTTTATTGAATACTTTGTTCTTTACATAGTTGAATGTGTTGACGACAATATCACACAAAAATTATCAATGGAAATCAAATTTATTAACCCATGGAGGTCTAGATTTGGAGTCACACTCAAAATTAAAGTGGAAAAACACACTACAGGCTGATCCAACTTTGATGTAATGTCCTTAAAACAAGTCAAAATGAGGCTCAGTAGTGTGTGATAGATATGCTAGCCATACACTAGGTCGATATTGTGTACAAATACACAATTTCGACACCGCATACTGGCCCTCATTCCGAGTTGTTCGCTCGCTAGCTGCTTTTAGCAGCAGTGCAAACGCTAAGCCGCCGTCCTCTGGGAGTGTATCTTAGCTTAGCAGAAGTGCAAACGAAAGGATTGCAGCATTGCTACAAAAAAAAATTGTGCAGTTTCAGAGTAGCTGCAGACCTACTCCTACCTTGCGATGACTTCAGACTATTTAGTTCCTGTTTTGATGTCAGAACACGCCCTGCGTTCAGCCAGCCACTCCCCCGTTTCCCCAGTCACTCCTGCGTTTTTAACTGGCACGCCTGCGTTTTTCAGCACACTCCCCGAAAACGGTCAGTTACCACCAAGAAATCTTCCTGTCAATCACTCAACGATCAGCAGTGCGACTGAAAAGCGTTGTTAGAGTTTGTGTAAAACTACATCGGCTTTTGTGACGCACGTGCGCAGTGCGTCCCATACGCATGCGCAGAACGATGTGCATGCGACGCGCGTGCGCAGTGCGCCCCATACGCATGCACAGAAATGCCGATTTTTAGTCTGATCGCTGCGCTGCAAACAACGGCAGCTAGCGATCAACTCGGAATGACCCCCACGGTGCATCGTGTGCACATTGTGCATGTTTTTGGTACGATTACAATGCAATGCGCGGTCCCGCGGGTCGAACGTTGCATCTTTAGATCATACATGCAGCCTATTTTATCTGTCGATGCATCATATGATTTTGAGTTGCATTTCCCTTTTTTTTTATGAGGCACATAATCGATCATTTAATGACGGGTCGTTAGCACATTGGCCCTCATTCCGAGTCGTTCGCTCTGTATTTTTCATCGCATCGCAGTGAAATTCCGCTTAGTGCGCATGCGCAATATTCGCACTGCGACTGCGCCAAGTATATTTGCTATGAAGAAAGTATTTTTACTCACGGCTTTCTCATCGCTCCGGCGAACGTAATGTGATTGACAGGAAATGGGTGTTACTGGGCGGAAACACGGCGTTTTATGGGCGTGTGGATGAAAACGCTACCGTTTCCGGAAAAAACGCAGGAGTGGCCGGAGAAACGGGGGAGTGGTTGGGCGAACGCTGGGTGTGTTTGTGACGTCAAACCAGGAACGACAAGCACTGAACTGATCGCACAGGCAGAGTAAGTCTGGAGCTACTCTAAAACTGCTAAGTAGTTTGTGATCGCAATATTGCGAATACATCGGTCGCAATTTTAAGATGCTAAGATACACTCCCAGTAGGCGGCGGCTTAGCGTGTGTAACTCTGCTAAATTCGCCTTGCGACCGATCAACTCGGAATGAGGGCCATTGTGTGTTACTCGTATTGTCCAGGACTGCCAGGGAGCTGCCAAGAGGTTGAAGGGAAATTGTGATACGACTTACATCGGATGTGGGTCGTCCTGATGTATGGTCAGAATTAGATAGATAGTAAATCGAAAAAAATAGAAAATCTGATATGTGTATATATAATATATATATATATATATATATATATATGAAAAAGTGAACAATCAATCAAATGAAAATACTTCTACAGATGGCTGGCAGTTATCATATGGGCTAGAAATGTTGTCATCCTCTATATTTGCCATTAGTGTGTCTAGAATTGTTGACGGACATCAATTAGACTGTTGAATAATTTACACATTTGTTTTCTGAAATAGTCCTTTTAGACATACAAATCTTTCCTACAAGGAGAGGCTGCTAATGACACAAATATCAAATATTTAAGAATTTAGGGCTGGCTAAAACTAATAAGCAGAGCAGAAAGTACATTGTTTCAGGGGCATGCTTGCTACGTTTCCTATGAAATAAATCCACTACAAAACGGTTAATATTGTACTGTGAAATTAAATATTATTATTATTATATTATTTGTAAAGAACAGATCAATGCAAAAACAGGTGAATGCTTTCTCTTTATTGAAGCTCTGACTGCTTGCTTGTAGAAATCAATGTGTGGCTATATGAAACAAACACATGACCTATTTTTAAAAGTATGGTTTGATGTGCTGATTACACACACACTGCTAGGTGATGCATCACAAGTTACAGAAAAAGTCATTGGGGGTCATTCCGAGTTGTTCGCTCGCAAGCTGCTTTTAGCAGCTTTGCACACGCTAAGCCGCCGCCTACTGGGAGTGAATCTTAGCTTCTCAAAATTGCGAACGAAAGATTTGCAATATTGCGAAAAGACTTCTCTGTGCAGTTTCTGAGTAGCTCGAGACTTACTCTGCCAGTGCGATCAGTTCAGTGCTTGTCGTTCCTGGTTTGACGTCACAAACACACCCAGCGTTCGCTCAGACACTCCTTCGTTTCTCCAGCCACTCCCGCGTTTTTCCCAGAAACGGTAGCGTTTTTTCACACACTCCCATAAAACGGCCAGTTTCCGCCCAGAAACACCCACTTCCTGTCAATCACATTACGATCACCAGAACGAAGAAAAAACCTCGTAATGCCGTGAGTAAAATTCCTAACTGCATAGCAAATTTACTTGGCGCAGTCGCACTGCGGACATTGCGCATGCGCATTAGCGACTAATCGCTCTGTTGCGATAAAAAAATAACGAGCGAACAACTCGGAATGACCCCCATTGTTTCTACTGAAAGGTTATTGCTATACATTCATAGATGCATTTCTTTTCCATGTTTATTTCCAATAATATTGCTGCATGCCTCCAAATTTTTGGTGGGGCAGTCCTGACTTAGAGTCCCAGAAACGGATTGTGCTTAAAGGAGGGACATTATCCAAAACTAAGTGTTTTGAGGGCAATCTGGACTGTGTGAGGCATGGTTTTCTTTCTTTACCAATTCTGCATGTCTGAACGGGTTGGGTACGGGATCCAAACAGTCAGGATGCCAACGGTCAGAATACAGACAGTGACATCTGACGGTTAGAAACCCATTTTTTTTTTAAAGGTAAGCTAATCGTACCCCGTACCCTCTCCCTAACCCTAATCCCCTCCCCCTGCAGCCTAACCCTCCCCTCCCACAGCCAAACCATAACCTCCCCTCCCCACAGCCTAACCTTAACCCTCCCTTCCCTGCAGCCTAACCCTAAACCTTCCGTCCTGTAGCTTAACTCTAACCCTCCCCGCAGCCTAACCCTAAACCTCCCCTCCTACAGCCTAACCCTAACTATCCCCTCCAACAGCCTAACCCTAACCCTCCCCTCCCACAGCCTAATTTTAACACTCCCCTACCCGTAGCCTAACCCTAACCCTCCCCTACTGCAGCCTAACCCTAACCATCCCTGGCATACTTACCTTCAGGATTCTGGCTTTCAATTCAGTCTTCTAACCGTCAGTATCCTGAACATCGGGATGCCAACTACAGTACATCCCATTTCAGCGTTGTAGAAAAATGTCATGGTACTGTCCCCAAAAGGGGTCCTGGACTATAGATCGACAGTAATTAGGTCGACAGTCAGTAGCGGATCTTGCCACGGGCAAGCAGGACTTTTGCCCAGGGCGCGGCCTTCTGGAGGTCACCAGCGCCATCCGTAGGGCGCCGCACCATGGCAAGATCCGTTGTTGCTGTGCCCCCCGCTGCCGGCTCTGTCCGCTGCCCGCTGTCCCGCTGCCGCTGTGAAGGGAAACTAGATGCTACGCATCTAGTTTCCCTTCGTGGAGAGGACCTTTGCTGTGCGGTGCGCGATGACGTCATCGCGCACCGCACATCATTTCAGCGGCGCTACTACTGTACAGGGAGTGTAACTGACCACGCCCCCTGTATGAGGCCACACCCCCTATTGCCGCCCGGGGTGCAAAAAGCCCCTGAACCAGCCCTGTCGACAATTAATAGGTTGACCCCATGTTGTAGACATGATAAAGGTCGACATGGTCAACAGGTAAAAATAAGAATTTACTTACCGGTAATTCTATTTCTCATAGTCCGTAGTGGATGCTGGGGACTCCGTAAGGACCATGGGGAATAGACGGGCTCCGCAGGAGACTGGGCACTCTAAAGAAAGATTCAGTACTATCTGGTGTGCACTGGCTCCTCCATCTATGCCCCTCCTCCAGACCTCAGTTAAGGAAACTGTGCCCGTAAGAGCTGACATTACAAGGAAAGGATTTTGGAATCCAGGGTAAGACTCATACCAGCCACACCAATCACACTGTACAACTTGTGATAAACTTACCCAGTTAACAGTATGAACAACAACTGAGCATCACTCAACCGATGCTACATAACCATAACCCTTTGTTAAGCAATAACTATATACACGTATTGCAGAAAGTCCGCACTTAGGACGGGCACCCAGCATCCACTGCGGACTACGAGAAATATAATTACCGGTGAGTAAATTCCTAATTTCTCTAACGTCCTAGTGGATGCTGGGGACTCCGTAAGGACCATGGGGATTATACCAAAGCTCCCAAACGGGCGGGAGAGTGCGGATGACTCTGCAGCACCGAATGGGCAAACACCAGGTCCTCCACAGCCAGGGTATCAAACTTGTAGAATTTTGCAAATGTGTTTGAACCCGACCAAGTAGCAGCTCGGCAAAGCTGTAATGCCGAGACCCCTCGGGCAGCTGCCCAAGAAGAGCCTACCTTCCTTGTGGAATGGGCTTTCACTGATTTTGGATGCGGCAATCCAGCCGCAGAATGAGCCTGCTGAATCGTGTTACAGATCCAGCGAGCAATGGTTTGCTTTGAAGCAGGAGCACCCAGCTTGTTGGATGCATACAGGATAAACAGCGAGTCAGTTTTCCTGACTCCAGCCGTCCTGGCCACATAGATCTTCAAAGCCCTGACTACATCAAGCAACTTGGCATCCTCCAAGTCACGAGTAGCCGCAGGCACCACAATGGGTTGGTTCAAATGAAAAGATGACACCACCTTTGGCAGAAACTGCGGACGAGTCCGCAATTCTGCCCTATCCATATGGAAAACCAGATAGGGGCTTTTACATGACAAAGCCGCCAATTCTGACACACGCCTAGCTGAGGCTAAGGCCAACAGCATGACCACTTTCCACGTGAGATACTTTAGCTCCACTGTCTTAAGTGGCTCAAACCAGTGGGATTTCAGGAAACCCAAGACCACGTTAAGAACCCAAGGTGCCACTGGTGGCACAAAAGGAGGCTGAATATGCAGCACTCCCTTAACAAACGTCTGAACCTCAGGCAGTGAAGCCAGTTCTTTTTGAAAGAAAATGGATAGGGCCGAAATCTGGACCTTTATGGACCCTAATTTTAGGCCCATAGTCACACCTGACTGTAGGAAGTGCAGGAATCGACCCAGCTGGAATTCCTCTGTAGGGGCCTTCCTGTCCTCACACCAAGCAACATATTTTCGCCATATACGGTGATAATGTTTTGCTGTCACGTCCTTCCTAGCCTTTATCAGCGTAGGAATAACTGCATCCGGAATGCCCTTTTCTGCTAGGATCCGGCGTTCAACCGCCATGCCGTCAAACGCAGCCGCGGTAAGTCCTAGGACAGACAGGGCCCCTGTTGCAACAGGTCCTGTCTGAGAGGCAGAGGCCATGGGTCCTCTGTGAGCATTTCTTGCAGTTCCGGGTACCAAGTCCTTCTTGGCCAATCCGGAAACAATGAGTATTGTTCTCACTCCTCTTTTTCTTACGATTCTCAGTACCCTGGGTATGAGAGGAAGAGGAGGAAACACATAGACTGACTGGAATACCCACGGTGTCACCAGTGCATCCACAGCTATCGCCTGAGGGTCCCTTGACCTGGCGCAATACCTCTTTAATTTTTTGTTGAGGCGGGACGCCATCATGTCCACCTGTGGCAGTTCCCATCGATTTACAATCTGCGTGAAGACTTATTGATGAAGTCCCCACTCTCCCGGGTGGAGGTAGTGTCTGCTGAGGAAGTCTGCTTCCCAGTTGTCCACTCCCGGAATGAACACTGCTGACAGTGCTTGCATGTGATTCTCCGCCCAACGAAGAATCCTGGTGGCTTCCGCCATTGCCACCCTGCTTCTTGTGCCGCCCTGGCGGTTTACATGAGCGACTGCCGTGATATTGTCTGACTGAATCAGCACTGGTTGGTCTCGAAGCAGAGGCTCCGCTTGACTCAGGGCGTTGTATATGGCCCGTAGCTCCAGGATATTTATGTGCAGACAAGTCTCCTGACTTGACCACAGCCCTTGGAAGTTTCTTCCTTGAGTGACTGCCCCCCACCCTCGGAGGCTTGCATCCGTGGTCACCAGGACCCAGTCCTGTATGCCGAATCTGCGGCCCTCGAGGAGGTGAGCACCTTGTAGCCACCACAGAAGAGACACCCTGGCCCTGGGGACAGGGTGATCATCCGATGCATCTGAAGATGCGATCCGGACCACTTGTCCAGCAGATCCCACTGAAAGATCTTCGCATGGAACCTGCCAAAGGGAATGGCTTCGTATGACGCCACCATCTTTCCCAGGACTCGTGTGCAGTGATGCACCGACACCTGTTTTGGCTTTAGGAGGTCTCTGACCAGAGTCACAAGCTCCTGAGCCTTCTCCTCCGGGAGAAACACCTTCTTCTGGTCTGTGTCCAGAATCATGCCCAGGAAGGGCAGACGCGTCGCAGGAATCAGCTGCGACTTTGGAATGTTCAGAATCCAGCCGTGTTGACGCAACACTTCCTGAGAGTGTGCTACGCTGATCAGCAACTGCTCCCTGGACCTCGCCTTTATGAGGAGATCGTCCAAGTATGGGATAATTGTAACCCCTTGCTTCCGAAGGAGCACCATCATTTCCGCCATCACCTTGGTAAAAACTCTCAGTGCCGTGGACAGGCCAAACGGCAACGTCTGGAATTGGTAATGACAGTCCCGTACCACAAACCTGAGGTACTCCTGATGAGGCGGATAAATGGGGACATGCAAGTAAGCATCCTTGATGTCCAGAGACACCATAAAATCCCCTTCTTCCAGGCTTGCAATGACCGCTCTGAGCGATTCCATTTTGAACTTGAATTTCTTCATATAAATGTTCAGGGATTTTAAATTTAAAATGGGTCTGACCGAACCGTCCGGTTTCGGTACCACAAACATAGTGGAATAGTAGCCCCTTCCCCTTTGAAGGGGGGGAACCTCTACCACCACCTGCTGGAGTAAAAGTTTGTGAATTGCCGTCAACACTATCTCCCTTTCCATGGGGGAAGTTGGTAAGGCCGATTTTAGGTAACGGTGAGGGGGCGTCACCTTGAATTCCAGCTTGAATCCCTGAGACACAATTTGTATAGCCCAAGGATCCACCTGTGAGCGAACCCACTGGTGGTTGAAATGTCGGAGACGCGCCCCCACGGCTCCTGGCTCCGCCTGTGGAGCCCCAGCGTCATGCGGTGGATTTAGTGGAAGCCGGGGAAGACTTTTGTTCCTGGGAACTAGCTGCATGGTGCAGCTTTTTTCCTCTACCCCTGCCAAGAAAGGACGCACCTCTGACCTTCTTGCTCTTCTGAGAACGAAAGGACTGCATTTGGTAATACGGTGCTTTCTTAGGCTGTGGAGGGACATAAGGCAAGAAATTTGACTTCCCAGCCGTAGCTGTGGAAACTAGGTCCGAGAGACCGTCCCCAAACAATTCCTCACCCTTATAAGGTAAAACCTCCTAGTGTTTTTTAGAGTCGGTATCCCCTGTCCATTGCCGAGTCCATAAGACCCTTCTGGCAGAAATGGACATTGCGTTTACTCTAGAGCTCAGCAGGCAAATGTCCCTCTGGGCATCCCGCATATATAGGACCGCGTCCTTGATATGTGCCAGGGTCAGTAGAACAGTGTCCCTGTCCAGGGTATCTATCTCCTCAGACAGAGTATCCGTCCATGCAGCTACCGCACTACACATCCAGGCCGAAGCAATTGCTGGCCTCAGCAGTGTGCCAGAATGTGTATAAACAGACTTCAGGATAGCTTCCTGCTTTCTATCCGCAGGATCCTTTAGGGCGGCCGTATCCTGAGACGGCAGGGCCACCTTCTTAGACAAGCGTGTCAACGCCTTGTCTACCCTAGGGGAGGATTCCCAGCGTAACCTGTCCGTTGGTGGGAAAGGATACGCCATTAGTAATGTCTTGGAAATTATCACCTTCCTGTCAGGGGAATCCCACGCTTTTTCACATAATTCATTTAATTCATGTGAAGGGGGAAAAGTCACTTCATGCTTTTACTCCCCATACATATAAATCCTCTTGTCAGGGACAGGATTTTCCTCAGAAATGTGTAATACATCCTTCATTGCTACAATCATGAAGCGGATGGCTTTAGTCATTTTAGGCTGCAACTTTGCCTCATCGTCATCGACACTGGAGTCAGATTCCGTGTCGACATCTGTGTCAACTATCTGGGATAGTGTGCGCTTTTGAGACCCTGACGGCCCCTGCGCTGTAGGATCAGGCATGGGTTGAGACTCTGACTGTCCCAAGGTTACAGTTTTATCCAATCTGTTATGCAAGGAGTTTACATTATCATTTAACACCTTCCACATATCCATCCAATCAGGTGTCGGCACCGTCGGCGGCGACACCACACTCAGCTGCACTTGTTCTGCCTCCACGTATCCTTCCTCATCAAACATGTCGACACAGGCGTACCGACACACAGCACACACACAGGGAATGCTGACTGAGGACAGGACCCCACAAAGGCTTTTGGGGAGACAGAGAGAGAGTATGCCAGCACACACCCCAGCGCTATATAACCCAGGGATTACACTGTACCTTAGTGTTTACCCCGTAGCTACTGTTAAATATATCTCTGCGCCTAAATTTATGTGCCCCCCTCTCTTTTTTACCCTCTATTGCACCTGTATACTGCAGGGGAGATCCTGGGGAGCGTCCTTCCAGCGGAGCTGTGAAGAGAAAATGGCGCTGGTGTGCTGAGGAAGAAGGCCCCGCCCCCTCAGCGGCGGGCTTCTGTCCCGCTTTAATGTGTAAAAAATGGCGGGGGCTCGGGCTGTATATATGTCTATTTTTGCCAAAAAGGTAATTAATTGCTGCCCAGGGCGCCCCCCCCTGCGCCCTGCTCCCTGCACCCTACAGTGACCGGAGTTTGCGGTGTGCTGTGGGAGCAATGGCGCACAGCTGCAGTGCTGTGCGCTACCTTAAGTGAAGACAGGAGTCTTCAGCCGCCGATTTCGATGTCTTCATGCTTCTGCTGCTTCTGTACTTCTGGCTCTGCGAGGGGGACGGCGGCGCGGCTCCGGGAACAGACGATCAAGGTTAGGTACCTGTGTTCGATCCCTCTGGAGCTAATGGTGTCCAGTAGCCTAAGAAGCGCTACCTAGCTGCCGTGAGTAGGTTTGCTTCTCTCCCCTCAGTCCCTCGTAGCAGAGAGTCTGTTTCCAGCAGAAGCTCTCTGAAAATAAAAAACCTGACAAAATACTTTCTTTTCTAGCAAGCTCAGGAGAGCCCACTAGGAGCACCCAGCTCTGGCCGGGCACAGATTCTAACTGAGGTCTGGAGGAGGTGCATAGAGGGAGGAGCCAGTGCACACCAGATAGTACTGAATCTTTCTTTAGAGTACCCAGTCTCCTGCGGAGCCCGTCTATTCCCCATGGTCCTTACGGAGTCCCCAGCATCCACTAGGACGTTAGAGAAAGGTAGACAGTGCTTAAGGTCAACAGATTCAACAGATCAGTATAACAATTGGCGACACACATATAATTGCCACAGTTTTATTTTGTTTATTTTTCAACTTTTTCATCCTTTATCATCCACATGGACTACGATGGGGAATAGTAACCTGTTCCAAGCATACTGGGGCACCTTGCCCTGAAGCATGGCACACAAAGCAGTACACTAATTGGGGTGACATGTGGTTAAACACTGACAACAAAAAAACCTTAAAAATTATGTCAACCCTTTTTTTTTTTGTCGATCTTTTGACCCTGTCGACTGTTTCTACTGTCAACGTTTTCCATGTCGACATTTTGACCTTTTGCATGTCGACCATTTGGGGGTCAACCTATTGACTGTCTATAATTTCCATGTACTGTAGATCTATTTATTTACTCCCCTCCCCCAAAAGAGCCTCCACTTATATGCCCCCTCTATTGCTGATAGACCCTGTAAAGACAAACCAAGTAAAAGGAATTTATTTAAGTATAATAAGTTGTGTAAAGCAACATTTAAAGATAATAATAATAATAATAATAATAATAATAATTTATTATTAGTATTAGTAGTAATAGTTGTGCAAACAATATACAGAATTACATACCAGTGTTGGTATATAATGGTAGTTCAAGCGACAGTGACACTTGTCCTTAGTTTAAGAGAGGTCTGAACAGTGTATCCATAAGACAATATATTTATATATTTTGTTAATCTACGCATCAGAGTAAATGAAATATGTTGAGAATAGTTCACATGTAACCTATACTGGCTAATGAAGTATTGGGAAGAAGGATGGAACTGGCCGCCGTGAGTTCTTTGATATCATCGGGCAGCTCCTTTAAGTTAAATGAAATGTAAATGTTTTATTAAGCCTTATCTGCCCTTGATAATTGCATAACACAGCTTAAGGCTAGAGCATCGCCTGGCAGAATAGATCGCCAGCAGCTCTTTTCCCTCTGCCTCTCTGTACTTCTGCCAATCCAGGTCATCTCCATTGTCGGAGATTGTGCTAGTGGATGTAACAAGCTCTTCTCAGCAGCAAGATAGGGTCTCTCCTTCTTTAAGCTGGAGCAGATATCTCGGATAGGACTACTGGACATTGAAGACGTTTAAGTCCTCTTTGAAACTTATCAGAGAGAGATTCAGATTGTATCTCATATACCAGTCATGTCACAGTATTGTCCTCACATGTCTTTAACCAACCTTATTCACTTAACCTAATGCGTCTGTGCTTACCACATACACTTGAACTGAGTTATCCACTTGAATGACTGATAAGGCTCTGTAAGTGCTACTGTGCTTTAGGGAGATACAGCCTTTATCCTTTGTCACAAAAAATGCCCCTGCAGAAGAAACAAAATCTAAGACAAACTTTATGTACTTTTTTTTTTACATTATTCTATTAAACAGGTTTTATTATAAAGAGAGGGGACGTGGGATGTTGGTTAAGTAGTTTGTTTTTAGTGCAACTTGGATGGACAGATAATATACAGGACTGGTCAGGACCCTCATTAGTTGTCAAACCAGCAGGATAATTGTGTGTCTGTGTCGATCAGCATTCTATATACTTGTTTATTCTAAGATTAAGGCAGTCATGATTAACATACAGTAATAGAAGTAGTTTTTCCCCATGGCTATTGCATCGATGAAAGGCTAAAATATATATATTTATTTACAGTATAGGTACTTGTGATTAATAAGTAGTTATGTCCCTGTGTATTTTACGTGTTTACGCAACTTAATTAGTACATTAAAATTAAAAAGTCACCTAAACCATATTGAGGGCAGGTCATTGAATGGCAAATGCTATTTAATTCCTTAGCTACTTTAGCAAGTAGGAGATCTGGGATTACCAATATTTTCGATCCAGCAGCAGCAATTTGAACTGCTGATGTGCACTTGCCTGTTTCAGAATCCACTGCATGGCTCTGATCCATGAAACTGACATGTACTGTACATGATCTTTAATAAAAGTGAGAGCCGAGGTGATTTCTAAATTCTTGAGAGAAAGATTATTTACGTGAAAGTTTTGACAGGACAACATGTATGTGCTTACATCTATATAAATGTTTTGCTTCAAGAGGAAAAATTTTAAACAATTCTAAACTTCTTAACGTTTTCCTTTTCAGTCTATAGATGTAGTGTTAGGAGAGGTGGGATGGATGTTGGTGCAAATTCTTGCTCATGGTCTTTTTCTTACCCCACCCGGAACCAGCTCCTTGCAGCGGCTTCTGGATTTGATGAGGTCTGAGTATAGTCAAACATCCCCCTGAGAATGCTGGTATGGGCTGTCTGTATTTGTAAACTTCACAATGTTAGACAGCAACAAGAGAAATTGTTCTGACAAGTAGCATAGCCGAGACGTACGCTGGTGACTAAAGTTAATTGAATTTAGCAGCAGTAATTTTTCAGACTTTTTTTGTTTAGATTAATAAACGCTCAATCTGCATGTAGGTTTTCTGCTAAATGCATCCCATATGCTGATTTTGATTAGATCTGTTTTAAGCACTAGACCATCATATAGTCGGCTATGATTAAGGATTCAGTTGCAGGAAATTCCTCCTCTGAATACTGTGCTGCTTCTACGGTTTCTTCTTTGGAGCGGTTGCACAGGCGGCATCGTTAATTTCCAAGGAAAAGAAAATACAGGAAACGAACACGATCAGATATCTGTGTAGACATTACTTTCTCACCCATGTGTCTGTTATTTCCCCCTAATTACAATTCTGGTTTAATCATACAAGTATTGATGTACAGGTAAAGACTCAGAGGAGTAATACATTGCCACATCTCCCAAATGTTCTGCAACTCATTGCAATGTAGTTAGAAGATGTGATATATGTAGCTGAACACAGAGCTCACATTTTCAGGTTTAGGACTACAGTACAGGACTTCCGTGGAAATAAAAATACACATGCATAGATAAATGCAGCAAAATAGGGTAAGTAACGGAGATATTGCACCCTAAGCTTATGTAATACTGAGTATTTTTGGGTTCACATTAGTTTTATTCAATTTTCAATGACAAATGAGTATGGTGTCATGTAATCTTGGCCCTGCTGTACGATGCAGCAGGGCATACTTGCTGACCTTTGGGCTACCACGCAGCCTATTGTATAATTCTCATTGAATTGTGTCATTACGGCCCTTTCCCTTGCTATACAATGCAGAGATTATCAGAATTGTGCGTCAGTACCACTTTCTTTACTTAAGAAGTGGGTGGCCGGGTGGTGGGAAGTTCCAAGAAACGTGTCCATTCTTCTGGGCAACCGAGAGCACTATCCGGAGAGAAGGCTAGTATGCAGCAGGATAGCGTGATACATTGCAAATTGCGTAGTCACACCCCTCCTACTGCCCTTCGCATTTCACTAGGGAAGTAGGCCGGATGCAGGATGTTGCCCTGCTCTACTGGAATGTCTGGGAAACAGGCAACTTTTGTGGAGAGGGTAGACAAGGAAACATGTATACATAAAAAATAAACAGTATGCATCAGGGGCATTTTAAGAGAGGAGGAAACCTGTGTGCAGCTTCCATCGCGGGCCCCCTCCTCTCTGGCAGCAGTAGACTCTGGCATAATGCAGTTCTCCGGGAACATCTCCAATGCGCATGCGCAAATCACTTGGAAATGGCTGCTGCAGCCATTTTCCAAGTGATTTCTGTCCGCCTTGCAGGGCTGCCGTTCGGGACACCAGAGGTGTAAGTATAATATCATGGGTGCAGTGTGAGCCCCCCTGGACTCAGGGGCCCGTGTGCACCGCACACACTGCACCCATTATAGAAACACCTATGGTATGGATTAAGTTTGAATGCTAGAACTAAACTCAACCCTAAAACAAGACTAATCAGAGTCCTGGTGTATCCTTGGCCTTGCTCCTCTTGAGCTTCAAATTTTAACTGCAGGTAACCACATAGCCAGGCTAATGTGTACCACTGAAACTTACTGCTCTCAAAAAAACTTGATACTCCTGCTTTTAGGATACAGCCACAAAATTTATCCAGGGTATTGCGGGCCTCTAATATTTCATGATTTGTCATCTGCTACAGACTATGGGGCTGATTCAGTGGTGTAAACTGTTTCTGTTTTTCACAGTTTTCCGATGGTTGGAGGACTGCACATGTGTCGGAGACATACTGTAGTGCCTATGTGCCTCCATGCAGTTAAGCTGCAGCATGACTGACATGATGCGGTTAGTTGGGGGCGGGGCAGGAACATGTTGGCCCCGTTTTCTGCTTATGCCAAAGCCACTGGCCCCAACAGCGTACTTTTGCCAGACATCCTGAGTAACCTGATATTTACTCAGCTGAAAAATGGGACTTCCGATGTTTACACTGTGGATCCGATGCTGCATCTTCAGACGTAAGCAGCGGATCGGAGTAGCCATCTGAAAAGCCTTAGTTACACACAGATCCGCTACGTCCGAGGACACACTGTGTCCGCCTTTGAATAAGCCCCTATTCAGTTTAGCATAGGACTAACATGCTCAAATAGTGCTGGCTGTATACCTTTTGTATGTTGGAGATTAACCATGGACATTAGGGTCCTAATAGAGTGAAATAATACATACCATAGCGTCATATGGAATCTGGTCTCAGAGAACTTGATTATGTCTCATTTTGGTGCAGAATTCTCCTGAGTGAGGCAATGTAATGGATTTGCAAATTGATGTTTTTTGCTAATCTGAAGTGCCCATTATAAGACTGTTGGGACTACTCATGGGGAAATAGGTCAGCTCATAAAGATCTTACATATTTGTTTTGTAAAATAAATATACATTTAAAATTAAATTAATATCAAGAATTCTGCACTATTGCTTAGTTCTATGATTTTATTAGGGATATAGTTATGTGACCAGCAGATAGGAGGCCGCCGGTCACAATACCGACCTCGACATCCCGGCCGCTCCGAATACTAACAGTCGGCATGCCGACTAGATGGGACTATTCCCACTCGTGTGTGACACCCATAGAGTGGGAATAGAACCTGAGGCGAGCGCTGCGAGCCTGCAAGAGGCTTGTTGTGTCTCTTGACCACTGGTCACGCATATCCAATGAGGCGAGCATAACACACCTTGCCACTGAGGAGGTGTGTCATGCTGAGCCATACCCAACCCTTTTATTACAGTATGCTGTATTTTACCAAAGCCAGGGTGTTTCAGGCAGCCATTTTCCCCCAGGGCTCTGCTGGATCTGTTGCCACTTTCATATGGCAGTGGAACGAGATGTTTGAACAACAGGACCAATCACAAGCCTCCAGTTCTTAAGCTCTGCTTGTGATTGATCCTACTGATAGTGCAGCTCCCTGACCTCCCCACTTTCACCACTACCACCCCCACCAGTTATCACCCGGGGCTGTAATAGTTACAGAAGAGACACTGAAAAAAGATTATCATGGAGCTAGGAGGAAAGGCATTCTAGTCAAATCTCTTATAAGGTAGTACTGCAGCTTTAAAACTGTTGCATATAAATAAAACTATGTTTTTTAATGGACATTAATTAAAGGGATCTATGAAGTACTGAAGTAAGGAAGGAAAATGGTGGCATAAAAATGTATCTCAAGCTGATAGGTGCAGTTTACAATAAGGGGGCATTGCTCCTTATTTAAAGACTTGCATAAACAATGCATGCCCTTCAGTTGACCTTTTCTAGCATGTATTAGTTTAGGCCTTATATTAATTGTATGCTTGTAAAATGATCTGTATCGTTATTGTTTTTTTTTTTTTTACATATAAAGACATATTTGGAAAAACTTCCATGATCGACAAGGCGGGGCCTTATTTATTCTACAATTGCCTTACACATCTGTAGCAAGGGGACCACGTATATCACCGTAAGGGTTACTGGGCAGTAATCATGATTTTTAAGGGACTGCATTGCAACATTTCATTCCAAGAACCCTGCTTTGTGTATTTGTCACATACAGTTGCAACAAGGCAGGTTTATATCATCTTTTCAACAAGCCCATGAAAATAAATATGAAAACATATTGCCTGGAGCTTGTTTATGCCAGAGATCACAAGTGCATGAGGTGCGAGTCTAAAAAGGTTCACAGCCTGGGATGTACAGTACTGTCATCTAGGTGATAACCGTGTACCCGTCTGCCACCAGCCCTCAGTGTACGAAATGATTTGTGACAATCTAGGAGAGCGATGCTGAATATACTGCTGTATACCGCTTTGTTTATTTGAGTAATCCAAGAGGTGTAGTTATCGTCATGACCTGGATTAACTGTAATAAGAGAGTCCCTGGTACACTATTAAGAAACATGTTTTTTTTTTATTAATATTTATAATATTGCTTATGGGCATGCAGATAAATAATGTCAGTCGTTATATTAAATCATGTGAAAAGGAAAAGTACACCTACTTTCAAATCTGAGTTTTAATTACCAGTATACAGTTCTAATAACTAACAATCATTTACAAGTCACAACATATGATACCTACTGTTCCATATTTTTGGAAGTGGGCGATCCAGGGGATTGATGATGCAATCCACAAGGAATCATGTCACCAAGCACTCCCCCCCTTCCCCGTACCTACAGATGGGTCCACATTTATCTTGACCTTTAATAGGATTAACTGAGACTGGCCAGTCGGACTTAATCCCCTGCTGTAATGACTTAATCCCCTGCTGTATTGTTCTCTGTATTGTTTTGCAGTTGAGAACAATAGATGAAGGGTTTATGCTAATAAGTCATATTGTGCCTAGGCGCAGAAAACTAGTCAAGATAACCGTGGCCCCATCTGTACTATACAGTGCAATGAATCATGGCTTTGAACAGCAGTAGGTAAGACCACAATGATCACCCCTGCAAGGAGCAGATGATTGTTAGCTATTTCCCAATATGTAAAGCCACAGCTATGACAGGAGTTACACTTTTGTTTTCACTTGTTATATAACAAGATATCTATATAGCATCCCCTGTTTAGAATTCTCTATGGCATGAACTGTTGGTTATCTGCATAATGGATAGGATATATATGTTAGTAATCTCACCCTACCTTAAAGATATTTGATTGTAGAACCAACTCATTCACCACAATTATGCCATATACGTAAAGTAAATGATTTCATGTCATATATCTGCTTGTAGCAAAATGTCTTTATTGACTCAGCAGTAAAAGAGGGATGGCTCTCACACAGAACCAATGACAGTCACCGGAACACCACCCTTTGTCAAGGTGAATGAGGATTAAGGTCGTATGAATCTATGGCGCTGGCCTGTACAGTTGCCGCAGCCTGGTTTGCCCATCTAAACCAATAACCCATCCACCGTGATGTGGAAGGCTGTGCACCGCTCACTGTTATTCCGCCATCTGGAATATTGGCACTTACAACCAAATCCATGTTGGGTGCAAAATATTGGTCAGAAACAGGTGTCACAACTCTATGCTCACACCACAAACAAGCACAGAAATCGCCCTACACAGCCATGACACTCCCATGTGACTGATCAGTTCCGTATGATCGCATAGTAGCCTCCTAGAAATATCCACTTCACGGAAAGATGGACGGATCAATCCTTCCACACTTAAAAACTCCATCCGTGTGTATATGCATGGTGTGGCACATGTGCAGTCTGTAACTGCTGTCTGCGGTGCATGCCAGGGAATGATCCATAGGGCATTTGGATTTGCGTCCTGCTCAGAATCCGGGCTAAAGTGCTTTAAAGTTGTATGAAAAATCTATACTTATTCATCATACCACAACACTCTGTTGGCATGTCAGCCTGATCCTCTAATAGACGGCTTCCCTTTGCTTGTTTCTCCTGGATGCAATTATTTTGCCTACTTAATCGAAGTGTGTTACATACATTCTAATTTTAATACCTGACATTAAATCCTGACAGTAACAGTAATAATACCTAGCACTGAATTGGCGAGACACCTATTAGGGATATTTAATTGCTGTGCTCATTACATTTTGTAATGTGTAGACGCACAACATTCTGGCAATGAAGGGTACAAAATCAAGTAATAATTTAATAGCAAATCTATTGCGGTGGGGAGTCACTGGCTTTGAAATGCTGCCTTTATTCCGTCAGTCCAAAAAGCTATTTACAACACTTAGCATTCCTATGATTTATCCTCTTATAAATATTAAATATTTTCTGTCTGCAAATGTTCTGTTTATGTATTAAAGCCAACTTCCGCCTTACAATAATTAACAGCAGCTAGCGTTGTTCTCCCTTGAAAACCTTCTACTTCATTGCCTTGTGGAGTCTATTAACAAGCCGTTAGCCCTGAACACAAATTGATGTTTTAATTGGTTCATTCTGCTTCCTTAACCTCCTAAATGCTTAACAGGTAGCGTTTTGTGTGAGTGTATTTTTTATTTATTTAATATTATGCCCTCGTATCAGACCTTCCCAAAAAGGAGTACATCAAAAAATGGAATTTGCTTTATTTGATGGCTTTAAATCAATGTATATTTGAAGCTATTCCTTTTGAACCATAGTAAATGCAGAGCCGCAGATCATCCCAAGCACCTCTCCGCAAAGTGTCATTTTTCCAGTTCAGTTGACTTGTGACACATCTCACTTCATCAGTCAGTGACTTGGAAATTCCATCACGCCTGCCTTTTTTTATTGTTTATTTTTTATCTTTTTTTATATATTTACAACAGACTTTCTTTTTGGTTTGCTTATTCATTGTAAAATTTGCAGCTTGATCAAATGTCAGCTCTTGGGACCAGAGAGCCGGGATTCGGGAAGGTGCGTAGCCATGTAGTACAAAATGTAAATCTGTGATATCGTTTGTTCTAATTTTTAATCTTTCTACTCTTCACATCTGGAGGGAATACGGCATTGCCAGTCTATCGAGTACCACCACAGTTACTAATCACTAACGCAAATGACTTCTCTTTCTGGTTCAACAGCTGGACAATAAATCTACATTATTCATAATTAGCATTAGTTACAATTTGAATTATTGCATTAATTAATATTTAATTAGAGGAAATAGGAGAATGTTTAAAAGCCTGACAGGATTGCTCTGTCTGTAAGGTCACTTTTATGGCACAATATGATTTGAAGGAGATTTAACGAAGCTCTGTTCTGTAACGAGAGCAGTAAAAATGTTTTTAGAGGAATAAGTGTAAATATTGTGACAGGCAACACAGAATCATATGGTCTGTACAATTACGCCCGCTGGAAATGTTCTAACACGCAAATTAGGGCAGTATGTTCATTTTACAGTCACATAACATATCAGAGACTTGCAGGAATAAAATAAAACCATTGTCATGCTGTAAAGAGACCCTGTCACATAAAATGTACATTGAATACAATAACATTGTTTTCCATTTTTATTTTCTTATAATTCTGTCATTTGTGCAGAACATGGAAAATGAGCAAATAAAACGCATAGCATTTATTTCTTCCTATAAATGTGTCCGTCATTTAGTGATGATCTGACCTCTTCCTTGCTTGCCAGTGTGAGCTGCACTGCGAGTTTCCACTGCCTCAGCCTACCATGTAGTATCATTGCATTGCTTTCAGGTCTCACGCAGGCAGTGGCTGTACAGTGTAACAAGCGGAGGTAACACAGTGCAATGTGCGTTATAAATTGACTTGTCACTTATCTCCTTTTGTTTGGAGCCACATTGCCCTCGTAGTTAGCACCTGTACAGCCTGATAAATGACACGGCTGGCAGGACTTTGACTCCTAGTTTGCGTTGACGCTGGGGACTTTTAGAGGGTAAATCTACTGTGGATCAGTGACTGAAACCATGGATATCTGCATTAATAATCATGCTATACCTGTATTAAAGTGCCTACTTAGATTAATGGCTGCAGGCTACATGCAGGTTACATGGATGAAAATAACGACTCTCTCCTGTCCATATCCTTTTCTACAGATTTCTGAAGACAAACTCACATTTATGCCATGCATGTTACATTTCTGTATAGTTGCCTTAATACCCACATCTGCTGCAGATCTATTCCAAATACTGACCATTGCTGCAGCTAAGGTATATTTCTAACAGTACTACAAAAACTCCCACCAGACAGGTTTTTACTTTTGTATTGTAATAATCTTATTCTAATACATTTTTATTACAATGCTTAGGGTAGTACATGCATACTGCCCAGTTTTAAAGAGGATGAATAATCACGCGTAACTTTCATTATGTCCAGTACCTCTGACATGCTGGCCCTCATCTATCCCATTGATTGCCAGGCACATCATGGCACTATGCAGTACAATAGTCAGTGGGACATACCGCTCAACGTTCCAGCACAATAAAGACAATGCTCTCACTTTTGGGGCCGAAGGCCTGAAAGCAGAACTGTCTAATCTAGAGCAGGACAATTGGATATAAATGTGTCTGCTTGACCAGTTTATTTTCTTTCCTGTGGCAAATTTACTAAGCTTTGGAGAGAAATAAAGTAAGAGCCAATCAGCATCTACCTGACATGTTACAGGCTGTGTTTAAAAAATGACATTTAGGAGCTGATTGGTTGGTAGTTGATCTCTCTCCACTTCCGCACACTTTTCTACTCAAGGAGCACCAATTACCAGCATACGCAGAGACTCCATTATGGTGGCCAGGGCTGGACTGGCCATCTAGCACTTCTGGCAAGTAGAACTGAGGGTCCATGAAGTAAGCCTTGTATAGAGATAAAGTGGAGGGAGATAAAGTACCAGCCAACCAGCTCCTAACTATCATGTTACAGGCTGGATTGAAAAATTACAGTTAGGAGCTTATCTCCGTCCACTTTATCTCTCTCCAAGGCTTAGTACATAAACCCCTAAAGTCTCAGCTAGGTAGCACATCCTATTACGGGTAGCTAGGGTGTACAGTCTAGGGCCCCTCCCCCAATATAAGTACCAGAAGGGCCAACTGCCTGATATGCCTTTCCGGCCTTAAAGCGTGGATTGCAGCTCTGTTTGGACGCATGCCACACAGGCACACAGAGAGACAGGGGCGGCGTGCCGCGAGGCCAAGCCCCCTTGACTCGTGGCACATCCCTGTGAGACCTGATCATGCCACGTTGACTACCAGGGCTATTTTAGAGTCCCAGTCCATTCATGCTATCGGCTCATCCAATATACATGAATGCACTAGGGCTAACACAGGCACGTCTTACTGATATTCTCATCAAACAATGATAATATATATATTGTACTGGTACAGAGAGGGCTGATATGCTGTATACTTGGTTCAGCCAACAAGATGGGAGCTCTCTTCCGGGCATGCAGCAGGCTCTCTTTGAAGGGGAACCAAACCCTCTATCACACAGTCGAGACCAGCCCTGTAAATCATAGCAGAGACAATGAGGAAAGCTGTCATGACAGAAGTGAAGGAGAGAGTTGGCACTAGTGATGAGGGGGTTCGGTTCCTCAGAATCCGAACCCCCCCGAACTTCAGCCTTTTTACACGGGTCCGAGGCAGGTTCGAACCTTCCCGCCTTGCTCGGCTAACCCGAGCGCGCCCGAACGTCATCATCCCACTGTCGGATTCTCGCGAGGCTCGAATTCTATTGCGAGACTCGGATTCTATATAAGGAGCCGCGCGTCACCGCCATTTTCACACGTGCATTGAGATTGATAGGGAGAGGACGTGGCTGGCGTCCTCTCCGTTTATAGAGAAGAGAGTAGAGAGTTAGAGACACTATTTAGTATTTACTAATTTTGGGGAGCATATTAGGACTGGAGTACTACTACTTGCTGATAGTGTGACCATTGACCACCAGTTTAATTAATCCGTTCTCTGCCTGAAAAAAAACGATACACAGTGTGACACAGTCACATACCATATCTGTGCTCAGCCTCAGTGTGCTGCATCATCATATGTAATACTGTATATCTGACTGTGCTGAGTGCTCACTGCTCACACAGCTTAATTGTGGGGGAGACTGGGGAGCAGTTAGAGCAGGAGTACATAAATAATATATTTTAAGTACAGTGCACACTTTTGCTGCCAGAGTGCCACACTGCCAGTGTGACTGACCAGTGACCACACTGACCACCAGTATATTGTGATTGTCTGCTTAGGACGGAGTACTACTTGCTGATAGTGTGACCAGTGACCAGTGACCACCACCAGTTTAATTAATCCGTTCTCTGCCTGAAAAAAAAAACGATACACAGTGTGACACAGTCACATACCATATCTGTGCTCAGCCCAGTGTACTGCATCATATGTAATACTGTATATCATTATCTGACTGTGCTGAGTGCTCACTGCTCACACAGCTTAATTGTGGGGGAGACTGGGGAGCAGTTATAGCAGGAGTACATATTTTAAGTACAGTGCACACTTTTGCTGCCAGAGTGCCACTGCCAGTGTGACTGACCAGTGACCACTGACCACCAGTATATTGTGATTGTCTGCTGACCACCAGTATATTGTGATTGTCTGCCTGAAAAAGTTAAACACTCGTCGTGTGGTGTTTTTATAAACGCATTCTGCAGACAGTGTCCAGCAGGTCCGTCATTACATAATATATATACCTGTCCGGCTGCAGTACTAGTGTGATATATATATATATTTTAATTTTATCTCATTATCATCCAGTCTATATTAGCAGCAGACACAGTACGGTAGTCCACGGCTGTAGCTACCTCTGTGTCGGCAGTCGCTCGTCCATCCATAATTGTATACCACCTACCCGTGTTTTTTTTTTCTATCTTCTTGATACTAGTAGCTTACTTTAGGAGTCTGCAGTGCTGACAGACAGTGTCCAGCAGGTCCGTCATTACATAATATATATACCTGTCCGGCTGCAGTACTAGTGTGATATATATATATATTTTAATTTTATCTCATTATCATCCAGTCTATATTAGCAGCAGACACAGTACGGTAGTCCACGGCTGTAGCTACCTCTGTGTCGGCAGTCGCTCGTCCATCCATAATTGTATACCACCTACCCGTGGTTTTTTTTCTATCTTCTTGATACTAGTAGCTTACTTTAGGAGTCTGCAGTGCTGACAGACAGTGTCCAGCAGGTCCGTCATTACATAATATATATATACCTGTCCGGCTGCAGTACTAGTGTGATATATATATATATATATATTTTAATTTTATCTCATTATCATCCAGTCTATATTAGCAGCAGACACAGTACGGTAGTCCACGGCTGTAGCTACCTCTGTGTCGGCAGTCGCTCGTCCATCCATAATTGTATACCACCTACCCGTGGTTTTTTTTTCTATCTTCTTGATACTAGTAGCTTACTTTAGGAGTCTGCAGTGCTGACAGACAGTGTCCAGCAGGTCCGTCATTACATAATATATATACCTGTCCGGCTGCAGTACTAGTGTGATATATATATATATTTTATTTTTATCTCATTATCATCCAGTCTATATTAGCAGCAGACACAGTACGGTAGTCCACGGCTGTAGCTACCTCTGTGTCGGCAGTCGCTCGTCCATCCATAATTGTATACCACTTACCCGTGGTTTTTTTTTCTATCTTCTTGATACTAGTAGCTTACTTTAGGAGTCTGCAGTGCTGACAGACAGTGTCCAGCAGGTCCGTCATTACATAATATATATACCTGTCCGGCTGCAGTACTAGTGTGATATATATATATTTTAATTTTATCTCATTATCATCCAGTCTATATTAGCAGCAGACACAGTACGGTAGTCCACGGCTGTAGCTACCTCTGTGTCGGCAGTCGCTCGTCCATCCATAATTGTATACCACCTACCCGTGGTTTTTTTTCTATCTTCTTGATACTAGTAGCTTACTTTAGGAGTCTGCAGTGCTGACAGACAGTGTCCAGCAGGTCCGTCATTACATAATATATATACCTGTCCGGCTGCAGTACTAGTGTGATATATATATATATTTTATTTTTATCTCATTATCATCCAGTCTATATTAGCAGCAGACACAGTACAGTAGTCCACGGCTGTAGCTACCTCTGTGTCGGCAGTCGCTCGTCCATCCATAAGTATACTAGTATCCATCCATCTCCATTGTTTACCTGAGGTGCCTTTTAGTTGTGCCTATTAAAATATGGAGAACAAAATTGTTGAGGTTCCAAAAATAGGGAAAGATCAAGATCGACTTCCACCTCGTGCTGAAGCTGCTGCCACTAGTCATGGCCGAGACGATGAAATGCCAGCAACGTCGTCTGCCAAGGCCGATGCCCAATGTCATAGTACAGAGCATGTAAAATCCAAAACACCAAATATCAGTAAAAAAAGGACTCAAAAATCTAAAATAAAATTGTCGGAGGAGAAGCGTAAACTTGCCAATATGCCATTTACCACACGGAGTGGCAAGGAACGGCTGAGGCCCTGGGCTATGTTCATGGCTAGTGGTTCAGCTTCACATGAGGATGGAAGCACTCAGCCTCTCGCTAGAAAAATGAAAAGACTCAAGCTGGCAAAAGCACAGTAAAGAACTGTGCGTTCTTCGAAATCCCAAATCCACAAGGAGAGTCCAATTGTGTCGGTTGCGATGCCTGACCTTCCCAACACTGGACGTGAAGAGCATGCGCCTTCCACCATTTGCACGCCCCCTGCAAGTGCTGGAAGGAGCACCCGCAGTCCAGTTCCTGATAGTCAGATTGAAGATGTCAGTGTTGAAGTACACCAGGATGAGGAGGATATGGGTGTTGCTGGCGCTGGGGAGGAAATTGACAAGGAGGATTCTGATGGTGAGGTGGTTTGTTTAAGTCAGGCACCCGGGGAGACACCTGTTGTCCGTGGGAGGAATATGGCCATTGACATGCCTGGTGAAAATACCAAAAAAATCAGCTCTTCGGTGTGGAAGTATTTCAACAGAAATGCGGACAACATTTGTCAAGCCGTGTGTTGCCTTTGTCAAGCTGTAATAAGTAGGGGTAAGGACGTTAACCACCTCGGAACATCCTCCCTTATACGTCACCTGCAGCGCATTCATAATAAGTCAGTGACAAGTTCAAAAACTTTGGGCGACAGCGGAAGCAGTCCACTGACCAGTAAATCCCTTCCTCTTGTAACCAAGCTCACGCAAACCACCCCACCAACTCCCTCAGTGTCAATTTCCTCCTTCCCCAGGAATGCCAATAGTCCTGCAGGCCATGTCACTGGCAATTCTGACGAGTCC
This sequence comes from Pseudophryne corroboree, assembly GCF_028390025.1. Classification (NCBI taxonomy): domain Eukaryota; kingdom Metazoa; phylum Chordata; class Amphibia; order Anura; family Myobatrachidae; genus Pseudophryne; species Pseudophryne corroboree. The sequence goes on from NC_086444.1 coordinate 1,023,084,316, forward strand.
TCTCCTGCCTGGGATTCCTCCGATGCATCCTTGCGTGTAACGCCTACTGCTGCTGGCGCTGCTGTTGTTGCTGCTGGGAGTCGATGGTCATCCCAGAGGGGAAGTCGTAAGACCACTTTTACTACTTCCACCAAGCAATTGACTGTCCAACAGTCCTTTGCGAGGAAGATGAAATATCACAGCAGTCATCCTGCTGCAAAGCGGATAACTGAGGCCTTGGCATCCTGAGTGGTGAGAAACGTGGTTCCGGTATCCATCATTACTGCAGAGCCAACTAGAGACTTGTTGGAGGTACTGTGTCCCCGGTACCAAATACCATCTAGGTTCCATTTCTCTAGGCAGGCGATACCGAAAATGTACACAGACCTCAGAAAAAGAGTCACCAGTGTCCTAAAAAATGCAGCTGTACCCAATGTCCACTTAACCACGGACATGTGGACAAGTGGAGCAGGGCAGGGTCAGGACTATATGACTGTGACAGCCCACTGGGTAGATGTATGGACTCCCGCCGCAAGAACAGCAGCGGCGGCACCAGTAGCAGCATCTCGCAAACGCCAACTCTTTCCTAGGCAGGCTACGCTTTGTATCACCGGTTTCCAGAATACGCACACAGCTGAAAACCTCTTACGGCAACTGAGGAAGATCATCGCGGAATGGCTTACCCCAATTGGACTCTCCTGTGGATTTGTGGCATCGGACAACGCCAGCAATATTGTGTGTGCATTAAATATGGGCAAATTCCAGCACGTCCCATGTTTTGCACATACCTTGAATTTGGTGGTGCAGAATTATTTAAAAAACGAGAGGGGCGTGCAAGAGATGCTGTCGGTGGCCAGAAGAATTGCGGGACACTTTCGGCGTACAGGCACCACGTACAGAAGACTGGAGCACCACCAAAAACGCCTGAACCTGCCCTGCCATCATCTGAAGCAAGAAGTGGTAACGAGGTGGAATTCAACCCTATATATGCTTCAGAGGTTGGAGGAGCAGCAAAAGGCCATTCAAGCCTATACAATTGAGCACGATATAGGAGGTGGAATGCACCTGTCTCAAGCGCAGTGGAGAATGATTTCAACGTTGTGCAAGGTTCTGCTGCCCTTTGAACTTGCCACACGTGAAGTCAGTTCAGACACTGCCAGCCTGAGTCAGGTCATTCCCCTCATCAGGCTTTTGCAGAAGAAGCTGGAGACATTGAAGGAGGAGCTAACACAGAGCGATTCCGCTAGGCATGTGGGACTTGTGGATGGAGCCCTTAATTCGCTTAACAAGGATTCACGGGTGGTCAATCTGTTGAAATCAGAGCACTACATTTTGGCCACCGTGCTCGATCCTAGATTTAAAACCTACCTTGGATCTCTCTTTCCGGCAGACACAAGTCTGCTGGGGTTGAAAGACCTGCTGGTGAGAAAATTGTCAAGTCAAGCGGAACGCGACCTGTCAACATCTCCTCCTTCACATTCTCCCGCAACTGGGGGTGCGAGGAAAAGGCTCAGAAATCCGAGCCCACCCGCTGGCGGTGATGCAGGGCAGTCTGGAGCGACTGCTGATGCTGACATCTGGTCCGGACTGAAGGACCTGCCAACGATTACGGACATGTCGTCTACTGGCACTGCATATGATTCTCTCCCCATTGAAAGAATGGTGGAGGATTATATGAGTGACCGCATCCAAGTAGGCACGTCAGACAGTCCGTACTTATACTGGCAGGAAAAAGAGGCAATTTGGAGGCCCTTGCACAAACTGGCTTTATTCTACCTAAGTTGCCCTCCCACAAGTGTGTACTCCTAAAGAGTGTTTAGTGCCGCCGCTCACCTTGTCAGCAATCGGCGTACGAGGTTACTTCCAGAAAATGTGGAGAAGATGATGTTCATTAAAATGAATTATAATCAATTCCTCCGTGGAGACATTGACCAGCAGCAATTGCCTCCACAAAGTACACAGGGAGCTGAGATGGTGGATTCCAGTGGGGACGAATTGATAATATGTACACGGTGATATATCGGAGGATGATGATGAGGTGGACATCTTGCCTCTGTAGAGCCAGTTTGTGCAAGGAGAGATTAATTGCTTCTTTTTTGGTGGGGGTCCAAACCAACCCGTCATTTCAGTCACAGTCGTGTGGCAGACCCTGTCACTGAAATGATGGGTTGGTTAAAGTGTGCATGTCCTGTTTATACAACATAAGGGTGGGTGGGAGGGCCCAAGGACAATTCCATCTTGCACCTCTTTTTTCTTTCATTTTTCTTTGCGTCATGTGCTGTTTGGGGAGTGTTTTTTGGAAGGGCCATCCTGCGTGACACTGCAGTGCCACTCCTAGATGGGCCAGGTGTTTGTGTCGGCCACTAGGGTCGCTTAGCTTACTCACACAGCTACCTCATTGCGCCTCTTTTTTTCTTTGCGTCATGTGCTGTTTGGGGAGTGTTTTTTGGAAGGGCCATCCTGCGTGACACTGCAGTGCCACTCCTAGATGGGCCAGGTGTTTGTGTCGGCCACTAGGGTCGCTTATCTTACTCACACAGCTACCTCATTGCGCCTCTTTTTTTCTTTGCGTCATGTGCTGTTTGGGGAGTGTTTTTTGGAAGGGCCATCCTGCGTGACACTGCAGTGCCACTCCTAGATGGGCCAGGTGTTTGTGTCGGCCACTAGGGTCGCTTAGCTTACTCACACAGCTACCTCATTGCGCCTCTTTTTTTCTTTGCGTCATGTGCTGTTTGGGGAGTGTTTTTTGGAAGGGCCATCCTGCGTGACACTGCAGTGCCACTCCTAGATGGGCCAGGTGTTTGTGTCGGCCACTAGGGTCGCTTAGCTTACTCACACAGCTACCTCATTGCGCCTCTTTTTTTCTTTGCGTCATGTGCTGTTTGGGGAGTGTTTTTTGGAAGGGCCATCCTGCGTGACACTGCAGTGCCACTCCTAGATGGGCCAGGTGTTTGTGTCGGTCACTAAGGTCGCTTAGCTTACTCACACAGCTACCTCATTGCGCCTCTTTTTTTCTTTGCGTCATGTGCTGTTTGGGGAGTGTTTTTTGGAAGGGCCATCCTGCGTGACACTGCAGTGCCACTCCTAGATGGGCCAGGTGTTTGTGTCGGCCACTAGGGTCGCTTAGCTTACTCACACAGCTACCTCATTGCGCCTCTTTTTTTCTTTGCGTCATGTGCTGTTTGGGGAGTGTTTTTTGGAAGGGCCATCCTGCGTGACACTGCAGTGCCACTCCTAGATGGGCCAGGTGTTTGTGTCGGCCACTTGGGTCGCTTAGCTTAGTCATCCAGCGACCTCGGTGCAAATTTTAGGACTAAAAATAATATTGTGAGGTGTGAGGTGTTCAGAATAGACTGAAAATGAGTGGAAATTATGGTTTTTGAGGTTAATAATACTTTGGGATCAAAATGACCCCCGAATTCTATGATTTAAGCTGTTTTTTAGGGTTTTTTGAAAAAAACACCCGAATCCAAAACACACCCGAATCCGACAAAAAAAATTCGGTGAGGTTTTGCCAAAACACGGTCGAACCCAAAACACGGCCGCGGAACCGAACCCAAAACCAAAACACAAAACCCGAAAAATTTCAAGTGCACATCTCTAGTTGGCACCTGATATAAAGACATTGGGGCTGATTCAGAGTTGGCCGTAATTACGCCCAAAACTGCAGCCACAACTTGTGTTTATTAAAAGAGCCGTAATTACAACCATATGCAAAGCATCAATTATCTTAAGGTCCGTGGCATTCAGTAACAATAGCATATGTGTTTGGTTTACTCCAGACATACTTTACATAAACTTACATCCCACGTGCAGCCATGTTTTTAACCATTTATTTTATGTACAACAGTACACAGAACTTTCTGTATCATGCGCGAAGCAAAACAGTCTAACTAAACGTGCTCACAAAGCTATAATGAAGCGCCTTGAGTCCTGTTGGAGAAAGAGCGCTATATACATAAAATTATAATTTTTTTAATTATTATTATTATTATTATCTCCTATGTAATAGCCCAGATCTGTGACTTTGTGACTCATTTGCTAACGCTGGGCGGAGTCACAACACTGGGCGGAGTTAATCAAATGAGTCACAGATATGGGCAAATCTATAGGAGACTAGGAGCAGAAGCAGATAGTATGGGCATGGCACAGGCAGGGGTGCATACCTCCCAGCTTTCTTCAGGCAGAAGGAGGGACACGCGCGGCGAAAAGGGGTGTGGCCATGAAAGGGGGCGTGGCTTCAAGGGAGGGCACCCGTTTTCGGCAGTGAGGGGGCATGCCCAGCGCTCTGTGAGCTGCTGGCATGCCTCTAGGGGCGGATTATGAGTCCGGGGGGCCCAGGGCACTTGAGACAGGGGAGCCCTATCTCATTGCTGTGCCTGCTGTGGGGTTGTGGGCGTGGCCTAATCACGGGAACCGTGGCCACGCCCCTTATGCAAATTCTAGGATTTTTTTTTTTATGGGATTTTGGCCCCTCAGCTAGGGCTAAATCCGGAGGAGGTGGTCGCTCCCCCCTACACACCCGCACAGGCAGAAGAACGCAGGGAGACTGCTGCCTCCCTGCAACACCACAGACCTGCCAACACGCAGCAGCGTATGCTGACTGTAGCACAATGCTGCCGCTGTTGCTGGCAGGACGGGGGAGCTTCTGAGCTGGGACAGAGCTACTCCCCCCCCTTAATCCGGCTCTGCTGCCGGAACCCCCCCCCCCCTTAATCTGTACCCCCTCTCCCTCAGTCTCCACTAAATAGACGCTGTGCGCATATGCACAGCGTCTATTCACCGCTGCTCTGCTAAGCAGAACAGCGAGTGCAGGAGTTTTCCAACTGCCCCCCTCCCAACCCCCAGCAGGACAGACCACAAAAAATGGGACTGTTCAGCGAAAATCGGGACAGTTGGGAGGTATGGGGGTGTGTGAGTGGGTATGCCATACATACAGACGGGCACCGGCTCACTGTGTGCTTGACCGCCCACATCAGCATACTCAGCAGGGTCTCTCTGGCGCGGAGGAGCGTCACTTTCTGGCACACTCCACACTTCTTAGCTGCAGTTTTGTGGGGCACCTGCCGCTGTGCAAGTTCCGTACTACCTCTGTTATCTCCAGCCCCGGCAACCCCACCGCTAGCTGCAGCGCTGTCGCATACAGTGAGGGGCGCCCAGCTCCTTCTCACACTTTAGCCAGCGGGTAGCGCTGCAGAAGTCCGAGCTGCTTGCAGGCTCCGACCCCCTCCTCCCTCCAGTCACAGTATCTCCTGGGGGCTAACCAGTCACTCCCAGTCTCCCCTTACCACAGTGCCCGGCAGCCGCGCGAGGTCCGCGGTGTGTGACTGAGGAGTGGGGGGAGGGATGCGGATGGGCAGAGGAAGCAGGACTCCAGCCTGAGAGAATCAGCCATGTCAAGTCTCCACCAGCAGCAGATCCCAACAGGTTGGAGTGGAACAGCAGCAGCCAGCAGCAGTGACTCCGGTAAGACACATCTGTCTGTCACCACTGTTCTGTCCCTTATACCAATCTCTCCCATGCCCTGTGTTCTGTCATGTCCCTGTCACCTCTGGCCTTGCCGTGTCACCCTTATCCTGGCCCTTTCACCCTTATCCTGGCCCTTTCACCCTTATTCTGGCCCTGTCACGCTTATCCTGGCCCTGTTACCCCTGTGCTTGCCCTGTCACCCCTATCCTGTCCCCGTCACCCCAGTTTTGACCCTGTCACCCCTGTCCTGGCCCCGTCACCCCTGTTTTGACCCTGTCACCCCTGTCCTGGCCCTGTTACTGCATACCCTCCAACTACCTTTTTGGCAGGTACAGTACCCGCAGCGCCTCCAGACCCCACCCCAATGCACCACACCTCTGCACCTTCCCCTCCACCACATGCAGCACTCCACCCCTCCCCCACACGCTGTGCCTCCAGACCCCCTACACCACCCGTGGCTCCCACTCCTCCGCTACTCCACCACCCACAGCACCTCCAGACCCCCTCCACTATCCACCCCCCATATATGTCTCCCCCCACACCTGCCCCCCTCCACCCGCAGCATCTGCAGACACCCTCCTCCATCCGCGGTCCCCCCCTCACCCACCCATTGCACCCCCGCACCTGCCCCTCCACCACCTGCAGTGCCTCCGGACCCCCTTCCCCATCCGCCGCACCACCCATACCTGCCCCTCCCCTACCCACGGTGCCTCCGGACCCCCTACCCCACCCCCGGCATGCCCGCCCCTTCCCATCCCACAGCACCTATGGAACCCTTCACCCATCCGCAACATCCCCGCACCTGCCCCTCTCCCACCCGTGGCACCCCTGCCCCTCCCCCACCTACAGTGCCTCCGGACCCCTCCCCCATCTGCAGCCCCCACTCCTCTGCCCCTCCCCCACCCGCAGCACCTCCTAACCCTTCCCCATCTGGGCCACCCGGCTTCCGCCCCCCCCCTCCACCCGCAGCATCTACAGACACCCTCCCCCATCCGCAGTCCCCCCCCCGCACCCGCTACATTCTGTACATCGTGCCCTGCAGGTGCTGTTCACGCCGTCGCAAGGTGCTGCGCCTCCTTCACCATCGCACGCCCTTTCATTGTGCAATATTTAACCACTACCAAAGGAATGCAGGTAATACTCCATATAATACAAATATTGAATCCCAGAAAGGCATGCAAGGGTTAAGGGGGCGCAGCCCCTTGCGACGGTGTGAAGAGCGCCCGTAGGGCGCGATGAAGCACCTAGTTATTAATATATGACTGAGCTACAAGGAAATCACCAATCAGTGTCAGTGGAGCTTCCAGAAAGAGACAATCACAGGGGTCTCACCTGATATCTGCCATTGAAGGCCACAAGAATTACGTCTTTCTCATACACATGCTCTTTTTTCCTCATTGGCATATGATCGTATTTGCACAAAAAATGTCCTTACTGTACATGGCCTACATTATCACATCCCCAACCAACCCCTACCCTCCGAGTCAGTTACAAGCGGGCATAACCTGCAAGCACCCATTATAACAGCAATTGCACGCGTGATTCTCTACGTCATCTCACTTGATATCATGCCCACACTGCTTAAAAATCAATGTAACTTTTACATGTACAGATGTGTCTTTATACGCCTGTCTACAATACGCAGTATGTGGTGAAAGATGTCTGGCGTGAATGAGCCGTACCGAACAGTGTAGCATTTCTTTGCAAGCATGTACATCTGTACATGTACGCTGTGACAAATCAGCTTCACTAGACTGCACTGATTAGTTTGATATGCGACAATTGTAAAGCTGTGTGCGACTGTAAACATAGCACAACAGAACATGGCGTGAAAAAGCTGTGACCACTGGGTTCCGGTATAAAAGATAGATAGTGTCTAGTTAGACAGTCAATAGATAGACACCATGGGGTAAATTTACTAAGATGGGAGTTCTATTTAAGATGGGATGTTGCCGATAGCAACCAATCAGATTCCAGGTATTATCTTCTATAAGGTGCTAGATAAATGAGAAGTAGAATCTGATTGGTTGCTATGGGCAACTTCCCATCTTAAATAGAACTCCCATCTTAGTAAATTTACCCCCATATGTTAGACAGACATTAGGTCAACAGGGTCAAAAGGTCGACAGGGTCAAAAGGTCGACATGAAAAAGGTCAACAGGTCGACAGGGTCAAAAGGTAGACATGAAAATGGTTGACATGAAAAAGGTAGACACCATGTTTTTTTGCATTTTTGTGGTTTGTGTGGATAGTTTTGTCATCTGGGACCCCCAATTGTAGAAAGGCATACCCTCGCGGGGCTCGCTTTGCTCGCCACGCTTCGAGCACGGTGGCTCGCTGCGCTCGCCACAAGGTTTATAACCAACTCTATGCCGACTTGGATAGAGAAAGTATGAAATAGTCCAAAAACATGTTACATAAAAAAAAAACATTTGACTATCTTTGTTATGTCGACCTTTTGACCATGTCGACCTTTTGACCATGTCGACCTTTTGTGCTACCTTTTTCATGTCGACCTTTTGACCCTGTCGACCTAATGTCTGTCTAACATATGGTGTCTGTCTATTGACTGTCTAACTAGACACTGTCTATCTATCAAACAGATACTGACCACTGCATCGTAGCACATCGTGTACAGATTCACACTCAGTCGCACACAGTTATCCAAGTGTTGCACATCAAATTAATCAGTGCAGTCTCGTGTAGCGGTTTTGTCGCATCACACTGCAATTAAGACACTTTCTCACAAAAAGATTCCTAGTGCAAGCCGGGTTGCACGGACCTGGTGCGCCGAGACACATCTGTAAGCAGTTATAGAAAATAATCATTATAGCAGTTTGGGTTCATTATGTGCAATCTAAGCTGTGCTAAGTAAGTGACCCGACTGCCACAACTAAGTTTTTAATTTTATTCTAATTTAAAATATTACCACATAATATAGTAGAGTGAACTTTATTCTGTAATAGAGCATTCATAACATTATCCATATTAGTTAAAGTCAACATCAGATTGTCCAGCTGCAATAAGCCTTAGGGGAGCTCAGTGTAAAAGTTACGGAAATGAATGCAGCGACAATATTTTCATCACAGTATAAGGGGACCTGCAGGCATGCTAAAATCATTCCTGGATGTTACATTTAGCACGCAGCACTGTTACTCTAACTCCTCATTTACATCCCGGCAGTAGGAATATTAGCCACGTAGCCATTCTAATGCAGTATGTCCTGATAAAGAGAACCTCATTTGGACTGGTGTACATTGTCATTTTAGTGGCTACTTAGTAGCTGCTGTAGAGTGCTGGAGTCATTGTCTAATGGAACTTATTATTGCAGTGTTATTTTATTATTTAAAAGTTACACAACTAATCATTGTCATACCGTATATAGAACCGACGGCACGCTATACAGACTTCATTGGGATGACTATCGTGCAACCCCTGTACCGGTTGGAAAGGCTACAAAGGCAGGGTTGTGATAGGGCAGGCCAGAAGCGGCTCTGTTGTCTCTCTATTCATCTCCAACATTTTTGAATGACTTGTGTCTGTTAACATAAAACTACACTCTCCAGGGCCAGCTGTAACTTTTAGGTGGTTGTCTAGGGCACACTAGTCATTTGGGGGCTCCTACAGCAAAACAGTTATTCAGAGAAATAATGCCAGTGATCCATTTTTTTTCCCACTGTGGCACCCTAACATGTGGCCTGATTCAGGTCCTGACGCAAAAATTAACTATGGAAAGTACCGATGTTTGGTACTTTACACATGTGCCGGGCCCATACTGTGCAAGTGCAGTATGGGAACTGCATGGTCGAATGCAGTATGGCTGCACACAGCAAGTTAATGACAGTCTGCAGCCATTTGGGGCGGGGGGGGGGGGGGGGGGCAGCGATGACAGACATTTCTTCCGATGGAGATTTCCTGGCCTCTTGGAAGTAGGTGTAGCAGCCGGCCTGCGTGCCTCCATGGGTCACTCAACCAGCCAATGGTGTAGCAAGTGATCCAGAGTTGCATCCTCGGATACAGCACTGGTCATACATGCATGCAGGAGACTTCTACTTATCCCAGACGCCTCCTGTTGCATTATATTAATGTGTTGCTGCTGCTTCCAAGTAAGCTGCAGCGATGCTCAATCTAACCGCATCTGAGTCAGATCCATAGAGCGGAGGGCACTGTCATGCAGGCGTCAGAGGTTTTATGCTGGGAGTCTAGCACATGGCTTTGAGATCACAGCCCAGCAGCATACTCCCAATCTGTGTAGCCAAGGAAGTCCCACCTACCATGATAAGAGTGGGTGTGTGAGCAGGGGGTGCTGCGTAGTGCACCTCCAGCCCTTGCACCTGCAATGCTCATGTTTAGAAGTTTATAGAGTGCATTTTTTTATTATATTTTTGTGGCATACAAAGGCGTTTGGGTCATGGAGCTCTGCAGTAAGGGAAAGGGTTGCTCCAAAAGCTGCCAGTGCAGGTGACGTTCTTCGTTATGGGGCGGGTTCGTGTGATCGCCGGTCACCATACCGACGCGGGGATCCTGAATGTTAGATGGCCGGCAGGTGTGGCGAACGCAATGAAACTCTTCAAAATGCAAGGAAAAATAACACCATTTCTCTTTCACACCCGGACTGAGAGGAATGTATGGTGTGAAAACCCAGATGGTATTCAGTTAATCTATGAGCATCAGAGAGTTCCCCTCCACCAACTTTTTGGAGAGTTTTTCAGTGTGTATTTACACATTTTTCAGCAGTTTTTTTGTATGTACCTTGGAAAATAAATGTTTTAACTTTTGGACTGACCGTGAACTTTTTAAAAGACAGTGTCCTGGAATAAAAACTCAGTTTTTCTTAAGGATTACGAACTACCTTGATTTGTTATGGGAGGAACCTACTGAGAATAGGGAGCCACCACAAAGATACCTTTTGGGGAACATCTACACCTGGTCCCGGGTGAGTGTTTTACTTTAAGGGGTTATCGTGTGGGTGGACCTCTATCCCTGATTAAATCCTTAGAGGTTTATCCTTGAATATTGAAAAGAAACCTTTATGTGCACGTATCTGACTTCTTTGAGGTGAGTGTCTGGATGTAACCAATATTACCAATAGAAATCCGATTTTGGTTTTATACTTTGTCAGGAGTGATTACCAGAGCTAGAAAAGAGAATTTTGCCCTACCTATCAAGAGACAGCGCTGTTTTGGACCACTATTCTTCTGTATTGTTTGTATTGTGTTAAAGGGGTGGTGCCCCTAAGTGTGGACCTTAGCTGCAGTCTCAGGGGTGCAGGTTATTTTTGTACCCACCTTGTTGGTTTCGCCCAACATCTAAAAAAACCTGCATTGCAGTCTTCATCCAGCATTCCTAGAAAACCTGCTCTGCTGGTTCCGTCCAGCACTCCAGAAAACATGCATTGCTGACTCCACTCAACATTCACAGAAAACCTGCTCTGCTGGTTCCGTCCAGCACTCCAGAAAATCTACATTGCTGACTCCGTTCAGTATTCACAGCAAACCTACTCTGCTGGTTCCGTCCAGCACTCCTGAAATTAGGACATGCAAAAGGTCACGGTAGGGGCAGTGTCGTACCAGGGCACCGGGAAAATGCAGTGGTAGGGGCCCATGCTTAGGGTTGTGGCCAGCCACCACAGGGGCTTGGCTAACAATTAGAGAGTGCATGGTCAGAGCAATTTGATAAATATACAAATATATACAAATATAGTAAATACTGCTAGTGCTTGAATGATTAGAAAATAACATCAATGCACTGTACTCCATAGTCCTGTGCAGTATAATTTAGCATATTCATAATGTATTATTCAAATGCACAGTCTAGAACCTGATCACTAGAGGAGGAGGTGAGCCCTCAGGCTGTGGGGCCCAACGGGAGTTTCCCCTTTACCCGTGGGACAGTCCGATCTGGGTAGAGGGAATATGGATCTGTATAATGTGAAAGCAGTGTGAAAATGGACAGACAAATGAATAACAGGATTAAATTGTGTTATTATGTTACACTAATGATAACACAGCAATAAAACATTTGTCTGTCCATAGTCATATTTAAGCATGTACAAGAAATATACATGTGTACAAGTTATTCTTGGTATGATTTCTTATTTTACCTTATTCTCTTGAAATGTGCTTCTTAAGATACATTCCATGCATGTCATTTAAATAATCATATACATATAGGTGATTTTGGCTTATATGCACATTACATACAGGTTTATCTTAAACACTGTTGTATGTTTGAGATCATAACGCTAGTACAAGCATTAATCTGAGCTTCCAGCTCTATTCTGCATCTCATTTTAACCCCCTTTCCCCATCAACACTCACATCCTTTCATCGTCCCTGTCGTTACCCCTCTTCCACCTCCTCAGTCATCAATCACTGTATTCTTCATTTTCCCCTCTGCCATATCTTCCTCTCTACCTAGTCCAGCATTTGTCTCCAGTTTAGTATTCTCCCCACTCCAGCGTTGCTCTTCCCACCATCATCAGTCTCATCAGTCTTCCCGTTATTTATTATTGTTTGTTACATATTGGGACGGAAACAGCTTTTACACATTCATCACACCTTACGCCCTCAACCCCCTTCTGCGTTCATTCCCATTATATTCATTTAGCTGAGCACTGTAAAGGGCGATAGAATCCCCTCTGAGGAGGATATGCTGCAGAACGTAGCAGAACTCTGTTCTTGGAGAGGGCATCACAGCCCTTCTGGTTGTGTGCCATTACACCGCACCAGGGGAAAGGAATGAACCTATTTTTTCATTAGCTATCACTGCTATTACATCATGTTACACATCCAGCAGAACTGACTTTTAGAACACAAGATCGCTATTTAATAAAGTAGTTTTGCTCGTATATGATTTATGAACTTTTTTTAACATGTAAATTGAATTTGTTAACTTGTAAAGCTATGATGGAATCGTTACTTGGTGCAGCTAATTTTTGCATAGAGCAAAACTACTTACCTAAGTGTTTATTACCTCTATTTATGGATTTTAGAGCAACTTTGAGTTTTTCTGTTAGCCAATGCAGTCTTCCTATTGGGGATGCGGTTAAGATCCCGGCTGTCATAATCCCTGTATAATAGTCCTTATTTCACAGTAAAAGTATTCTGCAACAAATAACTGACATTGACCTATTAATGTAATGGCACGGTTCCGTATTATTCTGCTGGTATTGTTGCAAAACCTTCAACAATAAAGAATGTTTAAACATTGACCTGGTAAAATACATAGATGTCAGCATCAGAAGAGTTTCTTGACACTGTGCATAGAAGCGCCTCACGTGTCCTCAGCATGACTAATATGTTCTGTGTAAGGCGCTCACCCCCAGTAAGTGCTACATGCGCAGCATACAAAGCCACTAGCTGCACACTTAAGAAATGTGCCCTGTTCACCCCTTAATGATAATAACTACTTGTGATGTATTGGTTTCACTGGAATTAATTGCTGACTTTCCCTGACAGATACAGTTTCCTTTTATTAGCAACTTGGTATATATACATTGTAACTTATTTCCATGTAGTTCATTACCTCAGATGTAATTGGCTGTATTTATATATTCATGTAAAGTTGGTTTTATCAGTCTGTACTTTTGCAGTTTTTATTGCTCCATCTCCCGTGTACTAGGAGCAAACGCAGCGTTTCTGGAGGGCGGCTTCCAAATGTTTGATGTTAGAGTGATTGTCACTGCCCATGAAGGATGCATAATTAGCATGTAACAAGCTACAATCTTCCTCAAACACAGTGCAATTTATGTAATACAGTACATCAGACATATGCAGGCCCAATGATCATGGTAAGCCACTTGATGCGATGACTGAGCATTCACATACACACACACACACACACCATACGTGCCTACCTGACCCTCTCCACGAGGGAGAAATGCTCTGTTCCTGGACTTTCCTGGTAATGTATGATTGCCATCACCTGTGGTGAAACACCTTTCTTATCAATTAACTAGCTCACCACAGGTGATGGCAATCATACATTTACCAGGAAAGTCCAGGAACAGAGCATTTCTCCCTCGTGGAGAGGGTCAGGTAGGCAAGTATGACACACACACACACACACACACACACACACACACACATACACACACACACACAGCTCCATTCTGCCCTTCATACTGCATGTAGTGGTTGCTGGCCAGGCTGTGGGGAAGGGGGCAAAGGCGCTTTCTGGGCAACAGCGAACACCTCCCCCTCCCCCCTGCATTTGGCAATGTGTATGGCGCCAAATGACCTTTGTGGTACATAAATAATGCTAAGGGAGTTTTTACGTTTTTCGCCTGGTAAATCGTGTAATAAGGATATATAATAATATAATAATCGAAAAACTGGATTGGAGTAGGTGAAACAGGCTGTTGGGCCTCTGCTGTCACTTTATGTTTTGTACACTTTGTTTATGGGCAGCACGGATGCTGTAATGGTTAGCATTACTGTCTCACAGCACTGAGGTCATGGGCTCGATTGCCACCATGGCCCTAACTGTGTGGAGTTTGTATATTCTCCCCGTACTTGCGTGGGTTTCCTCCGGGTACTCAATTTTCTCCCACAATCCAAAAATATACTGGTATGTTAAATGGCTCCCAACAAAATGAACCCTAGCGTGAATGTGTGTGTGCGTACATGTGGTAGGGAACATAGAGTGTAAGCTCCATGGGGCAGGGACTGATGTGAGTGGCCAAATATTCTCTGTAAATGCTGCGGAATATGTGTGTGCTATATAAATAACTGGTAATAAATAAATAAATGATGGAACTTTAATGAATCTACTGTCTGTGCTGATAATCCTGAGTGCTGGTCCTGTATTCTTCTCTGAGGAGGGGGGTGAGCGTACATTTAGCCTTGTGGAATCCTTTTAATTCAGTGCCCAGATGATGATTCCTTACACACTTATACTGCAAACAGTAACCGTGTAAAATGTACCAGGTTAAAGCTGTGCAGGAATATGGCCTTCATAGCTTTGCTATTGTGCTTAGAATACATTAGTAAATGGGCTTCTTACTAGAGATGAGCGCCTGAAATTTTTCGGGTTTTGTGTTTTGGTTTTGGGTTCGGTTCCGCGGCCGTGTTTTGGGTTCGAACGCGTTTTGGCAAAACCTCACCGAATTTTTTTTGTCGGATTCGGGTGTGTTTTGGATTCGGGTGTTTTTTTCAAAAAACACTAAAAAAACAGCTTAAATCATAGAATTTGGGGGTCATTTTGATCCCAAAGTATTATTAACCTCAAAAACCATAATTTACACTCATTTTCAGTCTATTCTGAATACCTCACACCTCACAATATTATTTTTAGTCCTAAAATTTGCACCGAGGTCGCTGTGTGAGTAAGATAAGCGACCCTAGTGGCCGACACAAACACCGGGCCCATCTAGGAGTGGCACTGCAGTGTCACGCAGGATGTCCCTTCCAAAAAACCCTCCCCAAACAGCACATGACGCAAAGAAAAAAAGAGGCGCAATGAGGTAGCTGTGTGAGTAAGATTAGCGACCCTAGTGGCCGACACAAACACCGGGCCCATCTAGGAGTGGCACTGCAGTGTCACGCAGGATGGCCCTTCCAAAAAACCCTCCCCAAACAGCACATGACGCAAAGAAAAAAAGAGGCGCAATGAGGTAGCTGTGTGAGTAAGATTAGCGACCCTAGTGGCCGACACAAACACCGGGCCCATCTAGGAGTGGCACTGCAGTGTCACGCAGGATGTCCCTTCCAAAAAACCCTCCCCAAACAGCACATGACGCAAAGAAAAAAAGAGGCTTTTTACTGATATTTGGTGTTTTGGATTTGACATGCTCTGTACTATGACATTGGGCATCGGCCTTGGCAGACGACGTTGCTGGCATTTCATCGTCTCGGCCATGACTAGTGGCAGCAGCTTCAGCACGAGGTGGAAGTGGATCTTGATCTTTCCCTAATTTTGGAACCTCAACATTTTTGTTCTCCATATTTTAATAGGCACAACTAAAAGGCACCTCAGGTAAACAATGGAGATGGATGGATTGGATACTAGTATACAATTATGGACGGGCTGCCGAGTGCCGACACAGAGGTAGCCACAGCCGTGAACTACCGCACTGTACTGTGTCTGCTGCTAATATATAGACTGGTTGATAAAGAGATAGTATACTCGTAACTAGTATGTATGTATAAAGAAAGAAAAAAAAACCACGGTTAGGTGGTATATACAATTATGGACGGGCTGCCGAGTGCCGACACAGAGGTAGCCACAGCCGTGAACTACCGCACTGTACTGTGTCTGCTGCTAATATATAGACTGGTTGATAAAGAGATAGTATACTCGTAACTAGTATGTATGTATAAAGAAAGAAAAAAAAACCACGGTTAGGTGGTATATACAATTATGGACGGGCTGCCGAGTGCCGACACAGAGGTAGCCACAGCCGTGAACTACCGCACTGTACTGTGTCTGCTGCTAATATATAGACTGGTTGATAAAGAGATAGTATACTCGTAACTAGTATGTATGTATAAAGAAAGAAAAAAAAACCACGGTTAGGTGGTATATACAATTATGGACGGGCTGCCGAGTGCCGACACAGAGGTAGCCACAGCCGTGAACTACCGCACTGTACTGTGTCTGCTGCTAATATATAGACTGGTTGATAAAGAGATAGTATACTCGTAACTAGTATGTATGTATAAAGAAAGAAAAAAAAACCACGGTTAGGTGGTATATACAATTATGGACGGGCTGCCGAGTGCCGACACAGAGGTAGCCACAGCCGTGAACTACCGCACTGTACTGTGTCTGCTGCTAATATATAGACTGGTTGATAAAGAGATAGTATACTCGTAACTAGTATGTATGTATAAAGAAAGAAAAAAAAACCACGGTTAGGTGGTATATACAATTATGGACGGGCTGCCGAGTGCCGACACAGAGGTAGCCACAGCCGTGAACTACCGCACTGTACTGTGTCTGCTGCTAATATATAGACTGGTTGATAAAGAGATAGTATACTCGTAACTAGTATGTATGTATAAAGAAAGAAAAAAAAACCACGGTTAGGTGGTATATACAATTATGGACGGGCTGCCGAGTGCCGACACAGAGGTAGCCACAGCCGTGAACTACCGCACTGTACTGTGTCTGCTGCTAATATATAGACTGGTTGATAAAGAGATAGTATACTCGTAACTAGTATGTATGTATAAAGAAAGAAAAAAAAACCACGGTTAGGTGGTATATACAATTATGGACGGGCTGCCGAGTGCCGACACAGAGGTAGCCACAGCCGTGAACTACCGCACTGTACTGTGTCTGCTGCTAATATATAGACTGGTTGATAAAGAGATAGTATACTCGTAACTAGTATGTATGTATAAAGAAAGAAAAAAAAACCACGGTTAGGTGGTATATACAATTATGGACGGGCTGCCGAGTGCCGACACAGAGGTAGCCACAGCCGTGAACTACCGCACTGTACTGTGTCTGCTGCTAATATATAGACTGGTTGATAAAGAGATAGTATACTCGTAACTTGTATGTATGTATAAAGAAAGAAAGAAAAACCACGGTTAGGTGGTATATACAATTATGGACGGGCTGCCGAGTGCCGACACAGAGGTAGCCACAGCCGTGAACTACCGCACTGTACTGTGTCTGCTGCTAATATATAGACTGGTTGATAAAGAGATAGTATACTCGTAACTAGTATGTATGTATAAAGAAAGAAAAAAAAACCACGGTTAGGTGGTATATACAATTATGGACGGGCTGCCGAGTGCCGACACAGAGGTAGCCACAGCCGTGAACTACCGCACTGTACTGTGTCTGCTGCTAATTTAGACTGGTTGATAAAGAGATAGTATACTCGTAACTAGTATGTATGTATAAAGAAAGAAAAAAAAACCACGGTTAGGTGGTATATACAATTATGGACGGGCTGCCGAGTGCCGACACAGAGGTAGCCACAGCCGTGAACTACCGCACTGTACTGTGTCTGCTGCTAATATATAGACTGGTTGATAAAGAGATAGTATACTCGTAACTAGTATGTATGTATAAAGAAAGAAAAAAAAACCACGGTTAGGTGGTATATACAATTATGGACGGGCTGCCGAGTGCCGACACAGAGGTAGCCACAGCCGTGAACTACCGCACTGTACTGTGTCTGCTGCTAATATAGACTGGTTGATAAAGAGATAGTATACTCGTAACTAGTATGTATGTATAAAGAAAGAAAAAAAAACCACGGTTAGGTGGTATATACAATTATGGACGGGCTGCCGAGTGCCGACACAGAGGTAGCCACAGCCGTGAACTACCGCACTGTACTGTGTCTGCTGCTAATATATAGACTGGTTGATAAAGAGATAGTATACTACTAATATTATATATACTGGTGGTCAGGTCACTGGTCACTAGTCACACTGGCAGTGGCACTCCTGCAGCAAAAGTGTGCACTGTTTAATTTTAATATAATATTATGTACTCCTGGCTCCTGCTATAACCTATAACTGGCACTGCAGTAGTGCTCCCCAGTCTCCCCCACAATTATAAGCTGTGTGAGCTGAGCAGTCAGACAGATATATAATATATAGATGATGCAGCACACTGGCCTGAGCCTGAGCAGTGCACACAGATATGGTATGTGACTGACTGAGTCACTGTGTGTATCGCTTTTTTCAGGCAGAGAACGGATATATTAAATAAACTGCACTGTGTGTCTGGTGGTCACTCACTATATAATATATTATGTACTCCTGGCTCCTGCTATAACCTATAACTGGCACTGCAGTAGTGCTCCCCAGTCTCCCCCACAATTATAAGCTGTGTGAGCTGAGCAGTCAGACAGATATATATAATATTATATATAGATAATAGATGATGCAGCACACTGGCCTGAGCCTGAGCAGTGCACACAGATATGGTATGTGACTGAGTCACTGTGTGCTGTGTATCGCTTTTTTCAGGCAGAGAACGGATTATAAATAAAACTGGTGGTCACTGGTCACTATCAGCAAAACTCTGCACTGTACTGAGTACTCCTAATGCTCCCCAAAATTAGTAAATCAAGTGTCTCTCTAATCTATTCTAAACGGAGAGGACGCCAGCCACGTCCTCTCCCTATCAATCTCAATGCACGTGTGAAAATGGCGGCGACGCGCGGCTCCTTATATAGAATCCGAGTCTCGCGATAGAATCCGAGCCTCGCGAGAATCCGACAGCGTCATGATGACGTTCGGGCGCGCTCGGGTTAACCGAGCAAGGCGGGAAGATCCGAGTCGCTCGGACCCGTGAAAAAAAACATGAAGTTCTGGCGGGTTCGGATTCAGAGAAACCGAACCCGCTCATCTCTACTTCTTACCTGTCTTCCAAGGGTTTATATCATTTTTTAAACTGATATTGTACAACACTATACCGTCTTACTGTACATTATAAACGTCTATGGTAATAAAACAGGCTATTATTTATTACATATGCAAGTAATGAACTATAAAAAGATATCATTCACACACACGTTTTATAGTCACTGATGTCCTTGTGGAACTCAAAAATTGAGGTTCTTATATGATTTGTGGTTTCCTTCTGAATGCTACATCTCCATATTTGATGTACATATAGTAAACAGATCTTGCATGTCATCTCGCCATCTCAAACCTAATATTTCCAAAAGAGAGTTAATTATAGTTCCACCGACCAATAGTAGTTACCAACCTGATATCTCTATCACTGTTGAGAGCTCAACAACCAATCCTACCCCACAAGCTCACTGCCTAGGTGTCATACTTGACTCTGAACTGTCTTTTGTTCCCCACATTCAATCTGTCTCAAAATCATGTTACATGCATGTAAAAGACATATCCAAAATCCGACCATATCTTACACAAGAATCTGCTAAAACTCTAATCCATGCTCTCATTATCTCCCGCATTGGGTATGCGTGACCTGCTCGCAATGCAGCGGGCTTGGTATGCCGTGGACATCCACGAGTGGGAATAGTCCCTGCTAGTCGGCATGCTGATTGTCGGGATTCTCAGGTGGCGGGATGTAGGGGGAGGTGTAACTACACCCCGATTATTGCAATAGTCTTCTTATTGGTCTTACCAAAAAGAGACTCACCACTACAATCCATTCTGAATGCAGCTACAAGGCTAATCTTCCTTGCTAGACGTTCATCATCTGCAGATCCGCTCTGTCAGTCCCTCCATTGGTTACCTGCATTCTAACGTATTCCATATAAAATACTTTTACTCACACACAAGGCCATTAACTATACTACACCAATGTACATCTCTTCGCTTATCTCAAAATATCTCCGCTCTTCACAAGATCTACATCTTTAATCAATACTCATTATATGCTCCCATTCATGATTGCAGGACTTTCTTTGGGCTGCACTGACTCTGTGGCATGCCCTCCCACCCACAATAAGACTCTCCCCTAGTCTCCAAACCTTCAAGCGTTCCCTGAAAACTCACCTCTTCAGGCTAGCTTATCACATTACAGAACCGCTCACTCCACCTTGATAAGTTTTCCTATCCAGTTCCAGTACATCCCCTCTGTACAGTCCACATATATCCTCACTGTGGGACCTTATCATACAGCCCAAGAACCTTTGCAATCTGGAGGACAATTATGCAATAGATAGCATCTATCCTTGTGTATCAATGCTTATTTCCCAATAGATTGTAAGCTTGCGAGCAGGGCCTTCCTGCCTCTATGACTGTTTGTTATTATCCAGTTTTGTTTTTCATTGTTGTTTCCAGTTGTAAAGCGCTGTGCTATATAAGAAACTGTTAATAAATAATAATAAGTCTGTGAGACGGTTATAAATCAGTAGATTGATTTTTTTGTATATTGTTATTTTGAATTAAATATTTCTGTTTTTTCTTTTCTTTTTTCTTATCAAAGTTTAGTTTATATAGAAGAGAGGAACTTACGGAAACATGTTTTTCTTTGTTTTGTATAATTTGATTTGATTTGAAAGCAATTAAAATATGATAGATATGTTTGAATAAAGGATGGAAAATGATTACAGATAAATACTATACTCCATACGAAACAATTATCATATAGAAAGAAAATGTTTGCCTCCCTTTGCTTTTAGGAAAAAATCAAATTATTAGTGTTGAAAGTTATCAGGAGATAATCTGGCTGCAACCTCATTTTAAACTTCCCCTCTCTCACTGTTGTAAGAGGCTGCTAGATACCGATGGAGTAAAGATACTGGTTCGTCTAAAAAATTTTTAGAAGTGCTAGGAGATGTTTATAGTAAAAGAGCTGGGTTTCTATCATGGTCCAAAAAAGTGCTGCTGGGTCCCATTGCACTCTCCCGCTGCCGGGTCCCCGGCTCTCTCCCGCTGACTCTCATGCTGCCCGGCTCCCTCCTGCAGACAGCCTGGCTCCCGCCCACTAACACCGTGGCTGCCTGGCTACCTCTCGCCGACCCAACCAGCTCCCCCACCACTGTCCAGGAGCTGCTGAAATGGGGTGAGTAACTGGTGAGAATAGGGGACTGATAACTGACGGGGGAAAGTGCCGTGTGGGTCCGGAGAATGACTGTGTGTGTGTGTAAATGTATAAGTGTGTGTGTGTGTGTGTGTGTGTGTGTGTGTGTGTGTGTGTATATATATGTGGCTGTGTGTATATGTACAGTATATATGTGTGTATGTATATATGTGACTGGTGTGTATGTGGCTGTGTGTGTGTATATATATATATATATATGTGTGTGTGTGTGTGTGTGTATATTGCTTTGTGTTTATATGGCTGCTGTATGTGTATTTGTATATATGTGTGTTTGTATATGTGGTTGTGTGTACTGTATATCTGTAACAGAAATACTGTACAACCCATTAATTAGCTAATTAAAGTAGAAAACAATAGATTACATACTTCAGGGGATTTGGGTGGACACATGGGAGTGGGGCTGGGGAAAGCAACGCCTGGATATAGGGTTTAGGGGTGGGAATCTTGAATAAAAGTGAGAGTTTTAAGGGCTCGTTTAAAAATAAGCCTCTGGATAAAATTCTGAGGGGTATATGTATGACCTGGCAATATGGGGGGAAAGTGGTATCAGTGCACGTTATGTGCGCTGATACTGCCTCTCCACCATGTATGACTCTGGTGGTGTGCATGGTGACAGGGGCGCTATGTGCCCCTGTCTATATCGGCGCTGCTATCTACAAGATAGCATGCCAATATATAGGGTAATGTGTGTCCGACACCTGCAGCTATCGATTTCAACAGCTGCAGGTGTCGTTGCCCATACATTACAGCCAGGGACATCTCTGGCTACGGCAACATCTGGCCCCAAGCTACATGAGAGATCTCGCGCATGCCCAGAGTAGCCAGCTGGGAGGAGAGACACAGCTTATCAGCACTAGGCTGATGTGCTGTTGGGGTCTGGCAGTAATCGCCAGAGGGGGGAGTTTTCACTCCCCCACTTCGGCTCGTTGCTGCTTCCTTCTTTGCATCGGTGAAGAAGCGAAACAGAAAGCGCTATAGTATAATACATACACCCCTGAGTGTTGGAGGATTTTGTAGAGGTTGGGAGTGGGAATGGTGATCAGGGGAGAGGTGATGAAGTGGTCATTGGTGAACTGGGCCGAGGGGGAGGAAGGGAAGGGAGCACCATCATCTATTTCGCCTGTGTGCGCTTGGTATGAACTTACGTCCCTGATTGTATGCAATCATACAATATCATCAATATTGTATGCAATATCTCATAGTGTGTATGCAACTTTAGAGGGGGGCAGCCACCCCTCCTCTCCTCTGGTCTACATAACAGCCGCACACAGCACCTCTTGTAGTTCTGCCACCGGTTACTATTATAAATGAGGCTATATTGTTACATCTGTATACAATACATGCTACTGTATATCTGAACTTTTAACCCTTTGAGAATGGAATACCGAGCATGTGTAAGATTTGTGTTTGATACAGCATATGGAGAGACAAATTACCATTTTGGAAAAGTGGAAAGAAATGTGTAGTCTCGCCCAGTCAGATAAACCTTGTCACATTATTGTCTAAAACTGTGAATACATTTTGTTTTAGAGCCCTACTTGAAGATACATTACCTTTAAGATGCTCCATCAATCACACTGGTTGCACTCTTTAAATCATACCACCTCTCTCAGAATGATGGAATTTCCAGAAACAAACGAGGACGATCTGTGTGTTTTAACACATTCAGAGATGCAGCTAAAACTTTAATTATTTCCAGAAGCTTTTTTAGAGTAGAAATGTTTATGTAATATTGCATTAAAGTCCTAATTCTGTTATGTGTAAATGTTTTATGTGATTTGTCAGGGAAGCTACTCATGTGTCAAATGAGTCACTACTTTCCCTCTGGGTCTTTGTGTTGTACTTGTTATTTCGTGTGAGCTTTTACAAGGCGTAGTGGAGGGAAAGGACACTCTGTGTTCATCGGTGCCCTCTGGTAACTCCCTCTGGGACGTTGCTCTCATGTTAAGGAATAAAATTGGGGGAAATGTAAAACACTTTGGAGATTGGGTGACCGGGAGGTCACTTGGACGTGCTGAGGATTTCAAAAGTTGAAAGAAATCTTCTGCGATGTAACCTATCACACTAAGCTATAGGGAGAGATTGCTTGCTTTTTATCAGAGTGCTTACATGCATAGCTCATAGTTTCCTTTTGATATTTTTCTGGCATTGAAAGTGTTAATAGACATTCTACGGATCATTATGAACTCAGATGGGAGAATAGGAAGGTTTCTGTGTCATTTTAACGGACTGTGGAAATGTTAGGGTTAAAAACAGGTTTAGGTTAATGCAAATAGTCACCAGAAAGCAATTTTAAGAGGTTTAATTGTATAATATATAAAAAGTCTGCACACCCATATTGAAATGATAGGTTTGTGTCATGTAAACCCTGAAATCATGATAATCATGGGAACTGGACTGCACACACTAATTTCAATTATAATAACAAGTGCTACCATGCTGAGACTAGTAATGCCATGCAGAAAAAAAGGGAAATTGCAGGTGCACACTCTGTTCCAGTGTTTTTCAACCAGTGTGCCGTGGCACACTAGTGTGCCCTGAGCAGTCTCCAGGTGTGCCGCCATAGAAGCAGAGCCAGGCATGTCAGTGTTTTGCCGCTACTGAGGCCCTGGAACAATCAATATTGGTGGATTTAGTGGTTGCAGAGCCAGTTCTAATTTTGGGCCCGTGCAGTGTTGGGCTCTTCTGGCTTTCTTAGATGTAGCTCAGATATTACCTATGGAGAAGCTGCGACAGGACATCCTAGGACACACAACTGCAACATGCATCCCCATTATATTTGTGTGTGCCTTGGCAATACTTAAATCTTGTTCAGTGTGCCGTGAGTTGTAAAAGGTTGAAACTCTCTGCTCTATGCACTTAGAATACTGGTATAAACAATTATAATAAAGTCTACAATTTAACATGAGTATATGTTGTCCTTGATAATCACGTGAGTCCATTTTAAACCCATTATGTGGCCTTGCAACTTAGGGGTCAATCCAATTAGCCACGATTTTCTCGCAGGTGCGAGTCATCGTGGCAGCGGCCTCACTTTATGGCGGTCCAAATTCGCTCGCTCCCCTGTAGAGGTCCAAGCAATTTTGTGGTAACTGGGGCTGATTTCAGCACACGAAGGGTGCGAAATCGGGTGCTGTTGCCGGCATTGAAACACAGCGGTAATCACACATCGCACCCTTTTCGGCTAATTTAATCAACCCCTTAAAATGCAGGTGAAGAACAAGTAGCCTTTTTTTCTGAAAAATAAGAGCCAAAACCTGCTATACCCTAGTTGTATAAGTGTGCACACCTGTTCATAATCGGACTGTCCATAGATAACCAATCACAGATCAGCTGCTCCTGCAATATTTCTATGCAGTTTTCATAGTACTTCCTATGGGGATAGCCACAGCTGCAAAACATATACAGGATCTTATTGTTGAAAATTACAAATAAGGAGGGGGGAGGGGATAAAATAATGTAAAGTGCATTGCATGTACCATGGAACACTATGAAGGCTATCATCAGTAAGTGGAGAAAACATGGCACAATAGGGGCATTGTAAAGATCAGGATGTCCCTCCATTGCTGGTGACAAGACAAGAAGAAAACTCCTTATGGAGGCTACATAGAGGTCCGCAGCGGCAGGAATTTCTGGCAGGATCTGTTCATTTCCTATATGTGACTGCAGTCTTCTGTATTCTGCACATGTCTGGGTTCTGGTGTAGGATGGGGAGAGATTTGTAAAACAATTCATTTAAACATTCCAAAACAAAAATGTGTTCTGGTCTGAGTGGCAGCATTTGACATAAATCCTGCTGCTATCTGTTAGAAAGATGAGGATGAAGAGGAATTCCGAATGGTAACAAACCAAAGCACACATCCAAGTCAGCCAAGGAACAGCTTCAGAAAAGGAAGATCACAGGTTTGGAATGCCCAGCCGGAGCTCAGACCTCTATCCCACTGAAAACCTGTGAAATTACCTAGAGAGAGCTGAACTGTGCACAGGAAATGCCCTGACTTTCTGCAAGGAAGAGTAGGATAGAATTGCAAAGGTATGCATAGTTATTCTATTAAGTTATTTATATAGCACACACTCATTCAGCGCTGTTTTTAGTGAACAGAGACTTCAAATAGGCTCGCTGCTAAAATAAAAGCATAAGGTTATACCACAAAGTATAAGTGCAGGGCAGGGGCGTCTTCAGAGAGGAGGGGATCCGTGTGCAGTCTCTGTTGCGGGCCCCTCCTCGTATGCGCACATTTTTGAAGTGATTTGTGTCTGCGCTGCAGAGCTGCTGCTGCTGCGGGACTCCGGAGTGGTAAGTATTTTTTATGGGTGCAGGGTGTTCGGTGTGGGCCCAAGTGCACCGCACAAATTGCACCCATTACAGAAACGCCTATGGTGTAGGGGTGTGCACACTTATGAAACAGTAATAATATGAGTAAGTTCAGGGACTAAAAAAAAAAAAGATGCTTGAAGTAATAGTAATATAATATGTTGCTTGCTACATTGTGCATATCATGGAATGCCCTCCCTAGTACAAGACTTTTTTCTAAACTCCAAAACATTAAGTGTTGCCTGAAAACTCACCTCTTCAGGCAGCTTATTGAATTCCAGAACCACCCAAATAACCTCTATAAGCTTTTGTACCCAATTACCCCCTCTCTAATCAGTGGCATAAGTTTATCCCAGTCACCAGGAGGCAAGATAAATATTGGGGCCAACCCCTCCCCCCCCCCCCCTATACAGTATATAGATATATAAAAATTTTCCCTCTTTATACCACAATCAATTACATTATCCTTTATTGAAATCACACATTTCTTAGCAGTCATACCCATGGGTTCATAGATAGATAGATAGATAGATAGATAGATAGATAGATAGATAGATAGATAGATAGATAGATAGATAGATAGATAGATAGATAGATAGATAGATAGATAGATAGATACTGTAGATGTTGTAAAAGGCACGCACATAAGTAAAAATAGTATATTTAGAAAATATTATTATTATTTACAATTGGAAACAAAACAGTAACAACACTAGACTGGATAGAACCAGACAGAGAGGTAAGTCCTGATCACAAGCTTACAATCTATAGGGTAATAGGAGTAATACATGAGGATAAGGGCTACATACTGCATATTGGTCCAGCCAGATTGCAAGGATAAAAAGTCACTAACTATGACATGTTTATATTTTTAATTATGTGTACATATTTACTAAGTAGGACAGCTTAAAGGGGCAGTATGTGCATGTCCTACCCATTTACACTCCATTCAAGATGACATACGGTACAGTACAGTGGAAATATTGGGGGTAATTCCAAGTTGATCGCAGCAGGATTTTTGATAGCAATTGGGCAAAACCATGTGCACTGCAGGGGAGGCAGATATAACATGTGCAGAAAGAGTTAGATTTGGGTGGGTTATTTTATTTCTGTGCAGGGTAAATACTGGCTGCTTTATTTTTACACTGCAAATTAGATTGCAGATTGAACACACCCCACCCAAATCTAACTCTCTCTGCACATGTTATATCTGCCCCCCCCTGCAGTGCACATGGTTTTGCCCAATTGCTAACAAAAATCCTGCTGCGATCAACTTGGAATTACCCCCATTGTGCAGTTACTGGTACTTTTTGGGGGATCAGTATGTGATCCCGGCGACCGGTCATTTTACCGACGTCGGGATCCCGGCCATTAGAATGCCAACGGGGGAGGCAAGCGCAACGAAGCCCCTTGCATGCTCGATATTCTCTCTCTATGGGTGTCGTGGACACACACAGAGGGGGAATCACCTACGGTATTGTGCCCCTGCCGGGATCCCGTCCATCAGTATGCTGACATCATACCCTTTTTGAGTCGATGTTACCAACACAAGCATCCAAATTGCCACCCCCAGACAAGTGCCATCCCTAGGGATGTGCCTCAAGTGCCTAGTGGGAAATTCGCAATTGCTCACACCAATATTGACCTGGAGTCAGAGAGTTGTGTAAGTGTAGAAATAAACAGCAGTGACGTGCGGTGGGGTGAGGCAGAGCCTTTCCTGTCATACTAATAGTTTTGACTATATAAAGTATATGAAAAAATAAGATTTTACTTACCGGTAAATCTATTTCTCGTAGTCCGCAGTGGATGCTGGGGACTCCGTAAGGACCATGGGGAATAGCGGGCTCCGCAGGAGACTGGGCACTCTAAAGAAAGATTTAGTACTATATGGTGTGCACTGGCTCCTCCCTCTATGCCCCTCCTCCAGACCTCAGTTAAGGAAACTGTGCCCGGAAGAGCAGACATTATAAGGAAAGGATTTTGGAATCTCGGGTAAGACTCATACCAGCCACACCAATCACACCGTATAACTTGTGATACACTTATCCAGTCAACAGTATGAACAACAACAGGGCATCAACAATGGATGCCAACATAACATAACCCATTATTAAGCAATAACTATGTACACGTATTGCAGAAAGTCTGCACTTGGGACGGGCGCCCAGCATCCACTACGGACTACAAGAAATAGATTTACCGGTAAGTAAAATCTTATTTTCTCTGACGTCCTAGTGGATGCTGGGGACTCCGTAAGGACCATGAGGATTATACCAAAGCTCCCAAACGGGCGGGAGAGTGCGGATGACTCTGCAGCACCGAATGGGCAAACTCAAGGTCCTCCTCAGCCAGGGTATCAAACTTGTAGAATTTTGCAAATGTGTTTGAACCTGACCAAGTAGCAGCTCGGCAAAGCTGTAATGCCGAGACCCCTCAGGCAGCCGCCCAAGAAGAGCCCACCTTCCTTGTGGAATGGGCTTTCACTGATTTTGGATGCGGCAATCCAGCCGCAGAATGAGCCTGCTGAATCGTGTTACAGATCCAGCGGGCAACGGTTTGCTTTGAAGCAGGAGCACCCAACTTGTTGTGGGCATAAAGGATAAACAGCGAGTCAGTTTTCCGGACTCCAGCCGTTCGGGCTACATAAATCTTCAAAGCCCTGACTACATCTAGTAACCTGGAATCCTCCAAGTCACGAGTAGCCGCAGGCACTACAACAGGTTGGTTCAAATAAAAAGATGACACCACCTTTGGCAGAAATTGGGGACGAGTCCGCAATTCCGCCCTGTCCATATGAAAAACCAGATAGGGGCTTTTACATGACAAAGCCGCCAATTCTGACACACGCCTAGCCGAAGCTAATGCCAATAGCATGACCACCTTCCACGTGAGATACTTTAGCTCCACGGTCTTAAGTGGTTCAAACCAGTGGGATTTTAGGAAACCCAACACCACATTGAGATCCCAAGGTGCCACAGGTGGCACAAAAGGAGGCTGAATATGCAGCACCCCCTTAACAAACGTCTGAACATCAGGAAGATACGCCAGTTCCTTTTGAAAGAAAATGGATAGGGCCGAAATCTGGACCTTTATGGATCCCAACTTCAAGCCCATAGTCACTCCAGACTGTAGAAAGTGCAGAAATCTGCCCAGTTGGAATTCCTCTGTAGGGGCCTTCCTTGCCTCACACCAAGCAACATATTTTCGCCATATGCGGTGATAATGCTTTGCCGTCACGTCCTTCCTAGCCTTTATCAGCGTAGGAATAACTTCCTCCGGAATGCCTTTTTCCGCTAGGATCCGGCGTTCAACCGCCATGCCGTCAAACGCAGCCGCAGTAAGTCTTTGAACAGGCAGGGCCCCTGTTGCAACAGGTCCTGTCTGAGAGGCAGAGGCCATGGGTCCTCTGTGAGCATTTCTTGCAATTCCGGGTAACAAGGTCTTCTTGGCCAATCCGGAACAATGAGTATTGTTCTCACTCCTCTTCTTCTTACGATTCTCAGTACCTTGGGAATGAGAGGAAGAGGAGGGAACACATAGACCGACTGGAACACCCACGGTGTTACCAGGGCGTCCACAGCTATCGCCTGAGGGTCTCTTGACCTTGCGCAATACCGTTGCAGCTTTTTGTTGAGACGGGATGCCATCATGTCTACCTGTGGCAGTTCCCATCGATCTGTAATCTGAATGAAGACTTCTTGATGAAGTCCCCACTCTCCCGGGTGGAGGTCGTGCCTGCTGAGGAAGTCTGCTTCCCAGTTGTCCACTCCCAGAATGAACACTGCTGACAGTGCTTGTACGTGATTCTCCGCCCACCGAAGAATCCTGGTGGCTTCCGCCATTGCGACTCTGCTTCTTGTGCCGCCCTGGCGGTTTACATGAGCCACCGCGGTGATGTTGTCTGACTGAATCAGCACCGGTTGGTTGCGAAGCAGGGGCCCCGCTTGACTCAGGGCGTTGAATATGGCCCTTAGTTCCAGGATATTTATGTGCAGACAAGTTTCTGGACTTGACCTCAACCCTTGGAAGTTTCTTCCCTGAGTGACTGCCCCCCACCCTCGGAGGCTCGCATCCGTGGTCACCAGGACCCAGTCCTGTATGCCGAATCTGCGGCCCTCGAGAAGGTGAGCACTCTGTAGCCACCACAGAAGAGACACCCTGGCCCTGGGGGACAGGGTGATCAGCCGAAGCATCTGAAGATGCGATCCGGACCATTTGTCCAACAGATCCCATTGAAAGATCCTCGCATGGAACCTGCCGAAGGGAATGGCCTCGTATGATGCCACCATCTTTCCCAGGACTCGCGTGCAGTGATGCACCGACACCTGTTTTGGTTTTAAGAGGTCTCTGACTAGAGTCACAAGCTCTTGAGCCTTCTCCGTCGGGAGAAACACCTTCTTCTGGTCTGTGTCCAGAATCATGCCCAGAAAGGGCAGACGCGTCGTAGGAATCAGCTGCGACTTTGGGATATTCAGAATCCAGCCATGCTGTTGCAACACCTCCTGTGAGTGCGCTATGCTCATCTGCAACTGCTCCCTCGACCTCGCCTTTATGAGGAGATCGTCCAAGTATGGGATAACTGTGACTCCCTGCTTTCTCAGGATCACCATCATTTCTGCCATTACCTTGGTAAATATTCTCGGTGCCGTGGACAGACCAAACGGCAACGTCTGGAATTGGTAATGACAGTCCTGTACCACAAATCTGAGGTACTCCTGATGAGGCGGATAAATGGGGCCATGCAAGTAAGCATCCTTAATGTCCAGAGACACCATAAAATCCCCCTCTTCCAGGCTTGCAATGACCGCTCTGAGCGATTCCATTTTGAACTTGAATCTTTTCAGATAAATGTTCAGGGACTTTAAATTTAATATAGGTCTGACCGAACCGTCCGGTTTCGGTACCACAAACATTGTGGAATAGTATCCCTTCCCCTGTTGAGGAAGGGGAACCTTTACCACCACCTGCTGGAGAAATAGCTTGTGAATCGCCGCTACCACTACTTCCCTTCCTATGGGGGAAGCTGGCAGGGCCGATTTTAGGTAACGTTGAGGGGGCATCACCTCGAATTCCAGCTTGTATCCCTGAGACACAATTTGTATAGCCCAGGGATCCACCTGTGAGCGAACCCACTGGTGGCAGAAATGTCGGAGACGCGCCCCCACCGCTCCTGGCTCCACCCGTGGAGCCCCAGCGTCATGCGGTGGATTTAGTGGAAGCCGGGGAGGACTTCTGTTCCTGGGAACTAGCTGTAAGGTGCAGCTTTTTTCCTCTGCCCCTGCCTCTAGCAAGAAAGGAAGCACCTCTGACCTTCTTGCTTCTTTGTGCGCGAAAGGACTGCATTTGGTAATACGGTGCTTTCTTCGGTTGTGGGGGAATATATGGCAAAAAGTTTGTCTTCCCAGCAGTAGCTGTGGAAACCAGGTCCGAGAGACCGTCCCCAAACAATTCCTCACCCTTGTAAGGTAACACCTCCATGTGTTTTTTTGGAGTCGGCATCACCTGTCCACTGCCGAGTTCACTGGACCCTCCTGGCAGAAATTGACATTGCAATAATTCTAGAGCCCAGTAGGCAAATGTCCCTCTGGGCATCCCTCATATATAGGACAGTGTCTTTTATATGCCCCAGGGTCAGCATAATAGTATCCCTGTCTAAGGTATCCATTTCCTCAGACAGATTATCTGTCCACGCTGCTACAGCACTACACATCCACGCCGACGCAATTGCCGGCCTCAGTAGAGTCCCTGAATGTGTATAAACAGATTTCAGGATACTTTCCTGCTTTTTTATCTGCAGGATCCTATAGGGTGGCCGTATCCTGTGACGGCAGGGCCACCTTCTTAGATAAGCGTGTCAGAGCTTTATCTACCCTAGGGGAGGATTCCCAGCGCACCCTGTCCTCAGGCGGGAAAGGGTACGCCATAAGTAACCTTTTGGAAATCAGGACTTTCTTATCTGGGGAATCCCACGCTGTTTCACATTACTCATTTCAAGGGGGAAAAGTCACCTCTTGCTTTTTCTCCCCATACATATAAACCCTCTTGTCAGGGACAGGGTTCACCTCTGATATGTGTAAAACAGCCTTCATCGCTATAATCATATAACGTATAGCTTTTGTCATTTTTGGTTGCAATTTTGCATCATCGTCGTCGACACTGGAGTCAGAATCCGTGTCGACATCTGTGTCAACCATTTTGGATAGTGGGCGCTTTTGAGACCCTGAGGGCCTCTGCGCTGTAGGATCAGGCATGGGTTGAGACCCTGACTGACCCGAGGTATCCAACCTTTTATGTAAGGAGTTTAGATTATCATTTAACACCTTCCACATATCCATCCAATCAGGTGTCGGCACCGTCGGCAGCGACACGTCAGTCAACTGCACTTGCTCTGCCTCCACATAGCCCTCTTCGTCAAACATGTCGACACACGCGTACAGACACACCACACACACAGGGGAAGCTCTAAATGAGGACAGGACCCCCAAAAGGCCTTTTGGAGAGACAGAGAGAGAGTTTGCCAGCACACACCCCAGTGCTATATAACCCAGGGATTACACAGTAACTTAGTGTTTACCCAGTAGCTGCTGTATAATGATTAATGCGCCTAAATTTATGTGCCCCCCCCCTCTCTTTTTTACCCCTCTACCGTGATACTGCAGGGGAGAGCCTGGGGAGCATCCTCTCAGCGGAGCTGTGGCAGGAAAATGGCGCTGGTGAGTGCTGAGGAAGAAGGCCCCGCCTCCTCAGCGGCGGGCTTCTGTCCCGCGATTTTTTGTAAAATAAATGGCGGGGGCTCATACATATAACAGTGTGCCACTGTTTATATGCAGCATTCGCCAGGAGGTAACAATTGCTGCCCAGGGCGTTCCCCCCTGCGCCCTGCACCCTACAGTGACCGGAGTGTGTGGGTTAGCGTGGGCGCAATGGCGCACAGCTGCAGTGCTGTGCGCTACCTCATGTGAAGACAGGAGTCTTCTGCCGCCGATTTCGATGTCTTCTCCGCTTCTGCCGGCTTCTGTATTCTGGCTCTGCGAGGGGGACGGCGGCGCGGCTCCGGGAACGGACGACAAGGTCAGGTCCTGTGTTCAATCCCTCTGGAGCTAATGGTGTCCAGTAGCCTAAGAAGCACAACCTATCCGCAGTTAGTAGGTTTGCTTCTCTCCCCTCAGTCCCTCGTAGCAGAGAGTCTGTTGCCAGCAGAAGCTCTCTGAAAATAAAAAACCTAACTAAAATACTTTCTTATTAGCAAGCTCAGGAGAGCTCACTAAAAGCACCCAGCTCTGTCCGGGCACAGATTCTAACTGAGGTCTGGAGGAGGGGCATAGAGGGAGGAGCCAGTACACACCAGATAGTACTAAATCTTTCTTTAGAGTGCCCAGTCTCCTGCGGAGCCCGCTATTCCCCATGGTCCTTACGGAGTCCCCAGCATCCACTAGCACGTCAGAGAAATACAAAAAATGTATTCGAAATATATTTTTTGAATTATTCTAATCATTTTTATAGTCAAAACTCTGGAGTAAAAAGTCTATGGCAGGTGAGGCACCTATCTTTTCTGCACATCTCTGATCAAAACTCACAAAATTCCAACAGTATATACTGCTGCACCTGTGTATAATGCCCACATGAACCCTTTGGCTCATATGTTGTGTGTAAATCTGACACTGGTACTAGTCAAGCGTTTAGCCATTTACCTCACCGCACATCCCTGGAACAGATATACAGTAGAGACAGAGGTGGAACTCTTGGAGGCAATGGAGTCATCTGCCGCCGGGCTCCAGCCATGAAGGGGGCACCTCTTCTCCATTATCTCCTGCTTTTATTTGCTGCTGATTTACAGATTGTCAATGACACCAATCAATTAACAATCTTAATCAGTTAATTGATAGCAGACACTCTCTCTTCTGTGGGTAATTAATAGCTGCAGCTATCTCTTCCGTGACTGACTGCCCCTCTAGTCCCTCCACTTAAAAGTCACATCCTCTATATTTTAGACATACATTTTGCAATAGGATTTAAACTCACGACGTATAACACGAGGCAGAAACCTCACTGATGGAACTATTTTCTCCAGCATAGGAAGCATGAGAATTCTAACTATATGAAGTTACTTGTAATTGTTAGAGAAATAATCAGCATTGTGACTGAGCAGATCTTTGTAGTGTGTGGCTGCACACTACATAGCTCCATACCTCCCAACATGACCCTCTCCAGGAGGGACAGAATGCTCTGCTCCTGGACTTCCCTCTTAATGTATGCTTGCCATCACCTGTGCTGAAACACCTTTCTTATCCATTAACCTGTTCAACACAGGTGCCGGCAATCATACATTAAGAGAAAAGTCCAGAAGCAGAGCATTGTGTCCCTCCTGGAGAGTGTCATGTTGGGAGGTATGTAGTAGAGATGAGCGCCGGAAATTTTTCGGGTTTTGTGTTTTGGTTTTGGGTTCGGTTCCGCGGCCGTGTTTTGGGTTCGACCGCGTTTTGGCAAAACCTCACCGAATTTTTTTTGTCGGATTCGGGTGTGTTTTGGATTCGGGTGTTTTTTTAAAAAAAACCTAAAAAACAGCTTAAATCATAGAATTTGGGGGTAATTTTGATCCCAAAGTATTATTAACCTCAAAAAACATAATTTACACTCATTTTCAGCCTATTCTGAACACATCACACCTCACAATATTATTTTTAGTCCTAAAATTTGCACCGAGGTCGCTGTGTGAGTAAGATAAGCGACCCTAGTGGCCGACACAAACACCGGGCCCATCTAGGAGTGGCACTGCAGTGTCACGCAGGATGGCCCTTCCAAAAAACCCTCCCCAAACAGCACATGACGCAAAGAAAAAAAGAGGCGCAATGAGGTAGCTGACTGTGTGAGTAAGATTAGCGACCCTAGTGGCCGACACAAACACCGGGCACATCTAGGAGTGGCACTACAGTGTCACGCAGGATGTCCCTTCCAAAAAACCCTCCCCAAACAGCACATGACGCAAAGAAAAAAAGAGGCGCAATGAGGTAGCTGTGTGAGTAAGATTAGCGACCCTAGTGGCCGACACAAACACCGGGCCCATCTAGGAGTGGCACTGCAGTGTCACGCAGGATGTCCCTTCCAAAAAACCCTCCCCAATCAGCACATGATGCAAAGAAAAAGAAAAGAAAAAAGAGGTGCAAGATGGAATTATCCTTGGGCCCTCCCACCCACCCTTATGTTGTATAAACAAAACAGGACATGCACACTTTAACCAACCCATCATTTCAGTGACAGGGTCTGCCACACGACTGTGACTGATATGACGGGTTGGTTTGGACCCCCCCCAAAAAAGAAGCAATTAATCTCTCCTTGCACAAACTGGCTCTACAGAGGCAAGATGTCCACCTCATCTTCACCCTCCGATATATCACCGTGTACATCCCCCTCCTCACAGATTATCAATTCGTCCCCACTGGAATCCACCATCTCAGCTCCCTGTGTACTTTGTGGAGGCAATTGCTGCTGGTCAATGTCTCCGCGGAGGAATTGATTATAATTCATTTTAATGAACATCATCTTCTCCACATTTTCTGGATGTAACCTCGTACGCCGATTGCTGACAAGGTGAGCGGCGGCACTAAACACTCTTTCGGAGTACACACTTGTGGGAGGGCAACTTAGGTAGAATAAAGCCAGTTTGTGCAAGGGCCTCCAAATTGCCTCTTTTTCCTGCCAGTATAAGTACGGACTGTGTGACGTGCCTACTTGGATGCGGTCACTCATATAATCCTCCACCATTCTATCAATGTTGAGAGAATCATATGCAGTGACAGTAGACGACATGTCCGTAATCGTTGTCAGGTCCTTCAGTCCGGACCAGATGTCAGCATCAGCAGTCGCTCCAGACTGCCCTGCATCACCGCCAGCGGGTGGGCTCGGAATTCTGAGCCTTTTCCTCGCACCCCCAGTTGCGGGAGAATGTGAAGGAGGAGATGTTGACAGGTCGCGTTCCGCTTGACTTGACAATTTTGTCACCAGCAGGTCTTTCAACCCCAGCAGACCTGTGTCTGCCGGAAAGAGAGATCCAAGGTAGGCTTTAAATCTAGGATCGAGCACGGTGGCCAAAATGTAGTGCTCTGATTTCAACAGATTGACCACCCGTGAATCCTTGTTAAGCGAATTAAGGGCTGCATCCACAAGTCCCACATGCCTAGCGGAATCGCTCCGTGTTAGCTCCTTCTTCAATGCCTCCAGCTTCTTCTGCAAAAGCCTGATGAGGGGAATGACCTGACTCAGGCTGGCAGTGTCTGAACTGACTTCACGTGTGGCAAGTTCAAAGGGCATCAGAACCTTGCACAACGTTGAAATCATTCTCCACTGCACTTGAGACAGGTGCATTCCATCTCCTATATCGTGCTCAATTGTATAGGCTTGAATGGCCTTTTGCTGCTCCTCCAACCTCTGAAGCATATAGAGGGTTGAATTCCACCTCGTTACCACTTCTTGCTTCAGATGATGGCAGGGCAGGTTCAGTAGTTTTTGGTGGTGCTCCAGTCTTCTGTACGTGGTGCCTGTACGCCGAAAGTGTCCCGCAATTTTTCTGGCCACCGACAGCATCTCTTGCACGCCCCTGTCGTTTTTTAAAAAATTCTGCACCACCAAATTCAAGGTATGTGCAAAACATGGGACGTGCTGGAATTTGCCCATATTTAATGCACACACAATATTGCTGGCGTTGTCCGATGCCACAAATCCACAGGAGAGTCCAATTGGGGTAAGCCATTCCGCGATGATCTTCCTCAGTTGCCGTAAGAGGTTTTCAGCTGTGTGCGTATTCTGGAAAGCGGTGATACAAAGCGTAGCCTGCCTAGGAAAGAGTTGGCGTTTGCGAGATGCTGCTACTGGTGCCGCCGCTGCTGTTCTTGCGGCGGGAGTCCATACATCTACCCAGTGGGCTGTCACAGTCATATAGTCCTGACCCTGCCCTGCTCCACTTGTCCACATGTCCGTGGTTAAGTGGACATTGGGTACAACTGCATTTTTTAGGACACTGGTGAGTCTTTTTCTGACGTCCGTGTACATTCTCGGTATCGCCTGCCTAGAGAAGTGGAACCTAGATGGTATTTGGTAACGGGGGCACACTGCCTCAATAAATTGTCTAGTTCCCTGTGAACTAACGGCGGATACCGGACGCACGTCTAACACCAACATAGTTGTCAAGGACTCAGTTATCCGGTTTGCAGTAGGATGACTGCTGTGATATTTCATCTTCCTCGCAAAGGACTGTTGAACAGTCAATTGCTTACTGGAAGTAGTACAAGTGGGCTTACGACTTCCCCTCTGGGATGACCATCGACTCCCAGCGGCAACAACAGCAGCGCCAGCAGCAGTAGGCGTTACACGCAAGGATGCATCGGAGGAATCCCAGGCAGGAGAGGACTCGTCAGACTTGCCAGTGACATGGCCTGCAGGACTATTGGCATTCCTGGGGAAGGAGGAAATTGACACTGAGGGAGTTGGTGGGGTGGTTTGCGTGAGCTTGGTTACAAGAGGAAGGGATTTACTGGTCAGTGGACTGCTTCCGCTGTCACCCAAAGTTTTTGAACTTGTCACTGACTTATTATGAATGCGCTGCAGGTGACGTATAAGGGAGGATGTTCCGAGGTGGTTAACGTCCTTACCCCTACTTATTACAGCTTGACAAAGGGAACACACGGCTTGACACCTGTTGTCCGCATTTCTGGTGAAATACCTCCACACCGAAGAGCTGATTTTTTTGGTATTTTCACCTGGCATGTCAACGGCCATATTCCTCCCACGGACAACAGGTGTCTCCCCGGGTGCCTGACTTAAACAAACCACCTCACCATCAGAATCCTCCTGGTCAATTTCCTCCCCAGCGCCAGCAACACCCATATCCTCCTCATCCTGGTGTACTTCAACACTGACATCTTCAATCTGACTATCAGGAACTGGACTGCGGGTGCTCCTTCCAGCACTTGCAGGGGGCATGCAAATAGTGGAAGGCGCATGCTCTTCACGTCCAGTGTTGGGAAGGTCAGGCATCGCAAACGACACAATTGGACTCTCCTTGTGGATTTGGGATTTCAAAGAACGCACAGTTCTTTGCGGTGCTTTTGCCAGCTTGAGTCTTTTCAGTTTTCTAGCGAGAGGCTGAGTGCTTCCATCCTCATGTGAAGCTGAACCACTAGCCATGAACATAGGCCAGGGCCTCAGCCGTTCCTTGCCACTCCGTGTGGTAAATGGCATATTGGCAAGTTTACGCTTCTCCTCCGACAATTTTATTTTAGGTTTTGGAGTCCTTTTTTTTCTGATATTTGGTGTTTTGGATTTGACATGCTCTGTACTATGACATTGGGCATCGGCCTTGGCAGACGACGTTGCTGGCATTTCATCGTCTCGGCCATGACTAGTGGCAGCAGCTTCAGCACGAGGTGGAAGTGGATCTTGATCTTTCCCTAATTTTGGAACCTCAACTTTTTTGTTCTCCATATTTTATAGGCAGAACTAAAAGGCACCTCAGGTAAACAATGGAGATGGATGGATTGGATACTAGTATACAATTATGGACGGACTGCCACGGTTAGGTGGTATAAAAAAACCCACGGTTAGGTGGTATATATTATAATAATAATACAATTATGGATGGACGGACTGCCTGCCGACTGCCGACACAGAGGTAGCCACAGCCGTGAACTACCGCACTGTACACTGGTTGA
The DNA here is from genome assembly GCF_028390025.1 of Pseudophryne corroboree. Taxonomy (NCBI): domain Eukaryota; kingdom Metazoa; phylum Chordata; class Amphibia; order Anura; family Myobatrachidae; genus Pseudophryne; species Pseudophryne corroboree. The sequence continues at coordinate 1,023,122,281 of NC_086444.1, forward strand.
TAAAGAGATAGTAGTATACTCGTAACAACTAGTATGACACTATGACGACGGTATAAAGAATGAAAAAAAAACCACGGTTAGGTGGTATATATTATAATAATAATACAATTATGGATGGACGGACTGCCTGCCGACTGCCGACACAGAGGTAGCCACAGCCGTGAACTACCGCACTGTACACTGGTTGATAAAGAGATAGTAGTATACTCGTAACAACTAGTATGACACTATGACGACGGTATAAAGAATGGAAAAAAAACCACGGTTAGGTGGTATATATTATAATAATAATACAATTATGGATGGACGGACTGCCTGCCGACTGCCGACACAGAGGTAGCCACAGCCGTGAACTACCGCACTGTACACTGGTTGATAAAGAGATAGTAGTATACTCGTAACAACTAGTATGACACTATGACGACGGTATAAAGAATGAAAAAAAAACCACGGTTAGGTGGTATATATTATAATAATAATACAATTATGGATGGACGGACTGCCTGCCGACTGCCGACACAGAGGTAGCCACAGCCGTGAACTACCGCACTGTACACTGGTTGATAAAGAGATAGTAGTATACTCGTAACAACTAGTATGACACTATGACGACGGTATAAAGAATGAAAAAAAAACCACGGTTAGGTGGTATATATTATAATAATAATACAATTATGGATGGACGGACTGCCTGCCGACTGCCGACACAGAGGTAGCCACAGCCGTGAACTACCGCACTGTACACTGGTTGATAAAGAGATAGTAGTATACTCGTAACAACTAGTATGACACTATGACGACGGTATAAAGAATGCAAAAAAAACCACAGTTAGGTGGTATATATTATAATAATAATACAATTATGGATGGACGGACTGCCTGCCGACTGCCGACACAGAGGTAGCCACAGCCGTGAACTACCGCACTGTACACTGGTTGATAAAGAGATAGTAGTATACTCGTAACAACTAGTATGACACTATGACGGTATAAAGAATGAAAAAAAAACCACGGTTAGGTGGTATATATTATAATAATAATACAATTATGGATGGACGGACTGCCTGCCGACTGCCGACACAGAGGTAGCCACAGCCGTGAACTACCGCACTGTACACTGGTTGATAAAGAGATAGTAGTATACTCGTAACAATTAGGATGACACTATGACGGTATAAAGAATGAAAAAAAAACCACGGTTAGGTGGTAGGTATATAATAATAAATAATACAATTCTGGTCGGACGGACTGCCTGCCGTGTGCCGACACAGAGGTAGCCACAGCCGTGAACTACCGCACTGTACACTGGTTGATAAAGAGATAGTAGTATACTCGTAACAATTAGGATGACACTATGACGGTATAAAGAATGAAAAAAAAACCACGGTTAGGTGGTAGGTATATAATAATAAATAATACAATTCTGGTCGGACGGACTGCCTGCCGTGTGCCGACACAGAGGTAGCCACAGCCGTGAACTACCGCACTGTACACTGGTTGATAAAGAGATAGTAGTATACTCGTAACAATTAGGATGACACTATGACGGTATAAAGAATGAAAAAAAAACCACGGTTAGGTGGTAGGTATATAATAATAAATAATACAATTCTGGTCGGACGGACTGCCTGCCGTGTGCCGACACAGAGGTAGCCACAGCCGTGAACTACCGCACTGTACACTGGTTGATAAAGAGATAGTAGTATACTCGTAACAATTAGGATGACACTATGACGGTATAAAGAATGAAAAAAAAACCACGGTTAGGTGGTAGGTATATAATAATAAATAATACAATTCTGGTCGGACGGACTGCCTGCCGTGTGCCGACACAGAGGTAGCCACAGCCGTGAACTACCGCACTGTACACTGGTTGATAAAGAGATAGTAGTATACTCGTAACAATTAGGATGACACTATGACGGTATAAAGAATGAAAAAAAAACCACGGTTAGGTGGTAGGTATATAATATTAAATAATACAATTCTGGTCGGACGGACTGCCTGCCGTGTGCCGACACAGAGGTAGCCACAGCCATGAACTACCGCACTGTACTGTGTCTGCTGCTAATATAGACTGGTTGATATTTAAAGAGATATTAGTAGTATACAACAATACTATACTGGTGGTCAGGCACTGGTCACCACTCCTGCAGCAAAAGTGTGCACTGTTAATTAATATAATTGTACTCCTGGCTCCTGCTAACAACCTGCAGTGCTCCCCAGTCTCCCCCACAATTAATTATAAGCTTTTAATTTATACATTGATGACTGTGCAGCACACTGGGCTGAGCTGAGTGCACACAGACTGAGTCACACTGTGTGACTGACTGTGCTGTGTATCGTTTTTTTTTTCAGGCAGAGAACGGATATAGCAGAGAGAAGTGAACGGATATATTATATTAAATAAAAGTTAACTAGCAACTGCACTGGTCACTGACTGTGGTAAACTAACTCTGTCTGCGACTCTGCACAATCTCTCTCTATCTAATCTATCTATCTCTATTCTAATGGAGAGGACGCCAGACACGTCCTCTCCCTATCAATCTCAATGCACGAGTGAAAATGGCGGCGACGCGCGGCTCCTTATATAGAATCCGAGTCTCGCGATAGAATCCGAGCCTCGCGAGAATCCGACAGCGTCATGATGACGTTCGGGCGCGCTCGGGTTAACCGAGCAAGGCGGGAAGATCCGAGTCGCTCGGACCCGTGGAAAAAAAAGTGAAGTTCGTGCGGGTTCGGATTCAAAGAAACCGAACCCGCTCATCTCTAGTATGTAGCTCTGTCTAGTTGCAATGGTTTTGAACTGACGATTATAAGTAGCTTCACATAGTTAGAATTTGCTGGCTTTCTGCACAGGAGCATATATCTCCATCAGTAAGGTGTCTTCCTATATATATATATATATATATATACACAATATGGGTGTATATAGTATCAGAAGCCACAGTCCACTGACCCCCTCTCCACAGAAACAGGCGGCACTCCACGGATTTGATGTGAAATAGAAATTTATGAAACAAACAGCATGACGAGTCCAACATTTCAACACCGCGGCGGGTGTTTTTGTCAAGGACACATGGTGAAAACGTTTTCACCATGTGTCCTTGACAAAAACACCCGCCGCGGTGTTGAAACGTTGGACTCGTCATGCTGTTTGTTTCATAAATTTCTATTTCACATCAAATCCGTGGAGTGCCGCCTGTTTCTGTGGAGAGGGGGTCAGTGGACTGTGGCTTCTGATACTGCAGACACCCATATTGTGCATTCATCCAAGGAGGGCACCCCAGTCTGTATTCATGTGTTTCTGAGTGCCAACTATTCCCATTGTATATATATATATATATATATATATATATATATATACAGGTTGAGTATCCCTTATCCAAAATGCTTGGGACCAGAGGTATTTTGGATATCGGATTTTTCCGTATTTTGGAATAATTGCATACCATAATGAAATATCATGGTGATGGGACCCAAGTCTAAGTACATAATGTATTTATGTTTCATATACACCTTATACACACAGCCTGAAGGTCATTTTAGTCAATATTTTTTATAACTTTGTACATTAAACAAAGTGTGTGTACATTCACACAATTCATTTATGTTTCATATACACTTTATACACACAGCCTGAAGGTCATTTAATACAATATTTTTAATAACTTTGTGTATTAAACAAAGTTTGTATACATTTAATCATCAAAAAACAAAGGTTTCACTATCTCACTCTCACTCAAAAAAGTCCGTATTTCGGAAATATTCCGTATTTCAGAATATTTGGATATAGGATACTCAACCTGTATATATATATTAGTAAGCTGTAAATTAACATAACACTCTGTGGAATGCCCTTCCTAGTACAAGACTTTTTTCTAAACTCCAAAACATTAAGTGTTGCCTGAAAACTCACCTCTTCAGGCAGCTTATTGAATTCCAGAACCACCCATATAACCTCTATGAGCTTTTCTACCCAATTACCCCTTCTCTAATCAGTGGCATAAGTTTATCCCAGTCACCAGGAGGCAAGATAAATATTGGGGCCACCCCCTCCCCACCCCTATATATAGATATATAAAAAAATTTCCCTCTTTATACCACAATCAGTTACATTATCCTTTATTGAAATCACACATTTCTTAGCAGTCATATCCATGGGTTCATAGATAGATAGATAGATAGATAGATAGATAGATAGATAGATAGATAGATAGATAGATAGATAGATAGATAGATAGATAGATAGAGAAGAATAGGGGGACTACAAGCCTTCTAGTAAAAAAGTTTGTACATAACATTTATTGATGGGTGTACCTCATTGACTTCCTATTCTAAAGATAAGCAAGCCTCTTTTATAAACCTTATTTTTTAGAACTCATTTTTTATATAGAATTTTTTAATGGGTCTGCACTATTTATTCTCCCTCCAGTGGTGTCATGGACACCCCAGGAGGGAGACTAGTTGTCTGTATCCCAGCGGTCAGGATCCTGGCACCGGTATGCGGAGCACCGGGATCCCGACAGCCGGGATATCATGTGCCTCCCTTTTTTTTATACTTGCCATATATTCTGTGCAATTTTTAATGGATGCTTTATATGTATTATTAGATTGTTTTTCAATAAATTTTATGTACAAACTTTTTTACTAGCAGGCTTGTAGTCTCCCACTTTATTTTCAGAAATATTAATGGTTTTCTTCAATATATTTTCTTTTAAAAAGAAAACCAGCATTGGTCGCTGATACCACTATTCTTCTATATCTATTTTCATTTAACAGCACTTTACCTAGGCTGAACACTAAGGGGCTAGCTGACACCCTACATCAGTAAGGGAGTGTTTATATATAGTCAGAGTTTTTTATACTTTTTTTTTTCTCATTCACATGTGGTGCTATACTTCTATGAAATCTTTATATATATATATATATATATATATATATATTTATATATATATATTTATTTATTTTATATATATATATATATATATAGTAACAAGCGACTTTCCCCTTCCACCAGACAAAACACTGACCCAGTTGTAGTACACCATACTTGCCTACCTGACCCTCTCCATGAGGGAGAAAATGCTCTGTTCCTGGACTTTCCTGGTAATGTATGATTGCCATTACCTGTGGTGAGTTAGTTAATTGATAAGAATGGTGTTTCACTGTTGTGCCCTGTCCTGCAAACACCCGGGGTGGCATCCGGACTGGACTGCCACAATATATATATATATATATATATATATATATACACACACCTTTATCACGGCGTTACTCAATACATTGTGGATCGAGGAGTGCCGTTTCTTGGAACATACAGTTGTGCGCATAAGTTTACATACCCTAACAGAATTTGTGATTTTCTGGCCATTTGTCAGAGAATATGAATGATAACTCACAAACTTTTCTTTCACTCATGGTTAGTGGTTGGGTGAAGCCATTTATTGTCAAACAACTGAGTTTACTCTTTTTAAATCATAATGACAACAGAAACTACCCAAATTACCCTGATCAAAAGTTTACATACCCCAGTTCTTAATACCGTGTATTGCCCCCTTTAACATCAATGACAGCTTGAAGTCTTTTGTGGTAGTTGTGGATGAGGCTCTTTATTTTTTCAGATGGTAAAGCTGCCCATTCTTCTTGGCAAAAAGCCTCCAGTTCCTGTTAATTCTTGGGCTGTCTTGCATGAACTGCACGTTTGAGATCTCCCCAGATATTGATAATGAGGTCAGGAGACTGAGATGGCCACTCCAGAACCTTCACTTTATTCTGCTGTAGCCAATGACAGGTCGACTTGGCCTTGTGTTTTGGATCATTGTCATGTTGGAACGTCCAAGTACGTCCCATGCGCAGCTTCCGGGCTGATGAGTGCAAACTTTCCTCCAGTATTTTCTGATAACATGCTGCATTTATCTTGCCATCAATTTTGGCCAAGTTTCCAGTGCCTTTGTAGCTCACACATCCCCAAAACATCAGCGATCCACCTCCGTGTTTCACAGTAGGAATGGTGTACCTTTCAATATAGGCCTTGTTGACTCCTCTCTAAATGTAACGTTTATGGTTGTGGCCAAAAAGTTCAATTTTGGTTTCATCACTCCAAATGACTTTGTTCCAGAAGTTTTGAGGCTTGTCTCTGTGCTGTTTGGAGTATTGTAAGCGGGATTCTTTGTGGCATTTGCGTAGTAATGGCTTTATTCTGGCGACTCGAGCATGCTGACCATTTTTCTTCAAATGCCTCCTTATTGTGCATCTTGAAACAACCACACCACTTTTTTTCAGAGAGTCCTGTATTTCAGCTGAAGTTGTTTGTGGATTTTTCTTTGCATCCCGAACAATTTTCCTGGCAGTTGTGGCTGAAATTTTTGTTGGTCTACCTGACCGTGATTTGGTTTCCACAGAATCCCTCATTTTCCACTTCTTAATTAGAGTTTGAACACTGCTGATTGGCATTCTCAATTGCTTGGATATCTTTTTATATCCCGTTCCTGTTTTATACAGTTCAATTACCTTTTCCCGCAGATCCTTTGACAATTCTTTTGCTTTACCCATGACTCAGAATCCAGACACGTCAGTGCAGCACGGGATGAAAGATGCAAGGGTCTTTCAGGAGTCCAGAAACTCACTGACCTTTTATACACACACACTGATTAATAGCAAACAGATCACAGGTAAGGATGGTTACCTTTAGTAGCCATTCAAACCCGTTTGTGTCAACTTGTGTGCATGTTATCATGCCAAAATCTCCAGGGTATGTAAACTTTTGATCAGGGTCATTTGGGTAGTTTCTGTTGTCATTATGATTTAAAAAGAGTAAACACAGTTGTTTGACAATAAATGGCTTCACCCAACCACTAACCATGTGTGAAAGAAAAGTTTGTAAGTAATCATTCATATTCTCTGACAAATGTCCAGAAAATCACAAATTCTGCTAGGGTATGTAAACTTATGAACACAACTGTATATATGTGTATATATATATATATATATATATATATATATATATATATATATACAGGAAAATGCGATAGAACAAAACATTGTAAAACAAATAATAACCTCACCAGAATCTGTTATGTCTAAGACAAATGTGCACTGCATACCAAAGTACATAAATTAAGTTATACAGGTTGAGTATCCCATATCCAAATATTCCGAAATACGGACTTTTCTGAGTGAGAGTGAGAAAGTGAAACCTTTGTTTTTTGATGGCTCAATGTACACAAACTTTGTTTAATATACAAAGTTATTAATAATATTGTATTAAATGACCTTCAGGCTGTGTATATAAGGTGTATATGAAACATAAATGAAATGTGTGAATGTACACACACTTTGTTTAATGCACAAAGTTACAAAAAATATTGGCTAAAATTACCTTCAGGCTGTGTGTTTAGTGTGTATATGTAACATAAATGCATTCTGTGCTTAGATTTAGGTCCCATCATCATAAGATCTCATTATGGTATCTAATTATTCCAAAATACGGAAAAATCCGATATCCAAAATACCTCTGGTCCCAAGCATTTTGGATAAGGGATACTCAACCTGTAGTAATTTCCAACGTCAAATAAAAGTCTACACTCACTAAATATACCATTAACACTCCACGTTGTAATCTATTGTATATTACAAACAGGGAATGTTAGTTGTACATATTGCAGTATATGTTAAATACTGTATATCTCATTAAGTTATTTATTTTATTATATTACAATGCATCTCATGACCTACCAACAAGCTGTACAACCGATCTCTCAGTTTTATGTAAATGATATAAAAATAAGTGTTGTGGCTTACTTGCATTCCGTCTATAACCCCACTAACAAGAATTATGGGATGAATAAGAAATAGAGCACAAGCTAATCCGCACTTTCCCTAGGTTGTTACTGTGGCAGCTGGCATTAAAACCAGGACAGACTGCTAATTGTTTTCTAATTCACCATGAATGCTCTGCTTGAAGCATAAGAAAGGCCCCACTTTGGGAAACAGGGGGCAGAGTTTTTCTAGTCCATGTGCAAATCGCCCTCTCCATGGAATTCTTTGGGTACGTGTTTATTGAAACTCAGCCACTTTTGCCATTTACTGTGTTCTCCAAACAGATAGGTTTTGCTGACTCTGTTTGGCTTGTGTACACCTGCTCCAACTAATCATCAAACCAAATCCCGCTGAGGGAACAAAGAGAAGTAATCATAAGACACTAAGGTCACAATGATGGTTAACCCCTTGCTTGCAGCAATGCAGTGGAGAGATGTTGCAGTCAATCCTGAAGAAAAGCTATTTCTTTTTGTGCTGCATGTTTTTAATAAAAGGGCAAAGGGGCATATGTATCAAAGCTTGGAGACAGATAAAGCACCAGCTAATCAACTCCTAACTGCCATGTTACAGGCTGTGGGCATACCTCCCAAAATGCTCTGTTCCTGGACTTCCCTTTTAATTTAGGATTGCTCTCACATGCTTTAAATATGTTAATTGATATAACAAAGGACTTTCAACACAGATGAGGGCAATTTTAAATTTAGAGGGAAGTCCTGGAACAGAGCATTGTGTCCCTCCTGGAAATGGTCATGTTGGGAGGTATGTGTGAGGTCTATTCATGAAGCAGTGAAAAGTGTGAGAGAAGTGAGCCAGAGGAGAAGTTGTCCATGGCAACCAATCAGCACTGAAGTAACATTTGTAACTTGCACACAATAAGATTATAAAGAGCTGCTGATTGGTTGCCCTGGGCAACTTCTCCACTGGCTCTCTTCTCCACGCTTATCACTGCTTCATGAATAGACCCCTGTGTTTGAAAAAATGACAGTTAGGAGCTGGTTGGTTGGTACTTTATCTCCTTCCACTTTATCATTCTACAAGTCTTAGTACATAGACCCCCAAAGTATCAGCCAATTAGCTCCTGTCACTTGTCAAACACTGCCTGCAAAGTGACATTTAGGAGCTGATTGATTTGTACTTTATCTCTCTCCACTTTATCTCTCTCCAACCTTTGATACATATGTCACAAAGTAACTACAAGGATGGTTTACGGTATGCTCCTTTATAATGCTAAATATTGTTCACAACATGGCTTGAAAATCATATTAGCAGGTTTATTATAATCCTTGTTATTTCTGTCCAACAACATGTAGCTTTAAGAATTGTTTATTTTATGGAACAGTGTTGTGTATTGTAGAAAAATCACCAAAGCAAGTTACATCAACACTTTGAAGCTATATATAAGGAGTTGTAGTTGGAATTAGGCTCCAGGTAGAGTAGGGTTGTGTTTACTACAATGTACTTAGTAGATTAGATGGAGTGCAGCTTTAAGGGTTTGATCTATTGTATGTTTTTTAAGATGCCAATTTCCTAGAAATACTTTGTGCCCCTTGGAAAAGCCGTTGTATAGATATGAACAGTGGAACTGAAGGTAAGCCATTAAGGACAACACTTTGTATATGCTATTTATTACAGTAGTGCCATGTTATTCTACATCACATGACTTTGAATCATGGAGGATATTTATGAAACGTGTTACAAATGTAACACTGGAAACAAAAATGTCTACTGCACATGTTTGGGTCTTCGGGAACATGGCTCCCACTCTTTGTTCCCAGAGATCTCTGTACAAATTTCTGTGAAAATGGTCACTACACCATTGTTCCAATGATTTCTGCTGCTGCTGCGCCAACGCAGGACTTCAGGAAGGTAAGTAATATAAATATTTAAACATGGATGCTCCTGTTATAGATACACCAATGCCTGTGTCCCTATCTAACTTACACACTGCATGTTTTTGGAATGGTCTCGGGGTAATTCAGACTGCATCACTGCAGCGGCAGCGATCACAGTCTTAATTACTTTCTGGAGTGCGCATGCCCAGCGGGCGCACTGTGCGTGCACACCCCGGGAACTCAGTGAGATGCTATCAGCTTCTCACTGGTGCGATTGCCTCTGCCTGTCAATCAGTTGTGGGGCGGGAGGGGGCATGCCAGCGGCGTTAGAATGCTGTTGGCGGAGCGCAGTCCGGACAACGGAGGCATGTCTGGACCTTTGTGAGGGGTTTGCCGCGGAGGATGCGTGACGTCACACACAGCCGCTGCGACACGAGACGCAGCGGGTAGCGGCCTGCCAGCGTGCAGAAGCTGTGCTGGCATGGAGCTGTTCGTCAGGTACAAAAACATCACCGCCGTGCAATGCTTATGTACCTGTGTGAGGTTGGCTGGGTAGGGCCTGACATGCGGGGCGGACTAGCCGATGCTGAGCGTCCCCTTGTAAGCCAGAGTAAATGATTGTAGATGTGCTAAACTTAGCACATATATGATCAGATCTGAATTGGGCCCTCAGTGTAGATTCTTGTCAAATAGATTTCAGAAATGGGCCTTTACTGAATTGTAACCCATTCTGAGTTAACTGGTGACTTCTGTGCACTGTATGATGCTGTGCGGCATACTTGGCTATATACTGTATATGGAATGATTTAATATATAGGCACGATAAAATTCCAATTGTATAAACCTTGTAAAATGCAGATTGATGCCTATGATTCCTGAATATAAACTATTCCCACTTGCACTTGGGATATAGGAGAGCTGGCATCCATGTAGCTAGCTGCCTTTTGGTCTGTGTTTTGTTTCTTTCAAGGTTGTATTATAGTGTATAAAGAAAGTAATTTCTAAAGCTGATCAACTAATCATTAAGTCTATTGATATCCACAATACATAACATATTCCTTTGTAAATATGAATGTAGCCAATTAACTTAATGCTTAGCTCCTCAAAGTATTATACAGCTTTCTTCCACATAAATGAGGTAAAATGCAAGGAATTAAAATAAATAAAGTCATTTAAAGAACCTCTGCATTATTTAGCAAAGCAGCGGTGATGAATCAGACCAAGTAAAATGAGATGTATAATTGTGCTATAATTTTGCTATATGAATGGAATTTGTCTCTGCAGAGATATGTGTATGAAACCAATTAGTTTAATGTAGCTCTCTCCCAGCAATAATGGTAAATATGGTAACATAAAATGCTGGCGTTCAGTGATGAGAAACAACGAAAAGTCTGAAGACAAAAAAAATAATTAAATGTGGTATCACAATATATACTGGAAATAGGTGCTGGGGCAGGAATGAAGCATTAGGGCTGTTTCACACGCAGCCTTTTTGCCCGGATGGCAAAAAGCCGGACTAACTTGTATTATAACAATAATAAAAACGGTAGCCTACTCGATTTAATTATTACAGATTCATAGTGTCGTTTACTAGTTTATGATGAAAGCACACCTCATCATCACTTTAGAACTATAGGAATTCCCAATATCATACTTCATAACCGTCCAAGTGTGGACATTGGGAGATTGTAGTCCCCTGATTCACCCAGGCCTTGCCTTGTTCTGCCCAGTTGCGTAACTGGGGGCTCGGGGGACCTTGGCAAACCCTAAGAGTAGGCCTGCTGTAGATATCTGTAAACCCTTAGGTCTATATGTTTTATCATATCCGAATAATTTCAGTATCATGCATATTAGAAATACATGAGGTGGCACGGCAAGATATTGTCAAAAATTTGTAAATGTTTCCAGTTCTGATTTCCTGTATAAGCCCACCCCCAGACTCCCATTGGCTAATAACAAAGGAGTCTGGGGGTGGGCTTATACAAGAACGAGAAGCTGAGTACTGCTGCATTCCGAGTGTGGGAACACACTGCTCTGCCGAACCCCATTTTATTAGAAGTCACAACTCTAATTGACCTAGTCTACTGTATTTAGTAACTGATTTTAGGGTGGGCCCCCTTTACCCTGTGGGCTCCTGTACATTTAGCAGTCAAACCACCCTGTAGTTATACAACTTGTTCTGCCTAAACCATGCTCCTAGCCTCCGCACCTGAGTTACAATCACTAGAGCATCCTTGTAATGCTGATTTAGCACCTTCCATAAAATGAAAATGGGTTATGGAACCTTCTGGTGTATTGTCCCGTTGTCTACTTCTATCAGAGGCATGACTGTAACACCAATTTTAGGCAGTTGCAATTGATAATGTCGATATTATCTTAAACCATAAAGCTATACCTCTAGATACACTTTTACCGTGGAGCCGCTATGGCTGCTAGACTGAACACATGCACTACACACTTTGTACGCTATTTGCGTAGAGTCCCGTACGTGGTACGTACTTGGCGTACACACGCCGCGCTGAGTGTACAGAGTACGCACAGCGCGCGCACACACCTTTAATAAACTTTAAACCTTATTCGTAATGCAATGCAATGTTATTCTTACACTCTATACCATGTGCCGCAAAGCACTGTAATGATGTTATACTTTAAACCTTAAGTAGCGCTGACAGTATAAGGTACCCGCAGTGCGTACACCTTATCAATACACTCTTAAACCTTATACAGTAAAATACGCTTTAAACCCTTGCAGGAAAGTGAGGACACAACACCGATATGTAGTGAACCACAGGGTTCTAAGGCCACAGTGGATTATTTCAAAAGGGATAACAGTACAATTTATACACTACAGGCTAACAAGGTAAATCTACAACAGAATAATGGCTACAGTCAATGTACATACGTGAGAATGTTCGCTTGCGCAACCTGGACCAGTCCTCCGCTTATCAGGTAGAAAGCGTTCAGAGTCTTCTGACTGGCCAGGCAACAACAGGCTTTTTATACACAACTTCTATACACAATACAATGGTCACTGTAATCTCATTGTCCATTGGACACAGAGATGTATCTTTACATTACAGGAGAGGTCATAGGTTGATTTGAAAAGGTGGGCGATGTCTTTCTCAACTGCTCTTGTGGGTGGTATCCTCTGGATTCCCGCCGCATACATAATATACAGTACATACAGTTTATATCTATATTCTACTTCTGCACATAACTATACACTGGAACATGCGATCTTTCTCTAACCAACACCGGAATGTAACCCTTAAAATACCCTACAGCTGGATACTAGACATCACCTTCTAACCTTAATCTGACCCTTCCTATCATGCAAAGGCGAATCCCTTAGTCCTGGAACTGTTTAAACTGTTGATACTTGCTGATGTGGTGCGGGGTGGCTATGTGTAAAATGTGCACTATTTGGGTTAAATATGTAATGTTCTGATAACCCTCTATGCGCTCACAAACCCCGCCGTAAATACCCATACCACGCGCAGGAACGCGGGAGCGATCATACACAAATTGCGGATATGTGCACGCACAGCGGAAAAAGTGTACGCGCAGTAATTACTGTACTACCTTAATGGCTTGGTCACCCCCTGAAGGTGTGCCGATCACTTGTGAAGCTTACGGTATGTTCCCTGTCCTCCAAACACCCATTCACTGCTATGTGCACCAGTAACAGGGGCATTGCCAGCAGTAAACCAGGCATACAGTACCACCCATCTGTTCCACACTTGTCCGCAGACAGAACAGCTTGACACAGGACCTAATTCAGGTTTCATCGCTATTGAGACAGAAATTGCAATCGTCTCATATCTGCTACTGCTGAAAATCGCATGTGAAGAGCCGATAGCAGAATTGCGATGCAAACGCAAAAACAGAGGTACATTGGGGGTAATTCCAAGTTGATCGCAGCAGGAAATTTTTTAGCAGTTGGACAAAACCATGTGCACTGCAGGGGGGGCAGATATAACATGTGCAGAGAGAGTTAGATTTGGGTGGGTTATTTTGTTTCTGTGCAGGGTAAATACTGGCTGCTTAATTTTTACACTGCAATTTAGATTGCAGATTGAACTCACCACACCCAAATCTAACTCTCTCTGCACATGTTATATCTGCCTCCCCTGCAGTGCACATGGTTTTGCCCAACTGCTAAAAAATTTCCTGCTGCGATCAACTTGGAATTACCCCTATTGATAGCTGCGGATGACCCAGATCTACTCAGAATAATGAGAATGCAGTCGCTCTGGTGCCATGTTTTCAACTGACGTCAGGTACGCGCCCAGAAAATGGCCATGACCCGCCTGCATTTTTCCAAACACTCCCCAGAATTGCCATGTTAACACCCACGAATGGTCACTTCCTGTCAGTCATCTTGTGATCGCATTTTGTTTATGCCGCGATCACATTTTGACCTTCACACACGCGCAATGCATTCACAGCGCATGTGCAGTCTGCCGATAATCGGCCAATTCGCAATTTAGCAATTTTACAACTGAAGCTGAATAAGGCCCATAACCCTCAAATTGAGACAGTGCTGCCTAAATGGATACAGTTAGGAGTTACGGTCACTGAGCTTCACATTGTGTGCACTTTCAGGAACCTCAAAATACTGGTTCTAAGCAGGGGCGTTTCTACAGAGGAGGGGGCCCATGTGCACCTCCGGGTGAACCCCCTCCTCTGAACGGCGCTATAGACTTCGGCATTGTGCCAGAGCCTACTGCGCATGCGCAGGTCTCTGAAAACATGGCGCCCGCCATGATCCGGAGACCAATTTGGTTACTGCACATGCGCGATGGCCATTTTGGCGGTGATTTCTGCCGCGATCGCTGCACCCGCCGCTGGACTCCAGTAAGGTAAGTATTTAAATGGGTGCGGTGTGTGCACACATTATAGAAGCGCCAATGATTCTAAGATAGTTCTGGCTACTGCCTTGGAACATGAGGCTGAATAGAAGAAATGTTTAATACAGAGATTTTACTACAGTATGCTGAAATTTATTGTGATTACATCATTATACCAGAGCTAGTCAGCATCCTTATGTAATTATGCTCTATTTCTTTACTAATCCAAGCACATTTCAATGAAAACATAATTAACATAATTGATAATATGCTTTAGGGCAATCTAGCCGTGTAATATACATGCAATGTTTTTGCAATGGTGAATACATAATTGAATATTAGATAATAACATATATTCCAACAGCACCCATTCAGCCAGTACACAATGCTTTAGTTTTCTTCTTACCGTTTATTTCTCTTACGTCCTAGAGGATGCTGGCGTCCACATTAGTACCATGGGGTATAGACGGGTCCACCAGGAGCCATTGGCACTTTAAGAGTTTGAGAGTGTGGGCTAGCTCCTCCTTCTATGCCCCTCCTACCAGACTCAGTTTAGAAATGTGCCCGAAGGAGCCAGTCACAGATAGGGGAGCTCTCCAGAGTTTCCTTAGTAAAGTTTAGTTTTAGAGTTTATTATTTTACAGGGAGGCTGCTTGCAACAGCCTCCCTGCATCGAAGGACAGAGGGGGGGCAGCAGTGTCCGCCCTGCAGGGTCTGAGACACTGTCTCCGCTGACTGGACACTGAGCTCCAGAGGGGATAGATCGCTCCCCGTCGCAGGGGATCGCTCACCCCAGCAGCATGCCGCCACCCCGTTACAGAGCTGAAGATTTGTGGTGAGTGAGTCACCGACATCTCTAGCAAGTGGGGGGTCGGTGTGAAGATGGCGGCATCAGGGTAGAAGTGCAGTATTAACTGCGCTCCGGAGGCTCAGCGGTACATAGTGCGGCGCTGTGAGGGGAGCCCTGAGCCAGCGCCTACACCCTACACTGGTCACATAGCCTGTCGGGGTACCCGGATCTCAGCCAGCATCAATCCTCAGGCCAGTATAATCCTATGGAGAGTGGGAAGACAGCGCCATTTTGGGGGCAAAGCGTCTCCTCAGAGCAGACCCAGCAGCGTTCAGCGCCATTTCCTGCCTGCACAACGCTGTCAGTGAAGAGCAAGTCCCTCCACAGCAACTCCAGCTATCTATCACGGTACCAGGGGGTTGTAGAAGAGGGGGGAGGCTGCAAAACTGTGTAACCTATTAAAGTACACAGTCAGTGCTGATAGGGGGTCTCCCTTTATATTAAAAGCGCTGTGTGTGGGTTGGCTCCAATCTCTGTGTCTCTCTTGCCATTCTTGGAGGTGAAACTCTGTCTGCCCTCCCCTGTGTGTGTGTGGAGTGTCTGTGGTCTCCATTAAGCAATGTCCAGGGACTCTGTGTCATATGCTGTAGAGGATATGTCCTCTCAGGATGATCCCATTCCATGTAATCAGGATTGCACTGGTTTAGCACAGATTCCAGCAAGGAAGCCTGAGTGGTTGTCCTCTATCAAATCTATGATTTCTCAGATTCCAAATAGGGTTGCACAGAATGAATCTGCAACTCAGGCTTTACAGAACTCTATGGCAGTATGGCCCAGTTCTGGTACATCAAGGCTCCCCGCTGTATAGTCCTATAAACGTGCTCTTGCTCAGATCATGCAGGATTATACCGATACCGATTCTGATACTACAGATGGTGACTGGGATGTGTTGCAGGGGGCAGCATCACTCGCAAAAGGGGTACAGTTTATGATAGAGGCTATTAGAGATGTGTTGAATATTGCTGATACGACACCCGAGCAGGTTGAGGAGGTTTGTAGGCTTACTTCACTGAAAATAAGAAAGCCTCGCTAACCTTCCCTGCGTTAAAGGAATTAAATGCTATATTTGAAAAGGCTTGGGAAAAACCGGAAAAAAAATTCCAGATACCTAAAAGGGTTCTGGTAGCATTTCCTTTCCCGGTAGAGGATAGGAAGAAATGGGAAAACCCGCCTATTGTTGACGCGTCAGTATCCAGACTCTCAAAAAGGTGGTTTTACCTGTTCCAGGATCTACCGCCTGGAAAGAGCCGGCTGATCGTAAAATGGATAATACGCTCAAATCCATGTACACGGTTTCTGGGGCAATCCTACGTCCCACTGTTGTCAGTGCTTGGATTGCCAAAGCTATTGTAAAGTGGTCAGGCACGTTACTTGAGGACTTGGATACTATGGAAAAATGTGATGTTGAATTGTTTTTATGTAACATTCAGGATTTGGCAGGATTTCTGGTAGAATCCATGAAAGACCTGGGTTCCATGGCTGCGGGTATTTCCTCCATGTCAGCATCAGCTCGTCGAGGACTGTGGTTGCGCCAGTGGTCTGCCGACTCGGAATCCAGGAGAAGTGTGGAGACCCTACCCTACACAGGTCAGGCTCTCTTTGGGGAAGCATTAGATGCGTGGATCTCCACGGCTATGGCTGGTAAGTCACCCTCAGCTACACCTGCTCCGAAGAAACCTTTTTCTTCAGTTACATCACAGCCCTTTCAGTCTAACAAGCCCAGAAAGGCCAAGCCGTCCAATACCTTCTTTCGGGGAAGTCAGCCCAAGTTCAAGAAACCTGCGGCTGCAAGTTCCCAGGAACAGAAACCTGCTTCAGGTACACCAAAGTCCTCCGCATGACGGTGGACTGTACGCCCCGGAGGTGGGGCCGGTGGGAGCGAGACTCAGACATTTCAGTCATGTCTGGGTGTCCTCCGACCTGGACCCCTGGCTTCAAGATATTGTGTCCCAGGGGTACAGGCTGGAATTTCAAAATCTCCCTCCTCACCGATTTTTCAGATCAGGCTTGCCAGCTCTGCTGGCAGAAAGGACTGTCCTGCAAGAAGTTGTCCAGAAGTTGGTGGAGGCACAAGTTATTGTGCCAGTACCACCTCATATGCAAAACAAAGGTTACTATTCGAACCTTTTTTCGTGGTACCGAAACCGGATGGTTCGGTCAGGCCCATTCTGAACTTAAAATCGCTAAACCCCTTTCTGAGGGAGTTCAAGTTCAAGATGGAGTCTCTAAGGGCAGTGATTTCAGGTCTGGAGGAGGGGGAATTCCTAGTATCCCTGCATATCAAGGATGCGTACCTCCACATTCCGATTTGGCCGCCGCATCAAGCTTATCTTCGAATCACTTTGTTGGACTGTCACTTTCAGTTCCAGGCCCTCCCATTCGGGCTTTCTACAGCACCGAGGGTATTCACCAAGGTGATTGCGGAAATTATGATTCTCCTCCGCAGGCAGGGGGTGAACATAATTCCGTATCTGGACGATCTGCTGATAAAGGCATCGTCCAAGGAGAAGCTGTTACGGTCCATAACACTCACGACCCAGCTTCTCAGGGAACATGGTTGGATCCTGCATCTTCCAAAATCACAATTGGAACCAACCAGGAGGTTGTCCTTTCTGGGAATGATCCTCGACCCGGAGGTGCAGAGGGTGTTTCTCCCAGAGGAAAAAGCGTTGGTGATTCAAACAATGGTCCGGGATGTCCTGAAGCCAGCCCAGGTGTCGGTTCATCAGTGCATTCGCCTTCTGGGGAAGATGGTGGCCTCTTACGAGGCTCTGCAGTACGGGAGGTTTCATGCTCGGTCCTTCCAACTGGATATCCTGGACAAGTGGTCTGGATCCCATCAGGAATGCACCAGAGAATACGTCTGTCACCAAAGGCCAGGATTTCACTCCTCTGGTGGCTGCAATTACCTCACCTTCTGGAGGGCAGCAGGTTCGGGTTTCAGGACTGGATCCTTCTAATCACGGATGCAAGTCTCCGGGGCTGGGGCGCAGTCACTCACGGGGAAACCTTCCAAGGAAGGTGGTCAAGTCTGGAAGCCGGCCTGCCGATAAATATTCTGGAACTAAGAGCCATCTACAACGGTCTTCTCCAAGCGGCCCATCTTCTGAGGAATCAGGCCATTCAAGTGCAGTCGGACAATGTGACAACAGTGGCTTACATAAACCGACAGGGCGGAACAAAGAGCAGAGCTGCAATGGCAGAGGTTACAAGTATCATCCTCTGGGCAGAAAAGCACGTGTTGGCGCTGTCCGCAATCTTCATTCCGGGAGTAGACAATTTGGAAGTGGACCTCCTCAGCAGACACGAGGAGTAGAGTCTCCATCCGGAGGTGTTCAAGGAGGTGACAGATCTTTGGGGTGTACCCCAGATCGACATGATGGCCTCTCATCTCAACAAGAAGCTTCGGCGGTATTGTTCCAGGTCGAGGGACCCGCAAGCAGTGGCGGTGGACGCCCTAGTGACTCCGTGGGTGTTCCAGTCGGTGTACGTATTCCTCCACTTCCACTCATCCCAAGAGTTCTAAATCTCATAAGTAGAACAAAGGTTCAAGCGATCCTCATTGCTCCAGACTGGCCAAGAGGGCTTGGTACGCGGATCTTCTGGATCTACTGCAAGAAGAGCCGAGGCCTCTTCCTCTTCGGGAGGACCTGCTGCAGCAGGGGCCGTTCGCCTATCAAGACTTACCGCGGCTACTTTTGATGGCATGGAGGTTGAATGCCTGATACTAGCTCGGAAGGGCATTCTGAACAAGGATATTCCTACCCTCATACAAGCTAGGAAAAAAGTAACGTCTAAACATTACCAGCGAATTTGGAAAAAAATATGTATATTGGTGTGAGCCCAAGAAATTTCCTACAGTGGAGTTTCAACTGGGACGGTTTCTCCTCTTTCTACAAGCTGGTGTGGATATGGGCCTGAAGTTGGGATCTGTGAAGGTCCAGGTTTCGGCCCTATCCATTTTCTTCCAGAAACAATTGGCTGCCCTCCCTGAGGTCTAGACCTTTTTGAAGGGAGTTCTGCACATCCAACCTCCCTTTGTACCACCTACAGCGCCTTGTGACCTTAACGTGGTGTTGCAGTTCCTCCAATCGGACTGGTTCGAGCCTCTACAGAAGGTTGAGGTCAACTTTCTTGCGTGGAAGGCTGTCACGTTGTTGGCCTTAGCTTCTGCTAGCTGTGTGTCTGAGATGGGGGCTTTGTCCTGTAAAAGCCCATTCTTGATCTTCCACGAAGATAGAGCTGAGCTCCGGACATGTCAGCAGTTTTCTTGCTAAGGTTGTGTCGGCATTTCATATCAACCAACCTATTGTGGTGCCAGTGGCTACTGACTCCTCAATTTCATCAAAGTCCTTGGATGTTGCAAGGGCTCTGAAAATCTATGTGAAGAGGACTGCTCGTCACAGGACATCGGACTCTCTGTTTGTCCAGTATGATCCCAAGAAAATTGGGTGTCCTGCTTCTAAGCAGACGATCTCTCGCTCGATCAGGTTCACTATCCAGCATGCATATTCTATGGTAGGATTGCCGTGTCCTACGTCTGTTAAGGTCCACTCTACTCGTAAGGTGGGTTCTACCTGGGCGGATCAATCAGTTCTGCAGGAGCCTCTGCGCTCTCCCTCCCATTCCGGGAGCTTTGGCACATCCCCATGGTACTAATGTGGACCCCAGCATCCTCTAGGACGGTAAATCCTTTTCTCGTAGTCCGTAGAGGATGCTGGGCGCCCGCCCAGCTCTTTGTTTTCCTGAAATTGTTATCTGGTTCAGTACAACTTTGTTATTAGTTGAGTACTGTATTGTTACTTGGTAAGTAATGTTTCAGCGGTTGCTGAGTTTTCAAGCTAAGTTAACTTGATGTTTCTTGTATGTGTGAGCTGGTATGAATCTCGCCACTGTGTTAAATCCTTCTCTCGAATATGTCCGTCTCCTCGGGCACAGTTTCTAGACTGAGTCTGGTAGGAGGTTGATAGAGTGAGGAGCCAGCCCACACTCTCAAACTCTTAAAGTGCCAATGGCTCCTGGTGGACCCATCTATACCCCATGGTACTAATGTGGACCCCAGCATCCTCTACGGACTATGAGAAAAGGATTTACCGGTAGGTAACCAAAAACCTAATTTTCCAATTGCAATAATCTATGTTGATTAAGATCATTTATATTAATTGTGTGTGCTTTTTTAACATCAATAAATTAATTACCTGTAAACGTCTATCATGACAATTGGAAAATAAGTAGAAAATATACAAATAGACAATTGTCTATCAGATTTAATAGGTCAAAATGGAAGGCGTATGTCAGCTTTAAAGTCCGTTAGCAGAGCTAAATTGCACCGATGATAGCTGCATGTGGCAGTGAAAGAGTTACTTTTGCATTGGTGTGTGTGTGTTTTTTCCGTACAGAACACCTGGGGCTACGTGTGCATTTGCGTGCAATAAATTAAGCAATTAGCCTTTCAATTGAATCTGGAGGAGGATAACAACCAGCGATTAAAAGATTTAATACATGTTAAGTGGTTTCTAAAGAACAGTCCAACATATTTTGTAAATTAATGTAAATGAAATAAATACTGGTGAAATAGTGTAACTTAAATTTAGCACAGTGCAGACGTATAAAAATTAGAGATGAGCGGGTTCGGTTTTACTCGGTTTTACTCGGTTCTCAAAACGGCATCTAATTGGCTCACGGATGTCACGTGTTTTGGATAGCCAATAAGATTCGGTTTTGAGAACCGAGTAAAACCGAGTAAAACCGAATCCGCTCATCTCTAAAAAAATGCATGGGTAAAAAAACAAACCATCACATTAATGACATTGATATAAAATAATATTCATTAGCATAAGACTCTAGTATATAATATAACTTCTATTGTTTGCTTCATACAGTCTTTTCTATATATAAATAATGACTACACATTCACAGTATTTACCCTGATTTGACATCCTTTAACAGCTTGTCGCCTGCTGTGACTTACTACATTTAGTGTGAGTTTTTTCAGGATTTTATTTTATGCTGACAGTGACTGATGATAATAATACAAGTAATAAATATAATAATAATAATAATAATAATAATATCAAAATGTACTGAAAAATGATGATCTGTAATGTATTACTAATTAGTGTAATTAAAACAGATATCCACTCACTTCTTGTTCTACAGTTATAGCCTCAATTGATAATAAAATTATTTACAAACCTTGTAATTTTCTACTGTCTAAGGGGGACATTTACTTAGCAGTGATAAGAGCGGAGAAGTGAGCCAGTGGAGAAGTTGCCCCATCAACCAATCAGCAGCTCTGTATCATTTTATAGTATACAAATTATAGATGTTACTTCAGTGGCGATTGGTTGCCATGGGAAACTTCTCCACTGGCTCACTTCTCCGCTCTTATCACTGCTTAGTAAATGTCCCCCTTAGTCTGGTTGCCCGCTGGCATTAGAAAAAGTCTGTGTTAATGCAGTCATCAGCTATAACGTACGGTGGTAACCAACATTGGCATTTAAGAGGGGATCAATGGAGTATTCTACATTGACCTTTCAGGGAACGTGATTAAAAGATGTTATTGCCTCTTCCTACCATAGATGGAAATGCTAGTGGGTATGTTGTCATTGGAACCAGTAGGTTCAATTCCCCATACGCCACTGAGCCAACAAGAGGCTTCGTTGCGCTCGCCCCTTCCCCGCCGGGCATCTCAATGCCAGTATGCTGGTATGGTGACCAGCAGTCGATCACGCAATATACACCCGCTTCTACGGGATGTAGTTATGTGACCGGCGGTCACAATACCTCCACCCACAATCCCGGCAGTCTGGTCCACGACACCCATACAGTGGGAATAGAACCTGTGGCGAGCTTCGGTATGGGGACCGGTCACACAATATACACTAGTACTACTAGTATAAAAGAATTGTAGCAAATGCGTGATTTTAAGGGGTCTCAGGGATCCGCAGGATCCCGGGATTTGGGCCCAAAAATGCCGGGATTCATGGGATTACATTGCGCATGTGCGGGAGGGTGGGTGTAAGTAATACTACTCACTAATATTAGGCAGGCGGCAGCCATGGACAAGCTAAAAGCGGCGGCACTTCAAATGTAGCACCGGCCACCAGCCAATCAGAGCTGGCGGACCGGCAGCCAATCAGGGAAGCTGCCGCAGCAGCGGCAGCCAATCAGGAGCGACTGCTGCGGCCGCTTCCCTGATTGGCTGCCGGTCCGCCAGCTCTGGTTAGCTGGCGGCCAGCGCTTCATTTGAAATGCCGCCGTGTTCAGTGACCATGGTTGCCGCCCGCCTAATAGTAAGTAGTATTACTTACACCCACCCTCCCTCCGTGCAGTCAGTGCACCCTACAGCCTTCCTCCCTCCCGCACTGCTACCAACCCTCCCGCGCCGCTACCTACACCCTCCCTCCCGCACTGCTACCTACACCCTCCCTCCTGAGTCCTGCACCGCTACCTACACCCTCCCTACCTCCCGCACCGCTACCTACACCCTCCCTCCAGCGCTGCTCCCTACAACCTTCACTGATCCCTACTGGAATCCCGTGAATCCCGGGATTGGCCGTTTTTCAATCCTGAATCCCAGGATTGAAAAAACAGCCCGGGATTGGCCTCCCTAGTCTCATTGTATAAAAAATCATTTTGTGATTCATGTTATGCTTTATCTAGAACATGAGCAGATTCTTACTAAATGCTAATTACCACTTTGTTTAAACTAACTCTTAAAACATGACTAAAGGATTGGTTTAATTATGTAGGGTTACCAGGTCACACATTTTATACAGGAATAACATAAAATATACCTGCTGCATTATTATCTTGCAGTTACAGTCCAAGTGCACTTGCTAATACCACTTTTCCACCCAAGTCCCGGGTCTGACCCAAGATTTGGCGGCTCCAAGCCCGGTGCAGCAGCGGCTGGAGTTCTCAGCAGCAGTAGATGTCACTGGCCCCACCCTCAGATATGTGTCAGCGCTGCAGGAAGTAGCGTCCCTTGCCGCAAAACTCCTCATGGTTAGATGACCTGGTTTACCCGTGTACACTGCCTCCTAATCCTGGTCCTTCCTGGGACCAACCCGGGTTTTTGTGTCAGTGGAAAAGGGGTATTATTGTTGAGCAGCACAAACTTGTATGTAATTGCTAACAAGGGGTCTATTTACAAGCCTGAGAGAGAGGTAAAGTGGAGAGAGATAAAGTACCAGCTCCTGTCATTTTTCAAACACAGCCTGTAACATACAGTTAGGGGCTGATTGGATGATGCTTTGTGTACATCCACTTTATCTCCATCCAAGGATTTGTAAATCGACCCCTTAGTAGCTTTCTTTGTATTAACCATGTGATATTCATAAACTAAAGTAATTTTACTTTGCACTTTTACAATCTGGTAATAATAATAATAATAATCTGGTAAAGCTGCTGTTTGTTGTTGAAGGCCAACCATTGTAGACTCAAGGCTCGTTCAGAAGATCATGCAGTACAGATATCACTAGATGACTGATTTGATTTGAGGGAAATTACAGTTTATTATCATTAGACTGCCTTAAAAGGAAAAAAAATGTTTTAAGTAGTCTGCTGAATACTGTTTTATTAGGTTTTAGCAACACATTTACAATTCAAATGAAAGGGGTGACATAAGTTCCTGTGCAGCATATTACTACAATACTGGCTTATTAGCACCATCTGTACTGACAACTGTCGTAAAGCCTGCAGGTGATTGTAACTGCGGTTGTCTCTTGTACAGGGTAGGGAAGCTTATTTTCTTTCAGCTCTGATCTACATATAGACCTGAACATGGCATCTATTCTAAACACAAAACTACACCCATGGGTTTTCAATTCCTACTTGAAGAACAATAAAGTCTTATAAATAGGGTATATTTTTCCTTTTAAACAAGAGGCTCATGAAAATGTATAAAGCATGACTGCATTAGCTCTCATATAGCCATGTGTAAATCGAATATACTATATATGTTTTGGGCTGTAGAACACTGCAAAAGCAACCAACAAGTTCGGAACATTAATCAGAGAAATCTTCACCTTGGCCATAAATGATACACAGTAAAATGCCATCTCCACAAAGTAGTCAAAGGCAGGGGCCAATTGCCTGGACTCCCACTGTTTGTGGCATACTCCGCATGTGCCTTTGAAGAGTTTGTAGTACACATCGACTGTATTTTTTAATTTTTGTACTTCGACTTCACTTTTAACAGCATGGGAACGGAAGGGTGTTCTTAAAGCCTCCCAGCACCATTCGTAAAGCCTCCCGGCACTACAGAAATCCATTATATTGTGCAGATCATTAACATTGGTGGCACTGCACCACAACAAGAAAATGGACGCAAAGTGAAGCGAATAATCTGACAGAAATTGTGTGTGAACAGATATACATGCACACTAAGACCTTACTCTGCAGCGGGAGGTGACGTCAGCAGTCAGTCCCGAGCCCCTCCTCCTCCCTACAGCCGGAAGGACCTCTGACTGTGTTACTAGGGGAGGAGGAGTTTGGGTTCCGGGACCACGGGCTGCCTGCACACAGGTATGCCAGGGGGGAGTTGGTGTGAGCCGCGCAGGCTGGTGGAGGCGACAGGAAACGGTAAGAAGCCCAAAGGCTTCTATAGGGTATAATCATAAAAAGATGGCGATACCCACCGCATTGTTAAGCGGGCGGCCGGGGGTTAGTAGGGTTTTACCGCATTTTTTCTTTAGTACATCCAGCCCAAAGTAAGAAATTTAAGTGTGAGAGGTTCCAAGCAAGCTAAAGGATGATTATTCTATGTATGTCTTAAACCACCTATAAGTCCTAACTTTTACCTTTTCAAAGTTAGCCACAATCATTTGGATAATGAAAAATTTATTCACACTATGAACAACATATAAATCTAAAAAGTGACTCACAATCTTTGTGTTGTCAACATTGTACATAGAACCCACATTCAATCTTTGACATAGTTAAAACAGTTGTACTGATTGTATTTCAGTGTGGAAGACACAGTTTTCAGTTCAGTCTTTTTCAGAAGTCAATTAGATCTGTAGATAACAAACCAACGCATTTTGTCCATAGGACTTCATCAGGGGTCTGATAGCAATACATAGAGCATTAGATATCATCTAAGTGGATTTATGAAGAATTCATCAATACAATGACAACAGTATATGTGTACCACAGATGGAATATCGATAAGAAAAACTTCATAAACAAAGTGATAGTGTTGTAAACAACAGGTTGCTGTAAAAGAGTCTCATTAGCAGTGAGTGGCCTTTATACAGCAATGGTAATTAGCAGAGAGTGTCAGTTTTTGGATGTGGGAGAGCTAAATACAGATGTAGCCATGCTCATCTTTGCTGCGATGCAACATGCTGCAACATGACTTGCTGCATGGCATCTCATGCTGCGACTAATCGCAGCTGGCGATAGCTCCGGGCTGCAAATAGTCGCAGCACAGCATGCCATGCAGTAAGCCATGTTGCAGCATGCTGCATCGCAGCAAAGGTGAGCATGGCTACACACAGTAGCTACACTTTCTACCAGAGTGAGGACCCAAATCCACTATAGTTGACATAATTCTTCTTGGTATCTTTTACAGCCAACGATCCTCCGATAAAATTGTGAAGCGAGGCTTAGACTTGACTATTGTACGTTAGCTGATACAGTATTTGTTTTCTGGGTCAAGGGTTGGAGTGGGGGAGACGAGGCACCTATTCTATTCTTCTTTTACAACTTTGATATGTCATCTTGATCTTTATTGTAACGGACTTTTACATGCCTTTATGTATTCCATGTATTACACCATTCTATGTGATTATCACTGTCTTTAATAATCGCACCTTTATTCCTTACAATGACTGTTTATGTGACACTTGACGCTTCAATAAAAAAATGATTTAGAGAAAAAAAAAAGTGTCTGCTATAGCCTTAAGCACACTGAGACCATGGGGTCACTGTATTAGCATGACTCTTATTCATGCTTGCCTGCTTTTGAAAAAGCATATCAAGAGATTGTGAAAGGAACACCTATGAGCACAGCGTTAAAGTGGACGCGTACTGCTGCGTCGGGTCATAAAATTGACTTCAACGCAGCTGTTACATAGTTTGGCACATATATTGGCCATGAGAAACCTTATTTGAAAATGCATGTAGCCAGAGGCGTAACTAGGGTCTTCTGCTCCCAGGGAAAGCTGAAGAGTGACACCCCCTTCCTCCACCATCCCCGAAAACTATGTGCGTGCATGGGCATGGCTGCTGAAAATGGGGAGTGTCCACATGACATGCCACCCATTTCTCGACACTTTGAGAACATTACTTTACATTCCATATGCACCTTACCTATATGATGGTTCCTCAGAATGTGGAACCTTGGAAGAAATATATCCTCCCTGGGAAGACTCCATCTTCAGTCGGTATTCACTATTCATGTAGGATATTACATCATCTGGAAGATGCCTGTTTGTGTAGGAATATTAACAAGGTCATCCTCATTCAACAGTGGTTCAACCAGACTTGTGTCCCTTCCTGACCCCTGAGTTGTCTCTCAGCCACACCATCTTCTCCCACCTGCATCTCTCAGCCACACTATCTCCCTCTTGCATCTCTCAGCCATGCCATCATCTCTTCCCTGCATTGCCTCTCAACCATACCATCTCCTCCCTGCGCCTCTCAACCAAACCATTATCTCCCCCGTGCATGTCTTAGGCACATAACCTAAAACTCTCAGCCTCACCATCTCCCCCATGCATCTCTCAGCCACACCATCATTTCCCCCCTGCATCTATCAGTCACACCATCATCTCCCCCTTGTGTCATCTCTCAGTACACCATCATCTTCTGCCCTGTGTCGTCTCACAGCACACCATCACCGCCCCCTGCGTTATCTCTCAGCACACCATCACCTTCCCTTGCGTCATCTCTCACCACGACATCATCTCCCTTCCTGTGCCGTCTCACAGCACACCATCACCTCCCCCTGCGTTGTCTCTCAGCCACACCATCATCTTCCGCACGTTATCTCTCAGCCACACCATCATCTCCCCCCTTCATTCTGTGTCTCTCACCCTCCTTCATTCTATGGGGGGGGGGGTAATTCAATTGCTTGAAAAGTCAGGTAAGTGTCTGTTTTTTCCTATCTAATAGAAAGGAAAAAACAGACACCCAACCGACATTTCAAACAATCGAATATCCCCCTATGTCTCTTCCCCCCCTTCATTCTGTTTCTCTTTGTGTGTGCCCCCCACACACACACACACACACACACACACACACACACACACACCCTTCATTCTATGTCTCTCCCCCCTTTATTCTACGTCTCCCTGTGTCTCTTCCCTTTGGTACTTAGCTAGCGATTGGGGTGTCTAATGGATAAAGGTGCACCACTACACTATTATGGATCCATCTGATTCAGGGGCTCACCCCATCTCCCATCCCCCCCTTCCCGTTTAAGTGTCTTTCACTGTGATTTATTTTATAATGGAAAAATCTGCTGCATTTCTTTAACAAAAGACACATTCTCAACAACAATTACAGTGAGTGAAAATGGAAGCTCATATGTTGTTGTTTTTTTAATACCTTTTTAAACTACCCAACTGAAGAATCTGTCAGCATTAGGCGGTATTTTGGTGACATTGCATTGCATCAGATTTGTTACAGTATATATAAAAAGCAATCTTAGAATACATATCAGTCACTGAGACAGCGAGCCTTGCTACTTTTTCAGTGAGTGCAGCACTGACATAGAGGGGAATACTTTTTGTCCCAATAATAAACACTCAGCACTATGTGGGCAGCACTCTGCGTGACTGTGTCAATAGCTGTTCTCTTCATGCAGTGACTGGATGAAGAAGGTAGAATATGTTCCCAATGAACAGACATCCTCCTCCAATCTTGAAAATTATAGGAGAACCATTGGTTGAGAGGAATAGAAATGAAGGTGAGCCAGGGCAGGGACAAAGAACATTTGCCTGGACAAACTGGCCACTCACTGACTCCTGGGTAACGGCAGCTTGTGCTTTACATACTGAACCAAATCAGCAAGTATGTGATGGACCAGGTGTCAACATCCCTTGCAAAAGAGTTGGGTTCCGGACAACTGGAAACCCCCCTTTCCTGCATGCAAGCCTTTGCTATGCATATTTGAAAACTGTAGCATGATATTTTTTGTGTGCAGAATTATTAAGGTGGAATCACACTCATGAAAGCTCTGCTCTAGCATCTTTCCACATCATAATTCATTGTAATGGATCAATAAATAAGCTGTCCTGTTAGCAGAAATAATAAATAAAAATAATTGACAATTACAGCAAAGCATTTCCATGATCGGTTTTCATGTCTTTCAGAGCACAACGTGTTCCCTATTTTGAGAAACATCATCTTTGTAGTTTTTAATCAGTGTAAAATATCACGTGTCACTGCTACATCTTTTAATTGATGTCTGTAAATATTTGTTCATAGGATTTGGGAATACTGTAGTTCTACTTTAACACCATCTGCTTCTGACCTCTTACACTCTACTTTTGCCCTGTATTATTGCCCCTCAGAAATCAAGGCTCCTCTTTTTATGTCTTTATCAAGGCCCGTGTATTATGTCAGTTTGGATAGAGCATACAATTGACTTTTTCAGCGAGGTTCCAAAACATCACAACTGTTTGCATATGGCAGCCATGGCCATGTTTTGCCTTTTGTTTAGGTGGTGTATTGAATCGTTGTTTGCATTTGTGTCTCCTGTGTAGATAAATCAAGTGTGAGAAGCAATTTTCAAGTACGTCGGACTGTTGTGGGCACAGAATGAACTTAATATGGATGTAAAAGAACGTAGGCCTTATTGTTCCCTGACAAAGAGCCGGCGAGACAAAGAAAGACGTTACACCAATTCTTCGGTGGACAATGATGACTGTAGAGTGCCTACACAAAAATCGTACAGCTCAAGCGAAACCCTGAAAGCTTTTGATCATGATTCTTCACGGCTGCTTTACGGAAACAGGGTGAAAGACCTGGTTCACAGAGAAGTAGATGAATATCCCAGACAAGGTAAGTTTTACACACACACACACACACACACACACACACACACACACACACACACACACACACACACACACTTTATCTATTTATTTAAATTAATGCTATTAATTTAGAGATAATATGTACACTTTTTATTTAGTGCTGGAGAATTATAAGTTAAATAAAACAAAAAACAACAGCTGTATTGCAAATGCAAGGGTTAATGTGAAACAGCTGCAGTGACGTCAGTGATATGTGTGTGTGTGTGTGTGTGTGTGTGTGTGTGTGTGTGTGTGTGTGTGTGTGTGTGTGTATATATATATATATATATATATATATAAACAGGATGTATACCAGTGCTGGCTGAATAATTAAAATAATTATTACAAATAATTAAAAAGGATGGTTTGCTACAATATCACACAATTTATTATAACAATAAAAACAATAATCAATTAGAATCTGGATCTTATAAATACACATATAATAAAAAATGTGGTTTTGCATTTCATATAACCATAATAGCTACTGGTCTCACTCCTATATGCTAACAACCCAGGATTAGGTCCCTCTCTTAAAGGGTGTCCATAGACAATCACTAATAGCAGTGGGTTACCAGGAGGTGGTAATGCCAACAGTCTTTAAACAGTCTCTGTGTAGTCAGATGACTTGTCGGTATTGTTGTAGGGATAATCCACACAGCTAAACCAAAGCACTGCAGATAATTGCCACCAGAGAGTATTACAGTCCAAAAGTATATCCAGAAGGTATGTTGTAGGAGTCCATCAGGCAGGGAAAACTCCAGGCATTTCACTGGTATTTAAGAACAGACAGCTTCATCAGGAGTACACTATGGTCCTAATTCAAGTCTGATCATAGATGTGCTAAATTTAGAGGGACACCCAGCACACGGCTAGTCCGCCCCGCATGTCTGGCTCCACCCCCTTCCCCACCACCACCAGCGCGAGGTTGCAAAAGCATCGCACAGCGGCAATGTTTTTGCTCCTGCTGAGTAGCTCCCTGCCAGCACCGCTCCTGCACACTGGCTAGCCGCTACTCGCTGCTTCCCGGGTCGCAGCAGCTGCATGTGACGTCACGCAGCTGCTGCAGCCCGCCTCCGCAATGGTCCGGACACATCTCCGTTGTCCGGGCCGCACCCTGCCAACACCGTACTAACACCTTGGCACGCCCTCTCCCGCTCTGCGACCGCCTCTGCCTGTCAATCAAGCAGAGGCGATCGCAGTCCTGAGATGCTTTAGCATCTCACTGGGCTCCCGGGGTGCGCACCCCACAAAGAAATTCAGACTGCGATCGCTGCCGCTGTAGCGATCCAGTCTGAATTACCCCCTTTATTTTAAAAAGTCTAAATGGCCCCCTTTAAATACCTAGTCTAAAATAGTATATTCATTGCACCTATGTCACACAGATTAGTTTGAACAAACCGTCCATCAATATAGCTTGATACTGATATTTAGGCAATCCTACTAATTCCCGAACAATATTGTCATATTAAAGTTATTATAACAATTACCTATTGTGAAGAAAAACGGAGAAAGGTGAATTGAGGTCCATTTCCTGATCACATGATCCATTCGAAAGAAGGATGCGATCGCATAATGATTGACAGTCGCGGGTGTTGGGGTGCAGCGCTGCTGCATTTAGTGGGTGTGGTCCAGACCCACCCCCGCTTTCGATGCTGGAGATCTGAGCACACTTCCTCCCTCAGCAGCGCCGGCACCCACCATAGTCCAGGGAGAGGGAAGCAGAGCTTTCTGGAAACCGTTTCCTGGGGAGTCCTCTAACAACTTGGCCATGCCTCAAGCCTTACACTTGACATTACTGGGCGGCCCATGGGGCTGCGCAGTACTCGCTGAGCTCCATGACCAGCCTGAATCCCCCTGCCCTTTGGCCTGTACCTGGGTTCTGCAAGCACAAAAAGGTGAGCACCCGGGTAGCCCTGCACCCACCTACACCCCCACATGTGTGACCCCCTGTACCCCATACAGATTTGTTCTCTTACATCTTTGCTCCATGCGCTACAAGTCGCATTACACATAACGCGTGAGTGCCGTGTGACTTGGTAGCGACAGACGTCTTTTTTTTTGCATCTTTCCACAAAAATGCGTCTTAAGGTGGGTACACACTAATAGATATATCTGCAGATCAATTGATCTGCAGATATATCTATGGACGGATCGGGCAGTGTGTTGAGCATACACACTGCCCGATCCGTCGGGGACTGACGTCATGAACTGGGCGGGCGTGTACACACGCCCGCCCAGTTCAGCTGTCAAACACCGCCGGCCGCCGCAGCATGTGTACGGGCGGTCGGCCGACCGCCCCGTACACACACAGCGACGCGCCAATATATCGGTAGATATATTGGCCATCGGCTGTGCTGCGTGGCCGTCGCGATACGTCTGTGAACGACGGAGTTCACAGACGTATCGGCCGTACACACTGGCCGACGGTCCCGCGATATATCGGCCGTTCAAAAGAACGGCCGATATATCGACCAGTGTGTACGGGCCTTTAGACGCAAAGTTATGTAATATGAAGCATGAGCAGCTTCTGCTTATTAAAATGATATGCAGCATGCCTATATTCTGTGTGTGACTGCAACTGTATTTGCATACAAAATGCTCTGCTACAGTGTTTTCCTTGAAAACACTGTAACGTTTCATTTCGGATGCAGATAGAGCCGCTATTACATACAGAATATAGGCATGCTGTATATCATTTTAATCAGCAGAACCTTTGCATCTAAGATGCATTTTAGTGGAAAAAAGGGGAAAAAGAGACGCTTGACTCTACCGAGTCCCGCCACGGCATGGCGCAATTTCAAGGATTGTTTAGCGTGACTGCAGCAAGGATGTAAGAGGACACAACTGTGTACTTCTGTGTGTTTGTGAACTCCACTATCCCCCTCACTCCTAGTGTGTGAACTCCCAGACCCTCCTACCTCTGTGTGTTACATACCTTGCACCCCTCCTGGTGTTTGATACCTTGTACCACCTACTTCTGTGTAAATGACACCCTGTACCCCCCTACCTTTCCTTGTGTATGACACACTGTGCATCACTTGCCCCTGTGTGTGTAACACCCTGTACTCCACACCCATGTGTGATGCAGTGTACACCCCCTACTCCTGTGTGTGTTACACCCTGTAACCCCCACCCATGTATGATACAAATTATACCCCCTACCACTGTGTGTGTGTGTGTGTGTGTGTGTGTGTGTGTGTGTGTGTGTGTGTGTGTGTGTGTGTGTGTGACACCCTTTAACCTCTCCGTATATGACACATTGTACACCCTACTTGTGTGCTTGTGGCACCCGGTAACCCCCTACCCTCCACGCCATTTGTGACAATGTAACACCCTACCATTGTGCATTGTGTGTGTGTGTGACACCATGTAACTCCCTATTCTCCCCACTGTGTGACATGTACATCCCCTACCACTGTGTGTGTGTGACACCCTGTACCCCCACCTCTCTTTTTTGTGTATGTTTGTGATGCCCCACTCTACGTGTGTGTGTGTGTGTGTGTGTGTGTGTGTGTGTGTGTGTGTGTGTGTGTGTGTGTGTGTGTGTGTGTGTGTCACCCTGTTCCTCCGCTATTTGTAGAGGGGGGTCCTTTCAAAATTTTGCTATGGGGCCCACCAAGTTCTAGTTATGCCCCTGATTATACAGCTGTTGTTTTCTGCTGTTCTGTTATCAACAGTTTTTCATGGAGTGCACTAGTCCTGTAACCATAATGGCTTTTTTTGGACACTGTCATCAAACCTGCCCCCACCTATAGCATACTGGGGCAGGTGTATTAACCTGGAGAAGGCATAAGGAAGTGATAAACCAGTGATATGTGCAAGGTGATAAAGGCAGCAGCCAATCAGCTCCAATATGTAAATTAACAGTTAGGGACTTCCGGTGGGCGGGGCATCAAGCATGGCCGCATTTTAGTTCTGCTCCTGAGACAAGCTCTGTGCAAAGCGCTATTATCCCCATTTCAGTGGACCTCTGGGGTGCTGTGAATACACTAACTGGGAGAGCGTGGATAGAGGCATCCGGGGGTGCCCTTCTTGTCAAAGTAGCCTATGAATACACCGGAGTCCGGCCACATATATTGGTGGCCTGCATGACCGCCAGAGCAACTGGCGCGAATTTCGGCGTGGAAGCTGAGACTGTCTGGTGAGCTGACTGCCTGCAGTTGTTAGCCTGGACACCAAATAGTGGATCTTGAGCACAGGCAACGGTGGCTGGACCACGTATACGATCTATACACCTGCCCCGACGCTAGCCGACTTACCGATACCTGGCCTGGACCCCTAGGAACCTCACCAGCGAGGTGGCGACATTGTGCCCTTGGGATCTGTCAGCTGCCAGGAGGAGATCGCGGCAGGACGGAGATCTTGTCAGGGATGTGACGGGAGAAGCCCCTTCGTGCCTGGGTGTCATCTCACGATTAGTCCTGCTGCCCCGGTCAACTGTGTGACTGTCGGATCGGTATTCTGTGCGGAGCGCACGGTACACGGGACCTGCCTGACTCTCTGCCGGACATAAGACAGCTGCGTGCGGGTTGACAGTGCCTGCTGGTCGTGCTGAGAGCCAGGAGTGCACCCCCATCGCTTTACGTGTGGCGACTGTTACAGCGCGCTGAACGCTGCCGCCCGGGAGAGCCGCAGTCTTGGACGAAAGGGGTCTGTTGAAGCTGGAGTACCTCTGCTTTCTCTCGACTGACAGCACATACTATTGCCACACTTGTCCTTTGCTGGATTGTGGGGACTTCTGAGTCGCCGAAGTGTACCCCAAGACGTCTTTTGGACCTGACTGATTGGGCGGAAATACACTGGAAGAAACACTATCCGTCTCCTGCACTTCACTTTGAGAGCCGATTTTACTTATATGAGCCTCGGAGCCCACATTGCTATAAATTAGCTTTGTATATTTGGTGTTACCACATATGAACCTGATGCCAATTAGCTGACGATTAAATTTATGCTGCTTACTAGTATAATTGGCCCTATCACATTCGCATACACTATTATTCTTGTTTATGTAACAAACTGATTGCATTAGTTCTCCCTGTTATTTGCTCTGGCTCTGACTACGTTGCAGTTATCTCCACTGTATGTGGTTGATTGGCCTATACTGGTGATCTATACCAGTCCATCATCACACATATATAGACCGTTGCTGGAGTGATTACCCATTGTATAACATTTCAAGTTTTACTGCTGACTGCCCGGGCTCCTTATCTCTCGTATTAGGTCATTAGGACATAACGTCTGTTTTTATTAATCAAGATTTAATGATGCCACTTATACACTCCTCTTTAGTAACGGAGATGGTGGAAGCCATTGCCAAGCTACTTCTGCCCCCAATTGACAGATGGATAGATAAAATTACATTAACATTAGATGCTACTCTTCTTAAAGAGGAGTCACCGGCAAACTATGCAAACACAACGACTGGTGATGATGATCCCCGTAGGCTGGGGGATTGGATTATTGCTCCTCAACACCCCTCTACTCAGCAGATTAAGATCCCTTTCCCAACAATTGGTGAGGTTCATACTGTCCATTACCAACAAAACCAGAGTCCTTATCAACCCATAGAGATCCTGGGCTATTCTGTAGGGTCAGTATTGAATGAGCCGATAGAGGTGGATTTAGTTAGTACCCTGGAGGCAGTGGCTGGCGGAGAAGCTTCCCAATTTGAAAGGAAATTACGCATAAGCTTTGGTGGATCGGGAGCTGTAGATACTCCTGGGTTTAGGCCGATACATTTTTCGACAAATATTGGCTTTTTGACATTGCTATCCCATTCCATTCTTGCCCCTGACGGCATCAGTACTGTGCATGCATCATCCCTACACCAGGGACCCTTAGAAGCTGTTACATGAACAAATTACTCTTTGCTATTACTCTATTATCCTGCCGGTATTGGACATGTATTTACTGTTTTGACTATGGCTATCTATCTCCACCATCTTTATTGGTTCTGCAACTTTGTCTTGTTTATGTTTGTGTTTCAGCTAGTTTGAGCTAACAATATTTGTTTATCCTGTTCGTCTGTTTGTTTGTTTTTTCTGCCTCATTTGGTACAGACCTACAGTAGCTTGGATATGTAAATCTAGAAATGTGAAACGATTAGTCTACTTATATGCCAGGGAGACAATTAGACACAACTAGTTTTGTCAGATGATGTTATTCTTTTAGCTCCATAGTTTGTTTATGTTAGACCTGATCCTC
The DNA here is from genome assembly GCF_028390025.1 of Pseudophryne corroboree. Taxonomy (NCBI): domain Eukaryota; kingdom Metazoa; phylum Chordata; class Amphibia; order Anura; family Myobatrachidae; genus Pseudophryne; species Pseudophryne corroboree. The sequence goes on from NC_086444.1 coordinate 1,023,157,871, forward strand.
TCTGGAGTATATTCCAGAGACGGTCACCCTAGTTAGGAAAGGAAAAGTTAAAGAAAATGGTGGAGGCGTTGACATTTTGGTGCGTTGATGTAAACTATGTGAATTTGTTTATTTACCTGCACCTAAGTTTTCACTGTTTTTCACGCATAACTTCTTTTTGTAACATGTGTGTTTACATCACATAATTTCAGATTCACATCACCTCTGATGCCTGTCTAGTATTTATGTACTTTCTTTGATGTGACCTCTTTGCAATTTTATCATTGTGTCGAGCCTCAATAAAATATTTAAAAAAAAAAAAATAAAAAAAATTAACAGTTAGGATCTGATTGGCTGCTGCCTTTATCACCTTGCACATATCACTGGTTTATCACTTCCTTTCTGCCATCTCCAGGTTAATACATCTGCCCCACTGTTTTTTAAACACAACCAAAAGAAAAAAAACTCCCAGAAGACACTGACGTGCTGTTCTTTTGTATGTGGGGCCTGTCCCAGAGTTTTCACGGATGAGAGCTTATTGCCCAACTGTGCATGTGTCTGAATCACACTGCCCCTGTGCCATCATGGTCTTGCAATGGCAGTCAGGATTTGTTTGCAAAGTTATTTGGGGTAGCTAACCGGGAGTGGCGGCAAAAATGCAGGTGTGCGGGGTGTTTTCGGGGGGTGGGGGGGCTTCTGCCTGCATTTGCAATCCCCGTACGCAGTAACAATGGCTCTTGTGTCTCATTTCTGCACCACCATAGGGCTACTCCGATAATCGAATGATCTGCCACAGACGCTGAGTCTTTGCATGCAGCCGCTGATATTTGCAAAGCCGCCAGTGGGCGTAATACATTTACAGGCGGCTGCAGCATTAGCATATTTTGGAACATTAGCTGCGAATGCATTAGCATTTAACATACATCTTTGAACCAGGCCCAGTGTTTGTATTGTATTGATTCAGCTGTCTCCCGGTATATCACTGTTAAAGGCAGCCAATGGCTGAAACCAAAATTTTATCCATCAGCACTGTTGTATTGGTCGTGTCTTTTTAAATAGTAACATTAATTAAAAGCAATGATTATTGCAGAATGTAATTACTATCTTGTTGTAAATCTATAATATCAATCATGAGTTTGGTAGACTTAGGTGAAAATATGTCAAGGAAATTACCCAACTGCGCCTGCATGCATATAAAATAAATAAATGGGTGATTTGAATAAAGGGGAAATCACAGTACTGTATTGGTAAAATTAATTTGACATTTATTCTTGTGAAAAAAGAAAAATATATATATAAATTGAAACGAAGGAAGATGCAAAAACAAAAAACACCTTTTATTACAGGTAAAATATATGTCAGAATGATAACAGGTCAGAAAAAATCTTCCTGCACCTGTACAATGTTGGAAAAAAAAAAAAACTTTGGAAAAAACGTAGTAAAAAGATTTGAAAAATATATATAGTAAAGTTCCAAATGTCTGGTGTGAAATAGAGTGTGGCGTCCCACCTCTTTTCCACCTTGTTGTGACTGGTTATGTGGTATACTACAGATAAGGTAGATTATCCGGAAAACAAGGGAATGTTCAATTTCCAAGTATAGCCCAGTGGTAATATTAATTGTGAATCCCAGTGGAGGCAAGGTCTTAATTTATAACTGCTGTGATGCTGCGGGGTACCCCAACGTCGGTATAAGTGGGATAAGGTATTCAGGGATAAAGGTATAAAGAAACCCCGGACTCCCCGCTAGTTCTCCCCGTTATAGTCAGCCGGAGGCGCCTGCACTCACAGGTGTCTGCCGACCGCTATTGACGGGGGGACGCGGTCATGCCACTGGGGGGAAGGTAACACTGACTTCGGGACCCACAAGGGGACTGTCCGTCGTGAACCTTCCCTCCTGCGGGGTCAGATACCTTTTTCTCCTGCGCTTGATCCCGTTCTGTTCTTTCTTCCTCCGGTCTGTTCTCTCGGTGTTCTGCTTGTAGGTCTGTTCCCTCTCAGCCGCGCGGCTTCGTTCTATCTTCACGGGATCACTGATCTGTGCGGTTATGTTCCGTCCGGATATTCTTCTCGGTCTTGTAGCTTTTTGCAGGAGAATAGTCTATTAATAGGGTGATGATGTGATGATATGCTTTTTTTCTCCAACGCGTATCGACCCGTCTGGGTCTTCCTCAGGGAGTCCGTGTCTACCATCTTAATTGAGGGCTTTTTATGCCCATAGTTCGTGACATCATAACGGGAGTGTCCATTTTTGTCTCTGTGGTGCTGGATACAATTATGTCTATGGAGTTGTTACATAACCCAATTGATTCTAGTCTAAGTGATTATAGATACTAAATGGCTATATGTAATAACATAGTGATTAGGAAATGTATATAGCAGGGAAACCACCGCTTTGCTCCTATATTCTGGTATTGAATATGGATGGTAAAGAAATACAATATAAATTAATTATACTAAATGGATAAGATAAAAAGTGGGAGGAGCTAGATGAATTGAAAATGAAAAGAAAAAGGCTTTAAATTATTGTATCTGATAATACAGAAATAGTAGTATATGATGGTATTTTATATTTGAAATGGCAAGACAGTTGCTAGGTTTTAGTTTCTGTTACGGGTTGTGATAATAATTAAACTATTTGGAAAGAATAATAAAGCGGAAAATTGAAAATAAATGAAAAAGATGAAAATATTCATAGAGTGATAATAGTAATAGTGAAAATAAAAAATAATAAAAAAATTTAAAATAAAATAAAATAAAGTAAATAAAATTAATAATACAATTGAAGATTAAATATAAAAATTAAAATAAATATACATTGTTGGTAAATAGATAACTAATAATTAATAAGAAAAATTTGAATAATGAAAAATGATTATGTTTTCACAGTGTAGTGATAGAAAATGATTCTCATAATGGAAAATAATTTTTTTTATAGCTATAGAACTATTTCTTACTATCATGGTTAACCCTTATGGGGCTTTTGGTGGTTGATGAACATTATTTATAAGGATGGTGATATAGTCGGTTTTTAATAAATGATCATATTGTATTGATTATAGATACTCAATTGTACATGGAGTGCTGCTAAATAATTAAAGTACTGTGTTGTAATACTAGCAATACTCATTTAAATTATTTGTATTCCAAACTGTATATTCCTTTAAATGGAATATCTCATTTTGTTGTCTATGTATATATATATATGCATACATACACACATACACAATTATATATATATATGCATATATATATACACATTGATGAAGGAAAATAGAGGAAAGGTCGGATTCTATATGTTAGTCAGTTCATAATTATTGACCTAACTTCATTATCTAGGTTTAGGCCTAGCGGTCTCAGTGTTTTCAATGTGTACATCCACCTTAGTTCTTCTTTGTTGATTTTCTTCAGAAAATCTCCTCCTCTCCAATTCGGTGGAACTAACTTGATTCCTATTATTTTCAAGCCTGTCGGGTTGCTTTCGTGTAGGTCTTTAAAATGTTGTGACAAATTGTGTGTCTCTAGACCGTGTTTTACGTTTCTTACATGTTCAGCTATTCTCGTTTTGAGGGGTCTTATGGTTCTTCCTACATATTGTAGTTTGCATGGACATTCGGCTAAGTAAATGACCCCTTTACTGTGACACGAGATGTGTTCCTGTATTTGTATTTGTATCCTGTAAACGAGAATAGCTGAACATGTAAGAAACGTAAAACACGGTCTAGAGACACACAATTTGTCACAACATTTTAAAGACCTACACGAAAGCAACCCGACAGGCTTGAAAATAATAGGAATCAAGTTAGTTCCACCGAATTGGAGAGGAGGAGATTTTCTGAAGAAAATCAACAAAGAAGAACTAAGGTGGATGTACACATTGAAAACACTGAGACCGCTAGGCCTAAACCTAGATAATGAAGTTAGGTCAATAATTATGAACTGACTAACATATAGAATCCGACCTTTCCTCTATTTTCCTTCATCAATGTGTATATATATATATGCATATATATATATAATTGTGTATGTGTGTATGTATGCATATATATATATACATAGACAACAAAATGAGATATTCCATTTAAAGGAATATACAGTTTGGAATACAAATAATTTAAATGAGTATTGCTAGTATTACAACACAGTACTTTAATTATTTAGCAGCACTCCATGTACAATTGAGTATCTATAATCAATACAATATGATCATTTATTAAAAACCGACTATATCACCATCCTTATAAATAATGTTCATCAACCACCAAAAGCCCCATAAGGGTTAACCATGATAGTAAGAAATAGTTCTATAGCTATAAAAAAAATTATTTTCCATTATGAGAATCATTTTCTATCACTACACTGTGAAAACATAATCATTTTTCATTATTCAAATTTTTCTTATTAATTATTAGTTATCTATTTACCAACAATGTATATTTATTTTAATTTTTATATTTAATCTTCAATTGTATTATTAATTTTATTTACTTTATTTTATTTTAAATTTTTTTATTATTTTTTATTTTCACTATTACTATTATCACTCTATGAATATTTTCATCTTTTTCATTTATTTTCAATTTTCCGCTTTATTATTCTTTCCAAATAGTTTAATTATTATCACAACCCGTAACAGAAACTAAAACCTAGCAACTGTCTTGCCATTTCAAATATAAAATACCATCATATACTACTATTTCTGTATTATCAGATACAATAATTTAAAGCCTTTTTCTTTTCATTTTCAATTCATCTAGCTCCTCCCACTTTTTATCTTATCCATTTAGTATAATTAATTTATATTGTATTTCTTTACCATCCATATTCAATACCAGAATATAGGAGCAAAACGGTGGTTTCCCTGCTATATACATTTCCTAATCACTATGTTATTACATATAGCCATTTAGTATCTATAATCACTTAGACTAGAATCAATTGGGTTATGTAACAACTCCATAGACATAATTGTATCCAGCACCACAGAGACAAAAATGGACACTCCCATTATGATGTCACGAACTATGGGCATAAAAAGCCCTCAATTAAGATGGTAGACACGGACTCCCTGAGGAAGACCCAGACGGGTCGATACGCGTTGGAGAAAAAAAGCATATCATCACATCATCACCCTATTAATAGACTATTCTCCTGCAAAAAGCTACAAGACCGAGAAGAATATCCGGACGGAACATAACCGCACAGATCAGTGATCCCGTGAAGATAGAACGAAGCCGCGCGGCTGAGAGGGAACAGACCTACAAGCAGAACACCGAGAGAACAGACCGGAGGAAGAAAGAACAGAACGGGATCAAGCGCAGGAGAAAAAGGTATCTGACCCCGCAGGAGGGAAGGTTCACGACGGACAGTCCCCTTGTGGGTCCCGAAGTCAGTGTTACCTTCCCCCCAGTGGCATGACCGCGTCCCCCCGTCAATAGCGGTCGGCAGACACCTGTGAGTGCAGGCGCCTCCGGCTGACTATAACGGGGAGAACTAGCGGGGAGTCCGGGGTTTCTTTATACCTTTATCCCTGAATACCTTATCCCACTTATACCGACGTTGGGGTACCCCGCAGCATCACAGCAGTTATAAATTAAGACCTTGCCTCCACTGGGATTCACAATTAATATTACCACTGGGCTATACTTGGAAATTGAACATTCCCTTGTTTTCCGGATAATCTACCTTATCTGTAGTATACCACATAACCAGTCACAACAAGGTGGAAAAGAGGTGGGACGCCACACTCTATTTCACACCAGACATTTGGAACTTTACTATATATATTTTTCAAATCTTTTTACTACGTTTTTTCCAAAGTTTTTTTTTTTTTTTTTTCCAACATTGTACAGGTGCAGGAAGATTTTTTCTGACCTGTTATCATTCTGACATATATTTTACCTGTAATAAAAGGTGTTTTTTGTTTTTGCATCTTCCTTCGTTTCAATTTATATATTTTTCTTTTTTCACAAGAATAAATGTCAAATTAATTTTACCAATACAGTACTGTGATTTCCCCTTTATTCAAATCACCCATTTATTTATTTTATATGCATGCAGGCGCAGTTGGGTAATTTCCTTGACATATGCTAATCCTTGGAGGCATTTGGGTTTAGCCTCTCACTCGTACTGCTGCCACCCCCGTACTACCCATATAAGTGGAGCGTTGATCACATTTGCGAGATTAGGTGAAAATATATCAGTTACATTTGGAAGCAGAAGCAGATTCAGCCTGTGTGCTGAAGTGTTTTGTCATGCCATTATAGAAACACAGTTTACAATAGGCATTAGGTACCTGCGGCTCTAGAGCTATTATTGAACTGCAACTCCCAGCATGCTTTGCCAGGCTATACAATTTTAAATAAGCTGCTACGGTATCACTGGTATAGGACATCTTCACTTTGTACTTGAGTGTTCTGACGGTAGTAAGCAGGAGTCAGCAAAGCCTTCAGGTTCATTCCCTTTTGTTGCAAATCTCTTATAGGATGCTGTTACATTTATAAGAGTGAAAACCTTCAGCTAAGGAGATTAACAATCACCCCACAGATGGAACAAAAAAATAAAAGAATAAGTGTAACCTGAAAATATCAGCTGAAGCAGTCAAGTTTAGATATTACAGGAATAAGAAATAAAAATGTGTCTGAATCAGAGGTTTGCAAGGGTAATGAAAATCATAAAAAGAGAAGCTGATTGATTAAGGACTGAAGATTAGTCTGAATAGGAAATATGTGATAAGAGTGAAAGCCAAAAAGAAAAAGTGAATTTGGACAGATGCAAACAGGCTACATATGTGGTATACACACCATGGGCCTGCTTTTAATGGTGGATGGAGCTAGTGAGTCTTTTGCAAACTGCAAATTTGTTGCACTGTGACTACACACCTTGGTGTAGCCTCGTCTGCAGCTGACTCTCACTGTCCTGGAAATGAGGGTTACTGGGTGTCAACTACTTTGCGAACGAAAGAAAAAGATGCATTTTGTTGAGTGTGGTGGACATGGCTCATAACAGCATGGAATAGGACTTTGCACTATTATTAGGGGAGCGTATTATGAAGGGACTACGCTTTCAGAGGGATCTTTTGTATACAGCATGGGGTATGGACAAATACCAATACGTATGATGACGCCTACAGGTGGAAAAACAGTGGGTGGTGCCAGGGGTGTATCTAGGGGCATGAGCAGCCCTGGCAAAGTAAGGGACTGGCGCCCCCACAGGACACCCCCCCTTCCCTCAAGGGGCACAGAGTGGGAGTTCCAGGGAGGTGGTGCAGGCAGAGACACTGAGGGTGGAATTTTAGGTAGGGTGAGGGTAAGGACACTGAAGGGGAGTTATAGTGAGGGTGATGGTGGAGGGGTGCTGAGGGGGAGGTACAGGGAAGTTGAGGACAGGGATTCCGAGGGGGAGTTACAGGATGGGGTGAGGGCTGGGGCGCTGAGGAGGGAGGTACAGGAGGTGGTGAGGACAGGGATGCTGAGGGGGAGTTACAGGGAGGGTGAGGGCAGGTATGCTGAGGGGGGAGTTACAGGGAGGGTGAGGGCAGGCATGCTGAGGGGGGAGTTACAGTGAGGGTGTGGGCAGGCATGCTGAGGGGGGTGTTACAGGGAGGGTGAGGGCAGGTATGCTGAGGGGGGTGTTACAGGGAGGGTGAGGGCAGGTATGCTGAGGGGGGAGTTACAGGGAGGGTGAGGGCAGGTATGCTGAGGGGGGAGTTACAGGGAGGGTGAGGGCAGGTATGCTGGGGGGATTTACAGGGAGGGTGAGGGCAGGCATGCTGAGGGGGGTGTTACAGGAAGGGTGAGGGCAGGTATGCTGAGGGGGGTGTTACAGGGAAGGTGAGGGCATAAATTCTGAGAGGGGAGTTATAGGAAGGGTGAGGGCAGGTATGCTGAGGGGGGAGTTATAGGGAGGGTGGGAGCAGGCATGCTGAGGGGGGTGTTACAGGGAGGGTGAGGGCAGGTATGCTGAGGGGGGAGTTATAGGGAGGGCGGGAGCAGGTATGCTGAGGGGGGAGTTACAGGGAGGGTGAGGGCAGGTATGCTGAGGGGGGAGTTACAGGGAGGGTGAGGACAGGTATGCTGAAGGGGGAGTTACAGGTAGGGTGAGGGCAGGTATGCTGAAGAGGGAGTTATAGGAAGGGTGAGGGCAGGTATGCTGAGCGGGGAGTTACAGGGAGGGTGAGGGCAGGTATGCTGAGGGGGGAGTTACAGGGAGGGTGAGGGCAGGTATGCTGAGGGGGGAGTTATAGGGAGGGCGGAAGCAGGTATGCTGAGGGGGGAGTTACAGGGAGGGTGAGGGCCGGTATGCTGAGGGGGGAGTTACAGGGAGGGTGAGGACAGGTATGCTGAAGGGGGAGTTACAGGTAGGGCGAGGGCAGGTATGCTGAGGGGGGAGTTACAGGCAGGGTGAGGGCAGGTATGCTGAAGAGGGAGTTACAGGGAGGGTGAGGGCAGGTATGCTGAAGAAGGAGTTATAGGAACGGTGACGGCAGGTATGCTGAGCGGGGAGTTACAGGGAGGGTGAGGGCAGGTATGCTGAAGGGGGAGTTACAGGGAGGGTGAGGGCATGTATGCTGAGGGGGGAGTTACAGGCAGGGTGAGGGCAGGTATGCTGAGGGGGGAGTTACAGGCAGGGTGAGGGCAGGTATGCTGAAGAGGGAGTTATAGGAAGGGTGAGGGCAGGTATGCTGAGGGGGGAGTTACAGAGAGGGTGAGGGCAGGTATGCTGAGGGGGGAGTTACAGGGAGGGTGAGGGCAGGTATGCTTAGGGGGGATTTACAGGGAGGGTGAGGGCAGGCATGCTGAGGTGGGTGTTACAGGAAGGGTGAGGGCAGGTATGCTGAAGGGGGTGTTACAGGGAAGGTGAGGGCATAAATTCTGAGAGGGGAGTTATAGGAAAGGTGTGGGCAGGTATGCTGAGGGGGGAGTTATAGGGAGGGTGGGAGCAGGCATGCTGAGGGGGGTGTTACAGGGAGGGTGAGGGCAGGTATGCTGAGGGGGGAGTTACAGGGAGGGTGAGGGCACGTATGCTGAGGGGGGTGTTACAGGAAGGGTGAGGGCAGGTATGCTGAGGGGGGAGTTATAGGGAGGGTGGAAGCAGGTATGCTGAGGGGGGTGTTACAGGGAGGGTGAGGGCAGGTATGCTGAGGGGGGAGTTACAGGGAGGGTGAGGGCAGGTATGCTGAGGGGGGAGTTACAGGGAGGGTGAGTGCAGGCATGCTGAGGGGGGAGTTACAGGGAGGGTGAGGGCAGGCATGCTGAGGGGGGTGTTACAGGGAGGGTGAGGGCAGGTATGCTGAGGGGGGAGTTACAGGGAGGGTGAGGGCAGGTATGCTGAGGGGGGAGTTACAGGGAGGGTGAGGGCAGGTATGCGGGGGGGATTTACAGGGAGGGTGAGGGCAGGCATGCTGAGGGGGGTGTTACAGGAAGGGTGAGGGCAGGTATGCTGAGGGGGGTGTTACAGGGAAGGTGAGGGCATAAATTCTGAGAGGGGAGTTATAGGAAGGGCGAGGGCAGGTATGCTGAGGGGGGAGTTATAGGGAGGGTGGGAGCAGGTATGCTGAGGGGGGTGTTACAGGGAGGGTGAGGGCAGGTATGCTGAGGGGGGAGTTACAGGGAGGGTGAGGGCAGGTATGCTGAAGGGGGAGCTACAGGGAGGGCGAGGGCAGGTATGCTGAGGGGGGAGTTACAGGCAGGGTGAGGGCAGGTATGCTGAAGAGGGAGTTACAGGGAGGGTGAGGGCAGGTATGCTGAAGAGGGAGTTATAGGCAGGGTGAGGGCAGGTATGCTGAAGAGGGAGTTACAGGGAGGGTGAAGGCAGGTATGCTGAAGAGGGAGTTATAGGAAGGGTGTGGGCAGGTATGCTGAGGGGGGAGTTACAGGGAGGGTGAAGGCAGGTATGCTGAAGAGGGAGTTATAGGAAGGGTGTGGGCAGGTATGCTGAGGGGGGAGTTACAGAGAGGGTGAGGGCAGGTATGCTGAGGGGGGAGTTACAGGGAGGGTGAGGGCAGGTATGCTGAGGGGGGATTTACAGGGAGGGTGAGGGCAGGCATGCTGAGGTGGGTGTTACAGGAAGGGTGAGGGCAGGTATGCTGAAGGGGGTGTTACAGGGAAGGTGAGGGCATAAATTCTGAGAGGGGAGTTATAGGAAGGGTGAGGGCAGGTATGCTGAGGGGGGAGTTATAGGGAGGGTGGGAGCAGGCATGCTGAGGGGGGTGTTACAGGGAGGGTGAGGGCAGGTATGCTGAGGGGGGAGTTACAGGGAGGGTGAGGGCACGTATGCTGAGGGGGGTGTTACAGGAAGGGTGAGGGCAGGTATGCTGAGGGGGGAGTTATAGGGAGGGTGGAAGCAGGCATGCTGAGGGGGGTGTTACAGGGAGGGTGAGGGCAGGTATGCTGAGGGGGGAGTTACAGGGAGGGTGAGGGCAGGTATGCTGAGGGGGGAGTTACAGGGAGGGTGAGTGCAGGCATGCTGAGGGGGGAGTTACAGGGAGGGTGAGGGCAGGCATGCTGAGGGGGGTGTTACAGGGAGGGTGAGGGCAGGTATGCTGAGGGGGGAGTTACAGGGAGGGTGAGGGCAGGTATGCTGAGGGGGGAGTTACAGGGAGGGTGAGGGCAGGTATGCGGGGGGGATTTACAGGGAGGGTGAGGGCAGGCATGCTGAGGGGGGTGTTACAGGAAGGGTGAGGGCAGGTATGCTGAGGGGGGTGTTACAGGGAAGGTGAGGGCATAAATTCTGAGAGGGGAGTTATAGGAAGGGCGAGGGCAGGTATGCTGAGGGGGGAGTTATAGGGAGGGTGGGAGCAGGTATGCTGAGGGGGGTGTTACAGGGAGAGTGAGGGCAGGTATGCTGAGGGGGGAGTTACAGGGAGGGTGAGGGCAGGTATGCTGAAGGGGGAGTTACAGGGAGGGCGAGGGCAGGTATGCTGAGGGGGGAGTTACAGGCAGGGTGAGGGCAGGTATGCTGAAGAGGGAGTTACAGGGAGGGTGAGGGCAGGTATGCTGAAGAGGGAGTTATAGGCAGGGTGAGGGCAGGTATGCTGAAGAGGGAGTTACAGGGAGGGTGAAGGCAGGTATGCTGAAGAGGGAGTTATAGGAAGGGTGTGGGCAGGTATGCTGAGGGGGGAGTTACAGAGAGGGTGAGGGCAGGTATGCTGAGGGGGGAGTTACAGGGAGGGTGAGGGCAGGTATGCTGAGGGGGGATTTACAGGGAGGGTGAGGGCAGGCATGCTGAGGTGGGTGTTACAGGAAGGGTGAGGGCAGGTATGCTGAAGGGGGTGTTACAGGGAAGGTGAGGGCATAAATTCTGAGAGGGGAGTTATAGGAAGGGTGAGGGCAGGTATGCTGAAGGAGGAGTTACAGGGAGGGTGAGGGCAGGTATGCTGAGGGGGGAGTTATAGGGAGGGTGGGAGCAGGCATGCTGAGGGGGGTGTTACAGGGAGGGTGAGGGCAGGTATGCTGAGGGGGGAGTTATAGGGAGGGTGGAAGCAGGTATGCTGAGGGGGGAGTTACAGGGAGGGTGAGGGCAGGTATGCTGAGGGGGGTGTTACAGGGAAGGTGAGGGCAGGTATGCTGAGGGGGGAGTTATAGGGAGGGTGGAAGCAGGTATGCTGAGGGGGGTGTTACAGGGAGGGTGAGGGCAGGTATGCTGAGGGGGGAGTTATAGGGAGGGTGGGAGCAGGTATGCTGAGGGGGGTGTTACAGGGAGGGTGAGGGCAGGTATGCTGAGGGGGGAGTAATAGGAAGGGTGGAAGCAGGTATGCTGAGGGGGGTGTTACAGGGAGGGTGAGGGCAGGTATGCTGAGGGGGGAGTTATAGGAAGGGTGAGGGCAGGTATGCTCAGTGGGGAGTTACAGGGAGGGTGAGGGCAGGTATGCTGAGGGGGGAGTTACAGGGAGGGTGAGGGCAGGTATGCTGAAGGGGGAGTTACAGGGAGAGTGAGGGCATAAATGCTGAGAGGGGAGTTACAGGAAGGGTGAGGGCAGGTATGCTGAAGGGGGAGTTACAGGAAGGATGAGGGCAGGTATGCTGAAGGGGGAGTTACAGGGAGGGTGAGGGCAGGTATGCTGAAGGGGGAGTTACAGGGAGGGTGAGGGCAGGTATGCTGAAGGGGGAGTTACAGGGAGGGTGAGGGCAGGAATGCTGAATGGGGAGTTACAGGAAGGGAGAGGGCAGGGATGCTGAGGGGGAGTTACAGGGAGGGTGAGGGCAGGTATGCTGAAGGGGGAGTTACAGGGAGGGTGAGGGCAGGTATGCTGAAGGAGGAGTTACAGGGAGGGTGAGGGCAGGTATGCTGAGGGGGGAGTTACAGGGAGGGTGAGGGCAGGTATGCTGAAGGGGGAGTTACAGGGAGGGTGAGGGCAGGTATGCTGAAGAGGGAGTTATAGGAAGGGTGAGGGCAGGGAGTCACAGGTAAGGGACACACAAAGGTGCAGTGTGTTGTGGAGATGAAGCAAGGTAGAGAGCAGTAGGAGCTGGGAGGGATCTTATATTTCAGCTCTTCTGAAAACACTGGGCATGGACCAACCTGCAGCTACAGTGTCCAGGAGCCAGACACAGTGTGGAGCAAGCAGAGGTAAAGACAGCAGTTCACACGCAGCGGGCGGGTGGGCAGGCGTACTATGGGTCCTAGTTGATAACATACACGGGAGTATCAGGGGCCATCTCCAGAGTCACACCACGTGGGGAGCCAAGTGGAGCCGCTGATGAAAGAAAGCACTACAGCTTTGATAGCGCGGGCAGGTGAGAGTAGGGTACATCCATTTGAGTTGATTACTAGACCAAGGCCACTGTATCTTGCCTGATCATTACAGCCGCCTCCTCCCTCTAGTGGGAAATCCGCCCCCCTGCAGTCACGGAAAGTGTTGATACACTAGTTCTGAGAGTCCTGGCTGCCGGAGCATGCTTTATGAGAGCTACTGTGTGTTTCTAACCCCTGGCCGCAGGTGGCACTGCCAAATGGCACCGCCAGGTGGCACCCCCTTCTTAACTGGCGCCCTTTTCAAGTGCCATCCTGGCCAATGTGTAGATATGCCCCTGGGTGGTGCACTAGTAGTCAGTTGCTTGTGGTTGCATTGTGACACACCCCATGTTGTGATACAAGTATTGTCATAAACTCTATTGTGGTACTGCTCATCTCCATACAGCAGGGGAGGGTGCAGTGTTCTGCTACATGCATGTCACTGACCTATTGGATAGATGTGCGACCAGCCAGATGCAACTGAGCCGCCAAGTCCCATACGGCTCAGCTTATGCAGAGTGTCTTTCTCGTCTGATTCTGAGTCTTAGACACAATGTGACATAACCACTTTATGAGACTATGCTGATTATTTTATTATGAGATACTTGTATATTTGTGTGTGAGTGAATCTATATACGAAACACAACAGTGCTTGCACTTGGCATGAGAAAAAAGATGCATCCACTGCATCTTAGCACTTTGTGGGGCCGATTCAGACCTGATCGCTAGGCTGCGTTTTCTCACAGCCTGCGATCAGATCTGAACTGCGCATGCGTATGCACCGCAATACGCAGGCGCTATGGACCGCAGCAATGGGGATCGCCGGTCAGAGACGGGATGGTGTAAAATTTCTGAACGCACCAATGATCACAAGGCGATTGACAGGAAGAGGGCGTTTGTGGGTGGCAACTAACCGTTTTCAAGGAGTGTCTGGAAAAACACAGGCATGTCCAAGCATTGGAAGGGAGGGTGTCTGATGTCAATTCCATTCCTGGACAGGCTGATGTGATCACAGCGGCTGAGTAAATCCTGGACTGCGCAGAGACCTGCACAAAATCAGTTTGTGCAGCTCTGCTACACATGCATTCACACACTTGCACAGCTAAAATACACTCCCCCTGTAGGCGGCGACTATATGATCACAGGGCTGCAAATATCGATGCCCAGAGATCAGGTCTGAATTACGCCCCCCCTCCCCGTATACTGATTCAGTCCTAGCTGCACACAGATTTACAAGTGCAAGCCGATTCACGTAGCACCTGGTGCGCCAGGATGGGCTGTTTGGCGCTACTTCAGCAATTATGTATGAGGACACATCTGTAAGTCTGCCAGCAGGGTGACAAAATATAAGAAAAATATCTAAAAAATGTGTTCATAATCCGTTAACCTCTCCTCCCCAAATAATTGTATTCTTGTCATATCATATGCCGTTATAGCATGAGAAACAAAGAGATAAAGTGTGTGAGCCATAGCATTAATCTGTGTTCCAGCATTCATGTAATATAATCTGATCATTATCCTAATAAGAAACATGCAACGACCATACAAAAGCGTCATTCCATAGCGGCTCCTCATATTCTGTGCAGTACTGCACTATTTCCATACCACAAACAACATTCATGTTTTAAATACACTGTAAAGAAACATAGAAGACAAGCGTATCCATAAATACCAGCAAATAAATACTGCATCTGTTTCAGAGAATTCTATCACTTGGCCGACTCTCCCCACCTGATGGATTGTCCCCATGCTGACTTTATAAACATGCAATCTCTGCGGCACTACATATGGCCACCATAACAGCAAAATGTTATTTATTAATGTACATGTGCCACACATTTCCTTTGATTTATTTCTCTTTTTTTTATTAGGTAATGTTATGGAAAACAAGAATATTTGAAAAGCAATTACATATTATTTAAAGGAGGGGGTCATTGGTGTTTTATGTGTAGGCGGCAGTAGCAATTTATCATTGTTACAAAGCTGATTGTTGTTCTCATAAATAAATGGTTTCCATCAAAAGTTTTACATCACTGAAATATTCCTTTTAGTAACCCCTCTATTCATTAATATCTTTCATTTGATTTGCCAGCTATGAGCTTTGGGGATAGAGAGCAGAGAACTGGATTTATTTTTATTTTTCACATGAACTAGGTGATTTAAGTGAGGCACTGAAAATCGGATCCTTGTACCCCAAATCAATTTGACTATGAAATGCGTGTGCATAGGACGAGAACTGTGAATATGAAATGCGTGTGCGTAGGAAGAGGACTGTGAATATGAAATGTGTGTGCATAGGAAGAGGACTGTGAGTAAGAAATGTGTGTGCATAGGAAGAGGACTATGAATATGAAGTGCATGTGCATAGGAAGAGGACTGTGAATATGAAGTGCATGTGCATAGGAAGAGAACTGTGAATGTGAAATGTGTGTGCATAGGAAGATGACTGTGAATATGAAATGCGTGTGCGTAGGAAGAGGACTGTGAATATGAAATGCATGTGCATAGGAAGAGAACTGTGAATATGAAATGTGTGTGCATAGGAAGAGGACTGTGAATATGAAATGCGTGTGCGTAGGAAGAGGACTGTGAATATGAAATGTGTGTGCATAGGAAGAGGATTGTGAATATGAAATGCGTGTGCGTAGGAAGAGGACTGTGAATATGAAATGTGTGTGCATGGGAAGAGGATTGTGAATATGAAATGCGTGTGTAGTAAGAGGACTGTGAATATGAAATGTGTGTGCGTAGGAAGAGGACTGTGAATATGAAATGTGTGTGCATAGGAAGAGGACTGTGAGTAAGAAATGTGTGTGCATAGGAAGAGTACTATGAATATGAAGTGCGTGTACATAGGAAGAGGACTGTGAATATGAAGTGCATGTGCATAGGAAGAGAACTGTGAATATGAAATGTGTGTGCATATGAAGAGGACTGTGAATATGAAATGCGTGTGCGTAGGAAGAGGACTGTGAATATGAAATGTGTGTGCATAGGAAGAGGACTGTGAGTAAGAAATGTGTGTGCATAGGAAGAGTACTATGAATATGAAGTGCGTGTACATAGGAAGAGGACTGTGAATATGAAGTGCATGTGCATAGGAAGAGAACTGTGAATATGAAATGTGTGTGCATATGAAGAGGACTGTGAATATGAAAAGCGTGTGCGTAGGAAGAGGACTGTGAATATGAAATGTGTGTGCATAGGAAGAGGATTGTGAATATGAAATGCGTGTGCGTAGGAAGAGGACTGTGAATATGAAATGTGTGTGCATGGGAAGAGGACTGTGAATATGAAATGCATGTGCGTAGGAAGAGGACTGTGAGTAAGAAATGCGTGTGCATAGGAAGAGAACTGTGAATATGAAATGCGTGTGCATTGGAAGAGGACCATTAATATGAAATGCGTGTGCATAGGAAGAGAACTGTGAATATGAAAAACGTGTGCAGAGAAAGAGGACTGTGACTATGAAATGCGTGTGCATAGGAAGATGACTGTGACTATGAAATATGCGTGCATGTGAAGAGGACTGTGAATATGAAATGCGTGTGCGTAGGAAGAGGACTGTGAGTATGAAATGTGTGTGCATAGGAAGAGGATTGTGAATATGAAATGCGTGTGCGTAGGAAGAGGACTGTGAATATGAAATGTGTGTGCATGGGAAGAGGACTGTGAATATGAAATGCATGTGCGTAGGAAGAGGACTGTGAGTAAGAAATGCGTGTGCATAGGAAGAGAACTGTGAATATGAAATGCGTGTGCATTGGAAGAGGGCCGTTAATATGAAATGCGTGTGCATAGGAAGAGAACTGTGAATATGAAAAACGTGTGCAGAGAAAGAGGACTGTGACTATGAAATGCGTGTGCATAGGAAGATGACTGTGACTATGAAATACGCGTGCATAGGAAGAGGACTGTGAATATGAAATGCGTGTGCGTAGGAAGAGGACTGTGAATATGAAATGTGTGTGCATAGAAAGAGGGCTGTGAATATGAAATGCATGTGCGTAGGAAGAGGACTGTGAGTAAGAAATGCGTGTGCATAGGAAGAGAACTGTGAATATGAAATGCGTGTGCATTGGAAGAGGACCGTTAATATGAAATGCGTGTCCATAGGAAGAGAACTGTGAATATGAAAAACGTGTGCAGAGAAAGAGGACTGTGACTATGAAATGCGTGTGCATAGGAAGATGACTGTGACTATGAAATACGCGTGCATATGAAGAGGACTGTGAATATGAAATGCGTGTGCCTAGGAAGAGGACTGTGAATATGAAATGCATTGCGTCAATATCATAAATCTCACCTTCCAATATTGTACCCCGTAGCAGGACATACTCTAGAACCTGCATTTTTTTTCTTTCAAAATTAGAATTTTATAGAGATTGCACAAAACACAAATATATATTCACTATAAAACATATTCAACACTGTCATAGAATAAATAAAACAATCCTAAACAAAATAAATACATAAATAAATAAATAAGGAAAAAGGGGGTTAAAGTGGGAAAAGACCCAAAAGCCAAAGTACATCCAAATACATACATGAGAACACTTAGCATATTGCATAAAGTGATAGACAGAAAATAACACAGAACCAGGTACATACTAAATAACATGAATAGTATGAACCAGTATTACAGTCTAACCCCCAAGGCGGTTGAGGTGACCAAATAGTTACCCGCTGTAGCATGCTCTTTTCTGGAGTCTGCCCTATATTCACTACACCCAAACCATTTCATTAACGGGTTAGTAGCCTAGGAATAATAGATGACTCCCGCCATCTCAAAATCACAAGCAGCTTGCAGTTTAGCTTCTATAGCTACAATGTGGTTCCTCCTCCAATCGCCAGTGGTAGGCAGTGAGGGCCTTAGTGGCTATTAACATATGCTCCATCACATACAGAGGCTACATCCCCCTTGTAAAAATGAAATAACTCTGTTAGGGGCTTTGGGGTTACGTTAATCCCAGTCACCTTTAAACCTGCAATTTTTTTTTGGGGGGGGGGATGGGGGCAGCTGAGGCCTAAGGAAAACTCCCTCCCTGCTAAATATCCAAAGATTGCATCAGTGATCCTCAAGATTTTTTTTTTAAGTCTGTAAATCCAAGTCCACTTTGATCAATTGCCTCTGTGACTCATCATGGCCAAAGTGCATCCTCCAGCAGAATGTGACTTTATTCTGTGCCCTTATTAACTTAAAATAATCTGCCCAAAACAGTATATTAAGGAAAACAATGACATTTTACTGAAGAACAAACCTCCAAAAAGCTCTATAAAAGGGTTATTTATCATAATGTATATTCTTAAAGAGGGTGTAACTTTAAAACTATGGGTGTAAATAAGATTTTACTCACCGGTAAATCTATTTCTCGTAGTCCGTAGTGGATGCTGGGACTCCGTAAGGACCATGGGGATTAGCGGCTCCGCAGGAGACTGGGCACAACTAAAGAAAGCTTTAGGACTACCTGGTGTGCACTGGCTCCTCCCACTAAGACCCTCCTCCAGACCTCAGTTAGGATACTGTGCCCGGAAGAGCTGACACAATAAGGAAGGATTTTGAATCCCGAGTAAGACTCATACCAGCCACACCAATCACACCGTATAACTCGTGATACTATACCCAGTTAACAGTATGAAATATAACTGAGCCTCTCAACAGATGGCTCAACAATAACCCTTTAGTTAGGCAATAACTATAAACAAGTATTGCAGACAATTCGCACTTGGGATGGGCGCCCAGCATCCACTACGGACTACGAGAAATAGATTTACCGGTGAGTGAAATCTTATTTTCTCTGACGTCCTAAGTGGATGCTGGGACTCCGTAAGGACCATGGGGATTATACCAAAGCTCCCAAACGGGCGGGAGAGTGCGGATGACTCTGCAGCACCGAATGAGCAAACTCTAGGTCCTCCTCAGCCAGGGTATCAAACTTGTAGACTCTTACAAAAATGTTTTAACCCGACCAAGTAACAGCTCGGCAAAGTTGTAAAGCCGAGACCCCTCGGGCAGCCGCCCAAGAAGAGACCACTTTCCTTGTGCAATAGGCTTTTACAGATTTAGGGTGCGGCAGTCCAGCCGCAGAATGTGCAAGTTGAATCGTGCTACAGATCCAGCGAGCAATCGTCTGCTTAGAAGCAGGAGCACCCAGCTTGTTGGGTGCATACAGGAGAAATAGCGAGTCAGTTTTCCTGACTCCAGCTGTCCTGGAAACATATACTTTTCAGGTCCCTGACTACGTCCAGTAACTTGGAATCCTCCAAGTCCCAAGTAGCCGCAGCACCACAATAGGTTGGTTCACATGAAAAACTGATACCACCTTAGGAAGGAATTGGGAACGAGTCCTCAATTCCGCCTTATCCATATAAAATACAGATAAGGGCTTTTGTATGACAAAGCCGCCAATTCTGATACACGCCTGGCCGACGCCAAGGCCCACAGAATGACCACTTTCCACGTGATGCATTATAGCTCCACGGATTTAAGTGGCTCAACCCAATACGACTTCAGGAAATCCAACACCACGTTGAGATCCCACGGTGCCACTGGAGGCACAAACGGGGGCTGACTATGCAGCACTCCCTTAACAAAAGTCTGAACTTCAGGCAGTGAAGCCAGTTCAATTTTGGAAGAAAATCGATAGAGCCGAAATCTGGACCTTAATGGAACCCAATTTTAGGCCCATAGTCACCTCTGACTGTAGGAAGAGCAGAAATCGACCTAGCTGAAATTTCTCCTTTGGGGCCTTCCTGGCCTCACAGTACGCAACATATTTCCGCCATATGCGGTGATAATGGTTTGCGTTCACTTCTTTCCTAGCTTTAAATAGCGTAGGGATAACTTCCTCCGGAATTCCCTTTTCCTTCAGGATCCGGCGTTCAACCGCCATGCCGTCAAATGCAGCCGCGGTACGTCTTGGAACAGACAGGCCCCCTGCTGCAGCAGGTCCTGTCTGAGCGGCAGAGGCCATGGGTCCTCTGAGATCATTTCTTGGAGTTCTGGTTACCAAGCTGTTCTTGGCCAACCCGGAACAATGAGTATAGCTCTTACTCCTCTCCTTCTTATTATTCTCATTACCCTGAGTAAGAGAGGCAGAGAAGGGAACACATACACCGACTGGTACACCAACGGTGTTACCAGAGCGTCCACAGCTATCGCCTGAGGGTCCTTGACCTGGCGCAATATCTTTGTAACTTTTAGTTGAGGCGGGACTCCATCATGTCCACCTGTGGCCTTTCCCAACGGTGTACAATCATTTGGAAGACTTCTGGATGAAGTCCCCACTCTCCCGGGTGGAGGTCGTGTCTTCTGAGAAAGTCTGCTTCTCAGTTGTCCACTCCAGGAATGAACACTGCTGACAGTGCTAACACATGATTTTCCGCCCATCGGAGAATCCTTGTGGCTTCTGCCATCGCCATCCTGCTTCTTGTGCCGCCCTGTCGGTTTACATGAGCGACCGCCGTGATGTTGTCTGACTGGATCAGCACCGGCCAGTGTTGAAGCAGGGGTCTAGCCTGACTTAGGGCATTGTAAATGGCCCTTAGTTCCAGAATATTTATGTGTAGGGAAGTCTCCTGACTTTTCCATAGCCTTGGAAGTTTCTTCCCTGTGTGACTGCCACCCAGCCTCGAAGGCTGGCATCCGTGGTCACCAGGACCTAGTCCTGTATGCCGAATCTGCGGCCCCCTAGAAGATGAGCACTCTGCAGCCACCACAATAGCGACACCCTGGCCCTTGGAGACAGGGTTATCCGCCGATGCATCTGAAGATGCGACCCGGACCACTTGTCCAACAGATCCCACTGGAAAATCCTTGCATGGGACCTGGCGAATGGAATTTCTTCGTAAGAAGCTACCATCTTTCCCAGGGCTTGCGTGCATTGATGCACCGACACCTGTATACGTATTAGGAGGTCTCTGTCTAGAGACGACAACTCCTTGGACTTCTCCTCCGGGAGAAACCCTTTTTATCCTGTTCTGTGTCCAGAACCATACCCAGGAACAGTAGACGCGTCGTAGGAACCAGCTGCGACTGTGGAATATTCAGAATCCAGCCGTGCTGTTGTAGCACTTCCCGAGATAGTGCTAATCCGACGAACAACTGCTCCCTGGACCTCGCCTTTATAAGGAGATCGTCCAAGTACGGGATAATTATTTCAGCCATTACCTTGGTAAATACCTCGGTGCCGGGGACAGACCAACGGCAACGTCTGGAATTGGTAATGACAATCCTGTACCACAATTTTGAGGTACTCCTGGTGAAGAGGGTAAATAGGGACATGCAGGTAAGCATCCTTGATGTCCAGTGATACCATGAAATTCTCCAGGCTTGCAATAATCGCCCTGAGCGATTCCATTTTGAACTTGAACCTTCGTATATAAGTGTTCAAGGCTTTCAATTTTAGAATGGGTCTGACCGAACCGTCTGGTTTCGGTACCACAACATTTTGGAATAGTAACCCCGGCCTTGTTGACGGAGGGGTACCTTGATTTCACCTGCTGGAAGTACAGCTTGTGAATTGCCGCCAGTACTACCTTTCTCCGAGGGCAGCAGGCAAGGCTGATGTGAGGTAACGGCGAGGGGGAGTCGCCTCGAACTCCAGCCTGTATCCCTGTGATACTATTTGCAGAACCTAGGGATCCACCTGTGGGCAAGCCCACTGGTCCCTGAAGTTCCAGAGACGCGTCCCTACCGCACCTGTCTCCACCTGTGGAGCCCCAGCGTCATGCGGTGGACTCAGAGGAAGCGGGGGAAGATTTTTGATCCTGGGAACTGGCTGCTGGTGCAGCTTTTTCCTTCTTCCCTTGTCTCTGTGCAGAAAGGAAGCGCCTTTGACCCGCTTGCTTTTCTGAAGCCGAAAGGACTGTACCTGAAAATACGGTGCTTTCTTAGGCTGTGAGGAAACCTGAGGTAACATTTTTTCTTCCCAGCTGTTGCTGTGGATACGAGGTCCCAGAGACCATCCACAAACAATTCCTCACCCTTATAAGGCAGAATCTCCATGTGCCTTTTACAGGCAGCATCACCTGTCCACTGCCGGGTTTCTAATACCCTCCTGGCAGAATGGACATTGCATTAATTCTGGATGCCAGCCGGTAAATATCCCTCTGTGCATCCTTTATATATAAGACGACGTCTTTAATATGCTCTATGTTAGCAAAATATTATCCCTGTCTTAGAGTATTAATATTATCTGACAGGGTATCAGACCACGCTGCAGCAGCACTATTTATGCTGAGGCAATTGCAGGTCTCTGTATATAACCTGAGTGTGTATATACAGACTTCAGGGTAGCCTCCTGCTTTTTATCAGCAGGCTCCTTCAAGGTGGCCGTATCCTAAGACGGCAGTGCCACCTTTTTTGACAAACGTGTGAGCGCCTTATCCACCCTAAGGGATATCTCCCAACGTGACCTATCCTCTGGCGGGAAAGGGTACGCCATCAGTAACTTTTTAGAAATTACCAGTTTCTTATCGGGGGAACCCACACTTCTTTACACACTTCATTCATTCATCTGATGGGGGAACAAAACACTGGCTGCTTTTTCTCCCCAAAAATAAAACCCCTTTTATGTGGTACTTTTATGTGGTAATTTTTCATTGCCGAGATCATGTAACGGATGTTCCTAGTGGATTGTGTATATGTCTCAACCTCGTCGACACTGGAGTCAGACTCCGTGTCGACATCTGTGTCTGCCATCTGAGGTAACGGGCGTTTTTTGAGACCCTGATGGCCTTTGAGACGCCTGGGCAGGCGCGGGCTGAGAAGCCGGCTGTCCCACAGCTGTTACGTCATCCAGCCTTTTATGTAAGGAGTTGACATTGTCGGTTAATACCTACCACCTATCCATCCACTCTGGTGTCGGCCCCGCAGGGGGCGACATCCCATTTATCGGCCTCTGCTCCGCCTCCACGTAACCTTCCTCATCCAACATGTCGACACAGCCGTACCGACACACCGCACACACACAGGGAATGCTCTGACTGAGGACAGGACCCCACAAAGTCCTTTGGGGAGACAGAGAGAGAGTATGCCAGCACACACCAGAGCGATATATAATGCAGGGATTAACACTATAACTGAGTGATTTTTCCCCCAATAGCTGCTTGTATACATATATTGCGCCTAAATTTAGTGCCCCCCCTCTCTTTTTAACCCTTTGAGCCTGAAAACTACAGGGGAGAGCCTGGGGAGCTGTCTTCCAGCTGCACTGTGCAGAGAAAATGGCGCCAGTGTGCTGAGGGAGAAGCCCCGCCCCTTTTTCGGCTGACTTTTCTCCCGCTTTTTTATGGATTCTAGCAGGGGTAATTTATCACATATATAGCCCTGGGACTATATATTGTGATGATTTGCCAGCCAAGGTGTCTTATATTGCCCTCAGGGCGCCCCACCCCCAGCGCCCTGCACCCATCAGTGACCGGAGTGTGAGGTGTACATGAGGAGGAATGGCGCACAGCTGCAGTGCTGTGCGCTACCTTGGTGAAGACCGAAGTCTTCTGCCGCCGATTTTCCGGACTCTTCATGCTTCTGGCTCTGTAAGGGGGACGGCGGCGCGGCTCCGGGAACGAACACCAAGGTCGGATCCTGCGGTCGATCCCTCTGGAGCTAATGGTGTCCAGTAGCCTAAGAAGCCCAAACTACCACCTGTTAGGTAGGTTCGCTTCTTCTCCCCTTAGTCCCTCGCTGCAGTGAGTCTGTTGCCAGCAGATCTCACTGTAAAATTAAAAACCTAAATATACTTTCTTTCTAGGAGCTCAGGAGAGCCCCTAGTGTGCATCCAGCTCGGCCGGGCACAAGAATCTAACTGAGGTCTGGAGGAGGGTCTTAGTGGGAGGAGCCAGTGCACACCAGGTAGTCCTAAAGCTTTTTTGGTCCTTACGGAGTCCCAGCATCCACTTAGGACGTCAGAGAAAAAAAGATTCTAAAAACATTTTTTAAATCAGCACAGAAAATACATAGATAATAGCACCTGAGATGCCCTGTGACAAAATATTTACCAGTGAAACATAGCCCTGGAAGAAATACCCTT
The DNA here is from genome assembly GCF_028390025.1 of Pseudophryne corroboree. Taxonomy (NCBI): domain Eukaryota; kingdom Metazoa; phylum Chordata; class Amphibia; order Anura; family Myobatrachidae; genus Pseudophryne; species Pseudophryne corroboree. The sequence continues at coordinate 1,023,181,617 of NC_086444.1, forward strand.
TAATGCAATGGTTCACTATAAGCAGGGGCGTAGCCAGAACTTTGTGGGCCCTATAGCTACATTTTGAAGGGCCCCCCGTCCCAATGCTTCTAGACAGACACTTCTCTGCAGCAGTTGTTACTTTTATGCTCTATAATAGTGCCCTAGTTCATTTTCTGAACCACAGTTGAGCCTTATTTAATGGTATGCCCCATAGTAGTGCCCTAGTTTCTTTTATGAATAGCAGTAGTGCTTAAGTTAACCCTATGTCACATTTCAGAGCTGCCAGTATACATTATGCCGCACAGTACCCCCAATTCACATTATGATATATAGTGCTCCCCATTCATATTGTGCCTCATTACAGTGCCCTGGTTCATATTATATAACATTAAAATTCATTTCTCTGACGTCCTAGTGGATGCTGGGGACTCCGTAAGGACCATGGGGGATAGACGGGCTCCGCAGGAGACTGGGCACTCTACAAGAAAGATTTGGTACTATCTGGTGTGCACTGGCTCCTCCCTCTATGCCCCTCCTCCAGACCTCAGTTGGATTTCTGTGCCCGGCCGAGCTGGATGCACACTAGGGGCTCTCCTGAGCTCCTAGAAAGAAAGTATATGTTAGGTTTTTTATTTTACAGTGAGACCTGCTGGCAACAGGCTCACTGCAACGAGGGACTAAGGGGAGAAGAAGCGAACCTCCCTGCTTGCAGCTAGCTTGGGCTTCTTAGGCTACTTGACACCATTAGCTCCAGAGGGATCGACCGCAGGACCCGTCCTTGGTGTTCGTTCCCGGAGCCGCGCCGCCGTCCCCCTTACAGAGCCAGAAGCAAGAAGATGGTCCGGAAAATCGGCGGCAGAAGACTTCAGTCTTCACCAAGGTAGCGCACAGCACTGCAGCTGTGCGCCATTGCTCCTCATACACACTTCACACTCCGGTCACTGAGGGTGCAGGGCGCTGGGGGGGGGGCGCCCTGAGCAGCAATAAAATCACCTTGGCTGGCAAAATAACCACAATATATAGCCCCAGAGGCTATATATGTGGTAATTACCCCTGCCAGAATACAGAAAAAAGCGGGAGAAAAGTCCGCCGAAAAAGGGGCGGAGCCATCTCCCTCAGCACACTGGCGCCATTTCTCCCTCACAGTTCCGCTGGAAGGAAGCTCCCTGACTCTCCCCTGCAGTCTACACTACAGAAAAGGGTAAAAAAGAGAGGGGGGGCACTAAATTTTGGCACAGTAAATATTATAGCAGCTATAGGGGACATAATTCAGTTAGTCCCTGCATTATATAGCGCTCTGGTGTGTGCTGACATACTCTCTCTCTGTCTCCCCAAAGGGCTTTTGTGGGGTCCTGTCTCCTTTAAGAGCATTCCCTGTGTGTGTGCGGTGTGCCGGTACGGCTGTGTCGACATGTTTGATGAGGAGGCTCATGTGGAGGCGGAGCAGATGCCTATAAATGTGATGTCACCCCCTGCGGGGCAGACACCTGAGTGGATGGACTTATGGAAGGAATTACGTGCAAGTGTCGACTCCTTACATAAAAAATTTGACGACATGCCAAATGCGGGACAGCCGGCTTCTCAGCTCGTGCCTGCCCAGACAATTCAAAGGCCATCAGGGGCTCTGAAACGCCCACTACCTCAGATGGCAGACACAGATGTCGACACGGATACTGATACCAGTGTCGACGACGATGAGTCAAATTTAATGTCCACTAGGACCATTTGTTGCATGATTGAGGCAATGAAAGAGGTGTTACACATTTCTGATATAAACCCAGGTACCTCAAAAAAGGGTATTATGTTTGGGGAGAAAAAACTACCAATAGTTTTTCCCCCATCTGAAGAATTAAATGAAGTGTGTGAAGAAGCGTGGGCTTTCCCCCGATAAAAAATTGGTGATTTCAAAAAAATTACTAATGGCGTTCCCTTTCTCGCCAGAGGATAGGTCACGTTGGGAAACTCCACCAAGGGTGGATAAAGCGCTCACACGTTTGTCTAAAAAGGTGGCACTACCGTCTCCGGATACGGCCGCCCTAAAGGAACCTGCTGATAGAAAGCAGGAGGCTATCCTAAAGTCTATATATACACACACTGGTGTTATACTGAGACCAGCTATTGCTTCAGCGTGGATGTGCAGTGCTGCTGCTGCTTGGTCAGATTCCCTGTCGGAAAATATTGACACCCTAGACAGGGACACTATATTGCTAACCGTAGAGCATATAAAAGACTCAGTCTTGTACATGAGAGATGCACAGAGGGAGATCTGCCGGCTGGCATCTAGAATAAGTGCATTGTCCATTTCTGCTAGGAGAGGCTTATGGACTCGGCAGTGGACAGGGGATGCAGATTCTAAAAGGCACATGGAAGTTTTGCCTTATAAGGGTGAGGAGTTATTCGGGGATGGTCTCTCAGATCTTGTTTCCACAGCAACAGCTGGGAAGTCAGCATTTTTGCCCCATGTCCCCTCACAGCCTAAGAAAGCGCCGTATTATCAGGTACAGTCCTTTCGACCCCAGAAAAACAGGCGGGGAAAAGGCGGGTCCTTTTTGTCTAGAGGCAGAGGAAGGGGAAAAAAGCTGCAACACACAGCAGGTTTCCAGGAACAAAAGTCCTCCCCCGCTTCTTCCAAATCCGCCGCATGACGGTGGGGCTCCACAGGCGGAGCCAGGTACGGTGGGGGGCCGCCTCAAAAATTTCAGCGATCAGTGGCTTCGCTCACGGGTGGATCCCTGGATCCTTCAAGTAGTATCTCAGGGGTACAAGCTGGAATTCGAGGCGCCTCCCCCCCCCGCCGTTTCCTCAAATCGGCCTTACCGACAACTCCCTCGGGCAGGGAGGCTGTACTAGAGGCAATTCACAAGCTGTATTCCCAGCAGGTGATAGTCAAGGTACCCCTACTTCAACAAGGACGGGGTTACTATTCCACACTGTTTGTGGTACCGAAACCGGACGGTTCGGTGAGACCCATTTTAAATTTGAAATCCTTGAACACATACATAAAAAGATTCAAGTTCAAGATGGAATCGCTCAGGGCGGTTATTGCAAGCCTGGACGAGGGGGATTACATGGTATCCCTGGACATCAAGGATGCTTACCTGCATGTCCCAATTTACCTTCCTCACCAGGAGTACCTCAGATTTGTGGTACAGGATTGCCATTACCAATTCCAGACACTACCGTTTGGACTGTCCACGGCACCGAGGGTGTTTACCAAGGTAATGGCAGAAATGATGATACTCCTTCGAAAAAAGGGAGTTTTAATTATCCCATACTTGGACGATCTCCTAATAAAGGCGAGGTCCAGGGAGCAGTTACTGGTCGGAGTAGCACTATCTCGGGAAGTGCTACAACAGCATGGCTGGATTCTAAACATTCCAAAGTCACAACTGGTTCCTTCCACACGCTTACTGTTCCTGGGGATGATTCTGGACACAGAACAGAAAAAAGTGTTTCTCCCGCAGGAGAAAGCCAAGGAGCTGTCATCTCTAGTCAGAGACCTCCTAAAACCAAAACGGGTATCGGTGCATCACTGCACACGAGTCCTGGGAAAAATGGTGGCTTCATACGAAGCAATTCCATTCGGCAGGTTCCATGCAAGGACCTTCCAGTGGGACCTCTTGGACAAGTGGTCAGGATCGCATCTTCAGATGCATCAACTGATAACCCTGTCTCCAAGGACCAGGGTGTCTCTACTGTGGTGGCTGCAGAGTGCTCATCTTCTAGAGGGCCGCAGATTCGGCATACAGGACTTGGTCCTGGTGACCACGGATGCCAGCCTTCGAGGCTGGGGCGCAGTCACACAGGGAAGAAATTTCCAGGGACTTTGGTCAAGTCAGGAGTCGTCCCTACACATAAATATTCTGGAACTGAGGGCCATTTACAATGCCCTAAGTCAGGCAAGGCCCCTGCTTCAAAACCAGCCGGTTCTGATCCAATCAGACAACATCACGGCAGTCGCCCATGTAAACCGACAGGGCGGCACAAGAAGCAGGATGGCGATGGCAGAAGCCACAAGGATTCTCCGATGGGCGGAAAATCACGTACTAGCACTGTCAGCAGTGTTCATTCCGGGAGTGGACAACTGGGACGCAGACTTCCTCAGCAGACACGACCTACACCCGGGAGAGTGGGGACTTCATCCAGAAGTCTTCCTACTGTTGGTAAACCGTTGGGAAAGGCCACAGGTGGACATGATGGCGTCCCGCCTCAACAAAAAGCTAAAGAGATATTGCACCAGGTCAAGGGACCCTCAGGCGATAGCTGTGGACGCTCTAGTGACACCGTGGGTGTACCAGTTGGTTTATGTGTTCCCTCCTCTGCCTCTCATACCAAAGGTACTGAGAATAATAAGAAGGCGAGGAGTAAGAGCGATACTCGTGGTTCCAGATTGGCCAAGAAGAGCTTGGTACCCGGAACTTCAAGAAATGTTATCAGAGGACCCATGGCCTCTACCGCTCAGACAGGATCTGCTACAGCAGGGGCCCTGTCTGTTCCAAGACTTACCGTGGCTCCGTTTGACGGATGGCGGTTGAATTCCGGATCCTAAAGGAAAAGGGCATTCTGGAGGAAGTCATTCCTACGCTGATAAAAGCCAGGAAAGAAGTAACCGCAAACCATTATCACCGCATTTGGCGAAAATATGTTGCGTGGTGTGAGGCCAGGAAGGCCCCTACAGAGGAATTTCAGCTGGGTCGTTTTCTGCACTTCCTACAGTCGGGAGTGACTATGGGCCTGAAATTGGGTTCCATTAAGGTCCAGATTTCGGCTCTGTCGATTTTCTTCCAGAAAGAACTGGCTTCACTGCCTGAAGTTCAGACTTTTGTAAAGGGAGTGCTTCATATTCAGCCCCCTTTTGTGCCTCCTGTGGCACCTTGGGATGTCAATGTGGTGTTGAGTTTCCTAAAATCACATTGGTTTGAACCACTTAAAACTGTGGATCTGAAATATCTCACGTGGAAAGTGGTCATGTTATTGGCCTTGGCTTCGGCCAGGCGTGTGTCAGAATTGGCGGCTTTGTCATGTAAAAGCCCTTATCTGATTTTCCATATGGATAGGGCAGAATTGAGGACTCGTCCCCAGTTTCTCCCTAAGGTGGTATCAGCTTTTCACTTGAACCAACCTATTGTGGTGCCTGCGGCTACTAGGGACTTGGAGGATTCCAAGTTACTGGACGTAGTCAGGGCCTTGAAAATTTATGTTTCCAGGACGGCTGGGGTCAGGAAAACCGACTCGCTTTTTATCCTGTATGCACCCAACAAAATAGGTGCTCCTGCTTCTAAGCAGACTATTGCTCGCTGGATTTGTAGCACAATTCAGCTGGCGCATTCTGTGGCTGGATTGCCGCATCCTAAATCAGTGAAAGCCCATTCCACGAGGAAGGTGGGCTCATCTTGGGCGGCTGCCCGAGGGGTCTCGGCTTTACAACTTTGCCGAGCTGCAACTTGGTCAGGGGCAAACACGTTTGCTAAATTCTACAAATTTGATACCCTGACTGAGGAGGACCTTGAGTTCTCTCATTCGGTGCTGCAGAGTCATCCGCACTCTCCCGCCCGTTTGGGAGCTTTGGTATAATCTCCATGGTCCTTACGGAGTCCCCAGCATCCACTAGGACGTCAGAGAAAATAAGAATTTACTCACCGGTAATTCTATTTCTCGTAGTCCGTAGTGGATGCTGGGCGCCCATCCCAAGTGCGGATTGTCTGCAATACTTGTATATAGTTATTGCCTAACTAAAGGGTTATTGTTGAGCCATCTGTTGAGAGGCTCAGTTATATTTCATACTGTTAACTGGGTATAATATCACGAGTTATACGGTGTGATTGGTGTGGCTGGTATGAGTCTTACCCGGGATTCAAAATCCTTCCTTATTGTGTCAGCTCTTCCGGGCACAGTATCCTAACTGAGGTCTGGAGGAGGGGCATAGAGGGAGGAGCCAGTGCACACCAGATAGTACCAAATATTTCTTATAGAGTGCCCAGTCTCCTGCGGAGCCCGTCTATCCCCCATGGTCCTTACGGAGTCCCCAGCATCCACTACGGACTACGAGAAATAGAATTACCGGTGAGTTAATTCTTATTTTTATACCACACTACAATGAGCAGGTCCAGGAACATACCAAGATATATAGCAGGCCCCAAGGAAAAAGTTTGAAAGGACCCCTACGTACCACCCAATAACCAAAAATGTATATAACACATGTAACTTTGACAGGGAAGGTGGGCCCCTTACAGCTCTGGGCCCCATAGCAGCTGCATTGCCTGCACCTATGGTAGCTACGACCTTGACTATAAGCTATACTGTGAACCCCATCTAATCACCATCCTGTCTACCTCTATCTAAATGCTCAGTACGCTCCTTTTTTTCTACCTCTCCAAACTGTTGCTACTGTCATCTCCTCTACCACAGTCATGATGTTCCAATGATCGGTGTTCCAATATTAGTTACTGTTGATTTGGGAAAAAGTAATCGCCATTTAAGTGGTTAAGTTGTTTTTATAGTTTTATATTCTGTATTTTCAATATAAAGAAATGGGCTTTATTTTTTTATACCAACTTTTCTGCCATAGCTTGAACAAGCTCTAGTTTTTTGAAGAGACTCAAATCCTTCTTATTTTGTCCACTAAGAGTCCCACTATCATCTTCAGAAAACGTGAACCTGTACTGTACTCAGCGCTTTTATAGATATTCTTTTATGACATCTCTCCACTAGTTACTGAGCATTGTTTTATACAGTACATATGAAAGCTTTTCATAGAAGTATTGCTTGCTGCAGATCTCACTTTAATTCTTTTTTTTTTATAATTCCATATATCAGGGTAGAGCAGAGCAAGTTTTTTTTTTATATAATTTTTTTCGTCTTCTTACAGTTGCTGCTCAGATTCATTGTGTAATAATGATCTCATTAGTTCATAATGTTAGAATCAAACTAAGCCTTAGTGACTGCTAAACAATACATTTTTTACAAAGTGAGGGTTTTAATGGGATTTTGAAAACCATCTCGTTGATACTTGTTTAATGCAGTGTCTTCCTCTAGGCAAGGAAAACAGTATTGGATTGACAGCAAGTGTAAAATATTTCTGGTACACCTAAAAATTCTTTATCACTGCCAACTAATGGGTGGTGATGAGTAAGTATAATGAAAGTGAGATGAAGATCAACTTGATAAAGCACATTCAATTTAATTAGTACTGCAGTAATGGAGGTTTTTCATAGGCAGAAATCTAAGTCACATTTAGACTGAAGCGTCCTTTTAGCTAGTAGATGTTTATGGGATGGGCATACTGAATATTGGAACTGGCACAACAAAGAATATAATAATGCAGTACATTTGCTGGTATTATATTGTATGTGCATGTAGGGGCCAGTGCAGAGTAAGAAGTAAACTCGTGCTGACGTCCGTCGGTATATGCGCAGTAGCACTGCTGAGGGGTAAAGGAGGAAGCAATGTGATCACATATCTTCTGAGTGGTCGTTGTAATGGGATCCTATTGGAGCCACTCACCAATGGTACATCTGGCAGAATGAAGATTCCTTATTGCCGCTAATTGCCCCAGTAATGAATCTTTATTTTCGTATACTGGCTGCAAATTATAATTAATAGATCCCTAAAAGTTTTATTTAATAATTAGTCCACTTCTTTAAAACAACTTCAGCTCTTCTTTCATCATATAAGACACAACAGCAGAGCTGTAGCTCACTATATACATACAGATGGAGCCTCCGTTATCTTTGCTGGCTGAGGGCCTGGTGTGCATTCCTGGCGTGACTAGGCGGTCCGTCTGCCTAGTCACGCCGGGAGTGCACAGAGCCGCTTTCCATTGTAAGCATCTCTGTCTGGGAGCGCGCGCGCCCACCCAGACAGATACGCTCTCCATTCAAGTTCTCTCCATACGCTCTCCATTCTAATACGCCTAGTCACAGATGGAGCAAAGATAATGGAGGCTCCATCTGTACTATGATGTGTCCCACTCTGCTGCTGCTATCACGCATTCAATGACTCTCCAGCTGAAGGGGGCTACAAATGGGGGCTTGTGAGGAAGGACAGCTGTCAGCAGTGACAGTAGCAAATCACTGTGAAATGAGTGGAGAGAGATCTGTGCTACTTCAGTAGCCCTCTCTGTCCTACCTCCCTTGTGCTCCCTAACAGCTGGAGCCTGGAGGCCAGTGCTTCCTCTGTCTCAGGGAGTTACGTCACTGCATACAGTACTCAGAAACATGAATGGAAAAATAACATATTGTTGCCCATATACAGGCCTGTACATATCCCGAGGTGTGTATGTCTCTGCATTGACAGTATATACTGTACACCTTGTTTACGTCTTCATCATTAGATAGTGTCTACCCAGGGCTGTAACTAGGGATGTACAAGAGGTTCTGTTGCACATACCGATGCCGGGATCCCAGCGGGGAAGGGGGGGGATTGCAGCAAGCCCCTTGCGGGCTCGCTGCGCTCGCCACGCAGCGGGCTTGGTGGCGACCTGCAGTCGCCACGGGTTCTATTCCACTCTATGGGTGTCTTGGACTATTTCCACAAGTGGAAATAGTCCCTGTTGGTTGGCATGCCGACCGTCGGGATAGTGAGGGGGTGGAATGTTGGTGGAGGTCATGTGACCATCGGTCTCCCGACCGCCGGTCACATGAATACCACCTGTACTGTAAACCATTATAGAAAAGGTTCAGTCGTGTTTCTCAGTGTATGGGTGTCAATTGCCACTTCCCCCACGCCAGAGAGGAGAGGTGACATCCACCAGCCCTTGGTCCCGGCACCCACACAATGGATCTGGCAGGTGACTGGACCGGAGCATGCGCAGACGCAGTGGGGCAACTGTGCATGCGCAAACCCTCGGCTTGTATGGACTGCATCAGCTGCAGACCATAGAAGACAGATTGGACTGCGCGAAAGACAGAGAGTGGCTTCCTACAGGAAGACAGTTTTCTGCCTATCGCTGCCTGGTCTGGCAGTCCCAAAGGTAAGAAACACCTCCCATTGGGACTGCCTTTAGTGTATGTGACTGACAGGTAGGGCTTTCAATAGGAAGTCATTGCCAGTCACAGTGAAGCCAGTGTAGTCACGGACTGCACCTGGCTTTACTGACACTGAGTGGGGTGGCGGATTTTGCCTGGGGGTTGGGGGCTGATCAAGATACAACTTTTTGGGGGCCTTTCTATGTACCGTTTTTGGATAAAGTTGCCAACTTTGTAAGACTTTGAGATCCTTGTGGGGGAAGTGTAAGGGACAACTGTGAGGCACATGGAGCCGTGAATTGCGTCATTATGACTCTATCCTGATGCAAATTGCAACAATGAAGCTATTCACGTCGTCACATCCTTGTCCTCCTTACTGTAGAAGTTGATGGAATGTGATGGGGTTATCTAGTTCCCAGAAATCCAGCAGTCTCCCGGACATTCTGGGAGAGTAGGCAGGCATGTTTTATGTGTTATAGTTACAAGAGTTCCTGAGTCTATGGGGTATATGCAATTCCGGGCGTATTGCAGCAATTTTTCGCACGTTTTTAAATTCGACACAATTCGACCGTCAAATTCCGGCCGGCGGGTGCCGGAATTCGACATATTCAATAAAAAACGGATTCGACAGTCCCGCTGTCGAAAAACGGACCAATTGACGGATTTTGAATCGACTTTTCAGATGGTACAAAAAACGGTTAAAAAAAACGGTAAACCCCCCTCCTAAGCATAACCAGCCTCGGGCTCTTTGAGCCGGTCCTGGTTGCCAAAATACGGGGAAAAAAATGACAGGGGATCACCCGTATTTTAACAACCAGCGCCAGGCTCTGCGCCTGGTCCGGGTGCAAAAAATACGGGGGACAAAAAGAGTAGGGGTCCCCCGTATTTTTTGTACTAGCACCGGGCTCCACTAGCTGGACAGATAATGCCACAGCCGGGGGACACTTTTATACCGCTCCCTGCGGCCGTGGCATTAAATACCCAACTAGTCACCCCTGGCCGGGGTACCCTGGAGGAGAGGGGACCCCTTCAATCAAGGGGTCCCCTCCCAGCCACCCAAGGGCCAGGGGTGAAGCCCGAGGCTGTCCCCCCCCCATCCAAGGGCTGCGGATGGGGGGCTGATAGCCATGTGTAAAAATGAACGAATATTGTTTTTTGCAGAAGAACTACAAGTCCCAGCAAGCCTCCCCCGCAAGCTGGTACTTGGAGAACCACAAGTACCAGCATTCGGTGGGGAACGGGCCCGCTGGTACCTGTAGTTCTTCTGCAAAAAAATACCCAAATAAAAGCAGGACACGCACACCGTGAAAATACAACTTTATTTCACACATGCCGACACATACAGACTTGCCTATGTTGACACGCCGACTGCCACGTCTCCAAGGTCGAAGAATCCGGGGTACCTGAAAATAAAATTATATACTCACCTAAATCCAGTGTCCTGTGATATTTGTAATGCACGTACTTGGCAAAACAAAAAAACGCATACCCGATCCACACAGACTGAAAGGGGTCCCATGTTTACACATGGGACACCTTTCCCAGAATGCAGAGACCCCCCGTGACTGCTGTCACCGAAGCTCCCTTCAGCCAATCAGGGAGCGCCACGTCGTGGCACTCTCCTGATTGGCTGTATGCGCGTCTGAGCTGTCAGACGCGCATCGCACAGCACCTCCATTATCTTCAATGGTGGGAACTTTGCGGTCAGCGGTGAGGTCACCCGCGGTCAGCGGCTGACCGCGGGTAACCCCACCGCTGACCGCAATGTTCCCACCATTGAAACTAATGGAGGTGCTGTGCGATGCGCTGTCTGCCAGCTCAGACGCGCATAGGGAATCAGGAGAGTGCCAGGACGTGACGCTCCCTGATTGCCTGAAGGGACCTTCTGTGACAGGAGTCACAGGGGGTCTCAGCATTCGGGGAAAGGGGTCCCATGTGTAAACATGGGACCCCTTTCAGTCCGTGTGGATCGGGTAAATGCGTTTTTTTATTTTGCCAAGTACGTGGATTACAAATATCACAGGACACTGGATTTAGGTGAGTATAATTTTATTTTCAGGTACACCCCATGGATTCTACTTGGACAAGTGGACCGAACGTCGTGTCAACATAGGTAAGTATGTGTGTGTCGACGTGTACTTTCAAGGTGTGCGTGTCCTGTTTTTATTTGTTTATTTTTTTTGCAGAAGAACTACAGGTACCAGCGGGCCCGTTTCCCCCCGCATGCTGGTACTTGTGGTTCTCCAAGTACCAGCTTGCGGGGGAGGCTTGCTGGGACTTGTAGTTCTTCTGCAAAAACAATATTCTTTCATTTTACTCAAGGCTATCAGCCCCCCATCCGCAGCCCTTGGATGGTGGGGACAGCCTCGGGCTTCACCCCTGGCCCTTGGGTGGCTGGGGGGGGACCCCTTGATTGAAGGGGTCCCCACTCCTCCAGGGTACCCCGGCCAGGGGTGACTAGTTGGGTATTTAATGCCACGGTCGCAGGGAGCGGTATAAAAGTGTCCCCCGGCTGTGGCATTATCTGTCCAGCTAGTGGAGCCCGGAGCTGGTACAAAAAATACGGGGGACCCCTACTCTTTTTGTCCCCCGTATTTTTTGCACCAGGACCAGGCGCAGAGCCCCGGTGCTGGTTGTTAAAATACGGGGGATCCCCTGTAATTTTCGCCCTGTATTTTGGCAACCAGTACCGGCTCAAAGAGCCCGAGGCTGGTTATGCTTAGGAGGGGGGACCCCACGCAATTTTTTTTCGGGTTTTTAACCCATTTCATAAAAAAAATATATATATATTTAAAAAAATATATAAATAATACTTGTGCCTCCTAAATAGACAAACCAAGTACCTAATCCCTTCTAATATAAATAGATTTGCTATTAGCAATAAAAAAAACACCAAAAAAACATGTTTTTTAAAAAAATTATTACATTCCGCCAGCAAAGTGAGGCGGATTGAAAATGACGAATTTACTGTGAAAAAGCACTGTTGTCGAATTTACATTCTTCAATTGGATATACTTTTGTCGAAAAGCCGCATTTGTACCACTGCAGAAATGTCGAATTTGTCAAATGTCGAATTTCAAAAAGTCGAATTTGAAAAGTCCGTTTATTTGACGAAAAGTACTGTATTGCATTGTAGATTTTTTTTTTTTTGGCGAAAAAGTCCAGTTTTTCGAAATTTTCGGGAAATCGACCGCAATTGCATATACCCCTATATCTTTCAGCAGGACAGGTTGGTGATTTGAACACGTTTCTAAAAGAATTCAAACTGTTTATTAAACCAGTTTATAAAGAGAATTGTGTGGTTTCTGTTTGAGTTCTAATTTGTATGTTATCAGCTCTTCTCTATATAATCCTCTCTACTTGTGGCTCTTCAGCTGTTTTGGAACTGCAAGCCACAGCATGCCTTGCCATCTGGAAGCCATCTACTCATGATGAAAGTAAAAAAATGGACAGCCGACTTAGGGGTATATTCAATTGGCGTCGGATCCATTCCGACACGCATTTGTCGGAATGGATCCGACAAACCACTATTCAAATCAAATCTCATCTCAATTCGACTTTTTCAAGAGGAGGAGAGGAGGGGGGGCACGGGGAGACCAGCGGGGGACAGCCGCCACCAGGAGATCAGTGCTACAGTAGCGCTGCAGAAGGATGTCACACAGCCGCCCGACCTCACGGCAGTGTCCACCTGGCTCCTGCAAGCGTGACCTCACTTGCTGGAGCCGGGTGGACACTGCCATGAGCGGCGCGGCTGTGAGACATCCTGCTGCAGCACTGTGCTGTAGCGCTGAACTCCCCTGGCTGCCCGCGGCTGTCCCCCGTCTCCCTGCCGCTCTCCCCCCTCTCCTCCTCTGGGTCCACATCTCAGTCTGACATTTTTTTATGTCGGACTGAGATGGTCAAAAAGGGGGCTAAAACAAACAAGCACGTGGATCGGCAGCTATTCCGCCGATCCACGTGCTTTTCGACAATTTGAATTTCTCAACTTGTCGAAAATATTGAATAGGTTGGAATCCCTTCCGACCTAAAAAAAAGTCGAAAACTGCCATCTTTTCGACAGACGGCAGCTATCGTCGTCAATTGAATATACCCCTTAGCCGACTCTCCATCTGTGGTCATACGTGAGTCATTTCCCATGAATTTTGTTCGGTGAATTTATCATGCAACAAAGCAAATATGAGAAATATATAGTGAAGCACAATTTAATAAAATACACATACATACAAAATTAAATTCCATAAACAAGTGTATCAAAACACCATAGCAGCATGAACATATAGGCAATTCTCCCAATGGAGAAAGTCACAGTGAATAATTACCAAATTGTTTTGGAACTGTGGCTAAACAGTTCCACAACCAGCATGCGGGTTTTTGGCAGGTAATCCCTATTTCACGTCACGCTGGAACAAAAGGCGCTTATCACTGTATCCGACCCCGGAGTCCCGCATTCTCACCAACGTGTTTCAACCCACACTTGGGTCTTTTTCAAGGTGCAAATGTAGATAGTCTGTATGCTGCTCCCAGTATCCTATTTAAACTTGTGGTGTCCAATCCCTGAGCTTCTTCCGCAGCTGGACCTTATACAGCAATCTCCTACTTAGTCCCATGGTCCTCTGCTGCAGGATAAGTCCAACCCTATCTAATATGTACATAGACATTAACATGGTAATGCCTTATTTGTCCACGGCGTTTCCTGTTGTAATGCCATTACCATAGTAACATAACGTTCGGCTAAAACACTTCCGGTCTAGCCGTTGTCATGGTGATATTACGACTTTCCGCGGCACTTCCGATATGTTAATAACGGTCACTAGCAGCAGGTTATTCTATCCCCAGGGGTTTTCCTTAGCCGCTTAACATCCCCATCTGATAGGTTGTGTGTTGTGATGCATATTTCCAATACCCCGGGTGGTTGCCAATGCCGCAACGTCACTTCCGGTGACGTAGGGATGTAAACAAAACCTCTTATTTCAATAACTGTCCTTCACAAAGACAAAAATAATTAAAATTACAGTTCCAAATATACTTTATATACCTAAAAACTTTCCTAAAATCCAAACAATAAAGTCTTAAAAGGAACTATAAAAACCATTTGATTTCGAAAATCACAATTCAGACCCCCTGGCTTCAATGTTCCTAATTCGTAGATGATTTTCATTTCTGGTTTGGCTAACTGGGTAGCAGTATCTTTACGTCTCCAATTACCCTTAATGTGCCTGATGCCACAAAATTGTCTAATGGTAGCAGTGTTACTCGGATGACACCTTCTAAAATGTTCTGACAAGGCATTTGTTATTAAACCCTTTTTGATGTTCCTTAGATGTTCTCCTAATCTGACTTTAAGGGGTCATGACGTACTTCCAATGTACCACAAGCCACAAGTTCCTTATATCGCATATATGATGTTGCTGGTGTTGCATGTGATAAAATCTAATATTTTAAAATTTGTATTTCTAATGGTAATCTCTTTAATCTTACTGCCCATTCCTTGTGAACCTCTACATTCTATGCATAGTCCACATCTGAAAAACCTTTTAGATTTTATGGTACTCATTGGTTTTTTCACAGGTAAAGAACTTTTCACCAGGTTAGTTTTTATATACAAAAAATAGGAACAGCCATGGGCACCAGGTTCGCCCCGAGCTATGCGAACATCTTTATGGGATAGTGGGAAGAAGAAATGATTTGGAACCACTGTCCCTTCGGGGCGAACCTGGTGTCCTGGAAAAGATACATTGATGATGTATTCTTTATTTGGAGGGGTAGTGAGGAACTTTTAGAAGATTTATTTTTTAACTATCTTAATACTAATACTAAGAATATTGCTTTTACTTTTGAGAAGGGTAAATACTCTAGGAACATTGAACCAGGGGGTCTGAATTGTGATTTCGAGATCAAATGGTTTTTATAGTTCCTTTTAAGCTTTTATTGTTTGGATTTAGGAAAACTTTTAGTTATATAAAGTATATTGGATACTGTAATTGTAATTCTTTTTGTCTTTGTGAAAGAAAGGTATAGAAAATAAGAGGTTTTGTTTACATCCCTACTTCATCGGAAGTGACGTTGCAGCATTGGTAACCACCCGGGTGAGTCAACGGCTAGACCGGAAGTGTTTTAGTCGAACGTTATGTTACTATGATAATGGCATTACAACAGGAAATGTTGTGGACAAATAAGGTGTTACCATGGTAACGTCTACGTACGTATTAAATAGGGTGGGACTTATCCTGCAGCAGAGGACCATGGGACTAAGTAGGAGATTGCTGTATAGGGTACAGCTGCGGAAGAAGCTCAGGGATTGGACACCACAAGTTTAAATAGGATATTGGGAGCAGCATACCGACTATCTACATTTGCACCTTGAAAAAGACCCAAGCGTGGGTTGAAACACGTTGGTGAGAGTGCAAGACTCTGGGGTCAGACACAGTGATAAGCGTCTTTTGTTCCAGCGTGACGTGGAATAGGGATTTCCGGGATTCCCTGTCAAAAACCCGCATGCTGGTTGTGGAAATTTCTAGCCACAGTTCCAAAACAATTTGGTAATTATTCACTGTGACTTTCTCCATTGGGAGAACTGCCTATATGTTCATGCTGCTATGGTGTTTTGATACACTTGTTTATGGATTTTAATTTTGTATGTATGTGTATTTTATTAAATTGTGCTTCACTATATATTTCTCATATTTGCTTTGTTCCATGGTAAATTCACTGAACAAAATTCATGGGAAATGACTGATCTATGACCACAGAAGGAGCGCCGGCTGTCCATTTTTTTACTTTTTTTTTAGCATTTGGTGAGGAGAAGGGCACCTTCAGGAGAGAGCTTGATTTCCAGCTGCTCCAGTGCGCACATATCGATCTCCTCACTTTTATATTTAATCTACTCATGATGTCTTGTGTGGAAACTTTACCTACACAAAATATAGATCTATATTTCTCTAACGTCCTAAGTGGATGCTGGGGACTCCGTAAGGACCATGGGGAATAGCGGCTCCGCAGGAGACTGGGCACATCTAAAGAAAGCTCTAGGACTATCTGGTGTGCACTGGCTCCTCCCCCCATGACCCCCCCCCCCCAAGCCTCAGTTAGATCTCTGTGCCCGAACGAGAAGGGTGCACACTAGGGGCTCTCCTGAGCTTCTTAGTGAAAGTTTTAGTTTAGGTTTTTTATTTTCAGTGAGACCTGCTGGCAACAGGCTCACTGCATCGAGGGACTAAGGGGAGAAGAAGCGAACTCACCTGCGTGCAGAGTGGATTGGGCTTCTTAGGCTACTGGACATTAGCTCCAGAGGGACGATCACAGGCCCAGCTTGGATGGGTCCCAGAGCCGCGCCGCCGGCCCCCTTACAGAGCCAGAAGGCAGAAGAGGTCCGGAAAATCGGCGGCAGAAGACGTCCTGTCTTCAACAAGGTAGCGCACAGCACTGCAGCTGTGCGCCATTGCTCTCAGCACACTTCACACTCCGGTCACTGAGGGTGCAGGGCGCTGGGGGGGGGCGCCCTGAGACGCAATAAAAACACCTTGGATGGCAAAAAAAATGCATCACATATAGCTCCTGGGCTATATGGATGCATTTAACCCCTGCCAGAATACATAGAAAAACGGGAGATAAGGCCGCCGATAAGGGGGCGGAGCCTATCTCCTCAGCACACTGGCGCCATTTTCCCTCACAGCTCCGTTGGAGGGAAGCTCCCTGGCTCTCCCCTGCAGTCACTACACTACAGAAAGGGTTAAAAAAGAGAGGGGGGCACTAATTAGGCACAGTATTAACTATAGAGCAGCTATAAGGGGAAAAACACTTATATAAGGTTATCCCTGTATATATATAGCGCTCTGGTGTGTGCTGGCAAACTCTCCCTCTGTCTCCCCAAAGGGCTAGTGGGGTCCTGTCCTCTATCAGAGCATTCCCTGTGTGTGTGCTGTATGTCGGTACTTTTGTGTCGACATGTATGAGGAGAAAAATGATGTGGAGACGGAGCAGATTGCCTGTAATAGTGATGTCACCCCCTAGGGGGTCGACACCTGAGTGGATGAACTGTTGGAAGAAATTACGTGACACTGTCAGCTCTGTATAAAAGACAGTGGTTGACATGAGACAGCCGGCTACTCAGCTTGTGCCTGTCCAGACGTCTCATAGGCCGTCAGGGGCTCTAAAGCGCCCGTTACCTCAGATGGCAGATATAGACGCCAACACGGATACTGACTCCAGTGTCGACGGTGAAGAGACAAATGTGACTTCCAGTAGGGCCACACGTTACATGATTGAGGCAATGAAAAATGTTTTACACATTTCTGATAATACGAGTACCACCAAAAAGGGGTATTATGTTCGGTGAGGAAAAACTACCTGTAGTTTTCCTGAATCTGAGAAATTAAATGAGGTGTGTGATGATGCGTGGTTTTCCCCCGATAACAACTGATAATTTCTGAAATGTTATTGGCATTATATCCTTTCCCGCCAGAGGTTAGGGTGCGTTGGGAAACACCCCCTAGGGTGGATAAAGCGCTCACACGCTTGTAAGGGCTCTACCCTCTCCTGAGATGGCCGCCCTTAAGGATCCTGCTGATAGAAAGCAGGAGGGTATCCTAAAATGTATTTACACACATACTGGTGTTATACTGCGACCAGCAATCGCCTCAGCCTGGATGTGCAGTGCTGGGTTGGCGTGGTCGGATTCCCTGACTGAAAATATTAATACCCTAGATAGGGACAGTATATTTTTGCCTATAGAGCATTTAAAAGATGCATTTCTATATATGCGTGATGCACAGCGGAATATTTGCCGACTGGCATCAAGTCTAAGTGCGTTGTCCATTTCTACCAGTAGAGGGTTATGGACACGTCAGTGGTCAGGTGATGCGTATTCCAAACGGCATTTGGAAGTATTGCCTTATTAAGGGGAGGAGTTATTTGGGGTCGGTCTTTCAGACCTGGTGGCCACGGCAACAGCTGGGAAATCCACGTTTGTACCCCAGGTCGCCTCTCAACATGAGAAGACGCCGTATTATCAGGCGCAGTCTTTTCGTGGACAAGCGGGCAAAAGGTTCCTCATTTCTGCCCCGTGACAGAGGGAGAGGAAAAAGGCTGCAGAAATCAGCCAGTTCCCAGGAACAGAAACCCTCTCCCGCCTCTGCCAAGCCCTCAGTATACGCTGGGGCTTTACAAGCAGAATCAGGCACGGTGGGGGGCCCGTCTCAATGAATTTCAGCGCGCAGTGGGCTCACTCGCAAGTAGACCCCTGGATCCTTCAGGTGATATCTCAGGGGTACAAATTAGAATTCGAGACGTCTCCCCCTCGCCGTTTCCTAAAGTCGGCTTTACCGATGTCTCCTTCTGACAGGGAGACAGTTTTGGAAGCCATTCACAAGCTGTATTCCCAGCAGGTGATAATCAAGATACCCCTCCTGCAACAGGGAACGGGTATTATTCCACACTATTGTGGTACCGAAGCCGGACGGCTCGGTGAGACCGATTCTAAATCTAAAATCTTTGAACACTTACATACAGAGGTTCAAATTCAAGATTGAGTCACTCAGAGCAGTGATTGCGAACCTGGAAGAAGGGGACTACATGATGTCTCGGGACATCAAGGATGCTTATCTTCATGTCAAAATTTACCCTTCTCACCAAGGGTACCTCAGGTTTATGGTACAGAACTGTCACTATCAGTTCAGACGCTGCCGTATGGATGGTCCACGGCACTCCGGGTCTTTACCAAGGTAATGGCCGAAATGATGATATTCCTTCGAAGGAAGGGAATTTTAGTTATCCCTTACTTGGACAATTCCCTGATAAGGGTAAGATCCAGGGAACAGTTGGAGGTCGGTGTAGCACTATCTCAGGTAGTGTTGCGGCAGCACGATTGGATTCTCAATATTCCAAAATCGCAGCTGGTTCCGACGACTTGTCTTCTGTTCCTAGGGATGATCCTGGACACAGTCCAGAAAAAGGTGTTTCTCCCGGAGGAGAAAGCCAGGGAGTTATCCGAGCTAGTCAGGAACCTCCTAAAACCGAGCCAAGTCTCAGTGCATCAATGCACAAGGGTTCTGGGTAAAATGGTGGCTTCCTACGAAGCAATCCCATTCGGCAGATTCCACGCAAGAACTTTCCAGTGGGACCTGCTGGACAAATGGTCCGGGTCGCATCTTCAGATGCATCAGCGGATAACCCTGTCACCAAGGACAAGGGTGTCCCTCCTGTGGTGGTTGCAGAGTGCTCATTTTCTAGAGGGCCGCAGATTCGGCATTCAGGACTGGGTCCTGGTGACCACGGATGCCAGCCTGCGAGGCTGGGGAGCAGTCACACAGGGAAGGAATATCCAGGGCTTATGGTCAAGCCTGGTGACATCACTTCACATAAATATCCTGAAGCTAAGGGACATTTACAATGCTCTAAGCTTAGCAAGACCTCTGCTTCAAGGTCAGCCGGTGTTGATCCAGTCGGACAACATCACGGCAGTCACCCACGTAAACAGACAGGGTGGCACAAGAAGCAGGAGGGCAATGGCAGAAGCTGCAAGGATTCTTCGCTGGGCGGAAAATCATGTGATAGCACTGTCGGCAGTATTCATTCCGGGAGTGGACAACTGGGAAGCAGACTTCCTCAGCACGACCTCCACCCGGGAGAGTGGGGACTTCATCCAGAAGTCTTCCACATAATTATAAACCATTGGGAAAAACTCGACAGGTATTGCGCCAGGTCCAGGGACCCTCAGGCAATAGCTGTAGACGCTCTGGTAACACCGTGGGTGTACCAGTCAGGGTATGTGTTCCCTCCTCTGCCTCTCATACCCAAGGTACTGAGATTGATAAGATGGAGAGGAGTAAGCACTATATTCGTGGCTCCGGATTGGACAAGAAGGACTTGGTAACCGGAACTTCAAGAGATGCTCACGGAGGATCCGTGGCCTCTACCTCTAAGAAGGGACCTGCTCCAGCAAGGACCCTGTCTGTTCCAAGACTTACCGCGGCTGCGTTTGACGGCATGGCGGTTGAACGCCGGATCCTGAAGGAAAAAAGGCATTCCGGATGAAGTCATCCCTATCCTGATCAAAGCCAGGACGGATGTAACCGCAAAAACATTATCACCGCAATTGGCGAAAATATGTTGCGTGGTGCGAGGCCAGTAAGGCCCGACGGAGGAAATTCAACTGGGTCGATTCCTACATTTCCTGCAAACAGGAGTGTCTATGGGCCTGAAATTGGGGTCCATTAAGGTTCAAATTTCGTCCCTGTCAATTTTCTTCCAAAAAGAACTAGCTTCAGTCCCTGAAGTTCAGACGTTTGTAAAAGGGGTACTGCATATACAGCCTCCTTTTGTGCCTCCAGTGGCACTTTGGGATCTCAATGTAGTTTTGGGTTCCAAAAGTCACATTGGTTTGAACCATTTAAATCTGTGGAGTTAAAATATCTCACATGGAAAGTGGTCATGCTGTTGGCCCTGGCCTGGGCCAGGCGCGTGTCAGAATTGGCGGCTTTATCCTGAAAAAGCCCTTATCTGATTTTCCATTTGGACAGGGCGGAATTGAGGACTCGTCCTCAGTTTTCTCCCTAAGGTGGTTTCAGCGTTTCACCTGAACCAACCTATTTGTAGTGCCTGCGGCTACTAGGGACTTGGAGGACTCCAAGTTGCTAGACGTTGTCAGGGCCCTGAAAATATATGTTTCCAGGACGGCTGGAGTCAGGAAATCTGACTCGCTGTTTATCCTGTATGCACCCAACAAGCTGGGTGCTCCTGCTTCTAAGCAGACTATTGCTCGTTGGATTTGTAGTACAATTCAGCTTGCACATTCTGTGGCAGGCCTGCCACAGCCAAAAATCTGTAAATGCCCACTCCACAAGGAAGGTGGGCTCATCTTGGGCGGCTGCCCGAGGGGTCTCGGCTTTACAACTTTGCCGAGCAGCTACTTGGTCAGGAGCAAATACGTTTGTAAAATTCTACAAAATTGATATCCTGGCTGAGGAGGACCTGGAGTTCTCTCATTTGGTGCTGCAGAGTCATCCGCACTCCCCCGCCCGTTTGGGAGCTTTGGTATAATCCCCATGGTCCTTACGGAGTCCCCAGCATCCACTTAGGACGTTAGAGAAAATAAGAATTTACTTACCGATAATTCTATTTCTCATAGTCCGTAGTGGATGCTGGGCGCCCATCCCAAGTGCGGATTGTCTGCAATACTGGTACATAGTTATTGTTACCAAAAAATCGGGTTATTGCTGTAGTGAGCCATCTTTTCTAGAGGCTCCTCTGTTATCATGCTGTTTACTGGGTTCAGATCACAAGTTGTACTGTGTGATTGGTGTGGCTGGTATGAGTCTTACCCGGGATTCAAAATCCTTCCTTATTGTGTACGCTCGTCCGGGCACAGTATCCTAACTGAGGCTTGGGGGGGGGGGGGGTCGTGGGGGGAGGAGCCAGTGCTCACCAGATAGTCCTAGAGCTTTCTTTAGATGTGCCCAGTCTCCTGCGGAGCCGCTATTCCCCATGGTCCTTACGGAGTCCCCAGCATCCACTACGGACTATGAGAAATAGAATTATCGGTAAGTAAATTCTTATTTTTTTTAACTGTCTCCATGGGTGCAGCAAGAACGCAGTTGGTTTCGGGGAAGATCCGATACTGCGCCCCTGTGTAAGCAGCGATAGCACCTTCAACCACATCTGATTGACGGACAATATATTTTATATACTGGATCTTGGCTTGTACCTGAGTCACTAGAAATGCCTAGAAGATGCGTACAGTAGATGCTTAATGTTATTTTTTCTGGAGTTATTTCTTTTTACATTACATGCTTTAAGTGATTTTTCCATAATGGAAGTTAATATTCATTCAAAGACCTCAGGCTTACTTAAATGGTTATCAAGGACATTATTCTAAGTGACTACTGTCAATACGGTTGTATATACTTTATTTCTTTTTATTGTATACAGTAAATAGCCTCCACACAGAAGCTTTGTAACTAAAAAAAGGCATTTGAGTCCTTTCCTGTGTATTAATGCCTCTAAAAGCTGATTCTATTCAAAGAAGGTCCTTGAATCTTTTTTTGTACAGCACAATTAATTTTCATATATTTTTATTATTATAGTTGTTGGTTTCTAAGGTTAGAATTGTCTCAGGAATAATGTAGATTTTTTTACCCGATTGTTAAAAATGTCGGCAAAGATTTATACTTAATAAACATTTGAATCCTTGATATAAGCAATCAACTATGATACTATTTGCTTTATAATAATTAGAGAATTTTCTAATGCATAACCAGATCTGGAACAACGTCAAATTGACATTAATACTTGAATTGAAATTGTCCTCAATTGTTTACAGTATCAAAAATTACAAATTCAGATATAGTATATACAGTATATATATATATCTCCTTCGCCAGAGACAACGGCACTTCGGAGCATATATCAAAAAAGCTTGTATTCGATCATTAACAATTAACAGTTTTAGAGCATCCGCTTCTCTATCAGGATGTATGCTTGTGAGGAAGGAGCGGATGCTCCAAAACTGTTAACTGTTGATGATCGAATACAAGCTCTTTTAAATATATGCTCCAAGTGCCATTTTCTCTGGTGAAGGATATGTATGCTTGGACGTGCACCGGAGCCTGGTGATTATATTATATTTGAGTGCCGGCTGCTTTAGAAATATACATTATATATATATATATATATATATACTGTATATATATATATATACTGTATATATATATATATATATATACAGCAATGACCGGCACTCCATCCAGCTTACCTTTATAACACCCCAAGCCCCATCACCATGATCAATACCACCCACACGCCGTCTGTCGGGTCCAGTGATGTCACCGACCAGTGGCGCATACCAGGGACAGCCCGGCGGTTATCTGGCAGCCATAGTAAATGAGATATTCAAAACAGTGTAGCATATGAAACAGCAGCAACGACAACAGAAAGCCGGACATAGGACATAAAGACTGACAAAATACCATATATATATATAATATAAGCCCAATGCAACGAGCAGAGCACAGGGAGACAGCTCAGCTAGATAGAAAAATAGAATACATCTGCACACACTGATATGTGCTAAACAGGACTAGAATGCACACTGGATCCTGTGATACACTCTCTGCCAACAACAGAAAAAAGGGCACCAGACAGTAATATCGCACAGTCGAGTCACTCATAGAACCAGTGTCATAAACTGGCCACTATGCATCAAAAAAGGGATGGCATGTAACATAATCAGTATGAAGGAAATAAAAGAAATATATTTGAAATATATATTTGAACTCTTTGAAGTGGCAGGCTACGGTTTGTTACTTCTCACTTTCTATACTCTCCACAGCCATCTGAATCGATGATCTGGTGAGGGCCATCCATTCCTTAAACTGCCTTGTGGTCTTCCCTATATAGAGTAGATCACAACGACAGCTGATGAAATAAATGGCATATGTGCTAGTGCAAGTTAACACATGGCGGATAGGAATCTGCTTACTGGTATGAGGGTGAGAAGGAACTCCCACATTCCATAAAGCTGCAGCCTGTGCACCGGTAACATCCTGGTTTCTGGAGAGAAAATTAGTCGGCACGGACTGTTTAAAACCAGATATGTCATTAAGGAATAGCCAATCTTCTAAATTGCAATTTCTTGAGAAGTTGGTCATCAAAGTAGTCTTATACTTTCAGATCCGTGTCCGAAGACATGATTGACCATAAATCCTTTGCTTCCCAAGATATTGTGGTGCTTGATGAATGGTAACGTTGCACAAATGGAACCCTTCTTGTATCCATAGGACTGTTCTCTTTAACTTATTTCAAGTCATCCTTCCTGGGGAGTGAGAGTGCTTTAGACTTAGCGTGAAGAAGCTCTCTGTGATTACATGCATCCTCTCGTCCACGATCTAGAACGGTTCAATCATAATATCAATTTCTTTACTAGTATCCTCCAAATTATGTGAGATCAGATGCACCTGGAGGAACTGGGACCAAGGTAACCACTTCTTAGTCCAAGTAGGATGTTGGCTGGAGTATTCTCTGATGGCATTCCTGTAAGTAGATATTTTTTATACAGACCAGTGTGTAGAATACCCTCCTTGATGGAAATTAGAATGTCAAGA
The DNA here is from genome assembly GCF_028390025.1 of Pseudophryne corroboree. Classification (NCBI taxonomy): domain Eukaryota; kingdom Metazoa; phylum Chordata; class Amphibia; order Anura; family Myobatrachidae; genus Pseudophryne; species Pseudophryne corroboree. Next base: position 1,023,205,660 of record NC_086444.1, read on the forward strand.
TAACGTATACTGGAATTATTGATGGCATAAATGAATTTGTTAGGGTATTTACACACACCCGCACTGGCTGCTACTGCAGTTCTAATCAGGTGCAGCCCCCACTGTAAGGCTGTACCATTAGTGCCTCAGTGCTTCCTCTAGGCTGACACATGTAACATCAAGTCATGTGAAGGCAGATGGGAGGCGGAAGTAGCTATGGCCCCCAAGGGGCGCTCCCACAGCTGCTTCTCATAGCCTTAATGCACCTCCTCCAGGCCCCTGGATATCAGCTCTCCAGCAGCAAGCAGCACCTTACTACATGTCCGCACCCAGCAGAATAGCTGTAATGCTGCTGCTGCCTGTAAGAGGAACCATAGCGATTACAAGGGAAAACAAGGAAACAACTTTTAGGTAAGTAACCCAAAGGGCTTCTGTGGGACCACAGACAGTACAGATCTTACAGCCCAATGGGTGGTTTGCACTTGTGAGTAGCATAATAGGGAAAACACAGGCACTGGGGCACGATACAGTACATACAGTGCATCCGTAAAGTATACACAGCGCTTCACTTTTTCCACATTTTGTTATGTTACAGCCTTATTCCAAAATGGAATAAATTCATTTTCCCCCTCAAAATTCTACACACAATACCCCATAATGACAACGCGAAAAAAAGCAACGCTATAAAAAACTAAGAAATCACATACAGAAGTATTCACAGCCTTTGCCATGAAGCACAAAATTGAGTTCAGGTGCATCCTGTTTCCACTGATCATCCTTGAGATGTTCCTACAGCTTAATTGGAGTCCACCTGTGGTAAATTCAGTTGATTGGACATGATTTGGTAAGGCACACACCTGTCTATATAAGGTCCCACACTTGACAGTTCATGTCTGAACACAAACCAAGCATGAAGTCAAAGGAATTGTCTGTAGACCTCCAAGGCACAAATCTGGGGAAAGGTACAGAAAAATATCTGCTGTTTTGGATGTTCCAATGAGCACAGTGGCCTACGTCATCCATAAATGTATGAAGTTCGGAACCACCAGGACTCTTCCTAGAACTGGCCGTCCGTCTAAACTGAGCAATCGGGGAAGAAGGGCCTTAGTCAGAGAGGTGACCAAGAACCCAATGGTCACTCTGTCAGAGCTACAGCATTCCTCTGTGGAGAGAGGAGAACCTTCCAGAAGGACAACCATCTCTGCAGCAATCCACCATTCAGGCCTGTATGGTAAAGTGGCCAGACGGAAGCCACTCTTTAGTAAAAAGCACATGGCAGCCCGCCTGGAGTTTGCAAAAATGCACCTGAAGAACTCTCAGACCACGAGAAACAAAATTCTCTGGTCAATGAGACAAAGATTGAACACTTTGGCGTGAATGCCAGGTGTCATGTTTGGAGGAAACCAGGCACTGCTCATCACCAAGCCAATACCATCCCTACAGTGAAGCATGGTGGTGACAGCATCATCCTGTCGGGATGTTTTTCAGCAGAAGGAACTGGGAGACTAGTCAGGATAGAGGGAAAGATGAATGCAACAATGTACATCCTGGATGAAAACCTGCTCCGGAGCACTCTAAACTAACCAGACTGGGGCAACAGTTCATCTTTAAGCAGGACAACGACCCTAAGCACACAGCCAAGATATCAAAGGAGTGGCCTCAGGACAACTCTGTGAATGTCCTTGAGTGGCCCAGCCAGAGCCCAGAACTGAATCCGATTGAACATCTCTGGAGAGATCTGAAAATGTCTGTGCACCAACGCTTCCCATCTAACGTGATCGAGCTTGAGAGGTGCTGCAAAGAGAAATGGGAGATACTGTAGTTGTGCCAAGCTTGTGGCATCATATTCAAAAAAACTTGAGGCTGTAATTGCAAAGGTGCATCAACAAAGTATTGAGCAAAGGCTGTGAATACTTATTTACATGTGATTTCTTAGTTTTTTATTTTTGATAAATTTGCGAAAATCTCAAAAAACTTTTTTGACATTGTCATTATGGGGTATTGGCCCTCATTCCGAGTTGATCGCTCGCTTGCTGCTTTTAGCAGCAGTGCAAACGCTAAGCCGCCAACCCTCTGGGAGTGTATCTTAGCTTAGCAGAAGTGCGAATGAAAGATTAGCAGAACTGCTCGGAAAAAATGTCATACCGTTTCAGAGTAGCTCCAGACCAACTCCTTCCTTGCGATTACTTCAGTCAGTTTAGTTCCTGCTTTGATGTCACAAACACGCCCTGCGTTCGGCCAGCCACTCCCCCGTTTCCCCAGGCACACCTGCGTTTTAACCTGACACACCTGCGTTTTTTAGCACACTCCCGGAAAACGGTCAGTTACCTCCCAGAAACGCCCCTTTCCTGTCAATCACTCACCGATCAACACAGCGACTGAAAAGCGTCGCTATACCTTATGTAAAACTGCATCGGCTTTTGTGAAAGTACTTCGCGCATGTGCACTGCGTACCATGCGCATGCGCAGAAATGCCGATTTGTAGCCTGATCGCTACGCTGCGAACAATGGCAGCTAGCGATCAACTCGGAATGACCACCATTGTGCGTAGAATTTTGAGGGGAAAAAAATATTTATTCCAATGTGGAATAAGGCTGTAACATAACAAAATGTGGAAAAAGTGAAGCGCTGTAAATACTTTCCGGATGCATTGTATGGAGGAGGGAGACCTTGCACCAGCCCTGTATGTATATATATCATATATATACCTTTTTGTCCACTTTACACTTTATACATTTGCATAGCTTATTTTTGACAAACTAAATTTGTCCCCATAAACGGCTCATAGCCACTTGCATTATTTATTGTAAGTCTTTTGTATCAGTAGTAAAACGTGCAGTCAGTTCTAAAGCTACAATCCAGTATTTCTGTGCTACAACATTGGGGGTAATTCAGATCTGATCGCTGCTGTGCGTTTTCGCAAAGTAGGCGATCAGGTCATAGCATCGCATGCGTATGCACCGCAATCCGCATGCGCGTGAGACAACAGCAACGGGGATTGCCGGTCACCATTGGAATGGTGCGAAAAATCAGTTCGCACGGGCGTTCGCAAGGTGATTGACAGGAGGAAACCGGCGGCCGGTGGTAACTGACCGTTTAATGGGAGTGTTCTGGCAAACGCATGCATGCCTAAGCGTTTTCAAGGAGGGTGTGTGACGTCAGCTCCGGCACCCGATCAGCCTTATTCTATCGCACTGGAAGAGTAAGTCCTGGGCTCCGCAGGGACTGCACACACAGAATTTTAGCAGCTCGGTGTACACATGCGATCGTACACTTGCACGGCAAAAATACACTCCCACTGTAGGCGGCGACTATCTGAACGCAGGACAGCAAAAAACGCAGCCCAGCGATTAGATTTGAATTACCCCCATTAACAGAAGTTTTTATTAAGCATTGTGGTTGTTCTGTGAATCCCGGGGAAGCCTATAATGAGCTCCAAATAGAAGTAACAAATAAAGGTGTTTTTGTTTTACATGCATGTGTGCTGCTTTGTTAAATGTTAAGGTAAAAAATGGAAGTGGGGCATTATTGTTAGACACTTTTTAACCTTTCCTCATCCTCCTACTTGTGTGTTTAGTGGACCGCTATTGCAGGAGTCATCTTAAGTAGTGCTTTATAGATGCAGATTAGGTGATGGTATTTTACAGGCTTAGGCCATAGGTTCCTAAACGCGGTCCTCAAGTCACCGCAACGGTCCAGGTTTTAAATGTATCCATGCTTGGCCACAGGTGACTTAATTAGCACCTAAGTCAATTTGATTTAACCATCTGTGCTGAGCCATGGATATACCTAAAACCTGGACTGGTGGGGTGTCTTGAGGACCGCATTTGGGAACCTCTGGCTTAGGCTATGACATACTTACTGATAGTGGAGATCCCAGTGGCCAGTGCAGGTGGTGTGGTAATGTGATTTGTATCATCATGGCGGTGGTCTTCTCCTGCTATATAATGCCATACATTGCACAATCACTCCACAGGGGGATGCGCCATGATGTTGTGTTTCACATCAAGCCCTAGCCCACTTCTATGAATTTGGGATTTTCCTGGACATTCTGGGAATACCGTAGACAATTATGGGCTATGGGGCACATTCAGATAAGAGGCGTTCTGTGGAATATAAATTCACAAGGAACCCATGACTTCACAGAAGAACTAAGTGGTGGGCTTTCCACAGAATGGATGCCTTCACTGTGTGTAGTCAGCAGGTATGCTTTATAGTGATCCTGCTTTTATAACAATACAATGAAGCTGTACGCCTCATAGTACCCTTATGTGTCTGGGTCCTGTCCACCATCACCACCTAGCTGGGATATGGTTAATCCACGGTGTACTGAGAGTATATAGAGAAGAATATTAATGAAAATGCAGCTTGATAAAAGGTTGTACCGATGCTGTGGCAGTCGGCATCACTAAGGTTGAATGACAGTGTGATAGTAGAAGTCCCTGCTTAGCATAGGGCAGGGAAAATTTTTATTTTATGGTGTGTTTTACTGAGGTCCATCTGAAGCACTGCAGACAGGAAAGGCTCTACCCTTGGTAGCATGTAGACTGCTGCCCCTGGGTCTGTCTGTCTGTCTACCAGGGTCAGAGTGGTCCATAGGGATAAGTACTGTACCAACGCACTCCTCTGCCAGATGGCCCCTCCTCCTACCTTATGGGTTAGGATGCGCTCCACTGCCAGATGGCCCCTCCTCCTCCCTTATGGGTTAGGTTGCACTCCACTACCAGATGGCCCCTCCTCCTCCCTTATGGGTTAGGTGTCAGGCCGTGCACTCAAATAATGCATTGTTACTCTATTATTGGGTCAGTTACTTGGCAGAGCAAGACCATGGACTGGTGGCTGACATGGGTCCCTACCACAACATTCTCCCTGGTGGGCTATATAGTATGTTCCCCAGTCCGATACTGCCTGTGGTCCCCAGTTTTAGCCAGGGAAGTCCCTTGCAATTGCCGTCCAGAAATAGCGACAGCTTTTACCAGCAGACAGGGACTGGCAAATAGGGATAATCTTCTGTATGTTTTGCTGTGTTTGGTAAAATGGATGTTACTTCTGTAGAGCTACAGTACAGCACAAGTTGTATCGCTATGTAAATGTGTAATAAATTGTAGTTATCACTGAGTAACTTCAAGCATTTACAAGTTTGCTCAGGAAAATGAAAACATTGGTCTAACAGACAATGCCCACTTTATCAGAAGGTGTGGTTGGGACATGTTTGCTTCTTGTTTCTCTCAGGAATGTGACATCTAAATCCATACTTTTGTTTCCAGCAGTTTCCTAGTCTCCTTACAGCTCAGCTTAGTGAAAGATTACTATGTGATTATGTACAATTTACACAAAAAAAATCTAAACACAACATATTTGTGAGGTACTCTGTATTGTTTGTATTGTTAGATTTTATTTAACCTCTTAACAACCATTGTATCACATCATTATTTGGGCATAGTACCTCTATTGTATGTCGCACTGTGTTTCCTGTGGGCTACTCCGGTGTACATCTCTGTCTGTCCCCTGTAATGGCCCTCAGGTCAGTTCCTCCTGTCATCCCTCAGTGTCTTAGTGTCTTGTCTCATTGTAGACCTGCTTCATGGTGTTTGACTTTGTTCGGTGTTCCTTGTTTCCTGTTAATAATTACAAGTTTTAAAGTCAGCCTGTTTGCTGATCCATGGTACCTATTTTGGCCAGAATGACTGCTCTTCACAACCTATATCTGAGTCCATTACTCCTGCTTCATTCATTATTCATTGGAAACCTCTCCTGTACTCACGTTCTTCCAATAGGGCAGGTCTTACTGACTAGTATTTCATGTCCTCGCAGTCTAAAGCACTTCCAGCACACTGGTATGGTTGGCTGTTCATTACAGTGGCAAACGCAGGATTTGCATGGGGGGGTTTCCAGAACTGGGCAGAGCCAATCACGGGGGGTGGGGACTGAGGTGACCCAGTATATGTTGGGTCCGTAAAACTAGTGTGTCTGTGTATATGTATATACCTATAAAACTCTTTCCGTATATATATATATATATATATATATATATATATATATATACACACATATATCTACACACATATATATATATATATATACATACATACACACATATACACATACATGTACACATATACATAGCATATTAACCATGAATACATATATATATATATATATATATATATATGTACACACACATACAGTACACATATATATACACATGTATATATGTATATATCGTGTGTGTGTGTGTGTGTGTGTGTGTGTGTGTGTGTGTGTGTGTGTGTGTGTGTGTGTGTGTGTTTGTTTATATGTATGTATGTATGTATATACATGTGTATATATGTATGCACATGGATATATATGTACTATAATTAAAATAAAGTAAACTTTTATTGCACTTACAAGTGCCACCAGGAAGACAGCAGGCTGCAGAGGACGCTAGACAGCCATTAATAATATTCATGCAGCTAAAAAAAAAAAAAAAAAAAATTTTTTTCCCTAGTGAAGGGGGGTTTCTGTGTGCTCGGAAACCCCCCCTGGGTGCGCCACTGCTTTAGGGAGCTACACTGAAGTGGTGCTCTTCAGATCTCCCCAGAATCGCAGTACTGTCAGTGGCATAACTACCAAAGGCAATGAAAGGGTTTGCAAACGGGTGTAATGTGTTGGTCAGGGAGCTAGCAAGTGAGGACATGCAAAGAATGTGCAGGGCACCCAGTCTTTGTAATTCCAGCCGCTCGCACTGCCTGTTGAGTTAGAGCCGCTGTGCCCGACAGTTTACACATGCTGAATAGCCCACTCCTGCCGGGGCTTGAATCACGTTCAAGAGCAGGACAGTGTAGGATCCAAGGGGAGCAGCTATTAGTGACTCTGCAGGGAGAATTAGTGTCTGCAGACCATACTTTCCTCCACACACCCCCAATGAAGGTTTTACCACTGAGTACCATTGATGGTTCCTATCGTGTTCAATGGCACATAAGTATAAGTCAGACCCATAAGGTTATACTCTATGAAGTAAGCAAAGTACAAACATGATATAAAAAAAAACAACCAAATCTTTAAAATTCTAAAATGGAACAAAAATACATCCTAACACCCCACATACACCTACAACATCATTGCCCTTTGGCGTAAAAATGGGCTATAATGCACATCTGTGAATCTCCTATAATTAGAGCAAGAAACTGAGTAATGATGGGTATTTACCTGGAGTAGAATCACATCAATAAACAAATATAAAGTAGAGATCATTGATTTTTAATACACTCATGATAAAGCCATAAGTCACGGAGTGTATATTTGCAATATTTCTGCCTTTTCCCCTATACTATTAAACTATATTACAATAAAATTGAATTATAAGTATTCCAATAAAATAGCAAATAATGCTCTGCATCTCTGGAAAACTGTAAATATAATAAAATTAACCTTATTATTCCAGGGGAAACAGACGATTCACAGAAATGTCAAATGCCAAAATGTCCTGTTACATGGTATACGGTACACAGGATATAAATATTAAAAATATAAATATAGAAAGGAACACCCTGGCATTTTACACATCATTTGCAATCTTGCATTAAATGTATGATTAATGCAGCAACAATAATGACAAATAATCATTACTCTAGAGAATGACTACACACAGCTGTTCTGCAGGCAAATTGTGCATTGGTAACATATGAAATCATTTCCTCTAAGAGCTACGTATATTTCAGACTCTGGAGAAAGTACTGTAATAGTGGCACATGTACAGCAGTGCGTGCTTATTGAAATGTTACATGTACAAGCATTTACTACTCGGCTAATTGTGTAAAACACTAATGGCTATCTCCTTAGTTATACACTTGAGGCTACAAAAAAATGAAAGTAACAAGAGGCGTTCGGAAAAAATATGTCAGGAGTCAGAGGCATTAAAGCACCGGTAGTATTTTAGCAATCAAGCATAATGAAATGTGTGCAGTAACGGGTTTATCAAATGTAAGCTTGTTATAGGTCTGTAAGTTTACAAAGCAGTATCCACACACCGTGCCATTCCATACTTATAAGACATAGATAACATGTGAAGTGGTTTTGTTTAACTTTACAGTAGATTAAACATCCATTCATTGATGTGGGCAATTGGCATCGTCCCAATTTTCTCACTGTGTTACTGACATATCCGCAGGCAGGACTGAGGCAGTTGGGAGGTAAGTTGCTTTATTGGTCTGTCCCCAGAAAGTGGGTGTGGCTACACTGGACTGTGGATTTCATTGGGTGAATTCAGGTAGATTTTTGAGATATGTTTCAATTTTACATACCCTTCAACTAGACCTTTTTCAACTGGTACAAATGCTCCGGTCCCTGAACTTTCCACTTCATTTCTGATTGCAGTCACTCGTGTTAAAAACTCCCTTCTCATTCCTCATTTAAAGGGGTGTGGGCTAGCTGCCATGAGGCGGTGATCATTTTCATGGACGCGCCTTTGTGCAATGTTTGAAGGTATGCCTTACTCAGACTGCAAATAATACATTTTGCAAACTTGTGTGCCTTGTCCTTACCAAATCATGGGCCTTGTTCAGCTTCAGTTGCAAAACTGCAAATCAGTCAATTATCGGACAACTGCACATTCACTGCGACCGCACTGCACATGCGCAAAGGCTGAAATGCATTCGCAATGCAAACACAGACCCAGCAAAGTGCGATCATATAGTGAATGCCAGGGAGTGATCATTTGTGGGAGGTTACATGACGTTTTTGGGAAGTGGTTGGGAAAATGCAGGAGTGTCATGGGCGTTTTCGTGGTGTGCATCTGACATTAGATGCGATTGCTGCAATTAACACGGTGCCAGTGCGACTGCAGCCACGTATATCCTGTGTATGCATGGGTCAACCAGAATTGTTGATGGCGCTTAATTTCTGCGTATGCATCGCACATTTGTGAATGCATTGGTGGATGTCTTTTATCTTTCTGGGTGCATTTTGTTGCAGAAGCAGTTCTGAGAAAATGGCAATTTCAATCTCAGTAGCGATCCATGCTGAATGAGATCCCATGGCCAGTTACAAGCTGGTATTCTCAACATTTTTAAATTAGATTAATATTTTTGTGTTTAAATTGTGTGTATGACACTAACATCATTCTGATTAAAGAGTATGGTAGAGTGAGAGGTATTGTAAGTAAAGTGGTGCAGCTCTGCTGTTAGCATAAAGACATGTACACAGTGCCATGTTTGCAGCAGTTTTAGTCTTGGGATATAAGACCTTATGAGGGGAATTCAATTCCGGGTGAAGGGTGTGAATTGCCATTTAAATGCTGGCAACGTCACCCCCTTCGCCTGGATGACTGAATGCTCGACAGCACCCAGTCTCGCACCCTCGTCTGGCCGATTGCCACAAAAGTGCTCGCTACCCTACATAGGGAAGCAAGCACTTTCGTGCAAGTTCCTTCTGCCGTAAAGTGTGGCGGCTGCCATACAGATTCGGCTGGGCGAAGGATTTGCTGGCAATTGAATTCTCCTCTGTCACCATAGGAATAGAACTGGGCATAAATAAACGTTGAAGTGTCATCTAGGCTTCCTGTTTGTGTTTTATTTAATTTTTTTGTTATAGATCTAAGTTTTAACATTACCCAAGCATACACAAATGCTGCAAAACTATGAAATGGATCTATCACTCTGTTTCTATGGACATATATTAGTACTTGGGTAGCCTTTCAATCTCCTACCCTTTATCTTAACCTTTACCCATTTACCACTAGTGTATCTTCCAGTTAAATCCAAGGATTTTACAATGAATTTATTGTGTGATATTATTATTACATTTTATTTATAGGGCGCCACAAGTGTTTCGCAGCAGCGTACATACTGCAGACATTAGAACAGCATATACAGAACTTAACATTACAGTAACAGAAAAACTAACACAGAGCACATGAACCACAATTCTTAGTACACACTACAGCTGAGATGTAAGGAAGCAAAGGAGTAATCAACGTACTACTAGGGGCAGGCTGCCATTGGAAGAGATGAACAGTAATGAGCGAGAGGAGATGCAGGTATAGACAGTCACTGCATAGGCTGTAATTGAAGTGTGAGAGAAGAGGGTTTTTAGAACAGGAGGGAAGAGGGCGCTGCACCAAGGAGCTTACAATATAGGGGGTGGGGGGAGACAGAGGTTACATGGGGAGAGAGCAAGCGAAATGCAGCCTGATGGTACCAAGTAAGCAAAGCAAAGATGGCCAAGTGATGAGGCAGGGGGTTGGGAGAGTGACCTCGAAACTAGAGTCTGCGGAAGGGTACGCTTTGATGAACAGGTGGGTTTTCAGTGCCCATTTGAAGCTTTGCAAGGTTGGGGAGCGAGGGAGCTTGTTCCAATGATGGGGGGCAGCTATGGGAAAAATATTTTATTCGCATATGGGATGCAGTGACCAGGGTAGAGGAGAGGTGACAGTCGTTGGCCGACTGAAATGGGCGGAAGAGAGTATGTAGGGAGATGAGGTTGGAGATGTTGGTAGCAGTTGAGATATCAATTCAAATGTCTTCCTAAAGCCTAAATAAACTACCCCCACTGACCCACCCTGATCTATCAATCTTATTATGGTGTAAAAAAAACTATTTGTTTAGAATTATTTCTAAACAAGGAATCCATGGTGCAGTGCATCTAGAAATGTGTTTTACCCTAGTCAACTATTTTTTCTACTATTAGCAGGCATTTCAATTCTCACTTATGATGTGATGTGCGTCTGCATCCAGCATTGAGAATTACAGTACCCAAACAATGCACCTCTATGGGATGGGAAGAAAAATGTTCAACGTGCTAACCAGTGGCGGTTTAAGAGAGGAGGAGGCCCGTGTGCAGCCTCCTCTGTTTTGGACCCCTCCTCCCTGCCGGCTGCTCTGAGAGTCTGAGCTCTAGAGGGCTATGACTCTATGGCACATGCGCAGATCTCAGTGCACTTTGACCATTTTCCCAGTGATTTTTCTACTGCGCATGCGCAGAACTCAGTGAAAATGGCCACTACACCATTTTTACAGTGATTTAACAGTGCTGCTGAAGTTGGCGCGGGACTCTGGAGGGTGAGCATTAAAAAAATGGGTGCAGCATATGCGTTGTAGGCCCCCCTGCACCGCACACACTATGGGTGTGGTTCATAGGGTCGACCACACTACACCCACTATAGATACACCAGTGCTACTAGCTCCAACTGTTTCTCCAGCACTTCATAGCTGCTTCTGCTAATTAGTTACCTTTTTAATGTGGGTGACATGTCTATAGAAGTGTTTCTTAAACTTAGTCCTCAAGGAACTCTAAGGCGTATATTAACAAAAGTGCAGGTTTTCAGAAGTAGAGATGTTGCCCACAGCAACCAATGAGATTCTACTTATCATTTATCTAGCCCCTTCTAGAAGATAATAGCTAGAATCTGATTGGTTGCCCTGGGCAACATATCCACTTCTTAAAACTCACAGTTTAGTAACATTCATCTGCTGGGAGTCCACACTGGTAAGCCGCGGGGGTGTGTGTGTTAGGTTTAGGCTGCAGGGGTAGGGTTAGGCTGTGACGGGGGGTGGGTTTGTATATGTGTGTGTATCACATTGCTGGCACCGGGTATCCTGTCGGTCAGCATCCCGACCGCTGGATACCGGCGTCGAAATGCCGGTGGGGGGCGAGTGCAACAAGCCTCTTGCAAGATCACTACGCTCGCCACACTGTGGGCTCGGACACCCACGAGTGGAAATAGTCCCTGCTAGTCTGCATGGGATCTAGATGGGGCGGGATGTAGGGGGAGGTAATGTGATCGTCAGTCTCCTGACCACCGGTCACATAACTACTGTACATCCCATATATATATATATATATATATATATATATATATAAAAGCACAACAGAATTTGCTGCGCTATATAAGAAACTAATTTATAGATATAAATAAATAAATATATATACAGTATGTAACTACATATATATTTATACACATATATAAATATATATATATCTGTCTTTCCTTTCGCCCCCACACACCACAACAGTCTGTGCCTCCCTCTCTCCTTCCTCCCACACACCCCACAGTCTGTCTCTCCCCAATGATTCCATGCTGCATTCCCAGCTCCCCCACCCCATCCCAAAGCCCTGTATCCCCTCACCAAGCCACTCTCACCCCGGGGAGTGACTCACTTGCGCTGCACTCCTCAGTACTCAGACCCGAACACCACACAGCAGACCCCAATAAAAGTGGCCGGTGCAGATCTGCTGCCATGTCCCGTAACTGCCTGCAACAGAGCTGGAGCCGGAAGAGTGGACACACGCTCACGCGGCACAGTCACTGTGTGTGAGAGGCTGCGCCCACACTGCCTGCAGCTCGCTGCCCTATTTGGATAAGATGGCTCACATCCTTGCCGGGAACGAAGTGGTGTATCCTTAAGGCCTCACTGATCCTTGTGGCCCGGTACAGGTGTCTCCTTTGATTCCCCCCCCCCCCCCCCTGTCGCCGGGCCAGAGGGAGGTTAGGGCTTGCACCTTTGGGGAGGATTAGGCTGCGGGAGGGGGGGGGGGGGGTTAGGGACAGGTTGCGGGGAGGGAGGGTTAGGGAGGTTAGGGATTATTGTTAGTAAACTTACTACTTATGTTTTGGGATCCTGAGCGTCAGGTTGCTGCTGTCGGTATTCTGACTGTCGGCATCCCAAGCGCCGGGATCCTGATAACATCTCCTGTGCTCCAGCTAGTTGATCTGGATAACATACCCTGTTAGAGTTTTTTAAGGACCGGGTTTGAGAAATTCTGGTCTATAGTCTTACTTTTTTGCATATTGGAACACAATTTGCCATTATAGTGGTTGGTAGGTACCTAAATGACATGTTCTCCCACTCAGTGCAAGTGCCCTGCTTGGTAATGAAGGATAAGACAGCGACACGTTTCATCCACTAGCTGTGGACTATTTCAAGCTGAATTTTACTGTTACTGGAAAAAGGTTACTAACATGATATATAACAGTTACAGGAAATACTAAAATAATCAGATTTAGAGAATACACGTAAATCATACATTATTATTATTATTATCCTTTATATGGCGGCACAAGGGTTCTGCAGCACCCAGTGACAGAGTACATAAACAAATAATCAGAACAGGAAATTAGCAACTTACAGTTGACGACAATATAGGACAAGTACAGGGTAATAAACATAGTTACATCAGCAGATGACACTGGAATAAGTATCAGGTGGCAGAAGACTGCTGGATTTGGTGCAGTTGAAGATTATTAAAGTAAGAGAAAGGATAAGCACATGAGGGAAGAGGGCCCTGCTCGTGAGAGCTTACATTCTAAAGGGGAGGGGTACACAGACAGGAGTACATTACATTCGCAATATACATTTATGTGAAAACTATATGTGTCTCTTTTACACACATTTTTAAAAAAAAGCAAAAAAAATTACATTGAGTTTATATTCCTTAAACAACTTTGTGTATAAACCTAGCAATTAAAGCATGACTGGCCTTTAAAACAGGAATTTACACTACAGTGAAAATGACAATATTTTTAGCCTAAGCATGTTCAGGCTAAATTGCCAATTACATATGTGGCTAATATTGCTTTTTTAACCTTTAAGAAATTGCATATGACAAATTACATTTTTATTTATTTTTTATTTTTTCTTACATTTTCAATGTTTAACTGCATTTACACAATGATGCAGAAATACCACTGAATTTATATATGTCTCTGTTACCTTAATAGGAAAAAGCTAAGGCTTATAAAATTGATTAAAATGTAAAACATTCCTTTAGTGTTCTCAAATTCCAGGAGAAAGGGTCATTAATGAAGGAGAGGTGCAGCATAGGAATCCAGCCATTGCAGAAGGGCACATGGAGACGCCGGCGATCACACATATTTGCCTCTGTTCCTTGCAGGATACTACTGGGCCTTTTAACAATATTAATTGACCTGATAGTTATACCACCTCAGAGTATGTTACCAATCGGCATCTACTGCATCCATCAATTTAACTAATTTCTGGGTTTTCTTTTCCATCAAGGTGCAAATTCACCAAAAATAAGATATAATGCACAAATAAACCATTTACTGTAAGTATCAAAGTGTACATATATGCTTCTGCATTGCTTGCTCTGGAAAGAAAATGTGTATACAGTATTCATCCACATGCAAAACACATTGCAGTGTGCACTTTACACTTAGTGTGTTACTAGTCACCATTGCCAGTGTGGTCTTAGACCTATTAATAGCCACAAAGTTTGTGGGCCCTGGTATGAGGAAGGAGACATGTACAGTCATAGTGGCGTGGTCATGCTCACTCGGAAAACCAGTGAACTTGAACATTATGCACAAAGCTACAGTGTGTACTCAAGGGGCCTTACTCTTCTCCCATGGTCTCCGGTGTGTACCCAAGGGGCCTTACTCTTCTCCCATGGTTTCCGGTGTGTACCTAAGGGCCCTTACTCTTCTCCCATGGTCTCTGGTGTGCACCCGAGGGGCCTTACTCTTCTCCCATGGTCTCTGGTGTGCACCCCAAGAGGCTATACTCTTTTCCAATGGTCTCTGGTGTGCACCTGAGGCGCCTTACTCTTCTCCCATGCTCTCTGGTGTGCACCCAAGAGGCCTTACTCTTCTCCCATGGTCTCTGGTGTGCACCCAAGAGGCCTTACTCTTCTCCCAAGGTCTCTGGTGTGCACCCAAGGGACCTTGCTCTTCTTTCATGGCTAGCTAAGGCCCCCAGATGAGCACAGGTAATTAGTGTAGGTTCGTACATACTGTCAGAACTCTGGTATTTTGTGAACCCAAGTTTGAATCTATGTGTGGTCCTGTAGTAGGCACATGGTGCTGGGAACTCAGTGGACGTAGGTACGCCTTGCGCATGAGGAACACTGAGAGATGATAATATCTTTAGGAATATTTATTGACGATTTGCCTGGAAGACATATGGCAATTGAGTTAACCTTGGAACAGTCCAGGTTTGAACAAAGTCTGTACTTAGTAAATAACTGGTACAGATGACCGCAAAAGAAGTATTAACAAGAACTGGACTGGAACCGGTGAGGCAAGTGGAATTGGAGTTTGCTTGGAAGCTGTTTAACTTTAACCAGACCGGAGAAACAACTGAAACTGGAGTCAGAACTTGGAAGCTGATATGCTTGTACCGGACCTTAGAGACAACTGGAACTGGAGTCAGAACTTGGAAGTTGATATACTTGTACTGGTCTGGAACTGGAGAAATAGCTGGAACTGGAGTCAGCCTGGCAGCTGATAAACTTAACCGGACTGAAACTTGAGAGAATGCCGGAGTTAGCCTGGAAGCTGATAAACTTAACCGGACTGGAACTAGAGAGACAGCTGGAACTGCAGAACACACAAGTAGACACATGATGGATTACTCTGGGACTGGAATAGCAGCACACTCTAGAACACACTAGAGAGGTAATATAGCTCCTGGAATCACAGTACATGTGCAAGTACTTGATTATGGAAACACTGAGCTTACAATGCTACTAGAATCACAATACAGGTGCAAGTACTTAGTGCTGGCAATGCTGCTGGAGTCTCAGCATAGGTGAAATACTTGGAACTGAATCACAGTGCTGGTAATGCTGCTGGAGTATTAATGTAAGTGAAATACTTGGAGCTGAATCACAGTGCTGGTGATACTGCAGGAACTTGGGATCGCGGGTAATGAACAGGACAACAGGAACATGAGATGAACTCTGGAGTCTGAGCCTGAACACAGCTGAGATAGCGACAATGTTGTGGGCGATTTGTTAGGGATCTGTCTATCCCTTTTATCCCCCTTGCTGGTTACCCATTGGACAGCGGAGTCATGTGACTAACCAATGCTTGTGGTTGGAGGACTTGCGATCAACTGATCCATAGCAACATGGCAGCGCCCGTACTCCAGAGATAGTGGGACTACATGTGGGTACATGCTCTATAGCAAGCGGGGTACATACTGGAGAGAGTCTCTGCATATTGCAGGCAATCATAAAACATGCTACCAGGCTGAGGATGTGACCTCTGGAGGCCAGCGCATCGGAGCACCGGTAAGTGACGTGATGCAAAATGCGGATTCCTGACACATACTATTTTGTGGTGTACACCGCTGGTAAATACTAGACCAACAGAAATAAGTATCTAAAGGCAGATAGACTTAATCAGGTGCTTGGGTTAATTGCAGTGCACTGGTTTGTACAGCCATACTCACAGTGACACAGGGATGCAGTTAATTTACCTGCTGTCGGGATGCCGGTGGTCAGGAGACGGACACCGGAATCCCAACAGCTGGCGAAATTCCACCGGTCAGAAACCCGACCAAAGCCCCAAATTCCCACTCAGGTGGTGGTCCACACCACAACCAGATGGAGAATATAATAGTGTGGCAGGTAAAGCTTGCCAAAGTGTGGCAAGCACAAGGGATTCCAGCGTTGGTCTCCTAACCACCAGTGTTGCATCCCGGACTCCTCGCACAGACAAGTAGTGGAGATGAAGAGGACCAGCCGGTCATGTATGTGCAGCAGTAATGTGGGATATCACTTGGTCACCCCAGAGATAAGTGCTACAGAATCCAAGTAGTACTGTGGCACTTAAACATAGTGACAAGATAGCACCACACAGGGGCGGATTGTGATTGAAGACCAGCCCAGGAAATTTCTGAAAGCAGCCCTAATGAGGGCAGAGTCATTTTAGGGGGAGGGACCTGTCAAGGGGGGTGGGTCACTCCTCAGAGGTCCTGATTCTGAGACAGACACAGTTGGGGCCTCCTTTGCTTTACGTTATGTTAAAGTTTACCTTCGACTTTATGCACATGATGCTACAATGCCCTTCCCTGATGTACATCTGTACGTCTGAATATACAAGGACTTATATGCCCATTTTCCGTGTCTACTGACACTGCAGTCGTTCCTTTAATCTGCTTCTGATTTTATTGATTTTTCATTCTACAAACCCCTTTTTTTTAACCTTATATGTTTCAAAGTACAGGGAGGGGGAGCACACACTACATACAGCACAGTACAGGGAGGGAACACACACTACATACAGCACAGTACAGGGAGGTAGCACACACTACATACAGCACAGTACAGGGAGGGAGCACACACTACATACAGCACAGGGAGGTAGCACACACTACATACAGCACAGTACAGGGAGGGAGCACACACTACATACAGCACAGTACAGGGAGGGAGCACACACTACATACAGCACAGCACAGGGAGGGAGCACACACTACATACAGCACAGTACAGGGAGGGAGCACACACTACATACAGTACAGGGAGGTAGCACACACTACATACAGCACAGTACAGGGAGGGGGAGCACACACTACATACAGCACAGTACAGGGAGGGGGAGCACACACTACATACAGCACAGTACAGGGAGGTAGCACACACTACATACAGCATAGTACAGGGAGGGAGCACACACTACATACAGCACAGTACAGGGAGGGAGCACACACTACATACAGCACAGGGAGGTAGCACACACTACATACAGCACTGTACAGGGAGGGAGCACACACTACATACAGCACAGTATAGGGAAGGAGCACACACTACATACAGCACAGTACAGGGAGGGAGCACACACTACATACAGCACAGTACAGGGAGGGGGAGCACACACTACATACAGTACAGTACAGGGAGGGAGCACACACTACATACAGCACAGTACAGGGAGGGAGCACACACTACATACAGCACAGTACAGGGAGGAGCACACACTACATACAGTACAGTACAGGGAGGGAGCACACACTACATACAGCACAGTACAGGGAGGGGGAGTACACACTACATACAGCACAGTACAGGGAGGGAGCACACACTACATACAGCACAGTACAGGGAGGGAGTACACACTACATACAGCACAGTACAGGGAGGGGGAGTACACACTACATACAGCACAGTACAGGGAGGGAGCACACACTACATACAGCACAGTACAGGGAGGGAGCACACACTACATACAGCACAATACAGGGAGAGAGCACATACAAGTAGTTAAACACAGATACAGGGGACCCGCGCAGCGGAATCTGTCCCAGTGGTCAATCCACCCCTGATTACATACATAGCCACCACATTATTACATGCATAGCACCACATTACACGAATGGCACCATATTACACATATAGCACCGCATTACATGTATAGCACTGCATTACACAAATAGCGCCACATTACATACATACACACCACATTATACATAGCCACTGCATTACATACGTAGACACCGCATTACATACGAATACACCGCATTACATAAATAGGCCCATCATCATAGACAGACATTAGGCAGCTATAGGGCTGAAGGACGTTGCATTAGAGATTGTCCCAGAGCTGGCTGTGAGTGCTGCCTGATCAGCTGACATCCTGAGAACAAGGTACATCCTGCTCCTATCCAGTCCCCAAACCATACACTGTGACCGGGGACGCCCTAACCCTTACACCATCATGATAATACAAATAAAGTAATTAAAAATAGTAAACCCGGCTCCGACCATCGCTATGCTGCTGCTCCCAGGCTCGTCAAAGAAACCTTTGGCCGGGGCCAGAGAGTGGATGCTGCTGGGCTGGTTAACTTTCTCCAGGTCCCCCACTGGTAGAACAGCTTCACCACTTTTCACGGCTAGTGGCACCTGGAAGTCCCCGCTAGCCTAACTTCCGGATTGCATTCCAATGAACCGCAAGTACTGGAAGTAGTGTGAGCCAGCCCAGCTGAGGCGGATATGGGACCGGCCCATCGGAATCTGTCATGGTGTCCTGGTAGCCCAATCCGACCATGGCTGCCACGCTTGTACAGAACTACTAACGGTGGCCATCTTGGTAAAGGGCATATTCTTCAAGTAATGGAGCATCCTGGAGGCAGCACAGTAGTGCACTTCACAGACCAACAATTAGTAATCGCTACCACCAATCTCAGCGTGCCCCTGCACCTACCCTGTACTAATGGTAAAATATACATCTGGAAACAGTCGTTTTCATGGAGGGGGTCACCACTTATGTCATTTATATTAGTTAAATATGTTTGATACAGCCTATACTAGAGACCATCTATAGTGTTACTTATTAATAATGTATTTCATACACTATCCAGTGTATAAAAAGACCAAGACTCCCTCCAGACTCCCGCACTTGGTCCAATGTTCCGCAGAGCGGCAGATTGTTGATTGCGTTTAGAAACCCCTCTCTAGAAATTCTGTGTTGCCCCTGCATGGCTATGCTAGACACCCTATTGGTGGAGACCACACAGCCTTGCGACGCACTACATGCCATGCTTTAATGTAACTACAGCAATCTCACTGATACGGATTTTCAAAGTACGTTTCTCTGATTACCAGAGAAAGTAGAAAACATGTCAGATAAAGTATATGATAGTATATAGCTAGGCTTGCCATAATAATAATCCCTATAATAGGGACACCTATGATTTACACTGGCGCTCTGGCTGCTTAAAACCAGGTGAAATGCTGCCTTAAATTTAGCCAGCCACTGAACCTGTATAAATCATACTATAGGTGTCCTGGATTAAAGGAATATTATGGCAATCCTATATATAGTAATAGTCACATACTAAAATATTTAAATGCGTAGATAAACAGTCTATATATACTAGCAAGACACAATAAGCATTGCAGTGCTCACTATTAAACTACTGCTTTCTTTCCAATGCTTGTTACATTTCACAGCAGTGATGCATTAGAATTAATTACACTGGAACAGATCAAGGCTATTTAGTATGCCTCT
This sequence comes from Pseudophryne corroboree, assembly GCF_028390025.1. NCBI lineage: Eukaryota > Metazoa > Chordata > Amphibia > Anura > Myobatrachidae > Pseudophryne > Pseudophryne corroboree. The sequence goes on from NC_086444.1 coordinate 1,023,225,371, forward strand.
CCATTGTTCTGATGGTTTTTAAATGAAAGAAAATAAATTAATTGGTGATGTTGTACTAATTACCATAATTCCCAAGTTTATTGCTTTATAAATATTAGCCACTCAAGTCATTTTAAAGCTGAGTATTTAATCTGTCATAATAAATATCTCCGCCATGTATAAAGGATTTCCAGCAGATCGGGTTATTCACCCCAAATTCTTCACTCAACAAAAGCAGAGTGGGAAAATTTGTTTTGACAGTGTTTGAAGCATCTTTTGTGTCTCTTCTGTCGGACTTGCTTTCCCTCGCTGATTGCTACCTCCTCATCAATGTGTGTTTGAATGATTCAGACAATTATCTTTTTTTTTTTTTGGGGGGGGGGGTGTTTTTGTACTATTTGCTTTGTGTGTTCTGTAACTTGAGTCAGCGGCTGTTATGGTTACAATTAAATTGCTGGAAAATATGTTGTGTTTTTGTTATATTTGGTATAGGTATAGTACATTATTGAGCACTACAGGAATCAGGAATGCAATGGTATGTGACTTTATTTCTAGAGTATCCTTGAACTCTTCCCTCTGCGATAGTAATTAGCTGCACGCTTTGAAATGGCATTGGTCAGATGTATTGTGATGCACATGACTGCAGTGCCTTGTTAGTCAAACAAGATTTCCAGGTACTTTAATATTGTGCTTCAGTAGCCACCTTACAAGCTTCTAGCAGTCAGCGCGTATTAATCATGCTTCAAATGAAGTAACAAAATTACCTAGTAAACTTGTCAGATGTATTTGTTAGTGATCGAGTAAAACCGAACCTCGCTCATCACTAGTATTTGTGTATTAGTATTATTTATATAAAGAACCTATGACCAGTATTATAAAACACTTTGCAGATTTAGCTTTTGTCCCCGCCACTTATTTCTTGAAGAACAGTTTGTCGTATTGGTGTATGATAGATAGATAGATAGATAGATAGATAGATAGATAGATAGATAGATAGATAGATAGATAGATAGATACTTGTTTACAGGAACTCACATAGTACAGTATATGAAGAAAATAAAAAATGTAAAACTCCAAGCTATGAGGATGTTTTCTTACTATGCATGTGTATGAGCCGCAGTGCGCACGCACAGTGATTGAATTGCTATAGCGGTCACAACGAGGAGTTAATTGCAGAGTGAGTGACAGGAGGACATCATTTGGGGGTGGTAAATGGGGAGTGGTTGGCCAAACGCAGGCGTGTCATGGCTGTTCAGACGGAGTATTCTGTGCGTGCAGACATTAGAGTTGTGATCTTGCTGTGATCTTGCTTCAGAGTGTGTATGTTTGTATATATATATATATATATATATATATACACATATATATCCCTATTCATGTGTTACATTTGTGTACTGAAATAGGTTGGTATTTGAGGAAATTAAGAGGTCTATCCCTATTAATGTGCTCATTACACTGTCTACAGCTTATCAAAATCTCTCCTCTCGCAAAATGAAATCCTACACATTAATAGGAGCATCATACCTCCCAACATTTTCTTTTTGAGGAATAGGGACATGTGTGAGCCACATGCCACAAGGGGTTATCACCTGTCACTTTCACTTTCAATGTGCTGAACCGCCCTGTCCCACTTCCTGAAATCACAGTTTGCACGCCAGGTATGCCATGATTGCTCTGTGTGCTGCTCCAGTTCATCGCTGATCTGCAGTAAACAGAACATACCTCCCCACTGCCCTCAAATCTGTACAGCTGGGAGGTATTGAGCATGACTTCCCAAATGATCATTTGCTCAGTGGGTCTGTATTTAAGGGGATTCAATATTACAATGTGATTCACCCAGTGTGTAGTATTCACCCAGTAAATGAGAGGTGTAGAAATAAACTAGAATATATATAACTGCATTTTTTCATACTTTGGAGGTCTGTATATTCCATAGCGTCCCGATATAGTCAGTGAATAATGAGCGCTAGGACCCATAAAGAAATCCGGTTTCTTCTGAAGTTGTAACGTCACAAAATTATACACTAAATAATAAATGAAAGGCAAATTCCCAGGAGTGCAAGAAAATAATGGGACAAAAATAAGAAGAATGTCTTTAAAGCAAATAACATAAGACGTACATTGGACTCCAGAGACAACGGTGCATATAAAAAAAAAAGGTTCCATGGAAAGAAGATAAATGTATTATATTATAACCATAATGTACTCCCCAATTGAATATAATAAAAGATGTAACAGCATTGGCATGTATATTGTATGGATCCCTGAGCAATGAGCCTGGGTGGAGGTTATTTTCTGTTTAGCAGCGTTTTGTCATAGATTGCATTTTTTATTACTTCTTACAGATGAATCCTCTCTCCGCAGTTGGAAATGAATTGGGGAAGGCTTCCAGATACTATTATAATTCAATATGCTGGATTTTTTTGCCAGGTCATTGCCTTTATCCAAGACCTACTTGTACGGAGATGCACTTAAAGTAGTATAGTATTTATTCTTTTTACAGAAAGGGTAATAGACTTATGGTATAACGTACCAGAATATCTATTTCTGACTCGCTCAGTACAATTAAAAAAAAAAAAAAAAAAAAAGTAAATGGAACAAACGTGTTTCATAGGCAACTGCAGGTAAGAGTCTGCAGCAGTGTACTTTCAGAGGTAGGATCCCAAAAGCTGGTAGCTGTAGACAAACACAGAGCCAAAATCCTATGGCTGCCACCTGTCCGGGGTTTCTACAGACAGTTCAGTAACAACAAGATCTATCCAAAGTCTGAGGGTAACCTACTGTCGGCTACTAAATGTGTGAGTGCTTGGTGCGAGGAGGATCAGCTGTAGGGAGCTACTATATCATCAGTCCTTCAAAATGCCTGTTTCCTGCCTAAGGGCCTAATTCAGAGTTGATCGCAGCAGCAAATTTGTTAGCAGTTGGGCAAAACCATGTGCTGTGCAGGTGGGGCAGATATAACATGTGCAGAGAGAGTTAGATTTGGGTGGGGTGTGTTCAAACTGAAATCTAAATTGCAGTGTAAAAATAAAGCAGCCAGTATTTACCCTGCACAGAAACAAAATAACACACCAAAATCTAACTCTCTCTGCACATGTTATATCTGCCACACCTGCAGTGCACATGGGGGGTAATTCCAAGTTGATCGCAGCAGGAAAATTTTTAGCAGTTGGGCAAAACCATGTGCACCATGTGGGGCAAAATTGTCCGGCAATGGCAAAGAGACGCAATACTTAAAACAGACTGTGGATGAGTTTATGAACAGAGACTCAGGGGTACATTTACTAAGCAGTGATAAGAGCGGAGAAGTGAGCCAGTAGAGAAGTTGCCCATAGCAACCAATCAGCACTGAAGTAACATCTATAATTTGCATACTATAAAATGATACAGAACTGCTGATTGGTTGATGGGGAAATTTCTCCACTGGCTCACTTCTCCGTTCTTATCACTGTATAGTAAATGTACCCCTAAGTCTCCAAAACAGTGTCTTAATCACCTCCCATTTGTCCTCAAAAGCTATCTCTGGCCCATATCCTGCAGACTGACTCTGACTCTGACGCTGACAGGTCAGACATGAAGGAGGGGGAGGGGGACTCAGAGGGGGGGGGGGGGGGGACGCAGCTCTGTCACAGGGAATTGAGGCTCTTATAGAGGCAATCAGAGATTTTCTGCATTGTCCTGATAAGGTGTCAGAGGAGTGTGAGGAATCGTATTTTGATGTAAAAATGAAGTCCTCAGTAACTTTTCCTGCGTCCTGTTTGAAGAACCGTGGGTTAATCTTGATAAGAAATTTCAGATCCCTGAAAGGTTGTTCTCATCTTTTCCTTTTCCTTTGGAAGATATGAAAAAATGGAAAAACCCGCCCATAGTGGACACATCAGTCTCTAGGCTGTCACGAAAGATTGTATTGCCTGTACCTGGTGCAGCCTCCTTAAAAGACACGATCGTAAAATTGAGACTACACTGAAATCATTGTACACAGCTGCTGGGGTGGCCCAAAGACCCACTATTGCATGTGCGTGGATCACAAAAGCCATTGCTAATTGGTCAGGTAACCTAATTGATGTCACAATCCTGACTGTAGGTTTTATATTTGGTGACTTACCCCTGCCATCTGTCCTGGATCCTGTGTCTTTTCACTCACGGAGTTAAACAGCTTGTCAGTTTTCCTGAGTTCTCTGCCTGAGAGGTAATAGTTAATTAGCTCCACCTGTGGTGATCTCCTGTGTGAGGCTGAATTCAGTAATCTAAAAGCAAGCATCCTGTGTTTTGCAGAAGTCCAGGCTTCAGTGTTCTCTTGGCCTGCTAGGCCTCATTCTACATCACAGCCTTGGCTAGAGTAGTCACATGACAGTGACATCACCTAATCCTGCCCACCAATCATCAAGGACCAGGAAGTATAAATCAGGAGGCTGAGTTGGGATCTGGGCCAGTTCCTTGTGTCACATACAGCCTTGTGTGGGTCTTAAGCTGAGCTCCCTAAAGGTAACCTTTGTACCTAAGTTCCTGTGGAAACTCTGTTCCCTTGTTACCGTTTGGTTTATTTGTGTGTTGCCATTTGATTTCACCATTTCCCTGAGACTCAATGTAAAGGTACAGCTGCAATGTTTCGTCTTAAAGGCACAGTACTGAATTCCGTGTTCTCCACTGAAAACCACAGCTGTCGTGTTTCAGTTTTACTACTGTTGTAGTTGGGATCTCCAGGCCTCAGTACCTCCGTGCTTCCAGCACCTCAGCATCTCCGTGCCTCAGCATCTCCGTGCCTCAGCACCTCAGTGCCTCAGCATCTCCGTGCCTCAGTACCTCCGTGCTTCCAGCACCTCCGTGCCACAGCACCTCCGTGCCACAGTACCTCCGTGCCTCAGTACCTCCGTGCTTCCAGCACCTCAGCATCTCCGTGACTCAGCATCTCCGTGCCTCAGCACCTCAGTGCCTCAGCATCTCCGTGCCTCAGTGCCTCAGTACCTCCGTGCTTCCAGCACCTCCGTGCCACAGCACCTCCGTGCCACAGTACCTCCGTGCCTCAGTACCTCCGTGCTTCCAGCACCTCAGCACCTCCGTGACTCAGCATCTCCGTGACTCAGCATCTCCGTGACTCAGCATCTCCGTGCCTCAGCACCTCAGTGCCTCAGCATCTCCGTGCCTCAGTGCCTCAGTACCTCCGTGCTTCCAGCACCTCCGTGCTTCCAGCACCTCCGTGCTTCCAGCACCTCCGTGCTTCCAGCACCTCCGTGCCACAGCATCTCCGTGCCTCAGTACCTCCGTGCCACAGCATCTCCGTGCTTCCAGCACCTCCGTGCCTCAGCACCCCTACGCACCCCAGTGTCTCTACGCACCCCAGTGCCTCCACGCACCTCAGTGCCTCCAAGCACCTCAGTGCCTCCAAGCACCTCAGTGCCTCCAAGCACCTCAGTGCCTCCAAGCACCTCAGTGTCTCCAAGCACCTCAGTGTCTCCAAGCACCTCAGTGTCCCCAAGCACCTCAGTGTCTCCAAGCACCCCGTGCCCTTTAGCACAATTATACCTGGTATTCTTCACTGATTCATCAGTGCCTTTCCAGTTCTGTCTTTCAGGAGACCTTCAGCATGCCTCCTGTCTGCCGACCTAATCCTGCATGAGGAGAACCTAGATTCGACCATCTCTGCTGCGGTTCCTCTTCCCAGTCTCCGGAGGAAACCCAGAGTCCACGGCATTTCCAAACCAGGTCAGTGGTAGTATTCACATAATCCTCCAGTCGCCCGCACAGACTTCACTACACCGGGTTCACAAAAACCTCAGTCATGACAGTAGGAACTGGCCACATGGACCCGGCCGAAAGTGTTAGTCTGACGCATGACCTCCTAAGCAATATTGCAGGACGCTTGGAAGGTCTGGAGTCGACTCAGCATCGATTGGCACAGTGTCTGCAGCGGAATTCGTCCTCCAGAGATTCTATGACCTTCTGCTCTAAGACTCCTGACCAACTGCAGATTTTCTACCAGATGTTACTACAGTTACAAGAACTTTTGTCTAGTATTCTCTCTGTGATGCCTGATCTCCTCAGGAATACTACCAACGTTGTTGATCCTGTTTTGTCCCATCCAGTTAATAGAGTCTCTTCCTCTGCGCAAGGGAAAGTTTTTCATCAGAGCTATCCACGGCCCAAGCTCTCTGAAGCTGAACGTCAGCGGCGTAAGGAGCTACATCTCTGTCTTTACTGTGGAAATTCTGGTCATTTTGTTAAAGACTGCATTCTTCGCAAGCCAGGTAATAGTGACAAATCTCAGTATCATAGTGCTCATGTCTACAAGTCATCCACAGTATCCGATTCTTCTGCTGCTGACGGGGGTATCAAGAAGGCTACTCTTCTGAGAGAGACTCAAATTTATGACTGGGGTCCGGTGGTTAAAAGACCTTATCCCAAGTTGGGTGTCCAGAGAAGAATGTTCAAGCCATTTACAGTCACAGAGGAGTCCGTGTCCACAGACCCAGGAGGGGCGTTTTCAGAGCGTCCAGCCCCAGGAGGGGCGTTTTCAGAGCGTCCAGCCCCAGGAGGGGCGTTTTCAGAGCGTCCAGCCCCAGGAGGGGCGTCTTCAGAGCGTCCAGCCCCAGGAGGGGCGTCTTCAGAGCGTCCAGCCCCAGAGAGTCTTCAGAGTGCTGCCCAGCCAGTGAGTCTTCAGAGTGCTGCCCAGCCAGTGAGTCTTCAGAGTGCTGCCCAGCCAGTGAGTCTTCAGAGTGCTGCCCAGCCAGAGATTCTACAGAGTGCTGCCCAGCCAGAGATTCTACAGAGTGCTGCCCAGCCAGAGATTCTACAGAGTGCTGCCCAGCCAGAGATTCTACAGAGTGCTGCCCAGCCAGAGATTCTACAGAGTGCTGCCCAGCCAGAGATTCTACAGAGTGCTGCCCAGCCAGAGATTCTACAGAGTGCTGCCCAGCCAGAGATTCTACAGAGTGCTGCCCAGCCAGAGATTCTACAGAGTGCTGCCCAGCCCCGTGAAGAGGGGGCTCTTGCCTCAGCCCAGCCCCGTGAAGAGGGGGCTCTTGCCTCAGCCCAGCCCCGTGAAGAGGGGGCTCTTGCCTCAGCCCAGCCCCGTGAAGTGGGGGCTCTTGCCTCAGCCCAGCCCCGTGAAGTGGGGGCTCTTGCCTCAGCCCAGCCCCGTGAAGTGGGGGCTCTTGCCTCAGCCCAGCCCTGTGAAGAAAGGGCTCAGCCCGTCCCGGTTCCAGCCGGTCCAGCAATATTCCAGGCCCTGCCTGGTCAGTCCGTCCCGGTTCCAGCCGGTCCAGCAATACTCCAGGCCCAGCCTGGTCAGTCCGTCCCGGTTCCAGCCGGTCCAGCAATACTCCAGGCCCAGCCTGGTCAGTCCGTCCCGGTTCCAGCCGGTCCAGCAATACTCCAGGCTCCGCCTGGTCAGTCCGTCCCGGTTCCAGCCGGTCCAGCAATACTCCAGGCTCCGCCTGGTCAGTCCGTCCCGGTTCCAGCCGGTCCAGCAATACTCCAGGCCCAGCTTGGCCAGTCCGTTCCGGTTCCAGCCGGTCCAGCAATACTCCAGGACCAGCCTGGTCCGTCTCCTTTGGCTCCAGCCAATTCAAGTATCCTTGGATTCAATCCAGTCCTACTCGTCCAGCCAAAGCTTTCTTCAGTTTCATCCTCTAAGCTTTCGTCTGATGGTTTTCCACCTATTTACTTTGATGGAGATTTATTGCAATATGCCGCTCTGGTTGAACAATTTCTCTCTCGGATGGAGTCTGATCCTTCAGGTGCAGTAACTCTTTCCAACGTTACTCGATATCTGTTCCTGGCATTCAGAGGAAGAGCTTTGGAGTGGGCCAACATGCTCTTTGAGAGTAATGATCCTGTGTTCCATGACTTACAGACTTTCAGTAACGCTGTAGTTAAAGAATTTAGTCCTAAACCTTTGGAATCTGCATCAACGAAGGTCCTAAATTCTTCTGTATGAATTTCTCAAGTTCCTCTAAGATTCAAGATGGGTGTCCGGAGTCCACCCTTGAAGAGGGGGATACTGTCACAATCCTGACTGTAGGTTTTATATTTGGTGACTTACCCCTGCCATCTGTCCTGGATCCTGTGTCTTTTCACTCACGGAGTTAAACAGCTTGTCCGTTTTCCTGAGTTCTCTGCCTGAGAGGTAATAGTTAATTAGCTCCACCTGTGGTGATCTCCTGTGTGAGGCTGAATTCAGTAATCTAAAAGCAAGCATCCTGTGTTTTGCAGAAGTCCAGGCTTCAGTGTTCTCTTGGCCTGCTAGGCCTCATTCTACATCACAGCCTTGGCTAGAGTAGTCACATGACAGTGACATCACCTAATCCTGCCCACCAATCATCAAGGACCAGGAAGTATAAATCAGGAGGCTGAGTTGGGATCTGGGCCAGTTCCTTGTGTCACATACAGCCTTGTGTGGGTCTTAAGCTGAGCTCCCTAAAGGTAACCTTTGTACCTAAGTTCCTGTGGAAACTCTGTTCCCTTGTTACCGTTTGGTTTATTTGTGTGTTGCCATTTGATTTCACCATTTCCCTGAGACTCAATGTAAAGGTACAGCTGCAATGTTTCGTCTTAAAGGCACAGTACTGAATTCCGTGTTCTCCACTGAAAACCACAGCTGTCGTGTTTCAGTTTTACTACTGTTGTAGTTGGGATCTCCAGGCCTCAGTACCTCCGTGCTTCCAGCACCTCAGTATCTCCGTGCCTCAGCATCTCCGTGCCTCAGCACCTCAGTGCCTCAGCATCTCTGTGCCTCAGTACCTCCGTGCTTCCAGCACCTCCGTGCCACAGCACCTCCGTGCCACAGTACCTCCGTGCCTCAGTACCTCCGTGCTTCCAGCACCTCAGCATCTCCGTGACTCAGCATCTCCGTGACTCAGCATCTCCGTGCCTCAGCACCTCAGTGCCTCAGCATCTCCGTGCCTCAGTACCTCCGTGCTTCCAGCACCTCCGTGCCACAGTACCTCCGTGCCTCAGTACCTCCGTGCTTCCAGCACCTCAGCACCTCCGTGACTCAGCATCTCCGTGACTCAGCATCTCCGTGCCTCAGCACCTCAGTGCCTCAGCATCTCCGTGCCTCAGTGCCTCAGTACCTCCGTGCTTCCAGCACCTCCGTGCTTCCAGCACCTCCGTGCCACAGCATCTCCGTGCCTCAGTACCTCCGTGCCACAGCATCTCCGTGCTTCCAGCACCTCCGTGCCTCAGCACCCCTACGCACCCCAGTGTCTCTACGCACCCCAGTGCCTCCACGCACCTCAGTGCCTCCAAGCACCTCAGTGCCTCCAAGCACCTCAGTGTCTCCAAGCACCTCAGTGTCTCCAAGCAGTCTCCAAGCACCTCAGTGTCTCCAAGCACCTCAGTGTCTCCAAGCACCTCAGTGTCTCCAAGCACCTCAGTGTCCCCAAGCACCTCAGTGTCTCCAAGCACCCCGTGCCCTTTAGCACAATTATACCTGGTATTCTTCACTGATTCATCAGTGCCTTTCCAGTTCTGTCTTTCAGGAGACCTTCAGCATGCCTCCTGTCTGCCGACCTAATCCTGCATGAGGAGAACCTAGATTCGACCATCTCTGCTGCGGTTCCTCTTCCCAGTCTCCGGAGGAAACCCAGAGTCCACGGCATTTCCAAACCAGGTCAGTGGTAGTATTCACATAATCCTCCAGTCGCCCGCACAGACTTCACTACACCGGGTTCACAAAAACCTCAGTCATGACAATTGAGTGGTTAGATTCCTTGCCTAGGGGGCTGTTGTTTTACTCCTGCAGCATATACAGGACTCTGCAAACTTTATGGTGGAGGCCATAAAAGAGATAGGCTTGCTTAACGCACGCACCACCGCTATAGCAGTGTTGGCACGCAGAGTATTGTGGCTACGCCAGTGGACTGCTGACGCGGACTCCAGGAAAGGCGTGGAAGGCCTACCATTCACGGGAGAGGCCTTGTTTGGAGATGAACTAGACAAATGGATCTCCAAAGCTACTGAGGGTAAGTCTACGTATCTTCCTTCCGCAGCCCCCCCAACCAAGAAGGCTTATTCAGCTTCTAAGTTGCAGTCCTTTCGGACGGCCAAGTTCAAGGGCAAATACAGTGGTGCTTCTACGTCCTCCAGCGGCGCAAGAGGTAAACCACACAAACCAGCAACTGCAGGTGCTCAGGAACAGAGCTCAAGCTCTGCTTCCTCAAAGCCTTCAGCATGACGGAGAACCACGAAGTCTGGAAGGCTGTCAGGTGGGAGCCCAACTACGATTCTACAGTCAGATCTGGTCAAGTTCGTGCCAGGATCTCTGGGTCATGGATATTATTTCCCAGGGCTACAGACTGGAGTTCCAAGAGCTCACACCTCACAGGTTCTTCAAATCAGGCTTACCAGTTTCACAAGAGGCAAGTATAACTTTACAGCATGCCATCCAAAAACTGGTACAGACTCAAGTCATTGTTCCAGTTCCACCTCATCTGCAAAACAAGGGGTACTTTTCCAGCCTGTTTGTAATACCGAAGCCGGACGGTTCGGTAAGGCTGATTCTGAACCTCAAGTCGTTGAACACGTAGTTACGAGTGTTCAAATTCAAGATGGAGTCTCTGAAAGCGGTAATCTCAGGTCTGGAGGAGGGGGAATTCCTACTGTCTCTGGATATCAAGGATGTGTACCTTCACATTCCGATCTGGCCGCCTCATCAGGCTTACCTACGGTTTGCACTTGAGGACTGTCACTACCAGTTCCAGGCCCTGCCATTTGGTCTCTCCATGGCACCAAGGGTGTTCACCAAGGTGATGACAGAGATGATGTTTCTACTCCGCAAACAGAGAGTGAACATAATTCCGTACCTGGATGATCTCCTGATAAAAGCACCGTCCAGGGAAAGGTTGCTGGACAGCATTGGTCTTTCAACCAAACTCCTCCAAGATCACAGGTGGATTCTGAACCTTCCGAAATCTCACCTGGAGCCAAAACGGAGGGGCTTCCATTCCTGGCAATGATACTGGACACAGAGTCACAGAAAGTGTTCCCTCCATTTAAAAAGGCATTGGCAATCCAGTCAATGGTTTTGGATGTTCTGAAGCCAACCCAGATATCGGTGCATCTATGCATTCGCCTTCTGGGGAAAATGGTGGCCGGTTACGGGGCGCTTCAATACGGAAGGTTTCACGCAAGACCCTTCCAGCTCGATCTGTTGGACAAATGGTCTGGATCGCATCTTCACATGCACCAGAGGATCTGTCTGTCGCCAAAAGCCAGGATCTCCCTTCTGTGGTGGCTACAGACTTCTCACCTTGTCGAGGGTCGCAGGTTCGGAATTCAGAACTGGATTCTGTTAACCACAGACACAAGCCTCAGAGGTTGGGGAGCAGTCACCCAGGGGGTGCAGTTTCAAAGAAGATGGTCAAGTCAGGAAGTCATCCTTCCAATCAACATTCTGGAACTCAGGACCATATACAATGCCCTTCTGCAGGCCTCACATCTTCTTTAAGATCAGGTCATTCAGGTCCAGTCGGACAATGTGACGGAGGTGATGTACATAAATCGACAGGGCGGAACGAAAAGCAGAGCAGCAATGTAGGAGGTGTCAAGAATTCTCCTCTGGGCAGAAAAAAAAATGCTGTTGTCAGCGGTTTTCATTGCGGGAGTAGACAACTGGGAAGCAGACTTCCTCAGCAGACACAACCTGCACCTGGGGGAGTGGGGCCTTCACCCGGAAGTTTTCAGGTGCTTGACACGTCGATGGGGATATCAACAGATCGACATGATGGCCTCTTGTCTCAACAAGAAGCTCATGCAGTATTGTTCCAGGTCAAGAGACCCACAGGCAGTCGTGGTAGACGCCCTGATGACTCCATGGGTCTATCAGATGGTGTATGTGTTTCCTCCACTTCCTCTGATCCCAAGAATTCTAAAGCGAATAAGAAGGGAAAAGGTTCAACCAATACTCATTGCTCCGGACTGGCCAGGAAGGGCCTGGTATGCGGATCTTCTGGAGATGCTCCTCGAAGATCTGTGGCCTCTACCTCTTCTTGAGGAGCTTCGGCAACAAGGCCCGTTCGTCTATCAGGACTTACTGCAACTACGTTTCACAGCATGGAAGTTGCACGGCTGATTCTAGCAAGGAAAGGGATCCCTAACAAGGTTATCTTGACTATGATCCAGGCCAGGAAGGGGGTAATGTCTAAGCATTACCATCACATTTGGACAAAATACATCTCTTGGTGTGAGAGCAGAACTTCTTCTGTGGTGGAATTTCATCTGGGACGTTTCCTGCTTTTTCTGCAGGCAAGTGTGGATTTGGGCCTACGTCTGGGCTCCATAAAAGTCCAGATTTCGGCCTTGTCCATTTTCTTTCAAAGACAATTGGCTTCTCTCCATGAGGTCCAGACTTTCTTGAAAGGTGTTCTGCACATTAAACCTCTCTTTGTGCCTCCCACGGCACCTTGGGATCTCAATGTGGTGCTGCAGTTCCTCCAATCGGACTGGTTTGAACCGTTACAGGAGGTGAGCGTAAAATATCTTACGTGGAAGACCGTCACACTGTTGGCCTTGGCTTCAGCAAGACATGTGTCGAAGCTGGGGGTTTTGTCTCACAAAAGTCCCTATTTAGGACAGAGCTGAACTCAGAACTCGTCAGCAATTTCTTCCTAAAGTGGTGTCTGCGTTTCACATCATCCAACCTATTGTGGTTCCGGCCCCCCTCCCCTGCTCGACACAGGCTTTCTCTATAATTTTGGACAGGCACACCATGCTGCACCCTACCTGATTTTTACCTGCCTCACAACAGAGACTGCATTGGGGGACAGAGGACTACCTCCCTTCCATTCCTAATACTGCGTGTGTCTCTGCCTGTCTCTGCTCCTCTCTCCCTGTGAGAAACACAGTGATATACTTCAGCTGCACACCTTGTAACAACAGTGGTACACTCTTCCATTATATAATTTTTGTGACATTTCTCTCTTGCTCTGTATTGAGTCATACTAAAATTACAACACCTGGCCATGGAGCGGTATGTGGCTAAAATGACACGGGCGCCTAAAGGTTCCCAGAATAAAAATAAAACGGCATCTAAAGATAAAGACACCTGTTCGGATCACTCCCTCTCCCCTGCCTCACCCAGTCAGGGAGATTCCACGGATACAGTGGCCGTAGCTGATAAATTCAGTCCTTCTGTCCAGAGGGCCAAAGAAATCTTGAACATTATTTCACTCCTTTTGGATGAAAAGTTGGCTCCACTAATGGAGGCCATTAACTTGGCTGCTGCTCAAATAACACAACACACCAAACGTTTTGTGGAAGCGGAGGACCACATATCCACTTTGGATGGTGACCACCAACATGAGGCCAAATCACAACTGCAAACACGCGACAACAGTCTTGCGGCTCTAAACGATAAAATTAAATATTTGGAAAATCGCAATCTGCGGAATTACCTACGCCTTATTGGCCTTCTGGAATCGGTCCAACCGAAAGATCTCCTGGATCTGGTTTCTCGCTGGCTTCCTGAAACTCTGGGTCTCCCTTCCTCGCCCACATCCTACATGGTGGAAAGGGCTCTTCGCATCGGCCTTGATAAACAGACTACTCAACACCACCCTAGACCAGTTATCTTCAAGCTTCTGAACTACCTGGAGAAGGTGAAAATTATGGAGGCTTACCACAAATCCAACAACTTCTGCTATGAGGACTCTAAATCGCTTCTTTTTCAGGACTTTTAATTCTAAGTTTCCTCACGAAGAGGAGGTTTTTCCGGTCGGCAAAGAACTTTTCTCAAAAGACATCCGATTTGCACTCCTTTATCCTGCAAAGCTGAGGATTCTTCATGCTGGCAAACTGCATTATTTTGACACCCCTGATACTGCCCGGAACTTATTTAAATCTTTGTCTTCGTCCTCATCTGACTCGTATATGGATAATGCCAATTGACTGTCCATAGACTGATAAGTATTGCCAAAATATGTCTCCCTTCTTTTTTTCTAATGTGTGATACAATGTTTTATTTGTTTTTTTCTGACTTCACTGTTGTTATTGTTGCGAGTGGTTTCTCCTGTTATACTGTGGTTACCAGGGTGGAGAGGAAATGTTTATCCATTTCCCCTGCCTGTTCTTAATTTTTCCTCTATTTCTAATCTTAATAATATTTTTACTGTATTTCGGCGGTTCTTAGAGCTATCATAGTGGGTTCAAAAAATGTAAAAAAAACTTTGACAGGTGGCAATTGTTATATGTAATTGTAGCATTTACATGTATTGTAGTACAAATTTTTTTTTCCTGATTATTATATGTACCTTTTCTTGATACTAGTTTTTAGTCCCTCCCCTGCTCGCTGGGTCAGGTGGTCAGACGCTTTACTATGGCTTCCCCTTCCACGTTCCATCAGACTGGGTATCGGATAATGGGGCAGATGTATTAACCTGGAGAAGGCATAAGGAAGTGATAAACCAGTGATATGTGCAAGGTGATAAAGGCACCAGCCAATCAGATCCTAACTGTTAATTTACATATTGGAACTGATTGGCTGGTGCCTTTATCACCTTGCACATATCACTGGTTTATCACTTCCTTATGCCTTCTACAGGTTAATACATCTGCCCCAATGTCAGGGCCTATTGCTACTGACATCTCCACGGAAAATCTAAGACTTCTCTTAAACTGTTTTTTTGGAATGTGGAAGGGTTGAACACTTCAATTAAGTGGGAAAAAAATGTAAGTCATCTTAAAAAGTTTCATCCAGATGTTGCATTTTTACAAGAGACACACTGGCGACTTACAGACCCTAACAAAGTAAGGGATAATTGGATTATAGGTGTGCCTCTTACACTACGAAAACTTGAGGAGTGCTACTTTTATTTAGTAAATCATTACATTATGAGATTAAGTATAAATGGATAGATCCTGAAGGGAGGTTTTCATTTTTGCAGGTACTGTAGATATTGAATGGGAAAGGTTCACTTTAGCGTGCATTTACGCCTCCACATGGCTGAACATATTATTTTTTTCAGACCTTTTTGTTAACCTACAATGTTGGATTTAAGGCTCTTTAATTATGGGGGTGACTTGAATGTAGTTTTTGATCCTTCCCTAGATGTGTCGGGTGGACCCAGACAGGCAGGGTTGAGTAGATCCCCTCCATCCACCTCATCACTATTGTTGGATTTATTCCAAATAATGGATCCCTGGCGGTTCTTATATCCTGATTCTAGAGAATACACCTTTTTCTCTCATCCACATAAGTTATTCTCCCAATTAGTCTATTGGTTGATATCAGGTTCATTGATTCATGGAGTTGAAGACTCGACTATAGCTAACATTCTTTTATCTGACCACGCCCCCATCACCCTTAGACTTTCCTTGACAGCACCCGCACATATTCCAACAATTAGCACTTTCCAGATTACCTAGCCTCCTCTGAAGATTTTAAACTTCACTTAATCCAATCCTTTTCTAACTATGCTCATGATAATTGTGTTCATTCTGACGGCATAAATTTTTTTGGGCAGGCTTCAAAACTGGTTCTCCGGGGCCACATACTATCTTATGTCGCCACTAAGGAAAAACAATTTCAGGAAAGATTATCCCATGAGACCCAAAAAGTTACCTTGTCATACTCTCAATTATTAGCTGACCCTTCTGAATCTAACAGATTATTATACAAGGATGCCAAATCAGTCCATGATAACCTTTGTGCTGAACAAGCTAACTTATTCCTATCGTTTCAATCTAATAAATATTTCCGATTGGGCAATCACCCTGGAAAATTATTAGCAAACTTAGTGAAAGCATCTTATGCCCCTAAACACATCCCATCTATTTGAAATAATCAGCTTACATTGACACTGACTCAGGATAAAATTAGTAACGTTTTTCTTGAATCTCTTGAAAATGTATCCAGTATACTGCGCCCCCTGACTAACCCACCAAGGGTTTGGACTTTTTAACTCATGCAGGCCTTCCTACCCTTTCAGCTGATGACAGAGAAGCTCTTAGCTCTCCCATCACAGATGTGGAGTTGGAGGCGGTTATTAAATCTTTACCCAATGGTAAAACCCCAGGACCAGATGGCCTATCTGTCGCGTACTACAAACTCCTATCCCCACACATAAGAGAACATCTTTCCAAACTCTATAATTCTATTCTTACAGGTCACTCTGCCCCATCTGATTTTAACACAGCCAGGGTAATTGTCCTCCCCAAACCGAATAAAGACCCCACTTTGGTTTCCTCTTAAAGACCAATCTCCCTTTTGAACCAGGGTTTCAAGATTTTTACAAAAATGATAACATCTTGTCTTCAGTTGGTTCTGCCTAAATTGCTACCCCCTGCCCAGACAGGTTTTCTGTGTAAGGCTTTCTTGACAATGAATGCCCATAATACCCGTTACTTTAAACTACATCAAGGCACTAGACAGGGTTGCCCCTTATCCCCACTTCTGTTCAACTTGGCATTGGATCCCCTTTTTTGGAATTTCCTGAAAGACGGTAGATGGCATGGCATTAAATTGACCCATTTGGAACTTAAATTCTCAGCATTCGATGATGATATCCTGCTCTATTTTAGTAATCCCCACGCTGCACTACCTCACTTACTCTCCATTTTGAATTCCTTTGAACTAGTGTCTGAATTTAAAATTAACCATTCAAAGACCGAATCCTTGGCCTTCTTTTCCTCTGCCAAATCAGGTTGGGAAACTTGTTTACATTTGACTGGGCACTTGATGATTGTATCACCTACTTAGGTATAAAAATCCCTAATCATCCCTCCAAGTTATATACCTTACATTTTTCCTCACTAGTTACCAGGACCTACACGGATTTCTCTAATTGGGCTCATCTCCCTTTGACGTACACTGGCTGTTGCCATTTATATAAAATGATTAGCTTCCCACATTTCGAATATGTGTTGCAAATGCTCCCGTTAATTCCACCCAAATGTACATTTGCCCAACTAAATAAAGCATTGACCAAATTTATTTGGGAAGGTAAACGGCCAAGGGTTTCATTATTTAAATTGCAACAACCAAGAACCCTGGGTGGCCTAAACTTACCGTGCCTGCGCACTTACGCACTGGCAGCAAACTATAAAACTGCTTTGGATTAATGGACGCAATATTTGTGCTAACCTACAATTAGAACAAACTTTTGTACCAAACTAGAATCTAGTATCCCTATTGCACATTACACCGCATTCCATGCCTGATTTTATAAAAGATAATGTCCTAATATCATCTACCTGTATGGTGAGGAGGACGGTACATTCTAAACTGAAACTGTCATGACAGACCTCTCTATTTTTAACTCTTTGGGGTAATCCCAACTTTACACCACATAACACTTTTCAGGTATTTCATACATTGTATAAGGAGGGCCTTAAGTATGTTCACCACTTCTTACGCAAGGAGGATTTAGTCCTGCTCACGCATTCACAGATAATGGAACAATTTCCACATTTGGTGAACCCCTTATTCCCCTTCTTGCAAGCAAGTAGTTATGTACAAAGGGTTCTGTCCACTCTGACTGAGACTGATAGGACTAATACCTTAGATGGAACATTGCGCCATAATCCAGGTGGTCACTTCTCCACTGCTTTCATACACACCCAATCACTACCCTCACTTAACCTGGACTCTGGTGCTGTAGGTTTGTTGCGATGGAAACTGGAGTTTCCAGACCTCACTTTGAAGTCCATTCTAGATGCTACTATGACTTTAGATAAAACTCTGGTATCGACCTCATATACAGAGATGCACCAGAAAATATTACATAGGGCCTATTTTACACCTAAACTGAAGTTCCTCATTGGGGATGTCCTCACTTCTAATTGTTTTAAATGTGGTTCACCAGAAGCTGATATCGTTCACTGCTTGTGGTCTTGCCTGAAGGTACAGGCCCTGTGGCATGCACTTCAACTATATATTACAAATTATTTGAAAATTCACTGTTGATAAAACTTGGGCATTTTGGGGCATCTACCCTAAATCTCCCCCATATACATTATCTAAAGGGAATCATACTCTATTGGTCAAGTTGGCTGCAGCTGCAAAAAAAACACAATACTTTCCCAATTAATTTCTTCTGAATCCTTTCCCATTTCACTATTACACCCCAGACTCTCCTATTTGTTTCACTTAGATTGGACCAATACCACGCTTCAAAAAGAAAGGTTGACGAGGAAATATTTTGACACATGGCTCCCATATGTTTACACTTTATCCCTGCTAATTAAAGAGGCTTTACGGAAATGCTTCCAATCTACTAAATGGTACAATTTGGAAGTCCCCTGGCTAGGGATGCGACCTCGCCTATCCAAAGCTGTGATTTATACATACTGTGTCTGTATTCTCCATTTCTTGCATATTACTTTGTATATGCTTTTGACTCTCACATATTCGCTGTTATTTCCTTTAACTGATGTAATGTACTGAAAGACCATCTTGTTTTTACTCTGTGCATTTGTACTGTATACGTGTATTGACTATTTTTGATCTCACTTGTCAATAAAAAAAAATGTTTTTAAAGTAATTGGTGCCGGCTGCAGTCACCCCTGATCAGAGTAGTTGGCGCCCGCGGAAGTCATGCCTGATTGAAGCAACAATGGAATAGCTCCGTCAGGTGCCCATTACTTACAGCGCCTCCTCAACATATTTAATCTCCCAAATAGTATGTAAACGTAGATAATTGTGTGTTGACTGCTGCAAATGAGAGACATGATTAAAATGCATACTCATTCTAGATTTCAGCTTCCTAGTATCAGCTCACACTGTGTCCAGATAGTAGATAACACACATAATTACACTCTGCCTTCTGTTAAACAGGTAAAGAACCAATTAACCTAAAGTATATGGAAATCACCATTTAAATGAAATGTCTTAGCATATTTAAAAGCCCCAAAAAATGACCTGTATTGCAGAGAATTAACTAAAAGTTTTAAAAGTTTCTAGTTCTACTTTCTTACAGTCTTGCATTCCTTAGCTGTCGAGGGATTAAAGTACAATTATAAAGTGGCAGATAAATTGTAAAGTGTTGCACACTAGGGTATAGATCACTGGCCCTCATTCCGAGTTGATCGCAGCAGGAATTTTGTTAGCAGTTGGGCAAAACCATGTGCAATGCAGGGGAGGCAGATTTAACATGTGCAGAGAGAGCATACTTGCCTACTTTTGAAAAAGCGTTTCAGGAAGATTGTAAAAGTAACACCTATCAGCGCAGGCGTGTACTGGTACGTCACAGAGGCCTGTAATGAAAATGACTTACATCCACATGTAAATGATCCCCAAAGTTAGTAAGATCTACTTGTTGAAGAACAGACAGTGATATTTTGCAGTATTTTTTTTTTGTGTATTGTGTTTTACAAGAGGTTCCATATACTTTAAGTGGCCACAAGAAACCTTTACAATGCATGTAGCCATAGGGATCATTGGCCCTCATTCCGAGTTGTTCGCTCGCAAGCTGCTTTTAGCAGATTTACTCACGCTAAGCCGCCTACTGGGAGTGAATCTTAGCTTCTTAAAATTGCGAACGACGTATTCGCAATATTGCGATTACACCTCTCTTAGCAGTTTCTGAGTAGCTCCAGACTTACTCGGCATCTGCGATCAGTTCAGTGCTTGTCGTTCCTGGTTTGACGTCACAAACACACCCAGCGTTCGCCCAGACACTCCTCCGTTTCTCCAGCCACTCCCGCGTTTTTCCCAGAAACGGTAGCGTTT
The DNA here is from genome assembly GCF_028390025.1 of Pseudophryne corroboree. Taxonomy (NCBI): domain Eukaryota; kingdom Metazoa; phylum Chordata; class Amphibia; order Anura; family Myobatrachidae; genus Pseudophryne; species Pseudophryne corroboree. The sequence goes on from NC_086444.1 coordinate 1,023,245,013, forward strand.
TTCCGCACACACCCATAAAACGGCCAGTTTCCGCCCAGTAACACCCACTTCCTGTCAATCACACTAGTAAAATTCCTAACTGCATAGCAAATTTACTTGGCGCAGTCGCACTGCGGACATTGCGCATGCGCACTAAGCGGAAAATCGCTGCAATGCGAAAAAAAATACAGAGCGAACAACTCGGAATGACCCCCATTGTGCCTTATAACCAATACAGGGAAATGGCACTGATGTGTCCATTTGAATGTATGTATCTCTGATTTCTCTTTTTTTTTAGGGAGATTGAGGGACTATTCAGGGAGTGAGGGAGATTGTTACTATTTCAGGGAGTCTCCTGCAGAATGAGGGAGGGTAGGCAACTATGAGAGAGAGTTAGATTTGGGTGTGGTGTGTTCAATCTGCAATCTAAATTGCAGTGTAAAAATAATGCAGCCAGTATTTACCCTGCACAGAAACAAAATAACCCACCCAAATCTAACTCTCTCTGCACATGTTATATCTGCCACACCTGCAGTGCACATGGTTTTGCCCAACTGCTAACAAAATTCCTGCTGCGATCAACTCGGAATGAGGGCCACAGTGTCATACTGACACAATGCCCTAACTGGAGAGACAGTCAAACATTGGAAATCTTACACATTTAGACTAAGTTTAGGCCAAACACAGCTTTTGTGCAACTACAAGTTCAAGCCAGTCTGCCAATGTTTTTTGACTCCCCAAACTTTATTTATTTTATATTACCCTTGGAACAGAATGAGGGGAATTACATATTTCTCTCCAGCTGCTTGTACCTACATGTTCTGGGGAAACATATAGGTACAACAGCCGGCAAGACACAGCGCTAGTTCCACATTTTTGTGATTTTTAGTATCAGCCACATGTATCAATAATTTTATGCAGGAGATATCACAGATTTCTCCTATATAAATATAAAAACATACATTTCCAGCATAATGGGCATAGGTGGTCATTCCGAGTTGATCGCTAGCTGCATTCGGTCGCTGTGCAGCGATGAGGCTAAAAAACGTCACTTCTGCGCATGCGCATGTGGCGCAATGCGCACGCACAACGTACTATCGTACTATTACAACAAATGATGTAGTTTCACACAAGGTCTAGCAAAGCTTTTCAGTCGCACTGCTGCTCGCAGAGTGATTGACATGAAGTGGGCATTTCTGGGTGTCAACTTATTGTTTTCAGGAAGTGTTTGGAAAAACGCAGGCGTGCCAGAAAAAATGCAGGCGTGGCTGGGTGAACGCAGGGCATGTTTGTGACGTCAAAACAGGAACTGAACAGTCTGAAGTGATCGCAAGCGCTGAGTAGGTTTTCAGCTACTCTGAAACTGCACAAAAAAACTTTGTAGCCGCTCTGCGATACAACCGTTCGCACTTCTGCTAAGCTAAAATTAGTGTTGTGCACCGGACATTTTTCGGGTTTTGTGTTTTGGTTTTGGATTCGGTTCCGCGGCCGCGTTTTGGATTCGGACGCGTTTTGGCAAAACCTCCCTGAAAATTTTTTGTCGGATTCGGGTGTGTTTTGGATTCGGGTGTTTTTTTACAAAAAAACGTCAAAAACAGCTTAAATCATAGTATTTGGGGGTAATTTTGATCCCATAGTATTATTAACCTCAATAACCATAATTTCCACTCATTTCCAGTCTATTCTGACCACCTCACACCTCACAATATTATTTTTAGTCCTAAAATTTGCACAGAGGTCGCTGAATGACTAAGCTAAGCGACCCAAGTGGCCGACACAAACACCTGGCCCATCTAGGAGTGGCACTGCAGTGTCAGACAGGATGGCACTTCAAAAAATAGTCCCCAAACAGCACATGATGCAAAGAAAAAAAGAGGTGCACCAAGGTCGCTGTGTGACTAAGCTAAGCGACCCAAGTGGCCGACACAAACACCTGTCCCATCTAGGAGTGGCACTGCAGTGTCAGACAGGATGGCAGATTTAAAAAATAGTCCCCAAACAGCACATGATGCAAAGAAAAAAAAGGTGCAATGAGGTAGCTGTGTGGCTAAGCTAAGCGACCCAAGTGGCCGACACAAACACCTGTCCCATCTAGGAGTGGCACTGCAGTGTCAGACAGGTTGGCACTTCAAAAAATAGTCCCCAAACAGCACATGATGCAAAGAAAAAAAGAGGTGCAATGAGGTAGCTGTGTGGTTAAGCTAAGCGACCCAAGTGGCCGACACAAACACCTGGCCCATCTAGGAGTAGCACTGCAGTGTCAGACAGGATGGCACTTAAAAAAATAGTCCCCAAACAGCACATGATGCAAGGAAAAAAAGAGGTGCACCAAGGTCGCTGTGTGACTAAGCTAAGCGACCCAAGTGGCCAACACAAACACTTGTCCCATCTAGGAGTGGCACTGCAGTGTCAGACAGGATGGCAGATTTAAAAAATAGTCCCCAAACAGCACATGATGCAAAGAAAAAAAAGAGGTGCAATGAGGTAGCTGTGTGACTAAGCTAAGCGACCCAAGTGGCCGACACAAACACCTGGCCCATCTAGGAGTGGCACTGCAGTGTCAGACAGGATGGCACTTCAAAAAATAGTCCCCAAACAGCACATGATGCAAAGAAAAAAAGAGGTGCACCAAGGTCGCTGTGTGACTAAGATAAGCGACCCAAGTGGCCGACACAAACACCTGGCCCATCTAGGAGTGAAACTGCAATTTTCTAAAGTGAGGATGAGTGCTTCCATCCTCATGTGAATCTGAACCACTAGCCATGAACATAGGCCAGGGCCTCAGCCGTTCCTTGCCACTCCGTGTCGTAAATGGCATATTGGCAAGTTTACGCTTCTCATCAGGCGCTTTTAATTTTGATTTTTGGGTCATTTTACTGAACTTTTGTATTTTGGATTTTACATGCTCTCTATTATGACATTGGGCATTAGCCTTGGCAGATGACGTTGATGGCATTTCAACGTCTCAGCCATGACTAGTGGCAGCAGCTTCAGCACGAGGTGGAAGTGGATCTTGATCTTTCCCTATTTTACCCTCCACATTTTTGTTCTCCATTTTTTAATGTGTGGAATTATATGCCAGTAATATATCAATAACAATGGCCTACTGTACCGTACTGCTATATATTATATACTGGTGGTCAGCAAAATTATGCACTGTCCTCCTACTACTGCGCACAACAACTAAAATGCACCACAGGTATGGATGGATAGTATACTTGAAGACACAGAGGTAGGTAGAGCAGTGGACTACTGTACCGTACTGCTATATATTATATACTGGTGGTCAGCAAAATGATGCACTGTCCTCCTACTACTGCGCACAACAACTAAAATGCACCACAGGTATGGATGGATAGTATACTTGACGACACAGAGGTAGGTAGAGCAGTGGACTACTGTACCGTACTGCTATATATTACATACTGGTGGTCAGCAAAATTCTGCACTGTCCTCCTACTACTGTGCACAACAACTAAAATGCACCACAGGTATGGATGGATAGTATACTTGATGACACAGAGGTAGGTAGAGCAGTGGACTACTGTACCGTACTGCTATATATTATATACTGGTGGTCAGCAAAATGATGCACTGTCCTCCTACTACTGCGCACAACAACTAAAATGCACCACAGGTATGGATGGATAGTATACTTGACGACACAGAGGTAGGTAGAGCAGTGGACTACTGTACTGTACTGCTATATATTATATACTGGTGGTCAGCAAAATTATGCACTGTCCTCCTACTACTGCGCACAACAACTAAAATGCACCACAGGTATGGATGGATAGTATACGTGACGACACAGAGGTAGGTAGAGCAGTGGACTACTGTACCGTACTGCTATATATTATATACTGGTGGTCAGCAAAATTATGCACTATCCTCCTACTACTGCGCACAACAACTAAAATGCACCACAGGTATGGATGGATAGTATACTTGACGACACAGAGGTAGGTAGAGCAGTGGACTACTGTACCGTACTGCTATATATTATATACTGGTGGTCAGCAAAATTATGCACTGTCCTCCTACTACTGCGCACAACAACTAAAATGCACCACAGGTATGGATGGATAGTATACTTGACGACACAGAGGTAGGTAGAGCAGTGGACTACTGTACCGTACTGCTATATATTATATACTGGTGGTCAGCAAAATGATGCACTGTCCTACTACTGCGCACAACTAAAATGCACCACAGGTATGGATGGATAGTATACTTGACGACACAGAGGTAGGTAGAACAGTGGACTACTGTACTGTACTGCTATATATTATATACTGGTGGTCAGCAAAATGATGCACTGTCCTACTACTACTGCGCACAACTAAAATGCACCACAGGTATGGATGGATAGTATACTTGACGACACAGAGGTAGGTAGAGCAGTGGACTACTGTACCGTACTGCTATATATTATATACTGGTGGTCAGCAAAATTATGTACTGTCCTCCTACTACGGCGCACAACAACTAAAATTCACCACAGGTATGGATGGATAGTATACTTGACGACACAGAGGTAGGTAGAGCAGTGGACTACTGTACCGTACTGCTATATATTATATACTGGTGGTCAGCAAAATTATGCACTGTCCTCCTGCTACTGCGCAAAACTTAAATGCACCACAGGTATGGATGGATAGTATACTTGACGACACAGAGGTAGGTAGAGCAGTGGACTACTGTACCGTACTTATATAATACTGGTGGTCACTGGTCAGCAAAATTCTGCACTGTCCTCCTACTATATACTACAATGCAGCACAGATATGGAGCGTTTTTCAGGCAGAGAACGTAGATATTTTCAGCACACTGAGCACAGATATTTGCAAGCACACTGAGCACAGATATTTGCAGCACACTGAGCACAGATATTTGCAGCACACTGAGCACAGATATTTGCAGCACACTGAGCACAACTGAGAGAACGCTGCACACGTCCTCTCCCTATCATCTCCAATGCACGAGTGAAAATGGCGGCGACGCGCGGCTCCTTATATAGAATACGAATCTCGCGAGAATCTGACAGCGGGATGATGACGTTCGGGCGCGGTCGGGTTAACCGAGCAAGGCGGGAGGATCCGAGTTTGCCTCGGACCCGTGTAAAATGGGTGAAGTTCGGGGGGGGGGGGGATTCCAAGGAACCGAACCCGCTCATCTCTAGCTAAAATACACTCCCAGTGGGAGGCGGCATAGCATTTGCACGGCTGCTAAAAACTGCTCGCGAGCGAACAACTCGATAATTCATGTTTGTATGCAGATGCAATTGCGATTCTCTAGGCTATGGTACTGATAATATTAGCAAGTGAAGCTGCCGCCCAACAGTGATAAGAGACGCCCACCGGAGCTATCGCAGATGGCACTAGTTATACAGAACCAATATTGCAGCAGATACTGGAATTGCACCAGCGATCAAGATTCTATGCTGTGGTTGACATTAGGATGGCACCAGCAATACAGGAACCGATGTTGAGACGGATACTCGCATTGCACCAGCGATACAGAATTCAATGCTGCGGTTGACACTGGGATGGCACCAGTTATTTAGGACCCGATGTTGCAGCAGATACTGGGATTGCCCTAGCGATACAGAATTTGATGCTGCAGTTGACACTGGAATGGCACCAGCGATACAGGAACCGATGTTGCAGCGGATATTAAGATGGCACCAGCGATACAGGAACCAAGTTTGAGACGGATACTGGTATTGCACCAGCAATACAGAATTCAATGTTGTGGTTGATACTGGGATGGCACCAGCTATCTAGGACGTGATGTTGCAGCAGATCTGGGATTGCCCCAGCGATACAGCATTCAATGCTGCAGTTGACACTGGGATGACATCAGCAATACAGGAGCCAGGAAGTGCTTGAGATATACACTGCCCTGGATGTCTATTAGCTGTAAGTAACTGTGGAGTCACAGGCAAGTTTGCAGCTGGTCAGGAGACAACAAAGCACTGGCAGCTTGGGAGTATCCAGAAAGTTCCCTTTATACCCCTGGCCATCCAGTGATTGGCTGGGAGTATCATGTGAACACAGACTGACTTCTGGTTGATGTTTGGCTAATCACCTGATCCTGACTGTCATGGCTGTGCTCATTTTTGATTCTGGAGGGAACTCTGGCATGGAGCAGACCGTGGGCATGCAGAGAGAAATGCAAACTCTGCTGCGATCAGGAATCTGCAGTCTTCACAGGCACATGCTGCAGCTTGTATGCTTAACCAATCTTACCAAGCAAATGTGGATATTCTTAACCTGCAGGACAGGTGATACAGTGATCGGCTGGGGGGGCCCGGACGCTTCCACTTTGTGACAAAAAGCAGGTCACTTTTTACATTAATATATATGAATGGCTTTGTACTACTGACCTGAATGATGTACATGAAATAATTGGAGTGTTTACTGTTCTGCAGTAAGTTGTTGTGTTGATGCTCCGCTAATTACACAGTCAAGTCTATTTATGAAGATGTGAGAATAGCAAAGACTTTCTAGAGCTGTTTGTCAGTTATAGCTGCAAATTACCAATAAAATGTTGCCAGGGCAGCTGTGCGATACTTATATGCATGCATGAACTGACTTTAGCGACTGGGACATGTGTAATGAACTGGAAGCCCAGAGTTATTTAAAAAGAGACGGAATACAATAACAAAACAAAAAAAATAATAATAGAAAAATAAAGCATTTTTCTGTATATTTACCGGTTATAATCTGAGACAGCAATAATATTAAAATAATTGTGGTAGTAAGGGTGGTGAGGTCCAAACCATGATAAGGAGAAGCTATAATTCCAGTTAACTCCGGTATGCGGTTAAAATACCGCTCGTCGGGATCCTATCCTGCCGCCGGAATAACGCCAAGGTAGGTGATTCTACCTCTGCGTATCCACGACACCCACAAAGGGAGAATAGAACCTGTGGCGTGCAAAGCGAGCCACCCTGTCCGCAGCGTGGTGAGCGCAGCGAGCCTGAAAGGGGCCTCCATGAGCTCGCCCCGCTGCTGGCATTCTGGCGCATGGGATGCCGATGTCGGTATAGTGACATTCGGCATCCCATACCGATCCCTGTTACCCATATTCGCAGGAATATGGGTTTATCTACCATTGTGTTTGAGAGTAATCGGTAACTGGCGATGATCTGCAAATATAAGATTATGAGAGTAATCGGTAACAGGTGATAGTGTGAAAATATCAGTGTATGATATTAATTGGTAACAGGTGATGTTCTGCAGATATCTGTGTATGAGAGTAATCGGTGACAGGCGATGTTCTGCAAATATCAGTGTATGAGAAAATTCAGTAACAGGCGATGATCTGCAAATGTCAGTGTATGAGAGTAATAGGTAACAGGCGATGATCTGCAAATATCAGTGTATGAGAGTAATCGGTAATAGGCGATGTTCTGCAAATATCAGTGTATGAGAGTAATCGGTAACAGGCTATGTTCTGCAAATATCTGTGTATGAGAGTAATAGGTAACAGGTGATGTTGTGCAAATATCAGTGTATGAGAGTAATCGGTAACAGGCTATGTTATGCAAATATCAGTGTATGAGAGTAATCGGTAACAGGCTATGTTCTGCAAATAGTGTATGAGAGTAATCGGTAACAGGCTATGTTCTGCAAATATCTGTGTATGAGAGTAATAGGTAACAGGTGATGTTATGCAAATATCAGTGTATGAGAGTAATCGGTAACAGGCTATGTCCTGCAAATATCAGTGTATGAGAGTAATAGGTAACAGGTGATGTTATGCAAATATCAGTGTATGAGAGTAATAGGTAACAGGTGATGTTGTGCAAATATCAGTGTATGAGAGTAATCGGTAACAGGCTATGTTCTGCAAATATCAGTGTATGAGAGTAATAGGTAACAGGTGATGTTGTGCAAATATCAGTGTATGAGAGTAATCGGTAACAGGCTATGTTCTGCAAATATCTGTGTATGAGAGTAATAGGTAACAGGTGATGTTGTGCAAATATCAGTGTATGAGAGTAATCGGTAACAGGTGATGTTGTGCAAATATCAGTGTATGAGAGTAATAGGTAACAGGCGATGTTGTGCAAATATCAGTGTATGAGAGTAATCGGTAACAGGCTATGTTCTGCAAATATCTGTGTATGAGAGTAATAGGTAACAGGTGATGTTGTGCAAATATCAGTGTATGAGAGTAATCGGTAACAGGTGATGTTGTGCAAATATCAGTGTATGAGAGTAATAGGTAACAGGCGATGTTGTGCAAATATCAGTGTATGAGAGTAATCGGTAACAGGCGATGTTGTGCAAATATCAGTGTATGAGAGTAATAGGTAACAGGTGATGTTATGCAAATATCAGTGTATGAGAGTAATCGGTAACAGGCTATGTTCTGCAAATATCAATGTATGAGAGTAATAGGTAACAGGTGATGTTCTGCAAATATCAGTGTATGAGAGTAATAGGTAACAGGTGATGTTGTGCAAATATCAGTGTATGAGAGTAATCGGTAACAGGTGATGTTGTGCAAATATCAGTGTATGAGAGTAATCGGTAACAGGCGATAGTGTGCAAATATCAGTGTATGAGAGTAATAGGTAACAGGTGATGTTGTGCAGATATCAGTGTATGAGAGTAATTGGTAACAGGTGATGTTGTGCAAATATCAGTGTATGAGAGTAATAGGTAACAGGTGATGTTGTGCAAATATCAATGTATGAGAGTAATAGGTAACAGGTGATGTTGTGCAAATATCAGTGTATGAGAGTAATCGGTAACAGGCGATGTTGTGCAAATATCAGTGTATGAGAGTAATCGGTAACAGGCGATGTTGTGCAAATATCAGTGTATGAGAGTAATAGGTAACAGGTGATGTTATGCAAATATCAGTGTATGAGAGTAATCGGTAACAGGCTATGTTCTGCAAATATCAGTGTATGAGAGTAATAGGTAACAGGTGATGTTGTGCAAATATCTGTGTATGAGAGTAATAGGTAACAGGTGATGTTGTGCAAATATCAGTGTATGAGAGTAATCGGTAACAGGCTATGTTATGCAAATATCTGTGTATGAGAGTAATAGGTAACAGGTGATGTTCTGCAAATATCTGTGTATGAGAGTAATCGGTAACAGGCGATGATCTGCAAATATCAGTGTATGAGAGTAATAGGTAACAGGCGATGTTCTGCAAATATCTGTGTATGAGAGTAATCGGTAACAGGCGATGTTCTGCAAATATCAGTGTATGAGAGTAATCGGTAACAGGTGATGTTGTGCAAATATCAGTGTATGAGAGTAATAGGTAACAGGCGATAGTGTGCAAATATCAGTGTATGAGAGTAATCGGTAACAGGTGATGTTGTGCAAATATCTGTGTATGAGAGTAATAGGTAACAGGTGATGTTGTGCAAATATCAGTGTATGAGAGTAATCGGTAACAGGCTATGTTATGCAAATATCTGTGTATGAGAGTAATAGGTAACAGGTGATGTTCTGCAAATATCTGTGTATGAGAGTAATCGGTAACAGGCGATGATCTGCAAATATCAGTGTATGAGAGTAATAGGTAACAGGCGATGTTCTGCAAATATCTGTGTATGAGAGTAATCGGTAACAGGCGATGTTCTGCAAATATCAGTGTATGAGAGTAATCGGTAACAGGTGATGTTGTGCAAATATCAGTGTATGAGAGTAATAGGTAACAGGCGATGTTGTGCAAATATCAGTGTATGAGAGTAATCGGTAACAGGCGATGTTGTGCAAATATCAGTGTATGAGAGTAATAGGTAACAGGTGATGTTATGCAAATATCAGTGTATGAGAGTAATCGGTAACAGGCTATGTTCTGCAAATATCAATGTATGAGAGTAATAGGTAACAGGTGATGTTCTGCAAATATCAGTGTATGAGAGTAATAGGTAACAGGTGATGTTGTGCAAATATCTGTGTATGAGAGTAATAGGTAACAGGTGATGTTGTGCAAATATCAGTGTATGAGAGTACTAGGTAACAGGCGATAGTGTGCAAATATCAGTGTATGAGAGTAATAGGTAACAGGCGATAGTGTGCAAATATCAGTGTATGAGAGTAATCGGTAACAGGTGATGTTGTGCAAATATCTGTGTATGAGAGTAATAGGTAACAGGTGATGTTGTGCAAATATCAGTGTATGAGAGTAATCGGTAACAGGCTATGTTATGCAAATATCTGTGTATGAGAGTAATAGGTAACAGGTGATGTTCTGCAAATATCTGTGTATGAGAGTAATCGGTAACAGGCGATGATCTGCAAATATCAGTGTATGAGAGTAATAGGTAACAGGCGATGTTCTGCAAATATCTGTGTATGAGAGTAATCGGTAACAGGCGATGTTCTGCAAATATCAGTGTATGAGAGTAATCGGTAACAGGTGATGTTGTGCAAATATCAGTGTATGAGAGTAATAGGTAACAGGCGATGTTGTGCAAATATCAGTGTATGAGAGTAATCGGTAACAGGCGATGTTGTGCAAATATCAGTGTATGAGAGTAATAGGTAACAGGTGATGTTATGCAAATATCAGTGTATGAGAGTAATCGGTAACAGGTGATGTTGTGCAAATATCTGTGTATGAGAGTAATAGGTAACAGGTGATGTTGTGCAAATATCAGTGTATGAGAGTAATAGGTAACAGGTGATGTTATGCAAATATCAGTGTATGAGAGTAATCGGTAACAGGTGATGTTCTGCAAATATCAATGTATGAGAGTAATAGGTAACAGGTGATGTTCTGCAAATATCAGTGTATGAGAGTAATAGGTAACAGGTGATGTTGTGCAAATATCTGTGTATGAGAGTAATAGGTAACAGGTGATGTTGTGCAAATATCAGTGTATGAGAGTAATAGGTAACAGGTGATGTTATGCAAATATCAGTGTATGAGAGTAATCGGTAACAGGCGATGTTATGCAAATATCAGTGTATGAGAGTAATCGGTAACAGGCTATGTTCTGCAAATATCAGTGTATGAGAGTAATAGGTAACAGGTGATGTTGTGCAAATATCTGTGTATGAGAGTAATAGGTAACAGGTGATGTTGTGCAAATATCAGTGTATGAGAGTAATAGGTAACAGGTGATGTTGTGCAAATATCAATGTATGAGAGTAATAGGTAACAGGTGATGTTGTGCAAATATCAGTGTATGAGAGTAATCGGTAACAGGCTATGTTCTGCAAATATCAGTGTATGAGAGTAATCGGTAACAGGCGATGTTGTGCAAATATCAGTGTATGAGAGTAATCGGTAACAGGCGATGTTGTGCAAATATCAGTGTATGAGAGTAATAGGTAACAGGTGATGTTATGCAAATATCAGTGTATGAGAGTAATCGGTAACAGGCTATGTTCTGCAAATATCAGTGTATGAGAGTAATAGGTAACAGGTGATGTTGTGCAAATATCTGTGTATGAGAGTAATAGGTAACAGGTGATGTTGTGCAAATATCAGTGTATGAGAGTAATCGGTAACAGGCGATGTTCTGCAAATATCTGTGTATGAGAGTAATAGGTAACAGGTGATGTTGTGCAAATATCAGTGTATGAGAGTAATCGGTAACAGGTGATGTTGTGCAAATATCAGTGTATGAGAGTAATAGGTAACAGGTGATGTTGTGCAAATATCAGTGTATGAGAGTAATAGGTAACAGGCGATAGTGTGCAAATATCAGTGTATGAGAGTAATTGGTAACAGGTGATGTTGTGCAAATATCAGTGTATGAGAGTAATAGGTAACAGGTGATGTTGTGCAAATATCAGTGTATGAGAGTAATAGGTAACAGGCGATGTTCTGCAAATATCTGTGTATGAGAGTAATAGGTAACAGGTGATGTTGTGCAAATATCAGTGTATGAGAGTAATCGGTAACAGGTGATGTTGTGCAAATATCAGTGTATGAGAGTAATCGGTAACAGGCGATGTTCTGCAAATATCTGTGTATGAGAGTAATAGGTAACAGGTGATGTTGTGCAAATATCAGTGTATGAGAGTAATAGGTAACAGGTGATGTTGTGCAAATATCAGCATATGAGAGTAATCGGTAACAGGCGATGTTCTGCAGATATCTGTGTATGAGAGTAATTGGTAACAGGTGATAGTGTGCAAATATTAGTGTATGAGAGTAAGCGGTAACAGGCGATGTTCTGCAGATATCTGTGTATGAGATTAATCGGTAACAGGCGATGTTCTGCAAATATCAGTGTATGAGAGTAATCTGCAACAGGCGATAGTGTGCAAATATCAGTGTATGAGAGTAATTGGTAACAGGCAATAGTGTGCAAATATCAGTGTATGAGAGTAATTGGTAACAGGCAATAGTGTGCAAATATCAGTGTATGAGAAGTAATCGGTAACAGGCGATAGTGTGCAAATATCAGTGTATGAGAGTAATTGGTAACAGGCAATAGTGTGCAAATATTAGTGTATGAGAGTAAGCGGTAACAGGCGATGTTCTGCAAATATCAGTGTATGAGAGTAATCTGCAACAGGCGATAGTGTGCAAATATCAGTGTATGAGAGTAATTGGTAACAGGCGATAGTGTGCAAATATCAGTGTATGAGAGTAATTGGTAACAGGCAATAGTGTGCAAATATCAGTGTATGAGAAGTAATCGGTAACAGGCGATAGTGTGCAAATATCAGTGTATGAGAGTAATCGGTAACATGTGATAGTGTGTAAATATCAGTGTATGAAAGTAATCGACAACAAGTGATGTTCTGCAGTTATCTGTATGAGAGTAATCGGTAACAGGCGATAGTGCGCAAATATCAGTGTATGAGAGTAATCGGTAACAGGTGATGTTCTGCACATTTCCTTTGAAATGAATAAACTATTAATCTGGCAGTTACAGTACAAGAAGTAGACTTTATACAGAGGAATGGAAAGATTCTGTGTGGTACATGTATAAAGTGGATACATTTGGCTTCTGTAAGAATAAACTTAATTAAACCTGTGAGCTCAACCATTTTCTTTGTTCTTGGAAAAAAAATACATTAAAGCCATTTGTGGACAGTGCAGCAATAAGTATCATCTTTACAATGCGTATATAAACATTCTGATGCTTTGTATTGAGAACAAAGTATACTCATTACCTGATAATAAAAACTCTTAAACCTCTTGTTAAAAAAGACTGAGCTGTATATAATTGATGTAAAGCCACTCACTGAGGAAAATCGCATCCTTTCTTCCTGGTAACGGTGACATGTACAGGAATTATCCAATTATTATACAAGGTTATTAGTTCTGATGATAATACATGCTGTCAGTCAGCTCAGAGAGTCTAAGATTTATGGACTCTGTCGGATCATGGTGGTTTCACCCCTAGAGTGATGCAGCGGAATGCAGTGTAAGGCTACCCAGCTGTAACCCTGTGTGATCCAGCCTTTGTGTCAGGGTGTGATAAGGGCCTGAGGCCTGAGTAGGCGCATTACCAGAGGAACGCCAAACTACGATCTACGATCAGTTTCTCTGACATGCGGGGGACGCCCAGCGTAGAGCTAGTCTGCCCCACATGTCAGCCCCCCCTCCCGCACAGGTGCGATCGCTTTCGCACCTGATATGTAGCTCCCGCCAAGTACGTCACGCAGCCGCCGTGGCCTGCCCCAGCAATGGTCCAGACAATGCTGGCGCCCCCTCCTACCCCGTGACCATCTCTGCCTGTCAATCAGGCAGAGGCGATCGCATCAGAGAGATGCTTTTGCATCTCACTGGGTGCACATTCGTGCGCACTCCAGAAAGGGCTTCAGGCTGCAATCACTTCTGCTGCAGGTCTAAATTAGGCCCAATGTCTGGTTTATAAATTGTACTTAGCAGACAGACAGCTACTCTATGTGATATCTTGCTTTTGGAGTTTTTATCAAACAAAGTGACCCATGACCCTACAGAAGGGATTAACAACATAATAGTTATGATGAACATCATCTGTTTGTAAAGAACTGTGGGATATATTGCGCTTTGTGCTACAGACATGCAAATGAATGCCTTACGTCAGGGGAGCATGGTCAGATGGGTTCAAGTAGACTTGAATGCAACAGTAACTCAACAAGCCATGACTTACAGTATAGCACTAGTATGCAGAGAAGCAGATCTGAATACACAGCACATGTAATATAGAAGCGAATGGGCTACAAAAAAATGTCCCTTTCCTGCCAACTAAGAACAGGAAACTGATGGACAGGGTCACCAAAACTAGACAGTTTTAGTTTGGAAAAATGTTGCCTGGTTTAAGGAATCTTGATTTCTGTTGTGGCATACAGATAGATAGTAGGGCCAGATATTGGAGGAAATAACATGAATACATGGATCCATCCTGTCTTGATGACAGCTGCTGATGGTCGTGTGATAGATAGATAGATAGATAGATAGATAGATAGATAGATAGATAGATAATGTTTTCTTGGCACACATTAGTCCCCTTAATACCAACTGAGCAACACTTAAATGCTACACTGTACTTGAGTGTTGTCATCCCTTTATGGCCCCAGACTAGCCATCTTCTAATGGCTACTTCCAACAATCTCCCACCAGAAGGCAATCCAATAGAGCACCTTTAGGGGGATCAGTATGAGTTACCGACGATCCAGATGCCAGCCATCAGTATACTGACCACAGCAAACAATGATCGTCAGTATGCCGGCAGCGGGGTGAGCACAAAGAGTCCCCTTGTGGGCTTTGGGTGTTGTGGACACCCACTAGTGTGAATAGCCCCTGTTAGCCAGGATTCCAGCTGTCAGCATTGTCAGCGGTTGGGATCCCAACATTGGTATCATGACTACCAGGATCCCATCCAACGGTAACTTAACTACATTCCCCTTTGGGATGTGGAGGAACTGGAGAGTCACAGCATCAATGAGCAGGTGACAGATAATTCATTAACTACGTGTTGCTACAATTTCACCATGGGCCACAATATCTAAGGAATCTTTCCAGCACTCTGGGGAGGTCATACCCAGGACTAGAAAGTTGAACATGCTAAATTGGTCATTGTATGTATGTGTGTATACACACACACACACACACACACACACACACACACACACACACACACACACACACACACACATTTTAAATTGTGGTTGCCTGCACTGAAAAGCACAGTGACTTGTACATAACTTAAGTTCAGAGAGCACATTATATATACAGTATAAATTCTCTGTAGATAATTGATGTAATGACGATTTATAAATCATCATTTCTAACTAATCTGGACAGCCTATGAACTGGATAGTATGTCCCCATGATAAAATATGTTTTGTTAAACTTGGTGTATCATTTTAACTGATAGCAAGTTGAAAGGCCACAGTAATGGTGTGTACACACAGTGAGATTTTTTCTTACGATTTTGACTATATAGTCAAAATCATATGAAAAGATCCCGATGCGCAGTCCCGCAAGGTCGGCATCGCAAGCCTAGATACTGTAGACTCTGCAGGCAGGTCAGTTTTGACTGTCTCGTAGAAAAGATAGCACCATTAGTCCTGATATTTATTTATTAGCAGTTTCTTATATAGCGCTGCAAATTCCATTGCGCTGATATGTTACAAAGCTGTGAAGCCCTTGGAGCAGAGCATTCCTTTCCAGCGTTCTACAAGATGTGGCTGTGGAAATGCTGATGACCCAAGCCTCACCTAATTGTGTGTGTGTGTGTGTGTGTGTGTGTGTGTGTGTGTGTGTGTGTGTGTGTGTGTGTGTGGAGTGGGGGGGGATGTTTGTGGGTGATATTGGCAGAACTATAAGCAAATTGTCCTGATATAATTGAATATATCATCCCAGTAATATAAGCCTGGTACACAGGACTAATCTGATGCAATTTCTACTCTAACAAATGTACTATACAAGGTGACATCCAGAGAAAAATCCTAAATTAAAGAATAAAAAAATGTCAGTCGGTAACCCAATTCATCTTTGTTTAGTTGCCAAATTGTGAACTCTATCTGATCGCTTCTCAGCTCCTTTTTAGAAAATAGCAGAGTATTGGGTTGAAGGAGCTTTGAGGATCTGATAGCATGGGAACAGCACAAAGAGATTTCCTAAAATAGTGGGAATAACTTTCTACAAGTGTGTAGTACAAAGATGTCAATGTTCCTTTGTATCTGTGTTTCTTTGATAAATTATGAGCTAGTGAGACAGAGGATTAAAACCTGAACACGCTGATAAACCGTATGCTCAACGTTTTACCGCTGTCCTCAGCGGCTGCAAGAAGTAACACCCATGGATTCCCTTACATTACAATGTACAAATACGTCTAGTTTATGCCTGCTTATGCGGTAGGTGATCTAATTGTTGTATCAAGATCCTATTTAGTTGCAGTGATGGAGGAAATATTTTGTCTTTGTTTTTTTTTTATTCCTCATGTAAACATTAGTTATTCTTCTGGAGGTTGTATCGTTCGTAATTGTCACAAGCGCTTTTATCATCTTTGTGCTAGATTTAAATGTAAGCAGTCAATTAGTTTTACATTTTTTATTGATTAAGCAGTTGCTTTTTACATTGTACTCGTTTAAGCATCCATTAAATTGGCTGTCTGAAAAGGTAGAATTAAAGGATTAAGACTATAGCTGCTGTCGCAGGTATTTTAGACAGATACTTATTTGATTAATGATGAGCTGGAGATATCAGACAACACCAGTTACGTATCTACTATATATTAGAGAAGGGTTTGTCAGAGT
The DNA here is from genome assembly GCF_028390025.1 of Pseudophryne corroboree. Taxonomy (NCBI): domain Eukaryota; kingdom Metazoa; phylum Chordata; class Amphibia; order Anura; family Myobatrachidae; genus Pseudophryne; species Pseudophryne corroboree. Next base: position 1,023,261,683 of record NC_086444.1, read on the forward strand.
ATGGTCAATGTGTGCTGGGAGCTGTGGTTCAGCAACAGCTGGAGCCCAACAATTTAGCAAATTCTGTATAAGCCTCTAACTCTCTAGCTGTTGTTTAACTAAAAGTTGCAGCATGCCCTGGAGTTGCCCTAATTAGGCAAGTATAGGCAGTATCTGGGGTCAGTAAAGGAAAGTAGCACCAGATCAGGGAGTAGAAGCAATTAGGTGAGTATAGTTACTGTAGAATGAGGAGATGAGCAGTGCCTGGCACCGAGAGGCATATGTCCCCTACGTTTCCATTGCAAGACGCAAGAGCAACCACTCCCAGCCTGCCCAGGTTTAGCCACTGTTGGGATATTGCATAACTGTATTTAGAAAAAAATAAAATCCAACAATAATAATATGGTTTGATATGTGAAACGGTCCAAGGGGCTGATGCAAAAGGAGTAGTAGGCCAGTTGTAAAGCATACGATGCACAAATGTACTATGTGTATGCTCAGCGGCCCCATAACTGTGAATTATTGCAGACTTGCACGCCATGACACTTATGATTTCCTATGACTGGAGGCAGAGCCGGCTTTAGCTATAGACAGGCTAAGCATTTGCCTAGGGCATCCAAGTATGTCTCTTCTGGATCTCATTGCTGGGAGGGACAGTATGCATACTATCTTCTACTTTCTTTTTTCTCTTACGTCCTAGAGGATGCTGGGGACTTCGTAAGGACCATGGGGTATAGATGGGCTCCGCAGGAGACATGGGCACTATAAAGAAACTCTAGTATGGGTCTGCACTGGCTCCACCCTCTATGCCCCTCCTCCAGACCTCAGTTAGTTCCTGTGCCCAGAGGAGACTGGGTGCATTACAGGGAGCTCTCCTGAGTTCTCTGAAAGAAAGTATTTTGTTAGGTTTTTTATTTTCACGGAGCACTGCTGGCAACAGGCTTCCTGCATCGTGGGACTGAGGAGAGAGAAGCAGACCTACTTAAGTGATAGGCTCTGCTTCTTAGGCTACTGGACACCATTAGCTCCAGAGGGAGTCGGAACGCAGGTCTCCCCTCGCCGTTCGTCCCAGAGCCGCGCCGCCGTCCTCCTCACAGAGCTGGAAGAAAGAAGCCGGGTGAGTATAAGAAGAAAGAAGACTTCGAAGGCGGCAGAAGACTTCAGATCTTCTCTGAGGTAACGCGCAGTGGTAACGCTGCACGCCATTGCTCCCACACACAAAACACACAGCAGGCACAGATGGGTGCAGGGCGCAGGGGGGATGCCCTGGGCAGTAATATTATACCTCTAGGACTGGCTAGTAGATATATAGGCTGCGGAGGCAGTATATATTAAAATCCCCCGCCAGTATTACAAAATTGAGCGGGACCGAAGCCCGCTGCTGGGGGGGGGGGGGGGGGGGGGGTACGGTGCTTGATCCCACAGCACTAACCAGCGCCAATTTCTCCACAGAGAACTGCAGAGAAGCTGCCTTCCCGGACTCTCCCCTGCTGAGCACGGTGACACAGGGCAGAAAAGAGAGGGGGGGGGGGGCATTTGTAAGGCGCAGTGAGGTATCATATACAGATTATTATATACAAAAAGCGCTATTTATCTGGGAATTTTATTTTGCAGTGTGAGTTGGCGCTGGGTGTGTGCTTGCATACTCTCTCTCTGTCTCTCCAAAGGGGCCTTATTGGGGAACTGTCTCCATATAAATATATCCCTGTGTGTGTGGGGGAGTCGGTACGAGTGTGTCGGCATATCTGAAGCGGAAGGCTCATCTAAGGAGGAGGTGGAGCAGATGATTGTGGTGTCTCCGTCGGCAACGCCGACACCTGATTGGTTGGACATGTGGAATGTGTTAAATGCAAATGTGACTTTATTACATAAAAGGATGGATAAAGCAGAGTCCAGGGAAAAAGCAGGGAGTCAATCTATGGCTTTAGCTGTGTCACAGGGCCCTTCAGGGTCCCATAAACGTCCTCTATCCCAAATAGCAGACACTGATACCAACACGGATTCTGACTCCAGTGTCTACTACGATGATGCAAGGTTACACCCTAGGGTGGCCAAAAGTATTCATTATATGATTATTGCAATAAAAGATGTTTTGCATATCACAGATGACCCATCTGTCCCTGACATGAGGGTGCACATGTTTAAGGAAAAGAAACCTGAGGTAACCTTTCCCCCATCTCATGAGCTGAACGAGTTATTCGAAAAAGCTTGGGAAACTCCAGATAAAAAACTGCAGATTCCAAAGAGGATTCTTATGGCTTATCCTTTTCCTGCACGGGACAGGGTACGATGGGAGTCCTCGCCCAGGGTGGACAAGGCTTTAACGCGTTTATCCAAGAAGGTGGCGCTACCGTCTCATGACACGGCAGCCCTCAAGGATCCTGCTGATCGTAGACAGGAAACTACCTTAAAATCTATTTATACACATACGGGTGCTTTACTCAGGCCGGCAATAGCATCGGCATGGGTATGTAGCGCAGTTGCAGCTTGGACAGATACCTTGTCAGCTGACATGGATACCCTAGACAGGGATACCATTTTATTGATCTTAGGTCACATTAAAGACGCAGTCTTATATATGAGAGACGCTCAGAGAGACGTTGGGCTGCTAGGTTCGAGAGCCAACGCCATGGCGATTTCGGCTAGGCGAGCCCTGTGGACCCGCCAATGGACAGGTGATGGCGACTCAGAGGCATATGGAGGTTTTTCCTTACAAGGGTGAGGTCTTATTTGGGGAAGGTCTCGCGGACCTGGTTTCCACAGCTACCACTGGTAAATCTACCTTTTTGCCTTTTGTTCCCCCACAGCAAAAGAAAACTCCACAATATCAGATGCAGTCCTTTCGGTCGCATAAGTCCAGAAGAGGCCGGGGCTCATCCTTCCTCGCCAGAGGTAAGGGTAGAGGGAAAAGAATGCCTGCTACGGCTAGTTCCCAGGAGCAGAAGTCCTCCCCGGCTTCCACTTAATCCACAGCATGACGCTGGAGCTCCACTGAGGGAGTCCGCACCGGTGGGGGCGCGGCTTCGACTCTTTCGCCAGGTCTGGGTTCTGTCAGACGTGGATCCTTGGGTGCTGGAAATTGTGTCCCAAGGCTGCAAACTGGAATTCGAAGAGGTGCCTCCTCGCCGATTTTTCAAGTCGGCCTTGCCACCTTCTCCCCCAGAGAGGGAAATAGTGTTAGCTGCAATTCAAAAGCTGTGTCAACAGCAAGTGATTATCAAGGTTCTCCCAGTCCAACAGGGAAAAGGGTACTATTCAACCCTGTTCGTGGTCCCGAAACCGGATGTCTCGGTCAGACCCATTTTAAATCTAAAATCCCTAAACCTGTACTTGAAAAAGTTCAAATTCAAGATGGAATCGCTCCGGGCAGTGATCTCCAGCCTGGAAGGGGGGGATTTTATGGTGTCACTAGACATAAAGGATGCATACCTTCATGTCCCCATATATCCTCCTCATCAGGAGTACCTGATATTCGCTGTACAGGACTGTCATTACCAGTTTCAGACGTTGCCGTTTGGGCTTTCCACGGCCCCGAGCATTTTCACCAAGTTGATGGCGGAGATGATGGTGCTCCTGCGCAGACAGGGAGTCACAATTATCCCATACTTTGACGATCTACTGATAAAAGCGAGATCGAGAGATCAATTGCTGAAAAGCGTGTCGCTCTCCCTGAGAGTGCTACAACAGCACAGTTGGATTCTAAATCTGCCAAAGTCTCAATTGATTCCAACGACTCGTCTATCATTCCTAGGCATGATTCTAGACACGGAACAGAAGAGGGTTTTTCTCCAAATGGAAAAAGCCCAGGACCTCCAGAACATGGTCAGAGACCTGCTGAAACCAAAAAGAGTGTCGGTTCATCAATGCACTCGAGTTCTGGGAAAAATGGTGGCAGCCTACGAGGCCATCCCCTTCGGCAGGTTCCATGCGAGGACTTTTCAGTGGGACCTTCTAGACAAGTGGTCCAGGTCCCATCTACAAATGCATCAGAAGATAAGCCTGTCCCCCAGGGCCAGGGTGTCTCTTCTGTGGTGGCTGCAGAGTGTTCGCCTTCTAGAGGGTCGCAGTTTCGGCATTCAAGACTGGGTTCTGATAACCATGGACACGAGCCTCCGAGGATGGGGAGCAGTCACACAAGGAAGGAATTTTCAGGGACTATGGTCAAGCCAGGAAGCTTGTCTACACATCAACGTACTGGAATTGAGGGCCATATACAACGGCCTACGACAAGCGGAGAATCATCTTCACAATCTACCGGTTCTGATTCAATCAGACAACGTCACAGCCGTGGCTCATGTAAACCGCCAAGGCGGGACAAGGAGCAGAGTGGCGATGGAGGAAGCCACCAGGATTCTTTGCTGGTCGGAAAATCACGTAAGCACTCTGTCAGCAGTCTTCATTCCGAGTGTGGACAACTGGGAAGCAGATTTCCTCAGCAGACTCGATCTCCATCCAGTAGAATGGGGACTTCATCAAGAAATTTTTGCAGAGATAACATGTCATTGGGGACTTCCTCAAGTAGACATGATGGCGTCACGCCTCAACAAGAAGCTTCGGAGGTATTGTGCCAGGTCAAGGGACCCTCAGGCAGTGGCGGTGGACGCCCTGGTGACACCATGGGTGTTTCAGTCGGTCTGTGTGTTCCCTCCTCTTCCTCTGATCTCAAAAATATTGAGAATCATAAGACGAAAAAGAGTGCAGACGATACTCATTGTTCCAGATTGGCCTCAAAGGCCTGGTTTTCAGATCTTCAGGAAATGCTCACAGAAGATCCGTGGCCTCTTCCTCTCAGGGAGGACCTGTTGCAGCAGGGGCCCTGCGTGTTCCAAGGCTTACCGCGGTTACTTTTGACGGCATGGCGGTTGAACGCCGAATCCTATCTGGAAAAGGAATTCCGGAAAAAGTCATCCCTACGCTGATAAAGGCTAGGAAGGAGGTGACGGCGAAGCATTATCACTGTATCTGGAGGAAGTATGTATATTGGTGTGAAGCCAAGAGTGCTCCTACGGAAGATTTCCATCTGGGCCGTTTTCTCCACTTTCTTCAGACAGGAGTGGATATGGGCCTGAAGTTAGGCTCAATTAAAGTACAGATTTCGGCCTTATCTATTTTCTTTCAGAAGGAATTGGCTTCTCTTCCAGAAGTCCAGACTTTTGTAAAAGGAGTGCTGCACATCCAGCCTCCTTTTGTGCCCCCAGTGGCACCATGGGACCTTAACGTGGTGTTACGGTTGTAAACTCTCACTGGTTTGAACCGCTTCAGACGGTTAAATTAAATTTCTCACTCTGAAGGTGGTCATATTGTTGGCCTTGGCATCTGCGAGGCGGGTGTCCGAATTGGCGGCTTTGTCTCACAAGAGCCCCTATCTGATTTTCCATATGGATAGAGCGGAGTTGAGAACTCGTCCTAAATTTTTGCCAAGGTGGTTTCATCGTTTCATATGAACCAGCCTATTGTGGTGCCTGTGGCTACGGAAGACTTGGAGGACTCCAAGTCCCTGGATGTAGTCAGGGCCTTAAAAATCTATGTAGCCAGGACGGCTAGGGTTAGGAAAACAGAGGCACTGTTTGTCCTGTATGCAGCCAACAAACTTGGCGCTCCCGCTTCAAAGCAGACTATTGCTCACTGGATCTGTAATACGATTCAGCAGGTGCATTCTACGGCTGGATTGACGTTGCCAAATGAGCTGCAGTGGTCATTTCACCATCAATAATTAGAAACGTTCTTTGGTGCAAATCCAGGAATACGTCAAGACAATCCCAGTATGTGTATGGGAAAACAACCTCAATGTATGATCAATGTAAAATAAATTAAAATAAGAATGAAGCCCTAGTCTTAACGTAACAGGGTAAGTTCAGTTTTCGTATTAGCGCCCAAGATGTATTGTCAAAAACCTTCATGACATTGTCATGTGTTTCTTGAGGCAAAAACTCTACATAAAGACTCCACTTTTTGTAAAATCTACTCACTCCCTTTTCTATGTCATATAAAGCTGCCTTTCGATCAAAATATAAAAAGGTTAAAAGTTCAGTCTGGAGCAACGTAAGCGTGGGTATTGACTTTGAGATCCAGAGAGAGAGTATAAGTTTTTTGGCTAATGTTATCAATAAGACTAAAAAAGGGAGAACAGATTTATGCAGTAGTGAGGGCACCCAACCCGAAAAATCTGATAATAGAAACACTTCCCAGGCAAAGGGTAATCTAACCTTCTTAATTTGTTGGATAAAGTTATGAGTCTTATACCAAAACCATTTCACCTTTGTACAGTGTCAAACATTATGTAAAAAATTAGCTGTTGAGGCAGAATATTTTGGGCAATTACTAGAAAAATCAGGGATCATATGACTCCTCTGTGCCTGTAATTTTCTTCGCATCGCAGCGATTTTCCACTAATTGCGCATGCGCAATGTTCGCACTGCGCCAAGTAAATTTGCTATGCAGTTAGGAATTTTACTCACGGCATTACAAGGTTTTTTCTTCGTTCTGGTGATCGTAATGTGATTGACAGGAAGTGGGTGTTTCTGGGCGGAAACTGGACGTTTTATGGGTGTGTGTGAAAAAACGCTGCCATTTCTGGGAAAAACGCGGGAGTGTCTGAAGAAACGGGGGAGTGTCTGGGCGAACGCTGGGAGTGTTTGTGACGTCAAACCAGGAACGAAACTGACTGAACTGATCGCAGTTGCCGAGTAAGTGTGGAGCTACTCAGAAACTGCTAAGAAGTGTCTATTCGCAATTCTGCTAATCTTTCGTTCGCAATTTTACTATGCTAAGATTCACTCCCAGTAGGCGGAGGCTTAGCGTGTGCAAAGCTGCTAAAAGCAGCTTGCGAGCGAACAACTCGGAATGAGGGCCCTTAAACAGTCTTTGTAAAATCAATGTGAAAAGAGAAGAAAATGCAGACGGGTTAATGGCATCCATAAATGCATCATATGAGCCAGAAGATTTCTTACTCTCCACATAATGTCTCACTTGTAAAAACAAAAAAAATTGGGAGTTTGGGATATCATACATATCTTTCAGTTGTTGAAATGAGAACAGACTCCCCCCTGGGTCAAAAACATCTCGGATAGCTGCTATACCCTTCAATTTCCATGAAAGAAGATGGGGTGACATAAGGGACGGTGAAAAATCAGGATTCCCCCAAAGAGGTAAATATTTGGTTAGGAAGAGATTCGTACCCAGGTGTTTATGGATAACGGACCACGCTCTATAGGTATCTCGCATAAGTATATTATTCCGTGCCCCCTCTGGCCATTTGGATTTTGGCAAGTGTAGCAATGCAACTGGGGAATAAAGGGAAAGTAGGCTAAATTTGAGAATTAAGCACCAGTCGGCTATATACCTGAATGCCGCTGCGCATGAGAAAGTGAAAATATCAGGCAGACCCAGCCCTCCTTTTTCTTTAGGTAAAAGCAATCTTGTCTTAGCTATCCTTGGTTTCTTATTATTCCAAATGAATCTCTGAAACATAGCCGAGCATTTATTCTGATCCGATTTAGTTAAAAAGAAAGGCAGCATTTGAAGCAGAAAGGACAATTTCGGAAATAACACACTCTTTATTACTGCCACTCTTCCCAGTAAGGACAAGGGCAGAGACATACAGTTAGAAATAATTTGTGCAATCCTGGAGATGAGAGGGGTGAAATTGGGCGAATATATGTTTCGGATATCAGGGGTGATAAATATGCCTAAATATTTCAATTGAGAGGAAACAATATGGAAAGGAAGAAGGGCGGAGCAAGACGGAACGAGATCTGGCCTCGACATAGGTAGCACTTCGGATTTCTCCATATTTATCCTATATCCTGCAAACGAGCTGAAAGAGGAGATATCTTTCATGATAGCTGGAATGGAAACAGAGGGATGTGACACAAACAATAACATATCGTCTGCGAACAACGATAATTTTGTATGTTCTATCCCCATTTGTATTCCTGTGAAGTGGGGGTTAGACCGCAAAGCCACTGCCATACTGTAAATCTGTATGGGATCCGAGATAAAATTATTTGCTATAATTTTAGAGGATGACGTTGAATTAAGCATTTGAATTAATGAAAGTGTTTGGGTAGGAAAGCCAAAATTGCGGAGAGTTTCATAGAGGTGATCCCAGACCACAAGGTCGAACGCCTTCTCAGCGTCTAAAGATAATAAGATATGAAGTTCATCAATGTGAACATCATCCATATGTTGGAGGATTGACAGTACTTTCCTGATGTTGGTGACCACATTACGGCCCCATATAAATCCCGTCTGGTCTCGGTGAACCAAATCAGGGACCACTCCTCTAAAACTCTCAGCAATTATTTTAGTAAAAAGTTTGTAATCGACATTTAGTAAGGATATGGGGCGATAGGAGCCGGGGAGGGTGGAATCCCTGCCCGGCATCAGTAGCACTTTAATGACTGCATCATTAAAATAGGAAGGGAGAACATTATTTGTAAGAAAGGAATTAAAAAGATTAGTTAGGGGGAGGACAACAGATGATTGGAGAATTCGATAGAATTCACCCGTATAACCATCAGGGCCTGGGGACTTACCAAGTTTGAGGTTTTTTAAAGCTAAAAGTACCTCTTCCTCCGATATTGGCTTAATTAGTGCTGCGGCCTGCAAGTCCATTAAAGCAGGGAGGGAGATATTATTCCAAAATTGCGATTTACGTTCCGTATCAATAGGACCCTGAGAATATAGCTCTGAATAAAAGGAATGTAAAATAGATATAATGGATTGTCCCTTTGTATGTGTCACCCCCTGTGCATCCCTCGGTGCCAAAATAACCAAACTGGTCCTCTCACTTCTGAGCAGGTTAGAGAGAAGTTTACTATTTTTGTTCCCATATTTATGAAAAAGGAATCTGTTGGAGCGAATTTTAGCATCTCCAGTTTGCTGTACCAAGTTATCAAACACCAATTTGGCTTCTAGATATCTTTCTTTATGAGCGGGGGACGGAGCTTGTCGTAGCTCACGGTAAGATCGTGTTAAGGCCTCTTGGGCCTCTATAATCGAGGATTGTCTACATTTCTTATGATGAGAGGCATAGGCCAAGATCTGGCCCCGAAGGACCTCCTTCGCCGACTGCCAGAACAGGGCTGGGTCTGAGGCATGTTCCGAATTCGCTGTCGCAAAATCGGTCCATGCAGCCCGCAGCATATTTTTAAATGAGGTAGAAACTGCTAGGGAGGAGGGGAAACGGGAGACAAGGTAAACCAAATAAGAGTGTGGTCCGTCAAACCCAAAGTTTCTATATGCGAGGCAGACAACCTAGTCGCTAGCTCTGCGGAGGGCAACAGATAATCCAACCTGGAATACATATCATGTGGAGGTGAGTAGAACGTGTACTCTGTCCAGAGGATGCTGCACCCTCCAAATATCTACCAGGTGTATTTACGCATAAGGTATGAAATACCAAACTTACGGGGTGGGGGGCGAGAAGCAGCATGTGGCTGTTTGTCCATAAAGGGGTCAATAACCATATTTAGGTCACCCCCAAGTATGATAGGGGTATCCAAATGAGTATGTAACAGATTTAAGATGTTAGTAAAAAATCTTATTATACAAAGTAGGGGCATATAAATTACAAAAAACATAATGCAAACCATGGATTTCAGCTTTCATTAAGACATAGTGGCCATTCTGGTCCGATCCCAGCAAAGAGCCATTAAAAGATATTCCCTTCCGGACTAAAATGGCAACACCCCTAGATTTAGAATTATAGGAAGCAGAGGCTACCATATTAAATCCCAGCATAGCTAATTTTTGATGTTCCGATTCAGTGAGGTGTGTTTCTTGTAGTAGAGCTATATCAATTTCATGTAATTTTAAGTAGGTGAGAAGTTTACGCCTCTTCGCTGGGGAGTGTATGTCTTGTACATTCCACGAGCAAATTTTAATATCAGCCATTAGTACCGGAATGTGAATGCCAGACCGCTGAGACCGGACCCCAAACAACCGTCATCAGAAACATAATCCAGAAACATTCACAATCAATCAAAAATAGTGAGTGACCTGCGCAATATAATCTCACATAAATACAGGCGTGGTGGGAGGGGAAACACACGAGGACATGAGTAGGAAGAAAGAAAGACGTAAAATGGAGAATGAAGGAGAAGAAAGAGAAAAGGAAGAAGCTCTGCCACAAGGTAGACTCGTGCCAGAAAGAATAATAGGAGAACATTTCCAAAAACAGAGCAGAAACGGTAACAGCGTACCGCATAACCACGATGACGGAATCAACCAGATTCCAAGCCAGGTGAATCAGTCCCAGCCCTCAAAAGAGTAATTGCAATGGAGTAGTCAAAAAAGAGCATAACTCACGAATAAAATATAAACATCAAATATTCATGCTGCAACCTGCCGGCCGTAAATAGCATCTTGAAATATTGAAAACTCACAGGAGAGGTGGGCAGTAATATCATAGAAATTCTAACATAAATGGCAAGTCCTCAATAATAGGGCAATTCGCAAAGTCTCAGGACTTTAAGCTAAAACAGGTTGCTATATACACATAAAATCTAAAATGATTAGAGACCAGTATAGAACTCAACAGGAGGTGGAGTCAGAGGCCGCAGCTGTCTCCTCTTCATTCAGATAGTCCATAGCATCCGATGGTTCCAGAAAATCTTTAAAGACTCTAAAGTCCGATCCTGTAAAAATCCGAAGCCGAACAGGAAAGAGTAGGGCGAATTTACGTTGTAATTGTACTAGACGTGAACAAACTAGGGACATTTCTTTTTGAGCTTTTGAGACCTCAGCCGAGTAGTCTTGAAAAAGCAACAAACGAGTGTCTCGCCAGTCCAGAGATTTGAACTTGCGTGCAGCAGTCCAGATCAAAGTCTTGTGGGCAAAGTTGAGGCAACGGAAGATAACCACCCTGGGTCTTCGAGAATCTCTGACCGGGCCTAGACAATGTGCCCGTTCAACTGCAAAATCCTTCAATGTGTCACTGAGGTCTAATAATTTCAGGAGGTCAATAGACAGGAACTTATAGAGTTCAGGCCCCTTTATGGACTCCGGAAGGCCCACCAAGCGCAAATTGTTTCTCCTTGAACGATTTTCCAAATCGTCTACTTTGTTAGGCTTCCGTTCATCTTCAAGTTGTTGTTGAACTTCACAAAGGGTCTGATCATATTCCTCCAATTTATGTTTATTTTCCACAACCTGGAGATCAGTGGAGGCAAGCTGAGATTTAATGTCCTTGATAGCGTCAGCAAATTTCACAGCCTGCTTATCAAGGAGGGGCGAGATGGTCGCAGTTATCGCCTGAACCACATCATCATAGCTTAAGGAGGTACATATGTGCGACACTCAGGTAGAGACTGGGCCACCCCCCTGTTCTGAGTCAGACGCATCAGAAGCCATAGCCGGTTCCCCCTTCTTCCCCAGCTTGTTCCGCACTGCCCGCATTGGGGTGGCGGGGGTCACAAATTTTTCCATAGTGAAAGTAGAAAAGACAGGTATAGGAAAATCACAAATAAAAAGTCTCAGAAGAATGTATGCTATGTATGCAGACCTCAATCAAACTTTCAATAGCCCATCACAGTTGAAGTGCTGGGCAATTCCATATATTGAGTTAAATCAGGTAGAGATGATATTGACACTGCAGGGTGGCACACAGCATAATATGTAACAATGATTAGTGCTATATGAAGATACTTAAGGCTGGGAGTCCATATAGTATATCACATAGTAGGAATCCGGATATCCCCCATATGCGCTACGCTGGCATTACTGTGTGAGCAGAGGCTATTATGAGAAATATGGCTGTTATGGAGAAGGCAAGATGGCGCCTGCAGCACAGTACAGTACCTGCAGGGAGCTAGACAAATGGAGGAAGAAGCTCCAATACTGCTGCTTCATGTAGACTCCCAAGCCTGGGAGTCAGAGAGGGCCTGTCAGCACTGCTCCCGGGTAAGACCAGCTGCGTCTGGGGTGCACAGGCAGGGAGCCGGAAGATCACGGGCATGGCGGCGCCAAACTCCAGGCCGCGGCTCGGCGCTCTGTGAGGGTCTCAGAGCACGTCTTCTCCGCGGCGGGCAGTGGGCGCTCCTGGCGGCCTCCGGTCAGTATCAGCGTCGGCTGGGGGTGCTCAGTGATGGTTTAGAGGCAGGGGGGACCGGGTGCCAATGTCCGGGCAGGCTGTATTCCATGGCTGGAAGCGGAGCTCCAAGGCCCGACAGCCACTCCGGTCCACGTCCAAGCCACACACCCCTATCTTCTACTTTCTAAATGTATTCATTCACCAGTTCCTGATGGTATTCACCCAAGGGTTCTAATGGAGCTTCATTCTGAACTTGCAAAACCGCTATTTTTGATCTTTAAGGATTCAGTAATATCAGGTATGGTTCCCAAAGACTAGCGTATTGCGGAAGTAGTGCCTATATTCAAAAAGGGAAGTAAAGCTGAACCAGGTAATTATAGACCAGTTAGTCTTACATCTATAGTGGGGAAAGTATTGGAAGGTATTCTAAGAGATAGTATTCAGAAGTTCCTTGAAGTCAATAAGGTCATTAAAAGGAATCAACATGGGTTTATGAAGGACAGATCCTATCAAACCAACTTACTTGGTTTTTATGAAACAGTAAGCGCAAACCTAGATCAGGGTAAAGAGGTGGATGTAATCTTTTTAGATTTTGCCAAAGCGTTCGATACTGTACCACACATGAGACTTATCTACAAGCTACAAGAATCAGGGCTAGGAAGCACAATATGCACTTGGGTCAAAAACTGGTTAGATAATAGGGAGCAGCGCGTTGTGGTTAATGGATCTTTTTCAACTTGGACTGAAGTGCTAAGTGGTGTGCCGCAAGGCTCAGTATTAGGACCGCTATTGTTCAATATTTTCATTAACAACCTAACAGAAGGTCTAGAGAGCATGGTGTCAATTTTTGCAGATGATACCAAATTGTGTAAAGTTATAAATGCGGAGGGGAATGCTGAGTCGCTTCAGAATGACTTAGTTAAATTAGAAGCTTGGGCAGCGAAATGGAGAATGTGCTTCAATACAGACAAGTGTAAGGTAATGCACTGTGGTAACAAGAACAAAAATAACACCTACCTACTAAATGGGGTAAAATTAGGGGATTCTGTACTGGAAAAGGACTTAGGTGTCCTCATAGATAGCAAACTAAGCATTAGTACCCAAAGTAGGACTGCAGCAAAGAAGGCTAATAAGATATTAGCATGCATAAAACGGGAAATTGATGCTAGGGACGAGAGTATTATACTCCCATTATATAAATCACTTGTGAGGCCACACCTTGAATACTGGGGGTCCTTCCGAGTTGTTCGTTCGGTAAAAATCTTCGCATCGCAGCGATTTTCCGCTTAATGCGCATGCGCAATGTCTGCACTGCGACTGCGCCAAGTAAATTTGCTATGCACTTAGGGATTTTACTCACGGCATTTTCATTGTTCTGGCGATCGTAATGTGATTGACTGGAAATGGGTGTTACTGGGCGGAAACTGGCCGTTTTATGGGCGTGTGGGAAAAACGCTACCGTTTCCGGAAAAAACACAGGAGTGGCCGGAGAAACGGGGGAGTGTCTGGGCGAACGCTGGGTGTGTGTTATGATTCCAGTACTCCTGACCGGAGGAGATCTCATGGCAATGGCCAGAGCACTGGAAGGGAATGCTGGTTACGGGAGCTGGAAAGACTAGTTGCCCCTGGCGCCCTAACTCTATTGTCTCACCCGTGCTATCGGAAATCCCTTGCGAGACTATGGTTTCTTGAGCCCCTGGCAGCCACGTTTGAAAGGCGGATTATGTCTGCCCAACTCCGGTGCCCCCCGGTCTTAGTGAGAGACAAAGGGAAATCCGAGGCAAGATGATGACAAGAGGACCTCTGACTGACAACAGGCCAGGGGCAACAAGCTAACTAACCAAACCAGAAGTATGCGCGGAAAAACCGCCAGATAAAAGGACAACCAAAATCCACTAGTCCGTTACTCCTACCCAGCACCGCTGGATACCAGAGTGGATCTGTGGGAGCGGAATCCTCCGCAAAAGCTCCGAAACACAAATAATAAATAATAAGTAATAAAGCGGCCAAGCCGCAACACACGGCTACGCCGTGACTCACGAACACCACTGGATGTTTAAAGGTGCTCAGTCAGGACTCCAGGAACAGATGACGACTTCCGAGTACAGGACAACTGAGGACAGGAACGACCGGGTACAGCAGGACTGGAAACACTCTCAGCAAACAGATACAGCATGCAGGAAGCTATTACCGGCGTCTCTGTGAGAAGCCCTGGGAGTGTACTTAACAGGGAGTCCTCCAATCAGCTGTTTAGAGGCTGGTTGGACTAAATGCCGTGCAGCTGCCTTGCTGCACGGCCAGGAAACAGGTGCCCTTATTAATTTAAATGGACCCTAGCAACGGGGAACGCGGTCCGCCAGTGGCGTCCCCGTTGCTAGGGTCCGTGCGCCCGGCGTCTAGCGTTGCCAGGGAGCCGGTGGCTGTACGCGCTCGGCGTCCCTGGTTGCTAGGCGCCGGGCCGCACCGAAGAGCGGACCCCGGCGCCTAACAGTACCCCCCCCTTGAGGAGGGGTCAAGGAACCCCTAAAGCCAGGTTTCTGAGGAAATTCCCGAAAAAATGCCCTCTTGAGCCTCGGGGCATGGAGATCCTTATCCAGGACCCAAGACCTTTCCTCTGGACCATAGCCTTTCCAGTGCACCAGAAAATAAAGCCGACCCCGTGACAATTTGGAATCGAGAACCTTCTCCACCAAGAACTCCTGATGTCCCTGTACATCTACTGGTGATTTCCCCTGAGAGATCTTCCGAGGAAATCTACTGGAAGAAACGTATGGTTTCAACAGGGAGCAATGGAACGTATTTCCGATCCGGAGAGCTCTTGGTAAACGTAACCGGAAAGCAACTGGATTGATTTTTTTAATAATATGAAATGGTCCAATAAATTTGGGGCCCAATCTAGCTGAGGTTTGTCGAAGTCTAATGTTACGAGTCGACAACCATACCCTGTCTCCCACCTTAAAAGTGCAAGGACGCCGGAGCCTGTCAGAAAATTTTTTCTCTCGAAATGACGCTCTTCTGAGAGCAAGGTGCACTTTTTTCCAAATGACTCTGAGATGAGAGGTTAAGGTTAGCGAGGAAACAGAAGAATGTTGAAAAAAAGAATTCGCTCCTGGGGTGAAAACCAAAAACTGAAAAGAATGGAGACACATTAGTGGAGGAATGACAAGAATTGTTGTAAGCAAACTCCGCCAAAGGAAGAAACTCGGACCAATCATTCTGGAGTTTGGCTGAGTACAAACGCAAATACTGTTTTAATGATTGATTAACTCGCTCGGTCTGCCCGTTGGATTGGGGATGGTAGCCGGATGTTAAAGACAATTTCATCTTTAATGAGACACAAAAAGACTTCCAGAATTGTGCAATGAATTGTGGACCCCGATCAGAAACAATATCAGTGGGCAACCCATGAAGTCTGAAAACATGGCGGAGAAACAAAACAACCAATCCCTGGGCAGATGGCAGTTGGGGAAGAGCAATGAAATGGGCCATCTTGCTAAAACGGTCCACTACCACCCATATGACTCGGAATCCGGCTGACCGAGGGAGGTCTACCACAAAATCCATGGAAATATGAGACCATGGCCTGAGAGGAACATTTAAGGGCATAAGTTGCCCGATAGGCAAGGAACGGGGAACCTTATGCTGTGCACAGACCTGACAAGAAAAAACAAACTCCTTAATGTCTTTAGAAAGACCAGGCCACCATACTGAGCGGGAGACTAATTCCAAAGTCTTAGAGATCCCCGGATGCCCGGCAACTTTGCTATCATGAAACTCAGTCAAAACAGTAGCTCTCAAAAACTCAGGGACGTAAAGACGACCAGCAGGAGTATTTCCAGGAGCTTGATGTTGAAGCTGCTTTAACTGGGTAAATAAATCTTGTGTGAGGCCTGCCCAAATGACTGAAGACGGAAGTATGGGAGTAACAGGACTGTTATTATGAACTGGAAGAAAACTGCGTGACAGGGCATCCGCCTTGGTATTCTTGGAACCTGGCCTAAAAGTGATAATAAACTTGAAACGAGTAAAAAATAAAGCCCAACGAGCCTGCCGGGCATTCAGCCGCTTAGCTGATTCGATGTACTGAAGATTTTTGTGGTCAGTCAATACTGAAATGGTATGTGTTGCTCCCTCAAGCCAATGCCTCCACTCCTCGAAAGCCCATTTAATAGCCAGTAACTCCCGGTTACCAACATCGTAGTTGGATTCAGCGGATGAGAATTTCCTGGACATAAAGGCACAAGGATGTAGTTCCAGAGAGTCCGGATCCTTCTGAGATAGGATAGCCCCCACTCCATCCTCCGAGGCATCAACCTCAACAATGAAGGGCAATTCTGGGTTGGGATGTCTGAGGACTGGAGCTGAGACAAAAGCTTGTTTCAAGGCCTGAAAGGATAACTCAGCTTCACGTGACCAGTTGGTAGGATCCGCTCCCTTCTTAGTCAGTGCCACAATGGGAGCAACCAGGTCGGAAAAAGAATGAATAAATCTTCTATAATAATTCGCAAACCCTAAAAAGCGCTGAATTGCTTTTAAGTTGGTGGGTTGCGCCCAACTAAGGATGGCTTGGAGCTTCTTAGGTTCCATACAGAATCCCCGAGGGGAAATAATGTACCCTAAAAAGGATACCTCCGTGACATGAAACTCACACTTCTCCAGCTTGGCATATAGATGATTTTCACGTAATTTTTGAAGAACCTGACGCACCTGGGTAACATGTTGTTCAATTGAATCAGAATAGATCAGGATGTCGTCTAAGTAAACGACCACGAATCTTCCTAGAAAATCACGGAGCACATCGTTAATGAGATCCTGGAAAACTGCCGGAGCGTTAGACAAGCCGAACGGCATAACCAGATACTCGTAGTGACCCGACTGAGTACTGAAAGCCGTCTTCCACTCATCTCCCGACTTGATTCGAATGAGGTTATACGCTCCCCTCAGGTCAATTTTAGAAAAAATCACAGCCGAACGCAGCTGATCAAAGAGGACAGAAATCAGCGGCAGAGGGTAAGTATTTTTAACTGAGATCTTATTCAGGGCTCTAAAGTCAATGCAAGGTCTGAGTAATCCATCTTTTTTCTCCACAAAGAAGAAGCCTGCACTTAAAGGGGATTTAGATGGCCTGATAAATCCTTTCCCTAGGCTCTCCTTAACATACTCATTCATGGCCGCAGTTTCTGGCCCGGATAATGCATATAACCTTCCCTTTGGCAATGTGGCACCAGGAATTAGCTCAATAGCACAATCATAAGGCCGATGGGGAGGCAGAATGTCCGCATTGCCCTTGGAAAACACATCAACTAAGTCCTGGTCTTCCACGGGAATGAGTTCGGGAATGGCAGCAGCTATTCTGACGGGAAACGTAATACATTCCTTATTACAGATGGTACCCCATTGTGAAATCTCCCCCGACTGCCAATCAATGATGGGATTATGAAAGGCCAGCCAAGGGTGACCCAGAACCACTGGAACTGCTGGGCAATGGGTAAGGAAAAACTCGATCTTTTCGGAATAAAGAGCTCCTACCGTAAGTAGTACAGGGGGTGTACAGAGGGAAATAACCCCATTGGACAAGGGACTCCCATCTAAACCATGCATGGTGATACACCTACCCAAGGCTAACTGAGGAATACCTAAGGCCTTGGCCCACGTTAAGTCCATAAAGTTCCCTGCAGCTCCACTGTCAACAAAAGCCGACACCGAAGAACTGAGGCTGCCAAAGGAAATTTTAGCTGGGACTAAAAGGGAGTTATTCGAGGAGATAAGCTGCAGACCAAAGTGAACCCTCTCACAATTCACTTGGTCGAGGCGTTTTCCCGACTTGTTCGGACAATTACGGGCAAAATGTCCCTTACCCCCACAGTACAAACAAAGACCAGAGTTTTGCCTTCTGGCTCTTTCTTCTGGAGACAGCCGGGAGAGACCCATCTGCATGGGCTCCTCTACGTCCTCAGGAATGGAAAATACACATGGAGTAGACCTGACAGGTGCTCCTTTTTCAGCCCTCCGCTCTCTGAGACGACGATCAATCTTAATAGAAAGCTCCATGAGTTTATCGAGAGTCTCAGGAGCGGGATACTGAAGGAGACTGTCTTTTATAGACTCTGATAAGCCGAGGCGAAACTGACTGCGCAGGGCTGGGTCATTCCAGCCACAGTCGTTCGACCAACGGCGAAACTCTGTACAAAAACCTCTGCAGGATTTCTACCCTGTCTGAGAGCGCGTAACTGACTCTCAGCGGATGCCTCTCTATCAGGGTCATCATACAAAAGCCCTAAAGACCCAAAAAAGGCGTCTACTGACAACAACGCCGGATCCTCTGCTTTTAAACCGAATGCCCAGGTCTGAGGATCCCGCTGGAGCAAAGAAATAATAATTCCGACCCGCTGAGATTCAGTACCTGAGGAGATCGGTCTTAAACTAAAATAAAGTTTACAGGATTCTTTAAAATTAAAAAACTCCTTCCTATCACCAGAAAAACGGTCAGGCAAGTGCATTTTTGGTTCAGGGACTACCCTCGGGGAAGTTCGTAAAAGATCTTCCTGCGACTTCACCCGAAGGGAAAGATCCTGAACCATCTGAGTAAGTTCTTGAATCTGGCTGACTAGGAGCTGACCAGGATTTGGCCCTAAACCTGTGGGATTCATGAGGCCGATAACTCTTACAAAACTGAATAAGTAAAAAATTAAACCCTGTTTAATTTTAAGTTTTGGTTTGGCCGGTAATAATGTTATGATTCCAGTACTCCTGACCGGAGGAGATCTCATGGCAATGGCCAGAGCACTGGAAGGGAATGCTGGTTACGGGAGCTGGAAAGACTAGTTGCCCCTGGCGCCCTAACTCTATTGTCTCACCCGTGCTATCGGAAATCCCTTGCGAGACTATGGTTTCTTGAGCCCCTGGCAGCCACGTTTGAAAGGCGGATTATGTCTGCCCAACTCCGGTGCCCCCCGGTCTTAGTGAGAGACAAAGGGAAATCCGAGGCAAGATGATGACAAGAGGACCTCTGACTGACAACAGGCCAGGGGCAACAAGCTAACTAACCAAACCAGAAGTATGCGCGGAAAAACCGCCAGATAAAAGGACAACCAAAATCCACTAGTCCGTTACTCCTACCCAGCACCGCTGGATACCAGAGTGGATCTGTGGGAGCGGAATCCTCCGCAAAAGCTCCGAAACACAAATAATAAATAATAAGTAATAAAGCGGCCAAGCCGCAACACACGGCTACGCCGTGACTCACGAACACCACTGGATGTTTAAAGGTGCTCAGTCAGGACTCCAGGAACAGATGACGACTTCCGAGTACAGGACAACTGAGGATAGGAACGACCGGGTACAGCAGGACTGGAAACACTCTCAGCAAACACATACAGCATGCAGGAAGCTATTACCGGCGTCTCTGTGAGAAGCCCTGGGAGTGTACTTAACAGGGAGTCCTCCAATCAGCTGTTTAGAGGCTGATTGGACTAAATGCCGTGCAGCTGCCTTGCTGCACGGCCAGGAAACAGGTGCCCTTATTAATTTAAATGGACCCAGCAACGGGGAACGCGGTCCGCCAGTGGCGTCCCCGTTGCTAGGGTCCGTGCGGCTCCGTGCGCCCGGCGTCTAGCGTTGCCAGGGAGCCGGCGGCTGTACGCGCACGGCGTCCCTGGTTGCTAGGCGCCGGGCCGCACCGACGAGCGGACCCCGGCGCCTAACAGTGTGTTTGTGACGTCAAACCAGGAACGACAAGCACTGAAATGATCGCAGATGCAGAGTAAGTCTGGAGCTACTCAGAAACTGCTACGAGGTGTGTAATCGCAATATTGCGAATACTTCTTTCTCAATTTTAAGATGCTAAGATTCACTCCCAGTAGGCGGCGGCTTAGCATGAGCAAATCTGCTAAAATCCGCTTGCGAGCGAACAACTCGGAATGACCCCCACTGTGTACAATTCTGGGCACCTTACTACAAAAACGATATCCTGGAGCTAGAAAAGGTTCAAAGGCGGGCAACCAAACTAATTAAGGGTATGGAGACGCTGGAATACGAGGAAAGGCTTGCAAGACTAGGCATGTTTACACTGGAAAAGAGGAGATTAAGAGAGGACATGATCAACATTTACAAATATATAAGGGGACAATATACAGATCTTGCGCAGGACCTGTTTTTGGTTAGATCAACACAGAGAACTCGTGGACACTCGCTCAGGTTAGAGGAGAGGAGATTCCACACAATACGGCGTAAAGGCTTTTTTTACGGTAAGGACGATACGTGTTTGGAATTCCCTGCCTGAGGGAGTTGTAATGGCCAACTCAGTCAACACCTTTAAGAATGGGTTAGATAAATTCCTAATGGATAAGGACATCCAGGGTTACGGGGCATAGTCACGCACTATGGTTATTATAAAAAAAGAGGGGTTAATCGGAACGGCAGTCAGCAACTTCAGTCAAAATTTTATACAAAATAATCATGCATAGGAGACCACAAATAGGTAGAACCCGATGGACAATTGTCTTTTTTCAACCTTAGATACTATGTTACTATGTTACAGTACTTGTATACACAAATGATTACATTTTGTCAAGTTGATTGCAGAAAGTCCCTTAAACTCCCTCCGACATGCTTGAATGCCCCTGACTTGTGAGACCTCAGACAGCAAAAGCCGGGTAACTGCACTTCCTGGACCTGTGACATTTTCACTGACTATATAAGGTTATTACTGTATTGCTCCTTATGATACCACATGTATTTTGGAAGACTGTTACACATAATACTGATATCACCTATATTGCTTGTCTTATGGGCCCTACACACTGGCCATTTACACTGAAAGATATGAATGATCTTGTTCATTAATGAATGAGATATTGTTTATATCTTTCAGTGTGTATGCACCAATTATGAACGATGCACGGCCCCGCACTCGTTTATCGTTGGTGCCGGCTCGTTTATTCATGCAAGCCTTCAAAAACTTCACACTATAAAAAAGGGTGAGGCTTGCAAAGGATGGCATGCCCTGTGAGGTCACATCCCTTGTACGGGTGCCCCTTTTAACGGTTGCGAGTACAAGCATGCACCCACCCATCCTGCCACCCCCATCTCACAAAGTGCAGTCACGGATCCAGGGAGCTGCATGGGCTCACACACTGACTGCCAGAAAGCAAAAGTTTTATAAAAAAAAAAAAAATGCTACTAGCATTACTAATGTGGGGCATATGTGTAAGGTGCATTGCTGTGTGGAATTATGTATATTATGGGAATTACTAATGTGGGGCAAATGTGTAAGGTGCATTACTGTGTGGCATTATGCAGGGTTGAACTGGCCTACTGTACCACAGGGAAATCCCCGGTGGGCCCCACTGTCTGAGTGTTGCTAGGTCAGATGCAGAACTTGCGGTGGTGCTAGGGGGCACCAGCCAAAATCTTGCCTAGTGCATCAAATTGGCTAGGGCCTGCTCTGACTGGAGGCGTAGGAGAAGGGAGGATAGTGGCTTTAACCTGAGTAAACTATGCAAATACGCCTTATGCAGACCTGCAGAAACACACATATACATATATAAGGTGATGTATCTTTTCTATGTGCTACTCATACTTGTCTACTCTTGAAAGTTGACTCATGATTTTTCGAGTAGCCTATGCATTCCTGGAAGAGTGAGTGGATCTCCCTCATCCCGCCCACTTCCTACTTAAGTGGGCAGGATGGAGAGGTAATACAGGGAATCTCGGGTCCATGTGGATGGGGCAGAGCTAAAATAACATTTTGCCCCAAAGGAGGTGGGGCCTAATGTCATGGTGAGCCAACCCAGCCCCCAAAGCTGTCAGTAGCTTCTCCTGTCCAGGTAGACAAGTATGTTGCTTCTGACAGGTGCAGATACACGATGATGATGACGATGACGACGACGACGACATGTTTGAGTAATATACACACATTTTGCTACCAACTCTGTATTTTTCATGTTTGTGACAGATTGCATTGCAGTTAAAGGATTGGATAATGCAGCTTTATGGTTATTTTATTTATATGGTAACCCTGGGCCTGGTAGGCCGGTGTCCCTGGAGTGGTTCTTGGCCCTTCTGTTGGGTTATTATATGCAAGTGCAGTGGTAAACTGGAGCCCTCCATGAGGAAAGTACAGATAATGTATGCCCACATAGACCTATGTAGCATTCTTTGTGCCATATGGTGTTAGACGTGAGACGCATGGAGTGACGTAGATGCTACACTACAGGTAGTCGTTCCTAGACTTTCTTATTTATTTATAAACCTACTGTAACTTCTTCTGCTTTGCATCCAAAATCTCTTATTGTGTCCTAGGCATTTAGGATTAGTATTGTTGTTACAGATGAGTTTGTACAAACTCTAAGATTAGGAACAACAGTGCCTGGCTGGTATTGGTCCTCATTTTTTTTCCAGTTCACCCAGGTTAGCGTCCAAGTTGCACACAGCAGCTTCATGAAATGCCAGTGCCCAGGGTACTCATGCAATTGTACCTTTGACACACTAGTGATGCAAATAAAATGCGTAATTAGTGCAAACTGTGTAGTGGGATGCGTGGTGCAGCTTAGTCATAAAGGCCATAGTGTGCCAAATGGGGTTATTTGGTGCGATTTGAGGATGGGTGTATGTAGACGCACCTGTATTAGTTTACTGCATCAGATATATAGTGTTCCATCTAGCACCCTGCACCTTTAAAAATCTGTGCAGTTCCTCTTTCCTGCCTGGGGTGTCACTCTCTGCTGTGATGCTTCTCAGCACACTCTGATCTGTTACTCAGTGCTGTGATACAGACCTGTGTGTGCTGAGAAGCACCAAAGCAGAGAGTGACGCCCCAGGCAGGAAAGAGGAACTGCACAGGATTTGAAAGGTGCAGGGTGCTAGAATGAACAATATATATATATATATATATATATATATATATATATACTGCATATACATATACAGTATATTACTTTATTAATATGCTTCAGGATGTTGGGGATTGGGAGAGGGAGTAGAAAGAACTCTAGAAAGTCAGTTACTGAAACACCTTTTATAAGACATTCCGCTAAATGCACACAAACAAATCTGTTTGAGAGCTTTGCGTCCAGCTCTGCTTGGATGTGGATAGGATGAAGCTCCTTTGAGGAGTTTTGATACCTTGTGCATTACAGTTTGCAGGTGTTCTGCTTTATTAGCGCACAAATGGAGCACAAGGTTCTCTCTGGTGGCCGGCCAATGCATTGGTTCCAGGGTCACATCTGTCTCAGGCTCCCTCTTGGCTTCATGTACTCTATCAGATGAGGAGGGTTCATCAACACAAGCAAACAATGTAAAAATAAGTCTATTAGAGGCGTAATCTAATAGACACAGCAATTCCAATGTTGTGCGCATTAGGAATTGAGTTTAGTTGAAGGGTAGAAATATTAAATTCCTTAATGAATTTGCAGTCAGCACCCTCCTTCCTTTATCTGTACTACAATGTGCTTTCACTTACTGCATTCCCATTTTCCTTCAGATCAACAATTTCTACCTTTTTATTAAACTCAGTTAATTTCAGTGCTAAGTGCTGGTATTGAAGCCTCTCTATATTTATTTGTAAAGATCCATATAAAGTCGTGAAAGAAGCTAACACGGGTGCAAATAACATGGGAACAAATAACACAGAATTACTGTATACCACGTCTGGAACAAAATAAAACCTACCTTTACTTCCAAAATACTGTAATGTGCTTGAGTTTAATGCCTATCACCACAGTTGTACGATATCTGTAGTATTCTTCTTATTATTATTCTCTTCTTCTTCTTCTATGGGGTATTTGCAATTGCGGTCGAATTCCGGCTGGAATTCGACCATTTTTAAATTCGACACAATTCGTCAGTCAGACACCCTCCCGCCGGGACCCGAATTCGACATATTCAATAAAAAACGGATTTGACAGTCCCGCTGTCGAAAAACGGACCAATTGACGATCGTGTGCGTCCTGGATTCAACTTCATGGACGGCACAAAAGTGTGTAAAAAAACCTGAAATAAAATGCGTGCGTTCCCCCCTCCTAAGCATAACCAGCCTCGGGCTCTTTGAGCCGGTCCTGGTTGTAGAAATACGGGGGGGGGGAATGACAGGGGATCCCCCGTATTTTCACAACCAGCACCGTGCTCTGCGTCCGGTCCTGGTGCCAAAAATATGGGGGACAGAAAACGTAGGAGTCCCCCGTATTTTTAACACCAGCACCGGGCTCCACTAGTCAGAGAGATAATGCCACAGCCGGGGGACACTTTTATATCGGTTCCTGCGGCCGTGGCATTAAATCACTAACTAGTCACCCCTGGAAAGGGGACCCTGGAGGAGTGGGGATCCCTTAAATCAGGGGATCCCCCCTCCAGCCACCCAAGGGCCAGGGGTAAAGCCTGAGGCTGTCCCCCCATCCAAGGGCTGCAGAACTACAGGTACCAGCGGGCCCGTTTCCCCCGCATGCTGGTACTTGTGGTTCTCCAAGTACCAGCTTGCGGGGAGGCTTGCTGGGACTTGTAGTTCTGCTACAAAAAACAATATTCTTTATTTTTGTCACTTGGCTATCAGCCCCCCATCTGCAGCCCTTGGATGGGGGGGACAGCCTCGGGCTTAACCCCTGGTCCTTGGGTGGCTGGAGGGGGCACCCCTTGATTTAAGGGGTCCCCACTCCTCCAGGGTACCCTGGCCAGGGGTGACTAGTTAGTGATTTAATGCCACGGCCACAGGGACCAATATAAAAGTGTCCCCCGGCTGTGGCATTATCTCTCTGACTAGTGGAGCCCGGTGCTGGTGTTAAAAATACGGGGGACCCCTACATTTTTGTCCCCCGTATTTTTGGCACCAGGACCGGACGCAGAGCCCAGTGCTGGTTGTGAAAATACGGGGGATCCCCTGTCATTCCCCCCCCCCGCCCATATTTTTTACAACCAGGACCGGCTCAAAGAGCCCGAGGCTGGTTATGCTTAGGAGGGGGGACCCCACGCATTTTTTTTCAGGATGTTTTACACATTCCCACCCCTTCCCACTGAAAAACATGCTCTGATCTCTCCATAACATTTTAGTCAGTAAAAAAAATATATATATTATTTTAAAAAATATATAAATAAATAATACTTGTGGCTCCTAATAGACAAACCAAGTACATAATCCCTTCTAATATAAATAGATATGCTATTAGCAATAAAAAAACACAAAAAAACATGTTTTTAAAAATTTTTATTAGATCCCGCCAGCAAAATGAGGCGGACTGAAATTGACGAAATGACTGTCGAAAAGCACTGTTGTCGAATCGACATTCTTCAATTGAATATACTTTTGTCGAAAAGCCGCATTTTTACCATTGCAGACATGTCGAATTTGACAACTGTCGAATTGCAAAAAGTCAAATTTGAAAAAACTGCAGTTTTTTTGTCGAAAAGTACTGTATTGCATTGTCGAATCATTTTTTGTGTCGAAAATGCCCCGTTTTTCGACATTTGCGTCAATTCGACCGCAATTGCATATACCCCTATATGTCTGGATATATCTTAGAACGCATCCTGAGAGTTGCGTCAGGAAATGATGTGGCAAGAAAACAATGCAGAGTATTTCACACACTTGGAAAGATACTAGGGATGAGCGGGTTCGGTTCCCTGAGAAACGAACCCTCCCAAATTTTGAGTTTCGAGCCCGGATCTGAGTCATGCTTGGTTTTTCACTCTGATCCGAAAAACGAGGCAAAACGTCATCATCCCGCTGTTGGATCTTGCAGTCTATATATAGTCCCGGTGATCAGCACCATCTTCACTCCGGACTTAGTGCACAATAAGGACTTGTTCCTTCTGTGCTGTAATCGGTAGGCAGGTTAGGGAAGTGGGGCAGGAAAAGAGCAGAGAGGTTGCAGCAGGAGAGTTGAGTTAACCTGGAGTGCAACTTGGGTAGGTGTGCTGTGACTGTCAGTCTGTTAGGGCTCTGCATAGTAGACAGTTGCACTGCATATAGCATACTGTGGCTGTGAATAGGACCAGGTGTTCTCTGTCTAAGGAGCTGTGTACTGCCATACACTACTGCTATATATCCTCTGTATGTGATCCAAAGCAAAAAATATATTTCTATTGATGCGTCACTCTGACTGCTAGTACTGCGGCTGCCGTACACTACTCCTATATATCCTTTGTGTGTGATCCAGAGCAAAAAATATATTTCTATTGGTGCGTCACTCAGTGATGACTACCAGTGCTGCCGTACACTACTGCTATATCCTCTGTGTGTGATCCAGAGCAAAAAAAAAAAATTCTATTGGTGCATCACTCAGTGACGACTACCAATACTGCCGTACACTACTGCTATGTATTCTCTGTTTGTGGTCCAAAGCAAAAAATATATTTCTGTTGGTGCGTCACTCAGTGACGACTACCAGTACTGCCGTACACTACTGCTATATATCCTCTGTGTGTGATCCAGAGCAAAAAATAGGAATTTAATACCTACTGGTAATTCCTTTTCTCGTAGTCTGTAGTGGATACTGGAGAACTGTACTTTAGTACCGTGAGGTAAAGATTGGGTCAAACTGGAGCCTGGCACTTTAAAAACTTTTTGTGTGTGTATGTGTGTGCTTGCTCCTCCCCTCTATACCCCTCCTACCAGTCTCAGTCTAGGAAAACTGTGCCTGAGGAGACGGACATACCACGAGAGAAGAAACAAATACAAAAGCAGTGAGGCAACAAGCTAACACATGACCTTAAATAACAAAGGAGCTCTAACCGGAACAGAGGATAGCAATGTCCAGAACAACAAGGCTAGCAAAGCTAACCCAACAAAACCAAGAGGCCGCAAAGGTGAACCAAAAAAACACTTACAGACAGTAAGCAGGATTCGAAGCACAGAGGCGGGCACCCAGTATCCACTATGGACTACGAGAAAAGGAATTACCGGTACGTATTAAATTCCTATTTTCTCTAACGTCCTAGTGGATACTGGGGAACTGTACTTTAGTACCGTGGGGAAGTCCCAAGACGGGTGGGAGAGTGCTGAGACCCCTGCAGAACCGCCTGACCAAACTGAAGGTCCTCCTCGGCCAAACGTGTTCGAACCAGACCAAGTAGCAGCTCGGCACAACTGCTAGGCCGAGGCACCCCGGGCAGCTGCCCAGGAAGAACCCACTGACCTTGTTGAGTGGGCCTTAATAGGCGTCAGCAAAGGCAGAGCCAAAGTATAGGCCTGTTGAATAGTCAACCTTAGCCAACGAGCAATAGATTGCTTAGAAGCCGGACGACCAATTTTGCATCATAAATGGCAAACAGTGAGTCAGATTTCCAATGGCGCGCTGTCCTTTTGACATAAATCCTCAGAGCCCTCACCACATCCAAGGACTCTGGGCCCACAGAAGCGTCAGACAACACCAGAACCACCAGAGGCTGATTCACGTGAAAAGCTGACACCACTTTAGGCAAAAATTGAGGTCGGGTTCTGAGTTCAGCCCTATCCTCATGAAAAATCAAGTACGGGCTCTTACAGGATTAGGCCCCCAATTCAGAGACACATCTTGCAGACGCTAATGCCAAAAATATGACAGTCCAAGTGAGAAACTTCAATTTCACCTTTTGCAAAGGTTCAAACCAGTCCGATTGAAGAAAGGACAAAACCACATTGAGCCGTGGAAGGGACGAAAGGCGGTTGCATATGAAGAACCCCTTTCAGGAAAGTCTGCACCTCCAGCAACAATGCAAGTTGTTTTTGGAAGAAAGTCGAGAGCGCCGAAATCTGCACTTTGATGGAGCCCAGTCGTAGGCCCATATCAACACCTGCTTGCAGGAAAAGTAGAAAACGACCAATTTGAAATTCCACAGGAGAAACCTTTCTACCCTCACACCAAGAAACATATTTCTTCCAGATACGGTGGTACTGTTTTGACGTAACTGCTTTCCAGGCCTGTACCATAGTGGAAATAACCTTGGAGGGAAGGCCTCATCTGGCTAGAATTTCCCTCTCAACTTCCAAGCCGTGAAACATAGCCACTGTAAGTCTTGCTAGACGAACTGCCCTTGCTGAAGAAGATCTTGTAGAAGCAGCAGAGGCCACGGTTCCTCCAGAGACATGGTCATGAGCTCTAAGTACCAGGCCCGCCGAGTCCAATCCGGGGCAATAATAATTGGCAGAAAGCTTTCCCTTTTGAGTCTTTTTAGAACCCAAGGTATGAGCTGGATTGGAGGAAACAGGTAAACAAACTGGTAATGCCACGGAATCGTCAGCGCGTCCACAGCTAGAGCCTGCGGATCCCTCGACCTGGAATAGCAACAGCGTAGCTTTTTGTTTAGACGAGAAGCCATCAGGTCTATCTGCGGACACACTCACCGGTGAATCAATCGTTGAAACAACTGAGGATGAAGGCCCCATTCCCCCGGATGGAGATCGTGCCTACTGAGGAAGTCCACCTCCCAATTGCCACTCCTGGAATGAATATAGCTGAGATGGCCATTGCATTGGCTTCCGCCTAGAGGAGTATTTTTGACACATCTTGTATTGCTGCTTTGCTTCTCGTTCCCCCCTGTCGGTTTATGTATGCCACCGCCGTTTGCTTTGTCCGACTGAACTTGGATAGCTCGATCCCGGAGGAGATAGGAGGCTTGAAGAAGGGCATTGTAAAGCGCCCTGAGTTCCAGGATGTTTATCGGCAGTGCCGATTCCTGGCTCGACCACATCCCCTGGAACTGGGCCCCTTGAGTCACAGCCGCCCAGAGGCTTGTATCCATCGTTAGAAGAATTTACGACTGGGGACTGAAACTCCAGCCTTCCACTAGGTGAGGAACTTGAGCCACCACAACATAGAAATCCACGCTTTCGGAGATAAGGTCACAATCTGATGCATGTGCAGGCAAGACCCCTACCAGCAGATCCAGTTGAAAAGGCATGAAACCTGCCATATTGGACTGCTTCGTATTCGCCCACCATCTTGCCCAGGAATCATATGTAAAGATGAATAGAGACCTTGCGGGGTCGGAGTACCGAGCATACCATAGCTTGGAGAGCTAAGGCCTTGTCCAAAGGGAGGTACACCTTCTGAGACACCGTATCCAGTATCATTCCCCAGAACTGCAGACATTGGGACGGTTCCAATTGAGATTTCAGTAAAAAATTCGGGATCCATCCATGATCCGTCAGTAAGCGAGAAATCCATTTATTCAACTCATCTCCAAACAAGGCATCACCTGTAAAGGGAAGATTTTCTACCCCCTTTTTGGAATCAGCATCCACTGACCAATGACATAATGACAGAGACCTGCGGGCCGAAACTGCCATACTAGTAGTACGGTCATTTATCTGACATAATTCCTTAACAGCTTCACTCATGAAATGTGCAGCCTCCTGAATATGTTGCAGCAGCCTAATGATCTCACCCTGGGGCAGCGAGTGAAAACCATTAATAATATTATCAGACCTTTGACCACGGCCCTGGAAATCCAACCACAGACTATAGTGGGACGTTGTGCTACGCCCACTGCCATATATATTGCCTTGAGAGTGGTCTCAATTTTACGGTCAGCTGGGTCCTTTGGGGATATTGCCCCAGGTACCGGCAGTACCAATTTTCTTGACAGTCTGGACACAGACGTATCGACCGATGGGGAGTTTTCCCACACCTTTCTGTCGTCTGCGGGGAGGGGAAAGGAAAATAAGAACCTCTGAGGAGTTTTACATATTTTTCAGGGTTCACCTATGCCTCCCTGGCCAGGGAGTTTAATTCCTTAGATACAGGAAATGTGGTTGGAGATTTTGTCTTTACATTAAAGTACAATTCCTCATCTGGTTCTGCCTCCTGATCGTGTATGTTAAGAACCTCCCTCACAGGATAAATGAGGGCCTCCACCCCGGGGGACAGAGAATTGTCCTCATCAATATCACCTGTTTAATCGAAATCAGGCAGATCAGAATCAGGCTGGAGCACTTGTGGAAG
The DNA here is from genome assembly GCF_028390025.1 of Pseudophryne corroboree. Classification (NCBI taxonomy): domain Eukaryota; kingdom Metazoa; phylum Chordata; class Amphibia; order Anura; family Myobatrachidae; genus Pseudophryne; species Pseudophryne corroboree. Next base: position 1,023,291,608 of record NC_086444.1, read on the forward strand.
TGAGCGTTTATGTGAAACCAACAGAGGTGGCTTAGAAGCCTTTCGGTTATCTGCAGCTCTAGCCATACACTCAATAGACTGTCTTAGCACCTGTCTCTCCTTCCTAGCTGCAGCTAGTTCTGAATTCACATTATGAATCATGGCCCTCATTCCGAGTTGTTCGCTCGGTATTTTTCATCGCATCGCAGTGAAAATCCGCTTAGTACGCATGCGCAATGTTCGCACTGCGACTGCGCCAAGTAACTTTACTATGATGAAAGTATTTTTACTCACGGCTTTTTCTTCGCTCCGGCGATCGTAATGTGATTGACAGGAAATGGGTGTTACTGGGCGGAAACACGGCGTTTCAGGGGCGTGTGGCTGAAAACGCTACCGTTTCCGGAAAAAACGCAGGAGTGGCCGGGGAAACGGTGGGAGTGCCTGGGCGAACGCTGGGTGTGTTTGTGACGTCAACCAGGAACGACAAGCACTGAAATGATCGCACAGGCAGAGTAAGTCTGGAGCTACTCTGAAACTGCTAAGTAGTTAGTAATCGCAATATTGCGAATACATCGGTCGCAATTTTAAGAAGCTAAGATTCACTCCCAGTAGGCGGCGGCTTAGCGTGTGTAACTCTGCTAAATTCGCCTTGCGACCGATCAACTCGGAATGAGGGCCCATGCTCTTAAAACTACCTAACCAGTCAGGTGCTTGGGAGTTGTTTCCCTGTGGGGATAATGAACATTGTTCACACATGAGGGAGCCCTCAGAAGAAGGGGTAGAATTACAAGCAGTACACATCATTTTATTAGCAGATATGATGTACACAACAACAATGTATTGCAACCTCACTGAAATACCCCCACACAGACCCTAGAGAGCCCCTGGAGTGACACAGAGAAAAAAGGAGAACAGCACACAACACAGCAGCGCAGCGTATAGCTGTGTATCTGGATCACACTACCTAAGCAGCGGCGCTACCGCTGATGTGCTCTCCCTTTGCTATGACCACCTGGTACCAGTACAGTGCCTGTAACAGCCTGGGTCCATGGAGGAGCAGCATGCATGCAGCCTTGTGATCCGCAGCAGCAGGAAATGGCACCTTCCTGCCTCTGGTCCCGCTCTCTGGGAAGTCCTGCCCCTGTAATGTTGCGCGGCCCCTATAAGTTTATACTGGCTTAATACAGTATGTATATAAATACATACAGAATGTTAACCGATAGTGCTGGGCACCCTGTGGAGTATATAACTACTCTTAGCCAGTGTAGTCCGCTGCGGGCACCGCAGCTGGTGGCCCATGACCGCCGCGTTACATGGTGCCACACTGCACCAGGGAACCGCTAACCGGGACCTCGGCGATAACACTCACTGCACCTGCTACTCTTCGGCATCTGTTAGAGGGTGGCGGCTTGCTGCTGGTGTGGGCACACACATGGTGGTGTGTGAAACAGCGCCTTAGGAGCTCAGTGTGCTGTCAGCTGGGATTACGAACCATTAACCCTCAGGAGGTTGGTTCAGTCCCCCCTCTAAGTCACATGAAGCAGATAGACTGGTTGCCAACCAGTACTACCTGAAAATAATAAACTAAAATAAATTTTAAGGCAAACTATCTGGAGTACCAGAGGAATGCATCCGGCTCCTTGGGCACATTTTTCTAAACTGAGTCTGGTAGGAGTGGCATAGAGGGGAGGAGCCAGCACACACATACACACACTAAAGGTTTTTAAAGTGCCAGGCTCCAGTGGACCCGATCTATACCCTACGGTACTAAAGTACAGTTCCCCAGTATCCACTAGGACGTTAGAGAACATACTGTATATTTCTATTGGTGCATCACTCTGACTACTAGTACAGCGGCTGCCGTACACTACTGCTATATATCCTCTGTGTGAGATCCAGAGCAACAAATATATTTCTACTGGTGCATGACCTAGTCCTCCATCCCCCTGCCCCATGCTTTCAACATCTCTGCTTTGCTTACATACTTACAACAGGCTTCTTCCGGCTTGCTTGTCATCTGTCTGTCACCCCTCCCCACTAAATTGTTAGCTCTTCGGAGCAGGGACCTCTTTCCTCTTGTTGTCAAAGCCCTCTTCTCGACACACTTCACTCGCAGCTCTCTCCTACTCAGCGACCATCTTTACCCACTTTTTCTTCTGCTGGCAATGGCTTATCTCTATCTATGGCCGCCAGCCCCAAGTAATACAGTGATTACTCCCTCGCTACTTACATCTAAGCTATATTCTGTTTTGAGGATTGTGGTGCTCTTTGTTACCTGTACTCTATTTTTGTTATTTATTTACTGTAATGCCAATTTTTTTCTCCCTGTACTGTCCTTTGTACGGCACTGTAAAACACTTGTGGCACCCTATAAATAAAATGTAATAATAATAATAATATTGGTGCATCACTCAGTGACGACTACTAGTACTGCCGTACACTACTGCTATATATCCTCTGTATGTGACCCAAAGCAAAAAATATATTTTTATTAGTGCGTCACTCTGACTACTAGTACTGCGGCTGCTGTACACTATTGCTATAAATACTGTGTGTGTGATCCAGAGCAAAAAATATATATTTTGTATTGGTGCGTTACTCAGTGACGACTAGTACTGCAGCTGCCGTACACTACTGCTATATATCTGTGTGTGATCCAAAGCCAAAAATATATTTCTATTATGTATTTTAAAGGGGTGCTCTGTCTACTGTATCTGAAAGGGGGAAACTGTCCATCCATCCAAGGGCTCCACCCTAGTGTAAAATAAAAATAATAAAAGCTAAAAACAAAAAGCCTAAAATTATAATTATAAGAAAAATATCTATATTTCTGTTTGTGCTTGCCCCAGTGTACTATTCAATTTTTATTTTATTTTCATAAGTACTGTGACACTGCTGGTCAGACCACAGTATATTATTTCCTACTCATAAATGCATTGTGCGACACAGTCAGTGTAGTCAACCGCAGTGTGTAATTATTATATATATTTCTGATTCATCTTTTTTTTATGTTTTGTGCTATATCCTCCCAGAATACATCCAGGCGTGCTCCGTCCATTCTAGGGTGTGGTGTTTGTAGCTCATATTCTTATTATAACTTATTGTCCTATTTTCAAAACTCTTTTTATCACCATATTGTAATTAATTAAAATTAATATTATTAATAATAATTATAAATTAGATAGATTTTAATTAAATGAATATACATAAATAAACTATCAACACTCATATAGTGAACTTTATGAACATCGAAGATATCTAGGAAGAAATGAAGAATTTGATTCTAATTAAATTAAATAAATTAAAATTAAAATAAATTAAATAAATTACATCAAAAACATTGAGTTTTTTTATTCTTCTTTGCCTTAATCATCTTTTTGTGAACTGAAATCTTAAGCCTTGCCTAATGCGTCTTTTTTTAAATACATTCTTTTTTGTTTAATTTTTGTCCTCCCAGTATATACACCCACGGGCTGCTGCTGTCCAGCTACCTCGGTGCAACCTTTTGGCCAAAACTGGATAAAAACAATATTGTGGGCTGTGAAGTGCTCAAAATAGTCTGGAAATGAGTGGAAATGACTGTTATTGAAGTGAATAATACTGTAGGAACAAAAACACCCCCAAATTCTGTTATTTTGCTGTTTTGATAATTTTTCCGCAAGGGTGGTTTTGGCAAAAAGAAAAACCTTCGGATTTGAAAATATCTCTGAATTAGGCTTATGCAATGAAACATCTGTGCATTTCACATTTTTCATTGACAAATCTGTACCTCTCAATGGATATTGGCTGGACAGTCCCTTCACATAGGGACTTTTCTGCTCTCCTTCATTTGGGATATTCATTCTGATTTCTGATGGGTTGTGAGATGTTCCCCTGTAGAACTGTAGGCAAGTGACTTAAATTTATGAGACAATGACATGTTGTTTGTTTGCTAAAACCGCTGACTGCGGGTGTGACCATGCAAATCGTTGACTGCACCCACTATGACATGGTCACACCCCGGCATATTCCTGCCTAATCTCCTGGAATATTTGCAGCAACATGTACTCCCCTTCTGTACTTTCCAAAGAGACTTAACCAGCCACCCCCCCAGGTAAAGTGTGCAGTCCGGATGCTTGCTTATGTGATTCATGTTGAATTATGGCATTGCCCCACAATGGCGTGCATGGTACTGTATGATATGATTTCTGATGCTGGGGACTCCGTAAGGACCATGGGGAATAGCGGGCTCTGCAGGAGACTGGGCACTCTAAAGAAAGATTTAGTACTACCTGGTGTGCACTGGCTCCTCCCTCTATGCCCCTCCTCCAGACCTCAGTTAGAATCTGTGCCCGGCCAGAGCTGGGTGCTCCTAGTGGGCTCTCCTGAGCTTGCTAGAAAAGAAAGTATTTTGTTAGGTTTTTTATTTTCAGAGAGCTTCTGCTGGCAACAGACTCTCTGCTACGAGGGACTGAGGGGAGAGAAGCAAACCTACTCACGGCAGCTAGGTAGCGCTTCTTAGGCTACTGGACACCATTAGCTCCAGAGGGATCAAACACAGGTACCTAACCTTGATCGTCCGTTACCGGAGCCGCGCCGCCGTCCCCCTCGCAGAGCCAGAAGAACAGAAGCAGCAGAAGCATGAAGACATCGAAATCGGCGGCTGAAGACTCCTGTCTTCACTTAAGGTAGCGCACAGCACTGCAGCTGTGCGCCATTGCTCCCACAGCACACCGCACACTCCGGTCACTGTAGGGTGCAGGGCGCAGGGGGGGGGCGCCCTGGGCAGCAATTAAGATACCTTTTGGCAAAATTATACATATATACAGTCAGGCACTGTATATATGTACGAGCCCCCGCCATTATTTTTACACAGGGGCGGGGCCTTCTTCCTCAGCACTCACCAGCGCCATTTTCTCTCCACAGATCCGCTGAGAGAAGCTCCCCAGGCTCTCCCCTGCAATAGAAGAGGGTAAAAAGAGAGGGGGGGCATATAAATTTGGTGCAAAAACAATATATACAGCAGCTACTGGGTTAACACTAAGTTACTGTGTGATTCCTGGGTTATATAGCGCTGGGGTGTGTGCTGGCATACTCTCTCTCTGTGGGCGGGATGTATTAACATACATCGCCGCACCTCGCCAGTTACCGCAGCGATGTTGATCGCGTATGTACTAACATATGCGATCAACATCGCGATGCGGTGACGGAGGCCCCCGCGATACCTGTTAGGTGGTCTGCGGGGGGTCTCCGTCACCTCCATGGGGTCCCCACACAGGATAGTTGCAGGGAAGCAGCAGCAGGCTGCCCCCGGCGCCTCCCCCCCCCCCCCCCCCCTGCAGCCGGAAGGACGTCCGGCTGCGTTGCTAGGGGGAGGAGGAGATTACCGTCCGGGGCATCATGGAGGAAGGTAAGCTGGGGGGGAGGGGGGGAGGCGTCTGCGGCGGTGTCGACGGTGTCGGCAGGTTGCGGCGGTCGGCGAAAAGAAGCCCATAGGCTTCTATAGGGTATCGCCATCCAGAGAGATACCTGGACGCCGAAAACGCGGCGGTAGGGTGTTAGTAAATATGAAAATGCGTTTTCGGGGGTTTTACCGCATTTTTGCTTTAGTACATCCCGCCCTGTCTCTCCAAAGGGCCTTGTGGGGGAACTGTCTTCAAATAGAGCATCCCCTGTGTGTGTGGTGTGTCGGTACGTGTGTGTCGACATGTCTAAGGTAAAAGGCTCCCCTAAGGAGGAGATAGGGCAAATATGTGTGTGAGAGGGTGTCTCCGTCGACAACGCCGACACCTGTTTGGATATGTGTAAGTGCTGAGGTGAATTTATTGCACAAAAGATTAGAGAACAGACAGGAAATCTACCCATGTCTGTCCCTATGTCACAGAGACCTTCAGAGTCTCACAATGCTCACTATCCAAAATAATAAACACTGATATCGACACGGAGTTTGGCTCCAGTGTCGACTACGATAATGCAAAGTTACAGCCAAAATTGCTGAAAGGTATTCAATATATGATTATTGTCAGTGGCGTAACTAGAAATTTTTCTCCCCCAAGCCAAAAAATTCTTCGGCGCCCCCCCCCCCCCCCCTTCATGCTCCATAATTGGGAGCAAGAAAGGGATAAATATGCGCGCGCCAAAAAAGGGGCGTGGTTTTGTTGGAGTGGGCGTGGTTTCGCATAAAGGGGCGTGGCATTGCAGGAAAAGACTACCTTATACCCCAGTTTTGCAACCTGCACGCCCATACGTTGGCCACCACAGGAAAGAAAAATAATCCTGATTCATGCCCCTTACATTATTTGTCATTTTTCCTCCTTATAGTAATGCCCAGTATACATTATGCCACATACTGCAATGGCCCTTAGACATTATGCCGCACACAATAATGCATGACACAATATGCACACACTGTAATGCCCCCGACACATTATGCCACACACCGTAATGCCTGTGACACATTATGCCAGGAATCGCAATGCCCGTTATACATTATGCCACACACTGCAATGCCCGATACATTATAGCACATACAATGCCTGTGACACATTATGCCACACACATACCACAATGCCCGTGATATAGTATACCATACACCGTAATGCCTGTGACACATACCGCAATGCCCTGCCCGTTATACCCTATGCCACACATTGCAATGCCCGTTATGTATTATGCCACACTGCAATGACCCTGAGACATTATACCACATACCACAATGCCCGTGATATAGTATACCACACACCGTAATGCCTGACACATTATGACACACACCGCAATGTCCGTGATACATTATGCCACACACTGCAATGACCCTGAGACATTATACCACATATCACAATGCCCGCGATATAGTATACCATACACCGTAATGCCTGTGACACATTATGACACACACCGCAATGTCCGTGATACATTATGCCACACACCGTAATGCCCATTACACATTAAGTCCTACAGTAAGGCTTCTAATTACTTTTCAATTACCTGCTCGTTGTCAGGGGTTTCATGCACTGGGTATCATGCTCGTTGCCAGGGGTTTCATGCTCTTGGTTCCATGCACGGTGCCAGGGGTTTTCATGCTCAGGGTGTCATGCTCGTTGCCAGGGGTTTCATGCACTGGGTGTCATGCTCGTTGCCAGGGGTTTCATGCACTGGGTGTCATGCTCGTTGCCAGGTGTTTCATGCACTGGGTGTCATGCTCGTTGCTAGGAGGTAGTCCTTGTTGCTAGGGCGGTGCTCCCAGTGCCACATATGTCCAGAGTGCCAGATATTCCCGCACGGTGCCAGGTACTTACATGCCCCAGTGCCAAATATAGTCGTCCCCCCATGTGCCAGGTACACATATACCCCCCCAGTGCCACATATGCCCCCAGTGCCAGATATTCCCCCCCAGTGCCACATATGCCCCCAGTGCCAGATATGCCCCCAGTGCCATATATTCCCCCCCAGTGCCAAATATGCCCCCAGTGCCATATATGCCCCCAGTGCCAGATATTCCCCCCCAGTGCCAGATATTCCCCCCCGTGCCATATATGCCCCCAGTGCCAGATATAGTGCCAGATATTCCCCCCGTGCCAGATATCCCCCCCCCAGTGCCAGATATCCCCCCCAGTGCCATATATGCCCCCAGTGCCAGATATTCCCCCCCAGTGCCAGATATTCCCCCCCAGTGCCATATATGCCCCAGTGCCAGATATCCCCCCCCCAGTGACAGATATTCCCCCCCGTGACAGATATTCCCCCCAGTGCCATATATGCCCCAGTGCCAGATATCCCCCCCCCCAGTGCCAGATATTCCCCCCAGTGCCATATATGCCCCAGTGCCAGATATCCCCCCCCAGTGCCATACATGCCCCCAGTGCCAGATATTCCCCCCAGTGCCATATATGCCCCCCGTGCCATATATGCCCCCAGTGCCAGATATTCCCCCCCCCAGTGCCATATATGCCCCCAGTGCCAGATATTCCCCCCCAGTGCCATATATGCCCCAGTGCCAGATATCCCCCCCCCAGTGCCAGATATGCCCCCAGTGCCAGATATTCCCCCCAGTGCCAGATATTCTTCCCTCCCCCCGTGCCATATATGCCCCCAGTGCCAGATATTTACCCCCCCCCCCGCCGTTGCTTTTTGGAGGGACACGGAGGGCACAGCTCGTCTCTCCTGTGTCCCTCCTGCTGCATCATCTCCGGCGGCCGCGGGTCTAATAGGGGGAAGTGCCGGTTCGTGAGCCAATTAGAGCTCACGGACGGCACTTCCCCCTATTAGACCCGCGGCCGCCGGAGATGATGCAGCAGGAGGGACACAGGAGAGACGAGCTGTGTGCCCTCCGTGTCCCTCCAAAAAGTGGCGGAGGGAAGGAGACTGCAGACTGACAAGCGGACGCTCGTCCGCATGTCAGTCTGCTGTAAATCAGTGGCGCCCCCACAGCCCCTCGCCCCCAAGCCACCGCGAGGACTGCGGGGGCAGTAGTTACGCCACTGATTATTGTAATAAAAGAGGATTTGCATATCACTGATGACTCATTTGTCCCTGACACAAGGGTACACATGTTAAGGGGAAGAAAGCGGAGTTAAATTTCCCTCCTCTCATGAGGAAAAAGAGCGGGAAACTCCAGACAAGAGACTGCAGCTTCACAAAAAAAAAATCTCAAGCAGTATCCTTTCCCCACTAGAGCCAGGATGTGATGGGAATCTTCCCCTAGGGTGTCCCGTTTGCCCAGAAGGTAGCACTAGCTATTCTCAGGGATCCTGCAGATAGCGTGCACATTCTAGTATACTACTCAGACCGGCGATTGTGTCGGCATGGGTTTATAGCGCTGTGGCAGCGTGGACAGGTACCTTATCAGCAGAGATTGAGACCCTAGTATGTATGTATATATATATATATATATATATATGTATATATAGAAATATATATATATTAAAGATGCTGTCTTAAGTGATAGATATATATATATATATATATATATATATATATACATATATATATATATATGAAACATGCCCAAAGAGACATGAGTATACTGGGTCCTAGAGTCAAAGCTACGTCGATTTCTGCTTGATGTGTCCTGTAGAATATGCAATGGACAGATGATGCCGACTTAAGAGGCATTTGGAAGGCTGAGGATTGTGTGGAGAAGGGTTCTCGGACCTGGTCTCCACAGCTATAGCTGGTAATTCTGATATTTTGCCTTATATTCCTGCACAGCCTAGGAAAGCACGACATTATCAAATGCAGCCTTTCGAATAAAGAAACAAGAAAGTCCGAAGTGCGTCCTTTCTTGCCAGAGGCGGGGGCAGAGGAAAGAAGCTGCACAACACAGCTAGTTCCCAGGTACAGAAGTCCTCCCCGGCCTCTACAAAAATCCACTGCATGTCGCTGGGGCTCCACAGGCAGAGCTAGGCCCGGTGGGGGCACGCCTTCGTAAGTTCAGCCACAAGTGGGTTCACTCCCTGTTAGATCCCTGGGCAATAGATATTGTGTCTCAGGGATACAAGCTGGACTTTGAGAAGATGCCCCCTCACCGATGGCCCTGCCGGCTCCCCCCACGAGAGGGAAACAGTGTTAACTGCAATTCATAAATTGTATCTTCAACAGGTGGTGGTCAAGGTTCCCCTCCTTCAACAAGGAGGGGGTTATTATTCGACCATGTTGTAGTCCTGAAACCAGACGGTTCGGTCGGACCTATATTGAATTTAAAATCCCTGAACATATACCTGAAAGGGTTCAAGTTCAAGTTGGAATCGCTAAGAGCGGTGATTGCAAGCCTGAAAGGGGGAGATTTTATGGTGACTCGGGACATAAAGGATGCATTCCTTCATGTCCCCATTTATCCACCTCATCAGGCGTACCTCAGAATTGCGGTACGGGATGGTCATTACCAATTTCAAACGTTGCCGTTTGGTCTCTCCACGGCCTTGAGAATATTCACCAAGGTAATGGCGGAAATGATGGTGCTCCTGCGGAAGCAAGGAGTCACTATTATCACGTACTTGGACGATCTCCTCATAAAAGCGAGATCAAGAGAGCAGTTGCTGAACAGCGTATCACTTTCTCTGGAAGTGAAACGGCAACATGGCTGGATTCTATATATTCCAGGTCGCAGTTGGTTCTTACAGCTCATCTGCCTCTCCTAGGCATGATCCTAGACACAGACCAGAAAAAGGTTTACCTCCCGATAGAGAGAGCTCAGGAGCTCGTGACACTGGTCAGGAATCTATTAAAACTAAAACAGGTGTCAGTGCATCACTGCACTCGAGTCCTGGGAAGGAGGGTGGCATCATACGAGGCCATTCCCTTCGGCAGGTTCCATACCTTCCAATGGGACTTACTGGACAAGTGGTCCGGATCACATCTTCGGATGCATCAGTTAATCACCCTATCCCCCAGAGCAAGGGTGTCTCTCCTGTGGTGACTGCAGAGTGCTCACCTTCTCGAAGGTCGCAGATTCGGCATTCAGGACTGGGTCCTGGTGACCACGGATGCAAGCCTCCGAGGGTGGGGGGCAGTCACACAGGGAAGAAATTTCCAAGGGCTGTGGTCAAGGCAGGAGACTTGCCTTCACATCAATATCCTGGAACTAAGGGCCATATACAACGCCCTAAGTCAAGCGGAGACCCTGCTTCGCGACCAACCGGTTCTGATCCAGTCAGACAAGATCACCACAGTGGCTCATGTAAACCGCCAAGGCGGCACAAGGAGCAGGGTGGCGATAATAGAAGCCACCAGAATTCTTCGCTGGGCGGAGAATCACGTAAGCACACTGTCAGCAGTGTTCATTCCGGGAGTGGACAACTGGGAAGCAGACTTCCTCAGCAGGCACGACCTCCACCCGGGAGAGTGGGGACTTCACCAAGAAGTCTTCACGCAGATTGCAAATCGACGGGAACTGCCACAGGTGGACGTGATGGCGTCCCGCCTCGACAAAAAGCTAAAATGGTATTGCGCCAGGTCAAGGGACCCTCAGGCGATAGCTGTGGACGCACTAGTAACACCGTGGGTGTTCCAGTCGGTCTATGTGTTTCCTCCTCTTCCTCTCATACCAAAGGTGCTGAGAATTGTAAGAAAAAGAGGAGTGAGAACAATACTCATTGTTCCGGATTGGCCATGAAGGACTTGGTACCCGGAACTGCAAGAAATGCTCACAGAGGACCCATGGCCTCTGCCTCTCAGACAGGACCTGTTGCAACAAGGGCCCTGTCTATTCCAAGACTTACCGCGGCTGCGTTTGACAGCATGGCGGTTGAACACCGGATCCTAGCGGAAAAAGGCATTCCGGATGCAGTTATTCCTACGCTGATAAAGGCTAGGAAGGACGTGACAGCAAAGCATTATCACCGTATATTTGCGAAAATATGTGCTGGTGTGAGGCCAGGAAGGCCCTACAGAAGAATTCCAGCTGGGTCGATTCCTGCACTTCCTATAGTCAGGAGTGACTATGGGCCTAAAATTAGGGTCCATACAGGTCCAGATTTCGGCCCTATCCATTTTCTTTCAAAGTAAACTGGCTTCACTGCCTGAGGTTCAGATGTTTGTTAAGGGAGTGCTGCATATTCAGCGCCCTTTTGTGCCACCAGTGGCACTTTGGGATCTTAACGTGGTGTTGGGTTTCCTGAAATCCCACTGGTTTGAGCCATTTAAGACTGTGGAGCTAAAGTATCTCACGTGGAAAGTGGTCATGCTGTTGGCCTTAGCTCCGGCTAGGCGTGTGTCAGAATTGGCGGTTTTGTCATCTAAAAGCCCCTATCTGGTTTTCCAGATGGACAGGGCAGAATTGCGGACTCGTCCGCAATTTCTGCAAAAGGTGGTGTCATCTTTTTATTTGAACCAACCTATTGTGGTGCCTGCGGCTACTTGTGACTTGGAAGATTCCAAGTTGCTTGACGTAGTCCGGGTTTTGAAGAATTATGTAACCAGAACGGCGGGGGTCAGGAAGACTGACTCGCTGTTGATCCTGTATGCATCCAACAAAGTGGGTGCTCCTGCTTCAAAGCAAGCTATTGCTCGCTGGATCTGTAACACGATTCAGCAGGCTCATTCTGCGGCTGGATTGCCGCATCCAAAATCAGTGAAAGCCCATTCCACAAGGAAGGTGGGCTCTTCTTGGGCGGCTGCCCGAGGGGTCTCGGCATTACAGCTTTGCCGAGCTGCTACTTGGTCGGGTTCAAACACATTTGCAAAATTCTAAAAGTTTGATACCCTGGCTAAGGAGGACCTTGTGTTTGCCCATTCGGTGCTGCAGAGTCATCCGCACTCTCCCGCCCGTTTGGGAGCTTTGGTATAATCCCCATGGTCCTTACGGAGTCCCCAGCATCCACTAGGACGTTAGAGAAAATAAGATTTTACTTACCGGTAAATCTATTTCTCGTAGTCTGTAGTGGATGCTGGGCGCCCGTCCCAAGTGCGGACTTTTTCTGCAATGCTTGTATATAGTTATTGCTTAAATAAGGGTTATGTTATAGTTGCATCAGTGTTTATCTGATGCTCTGTTATTGTTCATACTGTTAACTGGGTAAGTTTATCATGAGTTATACGGTGTGATTGGTGTGGCTGGTATGAGTCTTACCCTGGATTCCAAAATCCTTTCCTTGTAATGTCAGCTCTTCCGGGCACAGTTTCCTTAACTGAGGTCTGGAGGAGGGACATAGATGGAGGAGCCAGTGCACACCAGATAGTACTAAATCTTTCTTTAGAGTGCCCAGTCTCCTGCGGAGCCCGCTATTCCCCATGGTCCTTACGGAGTCCCCAGCATCCACTACGGACTACGAGAAATAGATTTACCGGTAAGTAAAATCTTATTATATATTATACTGCACCAGCCCTCTATATGTATATATATTATGCTGCACCAGCCCTCTTTATGTATATATATTATGCTGCACCAGCCCTCTATATGTATATATATTATGCTGCACCAGCCCTCTATATGTGTATATATTATGCTGCACCAGCCCTCTATATGTATATATATTTTGCTGCACCAGCCCTCTATATGTATATATATTATGCTGCACCAGCCCTCTATATGTGTATATATTATGCTGCACCAGCCCTCTATATGTATATATATTATGCTGCACCAGCCCTCTATATGTGTATATATTATGCTGCACCAGCCCTCTATATGTATATATATTATGCTGCACCAGCCCTCTATATGTGTATATATTATGCTGCACCAGCCCTCTATATGTATATATATTATGCTGCACCAGCCCTCTATATGTATATATATTATGCTGCACCAGCCCTCTATATGTGTATATATTATGCTGCACCAGCCCTCTATATGTATATATATTATGCTGTACCAGCCCTCTATATGTGTATATATTATGCTGCACCAGCCCTCTATATGTATATATATTATGCTGTACCAGCCCTCTATATGTGTATATATTATGCTGCACCAGCCCTCTATATGTATATATATTATGCTGCACCAGCCCTCTATATGTATATATATTATGCTGCACCAGCCCTCTATATGTGTATATATTATGCTGCACCAGCCCTCTATATGTATATATATTATGCTGCACCAGCCCTCTATATGTATATATATTATGCTGCACCAGCCCTCTATATGTTCACTATAGACATTGTATAAGTAGGAAATAAAAGAGATGCTCCTGATCATTGTACATAGGGCCTAATTCAGACCTGATCGCTGCTGTGCTTTTTCAAACAGCGGGCGATCAGGTCTGAACTGTGCATGTGCCGGCATCGCAGTGTGCCGACACATGCCAGAGATGCTATGAGCATCTCAGCCCAGCGATCACCTCTGCCTGATTGACAGGCAGAGACGTTCGCTGGGTGGGAGGGGGCGGGCCTGCGGCGTTGGGCCGCTGTTTTGGGGGCGCGGTTCGTGCAACGCAGGCGTGCCTGGACCATGTGGGGGGCTGGCCGCGGCAGCTGCATGATGTCACATGCAGCCGCTGCGACCCGGAGAGCAACGGGCAGCTCCCTGCCAGCGCGCAGGAGCTGCGCTGGTAGGGAACTACTCATCAGGTACAAAAGCATCGCCGCCGTGCAATGCTTTTGTACCTGTGCGGCAGGGGGAGGGCTAGACATGTGGGGCGGACTAGCCCTGTGCTGGGCGTCCCCCCGCATGTCCGGGTGTTTGATTGTAGCTGTGCAAACTTTCCACGACTACGATCAGGTCTGAATTAGCCCCATAGTGTGTAAGTGTGATGGTAATGCAGTGCATACAAAGAAACTCAGGATTACCGCAGGTGCAAATGTACCATTTATTGAAGACACGGGGCTTTATTTATCATAAGTAGAGTGAAGATCCCTTTCCAGCAAGAAGATGGTCTGATGGCGATGTGGCTTTTGTTGCCCGCTAGATCATAGTGGTTACTGAAGAACATACCCAACTGATGTTATGTGTCACCGGCATAGGTTCACCCATTGTTATTCATGGTGGAGTAGCACTTAATCCACCGAAATGCCCTTTCTGGTATCTACATCTCAGGATGGCATCACCAATAGAAAATCAATAGAAATATATATATATATATATATATTATTGTTACAACAATAAATCATGAATAAATAATATTTAAATAATGTTATTATTGGCACAATTATCATTGCCTCATTAGTATTTTGCGTACATAAATGTGAACTATAAGTAATTTATGTAAAATGACAATTATCGCTGTGAATTTTCACATTTTAATAAACAATCCCCACAGTTGTGATTATTCCTATATTCAATTAATAATGTAAGGTTTGAAAGTTCCATTTGCTCTATGGGTTTTGGCAGACCCTAAAATTGGATCTCCTGCATTAATTGCTTAAAAAGGTATTTGGCAGACTAACCTCTGTCATTTATGAGTGATGCTTTCTGCTGTACAGTATATTCAATGTACAAGCTTCCATGCTGATCACTGTACAGTATTCAGTGTCGCACTAACCATGAAATACAACTGTGCAGTCATGATGTTTACCACCAGGCACTATTTATTCACTTGTCATGCTCACCACTGTGCATAATTTGTACAACTGTAATTGCGCTCTAGTTGTACAAATGCATATAGTTTTTTGCTGTAGCAAGAGAAGTATTGTTGTATGAATATTATTATTATTATTATTATTATTATTCATTTTATTTTCTAAAAGTTTTCTCTGAATGGGAAACTGAATTCAATTTTCTCTGAATGGAATACAAAGCACTTTTCCTTTGAAAAATAAAAAACACATAATCTATATAATAATTTCTGAAGGTCTGTCCCAGACTCCCATCTCCTCAATGCATGCACAGAGAGGAGGGCTGACTGCTGGGTTAAGTACGGGAGCTGGGGGGGAAGAAAGTCAGGATGGAGCCGCTATGGAGCAAGCAAGGAGGGGCAGGGAGCAGCAAGAAGGGGCGGGCTGGCCAGAGCAGAGGGTGGGCCCAAACAGAGGGGCAGATTTATTAAGCTTGGTGAAGTGATAAAGTGGAAGGTGATAAAGGACCAGCCAATTAGCTCCTAACTGTCATTTTTCAAACCCAGCCTATGACATGGTAGTTAGGATCTGATTGGCTGGTCCATTATCACCTTCCACTTTATCACTTCACCGAGCATAATAAATCTACCCCAGAGTTAGAAATCAAGGTAGTAAAAAATAAACATATACAAGATTAACAAAATAGATAAGAAAAGAGATAATTGGGTATTACAGGCGAAGAGGCGCATTAATTACATTCTTAGTGAACAGAAACAGAAATCCAGGCTGCCACTTGAACCCTTTTTCGCCCTGTAGCATTTGCAATGTCATTTTTAATTTTCTGTGGTCATCTTGTTTAAACATTACCTCCCAACTATTGAAGGCATAAAAGTGGGACCTTGCGCACCAGATACGTATCCGTGCCCAAAAAGAGGGCATGGCCTTGGGTAGAGCGGTCATGGCCTACTGCACTACTGCCGTATCGTTACTTTAGGGACGTGCCCAGCGCTCCCTGCTCACCTCCCTGTACTGTTAGATGCCCTGCGCATATCCAGTGATCACCGGCTGCTTTGCATAGCAGCAGTGATCACAGGCTCTCCACAACCTGCCCCCACCTGCGGACAAGGCGGCCCGTGGGTGGGACAGTGTACGAATAGCAGGACTGTTCCGCTGGTATCAGGACAGTTGGCAGGGTCGTGTTAACAGCTGTGTAGGCCCCTGGGCAAAGCAATGCACTGGGCCCCTACCCATCCTCCAGCGGTAAGGGTGTGGGTTGCTATCTGCGGTAGCTTTGATGTCCCGCGGGCAGTAGAGGGTGTTCTGTCTTCCTCTCAGTGTGTAGGACCTGGAGCAGTAATTTCTGCTAATTACTCCTTTACTACACAGAAGGTGGGAGATGGGCGAGAGGGAGAACACTAAACTGTAAAAGGGGACATTGGGCTGAATGAAGGGGCTCTGGTTCATGACTTCAAGCTAGGAGGGCAGCTTGACTGAAGATATCTTCAGTTCCTGGAAATAGATTTTTTAGCTTTTAATAAAAATTTGGATAAAAAACTAGAGTCACACCTTTCAGGAGGTACTGGGGACTTGGGAATCAGAGTTCAGGAGCCAGAGCAATCCACTGATGAAAATATAAAACTGCATACAAGGTGTGTGGAGCTGGAGCAGGGACCAATTGCTAGAAAGCTGATATCTCTTGGGCATAGTAAAGACAAGCTGCCAGTGTCTACCACAAGGGGAGAGTCCCAGCTTTTGGATTATCAGAAAAACTGTAAAGGTGCATACATACTAGACAACATCCTCTATGAGCTGCGTCGTCTAGCGTTTCCACCTCCCGGGCCGGGCGGCCGGCGGCCAGACGTACACACTGAGCGATATGACGTTCATGTCACTCAGTGATTTCAGGCAGTGGTCGGGCCATGCAGGCAGCTCTTGGATGCACGGCCGACAGCGAGGGCCGTTAACGATCCGTGGGGCCGCACAACGGTCATTGTCGCCAGCATACACACTTGCCGAGAAAGTGAACGACATCGCTCAGGAAGGGTGAAAATTAGCGACATTGTTAATTATCTCGGCAAGTGTGTATGCACCTTTAGTCAGACAGAACCCGAGGTATATGGCTGGGAAGAGCAATTAACAGGCTCTGATGGGGACCACTGATTTAAAGTCAGATATCTCCAGTTCCCCAAGGGCGATTTTCAAAAATCTGGTACCCTTGGAAAAAGGGGACCCTCAGCTATCAGGCTAGGGCCCTTATACTCCTGGGGCCCTTGGCCAACTGCTCATTGAGCCCATATGAGAAGACGGCCCTGACAGTTGGGATGTATGCATTAGCTCAGACTTGGTATAGTTTTTTTTTTTTTTTAATTCTATTAAACTACAAGAAAAACTGAATTGCGTAGCTTAAATCAGCGGTGAGTACAAGAATAAACATGTCTGGTTGTTGGTTTTATAAATTAAAATGATCAAACATATTGTCCCTCAGATTAGTGCTGCTGGAACTCCAGGAACTCCTGGGAATGAATCTAACATTTTGTTGATTTGACATTATGGTCAAACAGAGCTGACTGTGCATCTTTTATAAACTAGGTGATATCATAGGAAGAAGTGGTGCCCACCATCCAGCAGATGGAATGAGCAAATGTATTCAGAGGCGTAAAGTCCACTGAGTGAACATTTGATAAATTGAGATACCAGGCACTAATGGGGAAACACAAACAATTGCAACAGATGAATGATCTCAGTTCCAAGAAACCTGTTGATACGTTCTGTTTGATTCTGTGTTAATCATAGACTTATTTTTTTTTAAATTGTTTGTCTCATCAGTGCTATCCATTTACAATGGTAGATCGAAATGCAGCCACTGAGGATATCAAGGCACTAAAGTAATTAACAGGCAGCTTAATACTGCTAGTGTTCAAAGGGCATTTTGCCTTCTATCTCTGACTGCTAATGACAAATGGAGATGCTTGATTATCGTACATTTGTCTGGAGATGATACAATGACCCACTGTAATTACATACATCTTATAAGTTTTATTTCAGCAGATAAAAGCTACAGTAGCAATGATCGTCTGGTCTCTGAGTCAGAACAAACATTGGCGTACACCAGTTTATGATGATGGATGAGGAGATTTAGCAAGTTGGTTTCTTGGCGCAAAATCTTTTCTGATCAGTCAGAAGTACATGAAATCAATAATGGGTGATACTTAACATGGCTACTTTCCTGTACTCTCTTTTATTGTCCAATTATATCATATTAGTGTCTTGGAATACAGGGAAGGTGCAAATAAACAGACTCTATAAAGTGCACCTCTTGCCTCTGAAATGGAGGCAGCCATTTTCTGGTCAGAGCCAATACCTATTCACTATGTGCTATTGACATATCCTTAGTGACTGAGAAGACTGCATTCTCAGGAATTCTCGTTTCTCCTCTATGTTTAAAATACTTTAAATTACAGAAACTATTTAAAACCTATCAAAAAATTTCCCAATTCTGATACAGATAACAATTGCTCCTGCAAAGCCCCAGTAGGGGTAACAGTCCCAATAATGGAATAGATGACACTTGTCACTCTGTGTTTCTGGGAGTTCCAGAGGAGTGTGAAAGACTCATGCACCTGCTCACTTTATTGTGAAATGGGCGGGATGGGGGGAATGGGGAGCGGCAGATGGCAATGCGATTCTCTGCAAATTGCATCATCATAACCACACCTCCTAATTGCATTGCTGCATTGGATCATGGTGATGGGGCCATATGATACCTACCCTCCTCCCTTACTCACAGTGGTTATTTCTATCTTTCCTGTGGGATTATTGAAAGTGGGAAAGTACTCTGTTGATGCACCATGGGGGGATGTCATGTCCATTTGTGATGTGGTCATGCCAGTATGGAGAACACGTGCGGCGTCACCCTGATTCCCACAATTGAAAAAGTTGTGAGAGTTACAGTAGTTTTATTCACAAACTGTATTGCAACAAAAAGACATGAAAACATGTGAAGGATAGAGTTATTTTATTTTTTTGCAGGAGTTGACAGAAAAGGAGACTTGGCTAGATTCACATACCTGTCAGTTTACAAAATGACGCTGGTTAAAATTGACAAGACCAGAAGTGATAAACGTCAGTGGATAATAATAGGAGCCCTGAAATAGTGCATGGACAGGAAAGCTGTCACTCAAGAGTCTCAGCCTGTGTATCACTTTCCATATTGATAGAGATATTGATATTTTTGTAAGGTAATCAGATGCCCTCTGCGGACACACTGCAGACCATTGTGAAGGAAGATGTGAGTGTGAATTAGTTAAGGAGGTTTGATAGCAGATTCTGAAAATCCAGTCTGTGGTCTATTGAGCACAGTTAAATTGTTGAGTACAGGGAAGACTGAACAGTCTGTGTTGCATGATCATGTTAAACAAATATATGCATGTGTAGTTTTTCCATTAAAAAGCACCATATGACTAAATGCTGGCAAAGATTGATTCCTCTCACAGACTGCTGTATTGCTGTACCTCCCCACCCCAAACATTATTATAATGCAGTTTTCTTTGACCAAAAAATAGAGCGTCTGGTAGCATTATGTTGTTGATTAAAAGAATGAATAAGATGAATATCTGTTATATCAACAGATTTTTCTATTTATTTCCTTCATGTTTATTTTACAGGTTGAGTCTCCCTTATCCAAAATGCTTGGGACCAGAGGTATTTTGGATATGGGATTTTTCCGTATTTTGGAATAACTGCATACCATAATCAGATATCATGGTGATGGGACCTAAATCTAAGCACAGAATGCATTTATGTTACATATACACCTTATACACACAGCCTGAAGGTCATTTTAACCAATATTTTTTATAACTTTGTGCATTAAACAAAGTGTGTCTACATTCACACAATTCATTTATGTTTCATATACACCTTATACACACAGCCTGAAGGTCATTTAATACAATATTTTTAATAACTCTGTGTATTAAACAAAGTTTGTGTACATTGAGCCATCAAAAAACAAAGGTTTCACTATCTCACTCTCACTCAAAAAAGTCCGTATTTCGGAATATTCCGTATTTCGGAATATTTGGATATGGGATACTCAACCTGTATATGTAAAGCCCTAGTAGATTGGTTAAACTGATTATCCTGCACACTAAGGCAATGCAGATATTTATGTATATTTGCTGATGGTATGTTTATCTGTGTACACTAATTAAAGTTGAATCCGACTGAACTAAGGGGGTCATTCCGACCTGATCGCACGCTAGCTATTTTTTTGCAGCGCTGCGAAAAGGTCGAAACTCTGTAAAACTGTGCTTGCGTAAGCACCGCAGTGGGCATGCACGTCGTAGGGGTACAAAGCGGATCATTGCTGGGCGATGGATTTAATGATGAATCCATTCGCACAGCCGATCGCAAGAAGATTGACAGGAAGAAGGCGTTTGTGGGTGGCAACTGACCGTTTTCAGTCCCTTATAAACAATGACATGTATAATAAAAATAATAATAATAAAAAAACTGTAATAACAAAATCAAGCAATAACCGCAAATAAAAAATATAATTCAACACTAAGGGGGTCATTCTGACCTGATCGCACGCTAGCTATTTTTTTGCAGATAGTCGCCGCCTATGGGGGAGTGTTTTTTCGCTTTGCAAGTGTGTGAATGCTTGTGCAGCCGAGCGGTAAAAAAAAAGTTTTGTGCAATTTCTGAGTAGGTCTGAAATTACTCAGTCGCTGCAATCACTTCAGCCTGTCCGGTCCCGGAATTGACGTCAGACACCCGCCCTGCAAACGCTTGGACACGCCTGCATTTTTCCAAACACTCCCAGAAAACAGTCAGTTGCCACCCACAAACGCCTTCTTCCTGTCAATCTCCTTGCGATCGGCTGTGCGAATGGATTCTTCGTTAAATCCATCGCGCAGCAACAATTCACTTTGTACCTGTACGACGTGCCTGCGCATTGCGGTGCATACGCATGCGCAGTAGTGACCTGATCGCACCGCAGCGAAAAACGTCAGCGAGCCATCAACTCGGAATGACCCTCTAAAGACAGAAGCAATTTTCTGAAAAATGATTAATATATTATTTCAACTGTGTCAAGGTTATACGGTAATAACAGGAATTTTTATACACTTTAGGAAATTACCCTTTAATTATTGTGATTTACAGTACTTTAAATCTTACCTGGGAATTACTTTACAAATGTGTGTGTCTGTTGTGTGTTGTGTGTCAACAATAAATCATGACTTGGGTCTTTGTGACTAAACAAAATTGAACGTGAGGAAACATGTATTGATTGATATTGCCTTATGAGGGAAATAATAGGATTTTAATTACCTACCAGTAAACCCTTTTCTCATAGTCCGTAGAGTATACTGGGGTCCACATTAGTACCATGGGTATAGACGGGTCCACTCAGAGCCACTGGCACTTTAAGAGTTTGAGAGTGTGGGCTGGCTCCTCCCTCTATGCCCCTCCTACCAGACTCAGTCTAGAAACTGTGCCTTAGGAGACGGACAACTTTGAGAAAAGGATTTTACACAGATAGTGGCGAGATTCACTCCAGCTCACACACAAGGGAAACCAAGCTAACCAGCTTGAAACATCAGCAATGGCTGAACAATATTACTTAACCAAGTAACAAAACAGTACTCAACCAAGAACTAAGCAGTACTGAACTAAGTAACCACTGCAGGATCACGAAGCGCTGGGCGAACGCCCAGCATCCTCTACAGACTACGAGAAAAGGGTTTACCGGTAGGTAATTTAAATCCTATTTTCTCTTACGTCCTAGAGGATGCTGGGGTCCACATTAGTATCATGGGGATGTACCGAAGCTTCCAGAACGGGAGGGAGTGCGCGGAGGCTCCTGCAGAACTGACTGACCAAACTTCAGGTCCTCAGCGGCCAAACTATCAAACTTGTAGAACTTTGCAAACGTGTTCGACCCAGACCAAGTAGCCGCTCGGCAAAGCTGTAAAGCCGAGACACCTCAGGCAGCCGCCCAGAAAGAACCCACCTTATGAGTAGAGTGGGCCTTAACAGACGTAGGACACGGCAATCCTGCCGTAGAATACGCATGCTGGATAGTGAACCTGATCTTTCGAGAAATCGTCTGCGTAAAAGCAGGTCACCCTCTTGGGATCATACAGGACAAACAGAGAGTCCGATTTTCTGTGACGAGCAGTCCTCTTCACATAGATTTTCAGAGCCCTTACAACATCCAAGGGCTTTGATGAAATTGAGGAGTCAATAGCTACTGGCACCACAATAGGTTGGTTGATATGAAATGCTGACACAACCTTCGGAAGGAACTGCTGACGTGTCCGGAGCTCAGCTCTATCTTCATGGAAGATCAAGTAGGAGCTCTTACAAGACAAAGCCCCTAACTCCGACACACATCTAGCAGAAGCTAAGGCCAAAAAAGTGACAGCTTTCCATGTGAGAAATTTTACCTCAACCTCTGGTAGAGGCTCGAACCAATTTGATTGGAGGAACTGTAACACCACGTTAAGATCCCAGGGCGCCGTAGGCAGCACAAATGGAGGCTGGATGTGCAGAACCCCTTTCAGAAAAGTCTGAACCTCAGTGAGGGAAGCCAACTGTTTCTGGAAGAAAATGGACTGGGCCGAAATCTGGACTTTTACGGATCCCAAACGCAGGCCCATATCCACACCTGCTTGCAGGAAGAGGAGAAACTGTCCTAGTTGAAACTCCACCGTGGGAAACTTTTTGGACTCACACCAACATACATATTTTTTCCAAATACGATGGTAATGTTTAGACGTTACTCCTTTCCTAGCCTGTATCAGGGTAGGAATAACCTTTGATAATGTCGATATTATCTTAGACCGTAAAGCTATACCTCTAGATACACTTTTACCTTGGAGCCGCTATGGCCACTAGACTGAATACACGTGCTACGCACTTTGTACGCTATTTGCGTACAGAGTCCCGTACGTGGTACGTACTTGGTGTACACACGCCGCGCTGAGTGTACAGAGTACACACAGCGCACGCACACACAATTGATAACCTTTAAACCTTTTAGTGATACAATGCAATGATATGATTACTTTTTAAACCCTTAGTAGCAAAGTACTGCAACGATGTTATATCGTAAACCTTAAGTAGCGCTGACGGTATAAAGTACCCGCAGTGCGTACACCTTATCAATGCTTATAAACCTTATACAGTAAAATATGCTTTTAAACCCTTGCAGGGAAGTGAGGACACAACACCGATTTGTAGTTGAAACCACAGGGTTCTAAGGCCACCGTGGATTATTTCAAAAGGTAACACAGTACAAATCATACACTACAGGCTAACAAGATAAATCTATAACAGAATAATGGCTACAGAGAATGTACATACGTGAGAATGTTCGCAAGCGCAACCCGGCCGGTCCTCCGCTAGACAGATAGAAAGCGTTCAGAGTCTTCTGACCGGCCAGGCAACAACAGTCTTTTTATACACAACTTACATACACAATACAATGGTCACTGTAATCTCATTGTCCATTGGACACAGAGATGTGTCTTTTCATTACAGGTGAGGTTATAGGTTGATTTGAAAAGGTGGGCGATGTCTTTCCCCAACTGCTCTGGTGGGTGGTATCCTCTGGATTCCCGCCGCATACATAATATACAGTAAATACAGTTAATATCCATATTCTACTTCTGCACATAACTATACGCTGGAATGTGCGATCTTTCTCTAACCAACACCGGAATGTTACCCTTAAAATACCCTACAGCTGGATACTAGACATCACCTTCCAACCTTTATCTGACCCTTCCTATCATGTAAAGGCGAATCCCTTAGTCCTGGAATTGTTTAAACTGTTGTTACTCGCTGATGTGGTGTAGGGGAACTATGTGTACAAAATGCACTATTTGGGTTAAATATGTAATGTTCTAATAAACCTCTATGCGCTCACAAACTCCGCCGTAAATACCCATACCACGCGCATGATCGCAGGAGCGAGCCTACGCACATTGCGGATATGTGCACGCACGGCGGACTGAGTGCACGCGCAGCGGGCATGTGCATGGGGTTAGTACAGGGTATATGCATTACAATATTTTGACACCTTGTTCAGAATGCCCTCCCGAGCTAATATCTGGCGTTCAACCTCCATGCCATCAAACGTAGCTGCTTTAAGTCTTGATAAGTGAACGACCCCTGCTGTAGCAGTTTCTACCGAAGAGGAAGAGGCCTTGGCTCTTCCAGCAGTAGATCCAGAAGATCCGTGTACCAAGCCCTTCTTGGCCAGTCTGGAGCAATGAGGATTGCCTGAATTATTGCTCTCTTTATGATTTTTAGAACTCTTGGAATGAGTGGAAGTGGAGGAAACACGTACACCGACTGGAACACCCACGGAATCACTAGGGCGTCCACCGCTACAGCTTGCGGGTCTCTCGACCTGGGACAATACCGGCGAAGCTTCTTGTTGAGACGAGAGGCCATCATGTCTGTTTGAGGTACACCCCAAAGATCTGTTACCTCCCTGATCACCTACGGATGGTGTCCACACTCTCCTGGATGGAGATCGTTTCTGCTGAGGAAGTTTGCTTCCCAGTTGTCTACTCCCGGAATCAAGATTGCTGACAGCGCCAATGCATGTTTTTCTGCCCAGAGGATGATTCATGTTACCTCTGACATCGCAGCTCTGCTCTTCGTTCCGCCCTGTCGGTTTATGTAAGCCACCGTCGTTACATTGTCCGACTGCACTTGAATGGCTCGATCTTGCAGAAGATGGGCCGCTTGGAGAAGACCGTTGTAGACGGCTCTAAGTTCCAGAATGTTTATTGGGAGGCTGGATTCCAGGCCTGACCACCATCCTTGAAAGGTTTCCCCCTGAGTGACTGCGCCCCAGCCCCGGAGACTTGCATCTGTGGTCAGAAGGAGCCAGTCCTGAATCCTGAACCTGCAGCCCTCCAGAAGATGAGTCATTTGCAGCCACCAGAGGAGTGAAATCCTGGCTTTCAGCGACAGACGTATTCTCTGGTGCATGTGTAGATGAGATCCCGACCACTTGTCCAGGAGATCCAGTTGGAAGGGCCGAGCATGAAACCTTCCATACTGTAGAGCCTTATAAGTGGCCACCATCTTCCCCAGAAGGCAAATGCACTGATAAACCGAAACCCGGGCTGGCTTCAGGACATCCCGGACCATTGTTTGCATCACCAACGCTTTCTGCTCCGGGAGAAACACCCTCTGCACTTCCGTGTCGAGGATCATTCCCAGAAAAGACAACCTCCTGGTCGGCTCCAAATGTGATTTTGGAAGATTCAGGATCCAACCGTGTTCCCTGAGCAGATGAGTCGTGAGAACAATGGACAGCAACAACTTTTCCCTGGACGATGACTTTATCAGCAGATCGTCCAGATATTGGATTATGTTCACCCCCTGTCTGCGGAGGAAAACCATCATCTCTGCCATCACCTTGGTGAACGCCCTCGGTGCTGTGGAGAGGCTGAATGGCAGTGCCTGGAATTGACTGTTTAACAGTGCAAATCTGAGATAAGCCTGGAGAGGCAGCCAAATCGGAATGTGGAGGTATGCATCCTTGATATACAGGGATACCAGAAACTCTCCCTCCTCCAGACCTGAAATCACTGCTCTGAGAGACTCCATTTTGAATTTGAACACCCTCAGGTAAGGGTTCAACGATTTTCAATTTCAAAATTGGTCTGACCGAACCATCTGGTTTCGGTACCACGAAAAGGTTTGAATAATAACCTTTGTTTTGCATATGAGGTGGACTGAGACTATGACCTGTTACTTTTCCAATTTTAGGATGGCTTCCTGTAGGATAGCCCTGTCTGTCCGCAAAGCTGGCAAACCTAATTTGAAGAATTGGTGAGGCGGGAGTTCTTGAAACTCTAGTCTGTACTCCTGGGACACAATATCCTATACCCAGGGATCCAGGCCGGACGACACCCAGACATGTCTGAAATGTCTGAGTCTCGCACCCACCAGCCTGTCCTCCAGGCTTTGAGGTCCACCGTCATGCTCAGGATTTTGAGGAACCAGAAGCAGGTCTCTGGTCCTGGGAGCATGCGGGTGCAGGCTTTTTGGATTTTGCCCAACCACCTCTAAAGAAAGTGGTAGGAGGCTTGGACTTTTTTGCCTAAGCATTCCGAAAGGACTGCGGCGCAGCTGAAGAAAATGGTTTCTTCGTAGAAGGTGTAGCAGAGGGAAGGAAAGGTGACTTACCCGTGGTTGCTGTGGAAATCCACGCATCCAATGCTTCCCCAAATAGAGCCTGACCTGTGTAGGGTAGGTTCTCCACACTTCTTCTGGATTCCGCGTCTGCAGACCATTGGCATAACCAGAGTACCCTGCGGGCTGAGACCAACATGGAAGATATCCAAGCAGTCAGCGTACCTAGGTCCTTCATGGATTCCACCATGAACCCCGCAGAATCCTGTATGTTACGTAAAAACAATTCAATGTCACTTCTATCCATTGTATCCAAATTCTCTAGTAATGTGCCTGACCACTTTACTATGGTTTTAGAAATCCATGCACAGGCAATAGTGGGCCTTAACGCCACTCCTGAAGCAGTGTAATGGATTTGAGCGTACTGTCAATCGTACGATCAGCCGGTTCTTTTAATACGGTAGATCCAGGGACAGGTAAAACCACCTTTTTAGACAGTCTGGATACAGATGCATAAACAATGGGTGGATTTTCCCATTTTTTCCTATTTTCCTCAGGGAAGGGAAAAGCAACCAGAACCGTTTTTGTGATCTTGAATTTTTTCTCCGGGTTTTCCCAGGATTTTTCAAATATAGCGTTTAATTCTTTAGATGCAGGGAAGGTTAGCGAGGCTTTCTTATTGTCAGTGAAATAAGCCTCCTCAACCTGCTCAGGTGTGGTGTCATTAATGTTTAACACATCTCTAATGGCCTCAATCATGAGCTGCACCCCCTTAGCAAGGGATGCCGCCCCCCCCCCCCCCCCCCCCAGCACATCCCCATCACCATCTGCAGTATCAGAATCATTATCTGTGTCATCTTGCATAATTTGGGCAAGTGCACGTTTCTGTGGGAACATGCTGAGGGATTTTGCAGGAATAGGGACACAGCCTGACCAAACTGCCATAGACTTCTTCAACACCTGAGTTTCAGTCTCAGTATTAGCTACCCTAGTAGAGATCTGAGAGATCATTCCTTTGATAGAAGTTAACCACTCAGGTTCAACAACAGGGATCTGAGACAAAGCATTTCAATCCTGTGTACATGGAATGGATCCCTCCTGAGAGGAAACATCTTCTGCAGCATGTGACACAGAGTCCCTAGACATGGCTCTGTGAGATATTAAACCCCCACCCACACTCACACACACACACACACACACACACACAGTGAAATGTCAGACACAGTTTCCCCTCAAGTATGCCACAGAGAGACGCAGAGATTGGAGCCAACCACACACAGCACTTTTTGAGGTAGAACTAATGAAACTAGCTGTGCTGTCTGTGTACCCTAATAGACTAGACAGACTTTACACAGCCTCCCCCCCCCCTTCTACAACCCCCTGGTACCGCACAGGATAGCTGGAGTTGCTTGGAGGGACAGCTCTCCCTGTCAGCGTCTGTTGTACAGGAACTGCAGGCAGGAAAATGGTGCTGAGCGCTGCTGGGTCCGCTCTGATGAGAAGCTCCGCCCCCTGAACATGGTGCTGCTTCCTGCTCTTCATTATATTATACCGGCCTGAGGATTTCTGCTGGCAGCGATCCGGGGACCCTGACAGGCTTGCTGACCAGTGTAGGATATAGGTGCTGGCTCAGGGCACCCCTCACAGCGCCGCACTATGTACCCCCCACCCCCATATGTGCTGATTCAATATGAAATTAACTTCATAGCATAACAATGGACCAGGCTTGATTTGATAATTCCAAATTGTTTATCATGGCCCCACCTTCTGATGGGCGATGAAACAAACTACATCATCCAGCAGATTGTAAAAAGCACACAAGTAGACAAACAGACAAGTAGACATTAGCAATCTACAGTACCATGTAGCAAGTTCATAGACTTTACGAAGTTGCTTTACTTAACTGTTTGCTTAACTTTTTTAAGCAGGCGATAGTTGTGCACACTAGTCAACTAAAATACTACTGGCTTGATTGATTATTGTTTGGTGTGTGTTACTGAAGGATAATTATTGATAGCCTGAAAACAGCTAAAAGAACAGTCTGGTTGGTTTGGTATTCCAACCTGTCCAATGCAATCGACTGTTGGTTAGCCACCTTCAGGCTTTGATTGAAGATCATCATTGTGTAGTATATGGAAGTGCTGTAACTATCGGGCAGTTGGCTCCTCTTTGTGGGCTGCCTTTTGCCGAATTTACCAAGCTTTGGACTGCATTCTGGAGTTTAACCCCGTTAGATAATGCCATCTAAAGATTTAGTTAGAAAGTTGTAGTCTATGGCCTACATACTGTATGGAAAAATGTGTCTGCATATGGATCGTTTAAGCTCTATTTAAAAAATACACGTTGACTTACACTATCTCCTTTATAT
Source organism: Pseudophryne corroboree (assembly GCF_028390025.1). Classification (NCBI taxonomy): domain Eukaryota; kingdom Metazoa; phylum Chordata; class Amphibia; order Anura; family Myobatrachidae; genus Pseudophryne; species Pseudophryne corroboree. The sequence continues at coordinate 1,023,320,034 of NC_086444.1, forward strand.
ACTGTCAGTTATTGAATATCTAGGACTGCCTTCCCCAGCTAGCCCAGACAAATGAATACCATTCGCAATTAAAACATAGATCTCACCAAACCAACCTGACATTAAATCAATAGCATTCACATTTCCTCTTATTAGCCCCACATATATAGATGCTGTCGCATTTTTACTGGCAAATAACCCCATTTTACATATATAACATTAATAGTACCCATGAACACCTCCACATTACTTGAATGCAAAACCACATTACATTAATACCTACATTTTCATGACTACAGCCCCACAATAAATAAGAGCACCCCCCTCCCCCACAGTACGTAAACCCTTAACTTGCAAATACACATATTTACTACAGACTCGTCCACAGTCCCACTCTGAGTCTCTGCACTTACCTTGTCACTGGGCAGGCATCCTCATGCCATGTCTGCTGCAACAATGTTTCCACTCTGCACTTGCTGAAGAGCAATGCACTGTTCTTCCCATATGCCTAGGGTACCCAGATCATGGACTACATGTTCCCAGTACTGCACCCTTTCTATTTACAAAAAAACGCCCTAAAATACAAACAAAATAAAAAAAAAGTCACCCCATGTGGTCATTGGGGCTGCCAGCCTAGCAGGAAAGCTCCCCATGAGGCCTATGACAGATTCACCCCTGGTCACCAAGCAATATTAATCACTTCAAGTGTATGACGTGAATGAATTACACAGTGGACCTCATTCCGAGTTGATCGTTCGCTAGCTGCTTTTAGCAGCATTGCACACGCTAGGCCGCCGCCCTCTGGGAGTGTATCTTAGCTTAGCCGAATAGCGAATGAAAGATTAGCAGAACTGCTACTAAATAATTCCCTGCAGTTTCTGAGTAGCTCCAGACCTACTCCTAGACTGCGATCAGCTCAGTCCGTTTAGTTCCTGGTTTGACGTCACAAACACGCCCTGCGTTCGGCCAGCCACTCCCCCGTTTCTCCAGCCACTCCCACGTTTTTCCCTGGCACACCTGCGTTTTTTAGCACACTCCTGGAAAACGCTCAGTTACCTCCCAGTAACGCCCCTTTCCTGTCAATCATTCACCGATCAGCAGTGCGACTGAAAAGCGCCGCACGATCACCAGCAAATCTACTAAGTTTTGAGTTAAATAACTGAGCGCATGCGTTGCGAAAAACAGCAACGAGCGAACAACTCGGAATGAGCCCCAGTGATTACAATCAACCCATAGGAAACAAGCTGCTGCAAGCAGTCACTGATAAGCAGTAATCATCCACAACCCGGCTGCTGTTCCTTTATCAATATTAACATTCTCTTTTATGAAGGTTACTTTTTTATTATTTCTAAATGTTCATTCATGTTCCAACAAGTGGTACTATCATCCTGACAAATCATTTAAGCCTTCTCCTTTCTCTCTCTGCACTTGTGTAAAGTGGATGTCTATCATCTTAATTCCTTTTCATGTGTTGCTTTAACCGTTCCTTGGCTGTTTGCTGTTGTGTTTTCTCCTGTCACCTGAGAGGCATTCTTAAATTCTTTAAGTGTTTGACATCAGGAAGAATGCAACCCACAACTTGCAAAGTGCTTGTAACAAAAGAATCTATTTAACCGTAACACATGAATCTTACTCAAAATACCGCGTTTGATACCTGAGAAACTTTTCAATTTAAGAGTGTTTACTTTACAGATTTTAGGAAAGTGTAACTTATATTTTTGTTGTCTCTTCTCTCTCTCCTTCCCCCAACCAGGACAGAACTTTACCTTAAGACAGCTAGGTATCTGTGAACCAGCATCTCGCCGGGGACTGGCATTTTGTGCAGACATGGGACTGCCACACAGAGGCTACTCTATCAATGCAGGTTCAGACGCCGAGCCTGAAAATGAAGGGGTGATGTCTCCAGAGCATGCAATGAGACTTTGGGGCAGGGGGGTGAAATCCGGGCGCAATTCCTGTCTCTCAAGTCGTTCCAACTCAGCCCTGACACTGACTGACACAGAGCACGAGAACAAGTCTGACAGCGAATCTGGTAAGTTCTTTATTTTCTATTAATATTCATTAACATCTTTAAAAAAAAAGTTCAGAAATTTGCTTTAATAAGTGGTTTCTCATTGGTTTACTGTACTTATGCCAAATAAACCCGCATATTTACAAACAGTTTACCATAGACTTATCTAACATTGTTGTCGTTTAATGTCCCGATAGACATTTTGTTATAGTCCAGTAGAAAGCTTTGTTCCTATTATCTCTTAATATTAAATATTTTAATTAACAATTTAGAAACTGAAGATTCTAAATGCATCAAAAATGGATTGCTACTTGTACTCCTCATCTCCCAGCTGCTCGATAAAACTGCTGGCAATACATTTAATCATTTGTTTATAAAAAATATAAATAATTGCCAATTAAATCTTTTTAGACATGCAGCGCATATACTGAAATTAAAGCAAGTACATCAGAGTACGGACTACATGCAGTTATTATAATATTAGGTTACAATGAGATACAGCATATCAAATAAACAGTGAATGTCAACTTCCATGACGAATTTATTGTCATTGTTCCATTTTCTGTGATCGTTCCAGTGTTGAATGGTAAAAATATAGAAAATAAGTTCTTTTAAACAGACAACATATATAACAATGTAAGAAAAGTACAATAGTTAAAGACATTATAGTTCAATTAGAACACAAAATACTCGAGCGATAAACAGCTGACAGAGTAACAATGCAAAGGATGACGTGCAATACAAATCATATGCAATACGTTTTTTTTTCTTACACTTCTGATAGATTTTAGTTAATTTCTTGGTGTATGGTACAATAAAAATGCGACATAATTGAATGTATGTACCCTCTATTTCTGAACAATGTAGTAGTCTATAAAAAGAAAGTGTAGAACGTTATCTCCTATTGAATGGTTGCCAGGCTTTGTTAGCCAGATACCTATAGTTGTATGGGAAGAAGTTTCAGATTGTTTAAAAATAAATAAAATAAATAAGTAAATACATTTGTTAAGGTGCATACACAGTTAGCGATATAGCAAATGATATCGCTCATTTTCACCCTTCTTGAGTAATATCATTTACGATATCGCCCAGTGTGTATGGAGCTGACGACGACCGATGTGCAGCCCCGCGGGTCGTTAACGACCCCCAGTGTCGGCAGTACCTGCAGCTTAATTTGGACTCATCGTCCAAAGCTGTATGTACAGCCTGGCCGCGGCATGACGTCACTGCGCAATATTACTAGCAATATCGCACAATGAGTATGCTCGCCACCGGGCAGCCCGGGCCAGGAGGGGGCACACTAGGCGATGTCGCTCACGGAGCACATCGCCTAGAGTGTACCCACCTTAATACTTTGTATATGTGGTACATTATACATTACATCACATTATACAGAACATCATTAGTACCACATACATAGAGTTACATACCACAAGAGTACTCCAAAAGATAAATGTATGAAATAGTTCAGGTGCCGTATATAAGCATTGTAATTATGTGAAAGTACGTTTATGGTATACTTCTCCTGTTACCCTTTATCTGCTGCAAATACAATCTGCCAAACAAAACAAAAAAAGCACAGACTATTCCAAGTTCTTGGTATATACAGATACTCAGCCTGATTTATTAACCTATAGTGTGTTAGAGTCAGTACTGGGGCCCAGCGTTTCTTCATAGCTTACTGCTAGCATGTCTGGCAGCAAATGGGTTACACTGCCCTCTATGTGGTCAAATAAATTATCACAATACAGTCATAAAATTGTTTTAATTTATTTCTCGGGCTTATCGGAGACTGGTAATAAAGCCCCCTGGTAATTCCATTATATGTTGTGCTAGTTGCGTGACTGCAGCCGTGTTTTAGAATGAGCACAGACAGACTCTTGTTTTGTTAACTGCATACATCCTTTCTTCCTGTAAAATAAAATGATCGGATTATACCTGTGATCACATGTAATTATTGCTGTGTGAATGATGCTTGTTAAACGTGCTACTAAATTGTGGAACCCAGTATAAATGTGCTGTGCTGTCACTCTATACAGATTATCATACGCACACACTTGTGGTACATAGAAATATATACTACATACATATACTATATGTATTATATATTTATACATACATATAGTATATACACATGATGATCTATGATAAGGACTTTTTCATTAAACTTAACCCAGTGTCACATTATGGTTTCCCTGACTGTCCCTGCATTGCCCTATCACAGTGATGGCTAACCTTGACACTCCAGCTGTTGTTGAACTACACATCCCAGCATGCCCTGCTACAGTTTTGCTATTTGGCCTTGCTAAAACTGATGCAGGGCATGCTGGGATGTGTAGTTCAACAACAGCTGGAGTGTCAAGGTTAGCCATCACTGCCCTATCATGTCCACAAAGCCACAGCAATCATATGCTTTTTTTTTTTTACTGTTCCGGTTTGCAGAAATTCCGCAAAATATGATTCAGAATAGTAGATCACATAAATGTGTGTGTATGATATATACATATAACTCTGAAATGAATAAATTGCCCATATATGTATGATACTTGCTCCTTCTGTGTATAAACTTCTAGCAGGACAGTAATAAACCTTAGACAGCTGGTGGGACTCTTCAACCCCATGCTTCAATTTGAATACACTTCTGTTAGAAGGTTTGGTTGTCATTCCCATCATTTGTATAGCCTTGAATGTAAGAAGCCCTACTGTGTTGAACACACTACTTTCTGTGTTCCCCGGTTTGGTTGCCCTTGCTTCCTCATTGATGTTTATATAGTTGTCCAGTAGGAAAGCATACTTTCGTCCCAATGACCCGTGGGAACCCAGGGATTTAGCAACAATTTTCATTTTCTGCCCTGAAAGATAAATGCTGATAGCTGAACTGATAAGTACTTCATGGGGTTCTCTGCTGCTCTATTCAAAGGGTGCCCAGGTGTTAGTGTTATAAAAAAAAATCTTGATGGGAAAGATATAGTAGCCAAGATTCCTGCTTTAGGATTGTCTTTTGTTAAGAAACACTCAGTCCTCTTTTTCAGTTGCTTCTTAATGGCATTCCAAGCAGCGAAGGGTTTATTTATAAGTACCCCATCAATTATAGCTGGGCCATAGTCTCTATTGACATAGAAAAAGACGATTTCCAGAACTAATCCAGGAGTAGTTCAATGGAGGGCTGTGCTGTGCTTCAATAGAGGGAGCGAGAGCGCTCAGTCCACCAGGAGAGATTTCAAATGCTGTGAGAATTTGTAGGATTTTGTTTGTCTGTTGTTTCAAAGTTCTCTTTGTGTGAAACAGGGTGGGCCGGGGGGGATTGCGCATGTCACCTGTTATCCTCTGTGGACGTTTAAAGCAAGTGGTGATAAAGTTTATCCCCAGGGCCTGTTTGCAATCAAAGATGTCTTTCTATGCTCCTCTTGAAGACATCTCTAAGAAGTTACAAAATCCTAGGATGGATGAGTGAGCATACAGAATAGTTTATTAACAGGGCTCAAGTGATTGAAGAACAAATTTGATCATGCTTTAAACTTTCTGGCTGATGAGAGCAATTGAAATCACAGTAAAGAGAAGAGTGTGGCCTTTGATGTGCATTGGGGAAATGGATTACGTTGCAATTAAAATCCACAGAAGTACTTCCTTATATCTAAACAGACGACTTTGCTTGTCACAGACAGACGTCTATATACTGTATATATATATATATATATATGTGTGTGTGTGTGTGTGTGTATAGAGAGAGAGACATTTACAATGAAGTGCAGATGTAGTTTATGACGTGTACACATTAAAAAAAGATGTGGAACAAATTATAAATCTGAAAGATCTGGGTGAGTAACACAAAAACGATGTCGAGAAAAAATATTATTGTAATGAAAATGTTTATTGGCGTTTGCAGCTACCTCTGGCACTACAGCGGGAGCTGGCTGAGCTCACACTCACACAGGATTCCTGGGAGTTACTCGTTGCCTGGCTGTTAGTCTTTAATGGTCCTTAAACAACAATAAAACAATATTTATACCTCCTGCTGATTCAGGTGGAGACGCAACTGCTCTGAGCTGACCATAGTGGAATACACTCGTGCAAGAACGCACATGTTACAGCACAAAACTAAGCTGCATTAACCCCATTGTTTCCAGAATGAAAATAGTTAATAAGTTGCTAAAATGTTCGGCCTGCATTGATATGCAAGTGATCAGTTATTTTACATTTGAAAATGTTATGAAAATGTGCCCAATAAATACTGTTGTTAAACTTACAGTGCTCCCAGTTCATGTTATGCCACACTATAGTGCCTCCATTACATAGTGTGCCCCAGTTCATATTATGTAACATTATAATGCCCCCCTGTTCATTTTATACCACATTACAATGAGCAGGTCCAGGGGAATACCTAGATATATTGCAGGCCCAAGGCAAACGTTTATGAACAATGTATACTGTATACCAGATGCAGCTATGACAGGGAAGGTGGGCCACTCTCAGCTCTGGGCCCCATAGCAGCTGCTTTCCCTGCACCTATTGTAGCTTTTCCCTTGCAATCAGTTTCCGATGATCAGCGGCTTTGGCAACCTGCTCCTTAGTAAATTGACTCCATAATGTTGATTGACTTGTAAAAAATCATGATAACATTTGTACATTTATTTTAGCTACAAATATATGGTGCCGCTTTGAAAGAACTCTGTGGCACAGCCAGCAGAAGAGCCCAGGTTAAAAAACTGAATCATTTCCAGCTAGTAAAACAGAGGGTGGCTCAGTGGAAAGAAGTAGTATGTTCTATTGCTTTCGCATATTAATGCAATTAATAAATCTACAGTACAGTGTCTTACATTGCAGCTGGGCAGAGCCATGCAGAATGCTGTAAAGATCAGAACTGGATGGTTGTAAGTTGTTACTCTCCTCTTCTTTTAGTCTGTGGGTTTTTCAGATGGTTTTGCCCCCACTGTTGAACTGCATTTGTAGAGCTGATGTACCGGATCTCCGCATACCAATTTATAAATAATTAAAGCAAGCAATAAACTGCAACATAATGTTGATCCGTGTGATTTTATTGTTTGATGGTGTCTGCAGTACAGGCTGCACTCCCTTCAGTTTAATTTTCTAATTATGAAATTGATTTAACCCGTAAGCTTCCTAGTGTGAGGTTTGTATGCTAAACGCAATGTGTGCACAGTCAGTAAAAGCTATGAAGGCTGCTAACAATATTAATAAACATGGGTCTGATTGTACTGAATAGTTCTGTTTCCAGGATATTAGCATATTTTATTGTATAGACAGAGTAAACAGTATTGATGTGATGGGTGCACCGTGGCTAGGGATTAAAGGAGCAGTGAGCCATCCAAAAACAAGTTTTGTGTTCAGCTCCAATAAATACACCCCTGCCTTCTCCAGATCAGCTTTATATGGAGTCTGTAAGAAACCCTGATGTGTTCTTTCCTAAGAAAGGCAGTTTCAATGTACAAGTACAAGCAGTTTACTAAAAGTAGATAAAGGTAATAAAGGCGGAATAACCACACCACCATTCATTTATTTACTGACAAAGCCATGGTGCTATGTGAATTAAGTATTATTATAATAATAATAATAATAATAATAATAATAATAATAACAAATTAATAGAAAGCCATGGTGCTATGTAAATTAAGTATAATAATAATAATAATAATAATAAATAATGAAATAGAAAACTATGGTGCTATGTAAATTAAGTATAATAATAATAATAATAATAATAATAATAATAATAACAAATTAATAGAAAGCCATGGTGCTATGTAAACTAAGTATAATAATAATAATAATATTAATAATAATTTTATAGAAAATTATGGTGCTATGTAAATTAAGTATAATAATAATAATAATAATAATAATAAAAAATGAATTGAAAACCATGGTGCTATGTAAATAAAGTAATAATAATAATAAATTAATAGAAAGTCACGGTACTATGTAAATTAAGTATTATAATAATAATATTATTATTATTATTATTATTAACAAATTAATATTTCTAGGATTATTATTATGATGATGATGATAATCAAAACATTATACATGACGCCAGACCGATTCCTGCTAATTTCTGATGTACAATGCCAGAAAAGACAACGAGACAATGATTGTTTCCTAATCTACATTTGTTATATTATTTAGTAACAATTATTTATTTGGCGCACACAACAGCGCTTTACTGAGAATATTTGGCTGTTCACATCAGTCCCTGCCCAAGTGGAGCTTCCTGTACAATCTGTATTCCCTATAACATGTAAACACACATACTGAACTGTAGACTAGGGTTAATTTTGTCAGATTCGAAATTAACCTACAGTACCGGTATGTTTTCGGATTGTGGAAGGAAACTTCACCCAGAAGAACCCTAGGGCCTTGCCTAACTAGTTTGTATGTACCTCAGTGTCATGTCATTGCTTACAGTATATATAGCAACCCCTTTATTTGTCCACATAACTAACAATTTTACTGTAAGTGAGTTCTGTGATGCTGCCAGACCCTCCCAGTGCACCTAGTGTTACAATTTCCACGTACACTTGAAAGAAGTGGAGGCCAGGAGCAGGAAGATGGGCACTGAGTGTAACCTACTGTAAGAATGCTTCCTGCACCTCACCAGGCACCCCAAATTCTGGCACAGCCATAGCCATAGCTGCTGCAACACTTTTATGTTATGATGAAACTGCCACTTACGGACCATATGAGTGATCTCTTTATGAGCTGAACCAGTGTTCATAAGAATGCAGTCTACGGGTTATTGCACATATGCGTGCATAACCTGTGTTGCTGCTGGGTGTAAAAGGGCCCAGTTGGAATAATCCGGGTCGAGTGAGTCGGTATTCCAACTCGGGTTCAACCCGGCAAACTGTGCTGTGTAAACGGGAGCCGTGTCGCAGTGACCTGGCTTCCCATTAACAGTGAATGTACGGGCAGTTCTTGGAGATCATGTGATTTCCAAGCACCGCCCCTGCTGCGCGGGGCCGCCATCAGAAATTCTGGGGCCCGGGACTTGCAAGATAAGCAGGATTCCCCCCCCCCCCCCCCAAAAAATAATAATAATAATAATAATAATAATAATAATAATAATAATGTTACAAATTAAAAAAAAAAATGAAAAAAAAAAAAATATATATATATATATACAAAATAAATATATATATATATATATATATATATATATATATATATTCTCTAAAAACAACAATAAGGAGAAAGTGCGCTCACAGTGCAAATCAGTACTTTAATGGATAAAACACTGGTATGGACAATCCAGCACAAATGGTTGAAACTCGTACCCTTAGCATCCACACTGTGGGCTGGTTACCACATGGTGAGTATGTTTTCCACAAGGCTACAGCTGTGATCGCCTACCGCTGTCCAGGACTAAACACCGTGCCTCCGGCCGTGGAACTGACCAGGACCCGTCAAGTCGCCGTGCAGCAGGATCAAGCAGAACAAACAGTGCACTCGCAGGGAGTCTGGAGCAACTATTGGAGAGATGTGCTACGGTAACTAATTCTACCTGTGCTTCAAACCCGGATTGTCGATCTGTGGATTGTCCATTAAAGAGTCACCAGCGCACCTGTACATTTTCTATCTACCATATACATATATATATATATATATATATATATATATATATATACACACACACAGTTTGACAGTGCCAGAACTAGGTAATGAAAAGTGGGCGGAGCATTGCGGCGGGCGGACGGTGGCATGAGCGGCCGGGCCAGGGACATCTGTGCCCGCAGCACCCCCCTGATGTCACCAACCCGGCAATATGCTGGGTTGGCAAATGCGGTGGGAAAGAGACCTCATGCAGGTCGCAGCCGGGTAGCACTCGTGTCAGGCTCCCGGCTGCGACCCGCAATATTTGGTCTAAAAGCGGTGACATCCCTGAGTTGCTCTGAGTCAGCGACTCTTTTTATAGTGCTATATCTTATGGGTGGATAAAATGGATATCCAAACTAAAATAAAGATTACAGCTATACAGTATAGTACAGGACAAACGTTTTTGTTTTAAAAGTTTACATCTAAACAATATATTTTAATTCTCTTTACAAATAAGGTATATTGTAGTTGGGTGTACTCATCTTCAAACGTGCTGGACAACAATAAGCAAGCAATTATAAATTGCAGGATGAGTAGATGGTTAAAAAGTTGGACATAGTTGCATGCATTATGAGAAGGGAATCCCTTACGTAAACAGTCTACAGTGTAAGCAACAGACAAGCAGAAACAATAGGAGTAAACATTCTGAGTGCATTTTCAGTATCAGAGTTAAGTGCATTACGTGCAGCGATGAGAGTGATCAGAGTATAAGTGCATTTAGTGTGGCAAAGAGGGTAATGTAATAGTTGGTCTCAGTGGAGAGGTTACGGAAAAGTTTGCAAAGATAGGTCTTGAGCCGAGATTTTAAAATGAGAAAGATGATGTCTGGGATGGATAACAAGAAGGAAGTGCTGTAGGCAAGGAAATGAATACAGTATCTAATATGAATGGAGTTAGCACCAGTAAAGTGCACAGTGATGGATATAATGATAGTGGACTAAAGGAGGATGTTGGGTAATAGACACTGATACCCCTATATGCATGTTTTGCTCCATAAACTTTCCATAGGGCATTGCAGATCCATGATCCCCCATTGTCCATTCCAACTTGATTTGCCATTTTATCAACAGTAACTTCTTGTACTATGCTCTAATGAAGGCCCTTTTTAGCATTATCATTGTCTAGGTTTCCACCTTTAGGGACACTCATTAAAAAACAAATCTGTGGTCCAAACTCTTTTTTCATGCTCACACACACACACACACACACACACACACACACACACACACACACACACACACTGATTTGGATTATCCATAAAACACGTGAGTAGTGATTATACTTGTATAAAAAGCCATGGAAATATTGTTGTCTTTCACTACAGTGTCTGTATGTCATCCATGCCAATAAGTGGCGAAGATAACATAATTCACATTTGTTGTCACGCTGCGTTTGGTCATTACTTACAGCTTTTCTGCCTCATTACTCTTCTTCCTCCATCAAACTAGCATTAGCCAGACATTCCACCTCTGCACCAGGCTGCGCTCCAGTCCTCCTTCTCTGCAGTGACCAAACAACATGCCCCTGGGAATTGCTTTTTATTGTTATATAATAAAAGAAAAATAAATACAGAGACAAAACAAAGTAAGTACACCTGTAGATAGGTGTGGGTAGGTTTCAGGAGACCACTGGAGATTGAAGTGCTTTAAAACAAATAGGCTTTTATTCCAGCAAAAAGATACAACCAAAGCAATAGCCTTGTGTATCAATGCCTATTTTCCTCTATGTCTGTCTGTTTTTACCCAGTCTTGTTTTATTACTGTTTGTTTCCAATTGCAAAGCGCAAAGGACTATGCTGCCACTGTATACATTATTATTGTAACTCAGGGACATAGCAAAACAGCTTCACAGGAGACAGTAATCACAGGAGTAATAAGGTAAGCCACAGTCTGCAATGACCAGTATACAGAGGGGTACCAAAGGTGCACACCCTCCTATCTCTAACCCTCACTGACTCACACAAGCAGGTTAATATACCTTAATGCCTCTTGATTTAAGAAAGGGTGTTGTTCTTTCCTGAACCACAGTAAGGTAACCCTTTCTTCCAATGTGGGAGATTGCCACCCTGCCCAACATATGCATATCTAAAACAGTGGAAGCTATTGTTTAAGTTTCTTTGTCTTAAAGCTGTTGCACAGGAATTAAAAGGAATAATATTGTATGTAACCTTGCTGTGAAACTTAAGGATTTTAGAAGTCATTGCTGAGACCTGTCACCTGTTTTATAGGTCTACAATCTTGTGCTTTCCTGTAGTCACAGAGCTACTATTTTACAGTATATGTCATGATTTGAAGGGGCTATCCCGCCGTCCCACTCACCCCAAATTTTGAGAGGAAGAGTTGGGAAAAGCACTGCACTTTTTTTTTAACCTAAATACACCAAAAAAGGTCATGCCTCCAATTTGTCATAGCCTTGCCCAACCCCCCCCCCCATCCCAATACCACACCCCAAGGGGGGAGTTCAAAGGGTGGAATTCAAATCGTATCGCACCCCCTATCTCCTGTCTAAAGTGACGGGAGATATAAAGGGGCGATATTCAAATGGCTCCCGTTATCGCGCTGATCGCGCCCATTACAGTCGGGTTTGCGGCATGCAAAGCTTCTAAACCCAACTAAAGTAATAGGCGAGATTGTGAAAAAAACAATTTGGCCGCCCAAACGGGTCTCTTTACGCGCATTTCAGCACGTTACCCCTGGGGGTAGCGAGCTGAAATGAACTTGTTGCGGCCGTCGGCAGTAACATTAGAATATGCCGACGGGCACGATCACGGCCGGGAAGGGGGAGGGGTGAGAACATTTGAATCCAGCTCTAAGTGTTGGATGATATGGGATGTAATTTATCCCATATGTATTTCAGAGAAGATAGATTGTATTATAACTTACAGTGTTGCCGCTTATGCTGTTTCAGAGTGCCGCACTGTAGCTAATAGTTTATTCTACAAACAGTAGCTCATCGCTATGTGCATATAATTAGAAAGAAAATAAACTTACTTCTCAGCATTGCATTAGACATCATAGCATTGAGCCATTATGTAGTTATTTCAAATCTTCAGGGATAACTATCTGAGCTTTCACTGTTGTGGAATATTTTCTTACTTTTCTGTCTGTGTCTAGTTAAAATGTGAAATTGCTGTGTACTCTGTAGTGTATGCATGTGTGTATTGGAATATTCTCATTAAAAAGAGAAAGCTTTACCAAAAGTTTAAAGAAGAGTTTTCTCAACATTACATCTTTTAGGTGCAATAAAGAAAGTTTTGCTTACCACTGAAGTACCAGTACATTTACCATGAGTACAGCTGCTGCAATTTAATTTGCTCAGCTTGACTTGGAACCTATAATATGGTCAGTTTCCTACTTCTGTTTACAGGGCTACGATTAAGCGTCTAGTGCAGGTTTGTCTGACATATGCTGGCAATTTGGAATGCATCTGCTGCCGGAAAGGTACTGACTGATAATATATATCGTGCTCTATTTATTTACAGACAGTGTGCCGCACTGAATAAAGACCGCGCTAACACAGTAAGGATGGAAATGAACTCAGCCAAATCCACAATGTGCAAGCAGAAGCAAAATAAAGTACTTGTGTATTCCTTGGATGGGTATCTTTAACAAAATACACTTCTGTGGCTTTCAGGAATACAGAAAGATACATAATCCTCAGTGACATTAAAGTGTTACTACACAGAGTTACTGAATAGCTCTATTGTCCAAGATGAAACATATCCTGCATCTTGAAAAGTTTGTAAAATATAGACCAAGGAACAGACTTCTTAAGAAACGGTTGTAAGGACATGTCTTTTGAAGACTTATATGTATGTAGTTTCATGTTATATGTACAAATGGAAGACAAGAAATGATTTTCACTAGAACTCATTGCAGCACAAGAAGGTCTGGTATGAGTCATGCACATACTGTACATTGTATTTTCTATATTTTATTCCCAGTTATTCATATAGTGCACACATATTCCTCAGCGCTTTACAGAGAATATTTGGCCATTCACATCAGTCCCTGCCCCAGTGGAGCTTACACTCTATATTCCCTACCACATGTACACACACACATTCACGCTAGGGTTAATTTTTGTTGGGAGCCAGTTACCCTACCAGTATATTTTTGGATTGTGGGAGGAAAATGAAGAACCCAGAGGAACCTCGTCAAGCATGGGGAGAAGATAAAAATCCACACTGTTACGGCCATGGTGGGAATCGAACCCATGACCTCAGTGCAGTAATGCTAACCAGACATTATTGCTAAGAACGACATGCTAACTTATAATACTAGGCATCAGGGAGATCAGAGGAGCTGAAGGTCCAGATCTTAGGGGTGGGGTAGGGGCATAGCACACTGAATTATATAACCACGGCTTGCCCCTACAGCTCTATGTTACTCTGGAGCAATGGGGGGGGTGTCCACAAGTACACTATATATTCCAAATTCCCTTATCAAGTCCTAGGCTCTCTTCTTTACTGGGGAAGTGAGCTTAGTCTTGGAAACTTGTCTATTGTCTTTGGATTCTGTGAAAGCTGACAGAAATTCAGGAGTATCCCAAGAAGTAAATGAGTTGCAGCCTATAACAGTGTGATCGGTAACACCTAAATGCACATGGAAGAGAGACATATACCTAGACTACACCAGAAAAATACAGAATAGGGACAAAAAGACACTTGGCTTTCAGATGAAGATATTTGTATCTCCCAGTAAATTGAGTGACATGAAATACTTGTGGCCTAAGACTTGGGACCCAGGGCAACATTTTATACAGTTTTGGGGTACTGATTGGCTGACTCATGGTATTGCCCTCTGCATTAGTTGGCTGGAGGAATCCCTATTTCTCTGACGTCCTAGTGGATGCTGGGAACTCCGAAAGGACCATGGGGGGGAATAGACGGGCTCCGCAGGAGACTGGGCACTCTAAAAGAAAGATTAGGTACTATCTGGTGTGCACTGGCTCCTCCCTCTATGCCCCTCCTCCAGACCTCAGTTAGATTTCTGTGCCCAGCCGAGCTGGATGCACACTAGGGGCTCTCCTGAGCTCCTAGAAAGAAAGTATATGTTAGGTTTTTTATTTTACAGTGAGACCTGCTGGCAACAGGCTCACTGCAACGAGGGACTAAGGGGAGAAGAAGCGAACCTACCTGCTTGCAGCTAGCTTGGGCTTCTTAGGCTACTGGACACCATTAGCTCCAGAGGGATCGACCGCAGGACCCGTCCTTGGTGTTCGTTCCCGGAGCCGCGCCGCCGTCCCCCTTACAGAGCCAGAAGCATGAAGATGGTCCGGAAAATCGGCGGCAGAAGACTTCAGTCTTCACCAAGGTAGCGCACAGCACTGCAGCTGTGCGCCATTGCTCCTCATACACACTTCACACTCCGGTCACTGAGGGTGCAGGGCGCTGGGGGGGGCGCCCTGAGCAGCAATAAAAACACCTTGGCTGGCAAAATAATCACAATATATAGCCCCAGAGGCTATATATGTGATAATTACCCCTGCCAGAATCCATAAAAAAGCGGGAGAAAAGTCCGCGAAAAAGGGGCGGAGCTATCTCCCTCGGCACACTGGCGCCATTTTCTCTTCACAGTGTAGCTGGAAGACAGCTCCCCAGGCTCTCCTCTGTAGTTTTCAGGCTCAAAGGGTTAAAAAGAGAGGGGGGGCACTAAATTTAGGCGTAATATTGTTTATACAAGCAGCTATTGGGGAAAATTCACTCAGTGATAGTGTTTATCCCTACATTATATAGCGCTCTGGTGTGTGCTGGCATACTCTCTCTCTCTCTGTCTCCCCAAAGGGCTGTGTGGGGTCCTGTCCTCAGTCAGAGCATTCCCTGTGTGTGTGCGGCATGTCGGTACGGCTGTGTCGACATGTTTTAAGAGGAGGCTTATGTGGAGGCGGAGTAGATGCCGATAAATGGGATGTCGCCCCCTGTGGGCCGACACCAGAGTGGATGGATAGGTGGAAGGTATTAACCGACAGTGTCAACTCCTTACATAAAAGGCTGGATGACGTAACAGCTATGGGACAGCCGGCTTCTCAGCCCGCACCTGCCCAGGTGTCTCAAAGGCCATCAGGGGCTCAAAAACGCCCGCTCCCTCAGATGGCAGACACAGATGTCGACACGGAGTCTGACTCCAGTGTCGACGAGGTTGAGACATATACACAATCCACTAGGAACATCCGTTACATGATCCCAGCAATAAAAAATGTGTTACACATTTCTGATATTAACCCACGTACCACTAAAAAAGGGTTTTATGTGTGGGGAGAAAAAGCAGGCAGTGTTTTGTTCCCCCATCAAATGAGTGAATGAAGTGTGAAAAAGCGTGGGTTCCCCCGATAAGAAACTGGTAATTTCTAAAAAGTTACTGATGGCGTACCCTTTCCCGCCAGAGGATAAGTTACGCTGGGAGATATCCCCTAGGGTGGATAAGGCGCTCACACGTTTGTCAAAAAAGGTGGCACTGCCGTCTTAGGATACGGCCACTTTGAAGGTACCTGCTGATAAATAGCAGGAGGCTAGCCTGAAGTCTGTATTTACACACTCAGGTACTAGACTGAGACCTGCAGATAGTGCTGCTGCAGCGTGGTCTGTAACCCTGTCAAACAGGGATACTATTTTGCGAACATAAGACGTCGTCTTATATATGAGGGATGCACAGAGGGATATTTTGCCGGCTGGCATCCAGAATTAATGCAATGTCCATTCTGTCAGGAGGGTATTAGAGACCCGACACTGGACAGGTGATGCTGACTTTAAAAGGCACATAGAGCCTTATAAGGGTGAGGAATTGTTTGGGGATGGTCTCTGGGACCTCGTATCCACAGCAACAGCTGGGAAGAAAAATTTTTACCTCAGGTTTCCTCACGGCCTAAGAAAAGCACTGTATTATCAGGTACAGTCCTTTCGGCTTCAGAAAAGCAAGCGGGTCAAAGGCGCTTCCTTTCTGCACAGAGACGAGGGAAGAGGGAAAAAGCTGCACCAGTCAGCCAGTTCCCAGAATCAAAATTCTTCCCCGCTTCCTCTGAGTCCACCGCATGACGCGGGGGCTCCACAGGCGTAGCCAGGTACGGTGGGGGGCCGCCTCAAAAATTTCAGCGATCAGTGGGCTCGCTCACAGGTGGATCCCTGGATCCTTCAAGTAGTATCTCAGGGGTACAAGCTGGAATTCGAGGCGTCTCCCTCCCGCCGTTTCCTCAAATCTGCCTTGCCGACAACTCCCTCAGGCAGGGAGGCTTTGCTAGAGGCAATTCACAAGCTGTATTTCCAGCAGGTGATAGTCAAGGTGCCCCTACTTCAACAAGGACGGGGTTACTATTCCACACTGTTTGTGGTACCGAAACCGGACGGTTCGGTGAGACCCGTTTTAAATTTGAAATCCTTGAACACATACATAAAAAAATTCAAGTTCAAGATGGAATCGCTCAGGGCGGTTATTGCAAGCCTGGAGGAGGGGGATTACATGGTATCCCTGGACATCAAGGATGCTTACCTACATGTCCCCGTTTACCATCCTCACCAGGAGTACCTCAGATTTGTGGTACAGGATTGCCATTACCAATTCCAAACACTGCCGTTTGGACTGTCCACGGCACCGAGGGTCTTTACCAAGGTAATGGCAGAAATGATGATACTCCTTCGAAAAAAGGGAGTTTTAATTATCCCGTACTTGGACGATCTCCTTATAAAGGCGAGGTCCAAGGAGCAGTTGTTGGTCGGAGTAGCACTATCTCGGGAAGTGCTACAACAGCACGGATGGATTCTATACATTCCAAAGTCACAGCTGGTTCCTACCACACGCCTACTGTTCCTGGGGATGGTTCTGGACACAGAACAGAAAAAAGTGTTTCTCCCGCAGGAGAAAGCCAAGGAGCTGTCATCTCTAGTCAGAGACCTCCTGAAACCAAAACAGGTATTGGTGCATCACTGCACACGAGTCCTGGGAAAAATGGTAGCTTCTTACGAAGCAAAATTCCATTCGGCAGGTTCCATACAAGAACCTTTTAGTGGGACCTCTTGGACAAGTGGTCGGGATCGCATCTTCAGATGCATCGGCTGATAACCCTGTCTCCAAGGACCAGGGTATCTCTACTGTGGTGGCTGCAGAGTGCTCATCTTCAAGAGGGCCGCAGATTCGGCATACAGGACTGGGTCCTGG